>NC_080586.1:0-1217500 GCF_029962835.1 Magnolia sinica
TTTGACATTGGCCATTTCGATGGATAAAAATCATTGACTTGCTTGAGCCATTCAGTGGATCCAAATTGTTCATATGATTAGGCTCATTCAGCGATCCAAACTCATCATACGATTGAAGCTGCTTTTCATGATCCAAACTCAACATATGATTGAAGCGGGTTTTCATGATCCAAACTCATCATATGGTTGAAGCTGCTTTCATGATGTATGGTAATGCACACGCTAAGTTGATCCATGCCCTAACCCTCTTCTGTTCTATACATATTTTAAACAATTAGGTTTCGTTTTAAAACGATCCAAATTAATATGATTTGGCCCATTTATAGTCATCCAAACCTTTGACATTGGCCATTTCGATGGATAAAAATCATTAACATGCTTGAGCCATTCACTGGATCCAAATTGTTCATATGATAAGGCTTATTCGGCGATCCAAACTCATAATACGATTGAAGTTGCTTTTCATGATCCGAAATCATCATATGGTTGAAGATGCTTTTCATGATACATGGCAATGGAAATGCTAAGTTGATCCATGCCCTAACCCCTCTTCAGTTCTATACACAATTCATTCATTCAGGTTTCCTTTTACAACGATCCAAATTAAACGATTCGACTCATTTCTAGTGATCAAAACCTTTGACATTGGCCATTTTGATGGATAAAAATCATTGACATGCTTGAGCCATTTAGTGGATCCAAATTGTTCCTATGATTAGGCTCGTTTGACTTTCCAAACTCATCATGCGATTGAAGTTGCTTTTCATGATCCAAACTCAACATATGATTGAAACTGCTTTTCATGATCCATGGCAATGGATATGCTCAGTTGATCCATGCCCTAAACCTTCTCTTCTATACGTAATTCAATCAATCAGGTGTCTTTTTACAACGATCCAAATTAATATGATTTGACCCATCTCTAGTGATCTAAACCTTTGACATTTACCATTTCGATGGATAAAAATCATTGACATGCTTGTGCCATTCAGCGGATCCAAATTGTTCATATGATTAGGCTCATTCGGCAATCCAAACTCATCATATGATTGACGCTGCTTTTCATGATCCAAACTCGACATATGATTGAAGCTGCTTTTCATGTTCCAAACTCATCATATGGTTGAAGCTGCTTTTTATGATCCATGACAATGGATATGCTAAATTGATCCATGCCCTAAAACCTCTTCTGTTTTATACACAATTCAAACAATCAGGTTTCTTTTTACAACGACCCAAATTACTATCATTTGGCCCGTTTCTAGTGATCCAAACCTTTGAAATTAGCCATTTCGATGGATAAAAATCATTGACATGCTTGGGCCATTCAGTGGATCCAAATTGATCATAAAACTCAACTTATTCGCCAATTCCAACTCATCATATGATTGAAGCTGCTTTTCATGATCCAAACTCATTATATGATTGAAGCTTGTTTTCATGATCCATGGCAATGGATTTGCAAAGTTGATCTATGCCCTAAATTTTGTAGGACCCTCTTCAGCTTTACAAATGATTCAAACTGTTCATATGATTTGGCCCTTCTCTTCTGATCCTAACCTTTGACATGCTTAGGCCATTTCAATGGATCAAAACCTTTCCTGAGTTGGGCCATTTAGCGGATTTGAACTTCTTATATGATTCAGCCCATTCTGGCATCCAAACGCATTATATGATTCGTAAAGCTGTTAGTGATCTAAACTCGTCATATGATTGGAGCCTCTTTCGATGACCCATCCCAATGGATATGTTAAGTTGATCCATCTATTCATAATATTTGAGGTTGGTTCTCAGTGATCCACATCGTTAATTTTGTAGAACCCTCTTCGGTTCTACAAACAATTCAAATAATAGGGTTTCTTTTTATAGCAATCCAAATTCATATCATTTGGCCCGTTTCTATTGATCCAAACCTTTGACATGGGCCATTTCGATGGATAAAAAACATTGACATGCTTGGGCCATTCAGTGGATCGCAATTGTTCATATAATTCAGCTTATTTGGCAATTCCAACTCATTATACGATTGAAGGTGCTTTTCAAGATCGTTGGCAATGGATCTGCTATGTTGATCCATGTCCAAAATTTTGTAGGACCCTCTTCAGCTTTACAAATGATTCAAACTATTCATATGATTTAGCCTATCTCTATTGATCCCAACCTTTGACATGCTTAGGCCACTTCAATGGATCAAAACCTTTCATGTGTTGGGCCATTTAGCAGATCTGAACTTCTTATCTAATTCGGCCCATTCAGCTATCCAAATGCATCATATGATTCATATTGCTGTTAGTGATCTAAACTCGTCATATGATTGAAGCCTCTTTCCACGATCCATCCCAATGGATATGTTAAGTTGAACCATCTATTCGTAATATTTGAGGTTGGTTCTCACTGATCCACTTCGTAATTTTGTAGGATCCTCTTTAGTTTTATACACAATTCAAAGAATCAAGTTTCTTTTTAGAACGATCCAAATTCACATGATTTGGCCCATTTAAAGTGATCCAAACCGTTGACATGGGCAATTTTGATGGATAAAAAACATTGACATTCAGGGTCATTCAGTGGATCCAAATTGTTCATATGATTTGACTCATTCGGCGATCCAAACTCATCATACGATTGAAGCTTCTTTTCATGATCCAAACTCATCATATGATGAAGCTGCTTTTCATGATCCATGGCAATGGATATGCTAAGTTGATCCGTGCCCTAAATTTTGTAGGACCCTCTTCTCCTTTACCAATGATTCAAAGTGTTCATGTGATCTAGCCTATTTCTAGTGATCCAAACCTTTGACATGCTTGGGCCATTTCAATGGATCAAAACCTTTGACGTGCTTTGGCCAATTTAGCGGATTTGACTTCTTATATAATTCGGCCCCTTCAGCGATCCAAATGCATCATATGATTTGTGCCGCTGTTAGTGATCTAAACTTCTCATATGATTAAAGACTCTTTCCATGACTCATCCCAATGGATATGTTAAGTTGATCCATCTATTCATAATATTTGAGGTTGGTTCTCAGTGATCCACATCGTTAATTTTGTAGAACCCTATTCAGTTCTATAAACAATTCAAATAATAAGGTTTCTTTTTACAGCAATCCAAATTCATATGATTTGGCCCGTTTCTATTGATCCAAACCTTTAACATGGGCCATTTTGATGGAAAACAAACATTGACATGCTTGGGCCATTCAGTGGATCCAAATTGTTCATATAATTCAGCGTATTCGGCAATTCCAACTCATCATACGACTGAAGCTGCTTTTCAAGATCGAAACTCATCATATGATTGAACTGTTTTTCAAGATCCTTGGCAATGGATCTGCTATGTTGATCCATGCCCAAAATTCTATAGGTCCCTCTTCCTTCAGCTTTACAAATGATTCAAACTATTCATATGATTTGGCCCATCTCTATTGATCCTAACCTTTGACATGCTTGGGCCACATCAATGGATCAAAACCTTTAATGTGTTGGGCGATTTAGCGGATCTGAACTTCTTATATGATTCAGCCCATTCAGCCATCCAAATTTATCATATCATTCGTATTGTTGTTAGTGATCTAAACTCGTCATATGATTGAAGCCTCTTTCCACGACCCATCTCAATGGATATGTTAAGTTGAACCATCTATTCGTATTATTTGATTTTGGTTCTCACTAATCCACTTCATAATTTTGTAGGATCCTCTTGAGTTTTATACACAGTTTAAAGAATCAAGTTTCTTTTTAGAACGATGCAAATTCATATGATTTGGCCCATTTATAGTGATCCAAACCTTTGACATGGGCCATTTTGATGGATAAAAAACAATGACATTCAAGGTCATTCCGTGGATCCAAATTGTTCATTTGATTCAGCTCATTCAGCGATCCAAACTCATCATACGATTGAAGCTTCTTTTCATGATCCAAACTCATCATATGATTGAACCTCCTTTTCATGATCCATGCCCTAAATTTTGTAGGACCCTCTTCTCCTTTACCAATCATCCAAAATGTTGATCTATTCTGGCCTATTTCTAGTGATCCAAACCTTTGACATGCTTGGGCCATTTCAATGGATCAGAACCTTTGACGTGCTTTGGCCAATTTAGCGGATTTGACTTCTTATATAATTCGGCCCCTTCAGCGATCCAAATGCATGATATGATTCGTGCTGCTGTTAGTGATTTAAACTCATCATATGATTGAAGACTCTTTCCATGACCCTATCCCAATGGATATGTTAAGTTGATCCATCTATTCATAATATTTGAGGTTGGTTCTCAGTGATCCACATCGTTAATTTTGTAGAACCCTCTTTAGTTCTATAAACAATTCAAATGATAAGGTTTCTTTTTGCAGCGAACCAAATTCATATGATTTGGCCCATTTCTATTGATCCAAACCTTTGACATGGGCCATTTTGATGGAAAACAAACATTGACATGCTTGGGCCATTTAGTGGATCCAAATCATTCATATAATTTGGCGTATTCGGCAATTCCAACTCATCATACGGTTGAAGCTGCTTTTCAAGATCCAAACTCATCATATGATTGAAGCTGCTTTTCAAGATCCTTGGCAATGGATCTGCTATGTTGATCCATGCCCAAAATTCTGTAGGACCCTCTTCAGCTTTACAAATGATTCAAACTATTCATATGATTTGGCCCATCTCTATTGATCCTAACCTTTGACATGCTTGGGCCACTTCAATGGATCAAAACCTTTCAGGTGTTCGGCCCTTTAGCGGATCTGAACTTCTTATATGATTCGGCCCATTCAGCCATCCAAGTGTATCATTCGTATTGTTGTTAGTGATCTAAACTCGTCATATGATTGAAGCCTCTTTCCACGACCCATCTCAATGGATATGTTAAGTTGAACCATCTATTCGTATTATTCGAGGTTGGTTCTCAGTGATCCACTTCGTAATTTTGTAGGATCCTCTTTAGTTTTATACACAATTCAAAGAATCAAGTTTCTTTTTAGAACGATGCAAATTCATATGATTTGGCCCATTTATAGTGATCCGAACCTTTGACATGGGCCATTTTGATGGCTAAAAAACATTGACATTCAAGGTCATTCCATGGACCCAAGTTCATTTGATTCGGCTCATTCGGCGATCCAAACTCATCATACGATTGAAGCTTCTTTTCATGATCCAAAGTCATCATATGATTAAAGCTCCTTTTCATGATCCATGGCAATGGATATGCTAAGTTGATCCGTGCCCTAAATTTTGTAGGACCCTCTTCTACTTTACCAATGATCCAAACTGTTCATCTAATCTAGCCTATTTCTAGTGATTCAAACCTTTGACATGCTTGGGCCATTTCAATGGATCAAAACCTTTGACGTGCTTTGGCCAATTTAGTGGAGTGGACTTCTTATATCATTCGGCCCCTTCAGCGATGCAAATGCATGATATGATTCGTGCTGTTGTTGGTGATTTAAACTCATCATATGATTGAAGACTCTTTCCATGACCCATCCCAATGGATATGTTCATTTGATCCATCTATTCATAATATTTGAGGTTGGTTCTCAGTGATCCACATCTTTATTTTGTAGAACCCTCTTCAATTCTATAAACAATTCAAATAATAAGGTTTCTTTTTATTGCGATCCAAATTCATATGATTTGGCCCGTTTCTATTGATCCAAACCTTTGACATGGGCCATTTCGATGGATAAAGGTGATTGGCATGCTTGGGCCATTCAGTGGATCCAAATTGTTCATATAACTCGGCTTATTCGACAATTCCAACTCATCATACGATTGAAGCTGCTTTTCAAGATCCAAACTCATCATATGATTGAAGCTGCTTTTCTTGATCCTTGGCAATGGATCTGCTAAGTTGATCCATGCCCAAAATTCTGTAGGACCCTCTTCCTTCAGCTTTACAAATGATTCAAACTGTTCATATGATTTGGCCCATCTCTACTCATCCTAACCTTTGACATGCTTGGGCCACTTCAATGGATCAAAACCTTTCATTTAGCGGATTTGAACTTCTTATATGATTTGGCCCATTTGGCCATCCAAATGCATCATATGATTTGGCCCATCTCTACTCATCCTAACCTTTGACATGCTTGGGCCACTTCAATGGATCAAAACCTTTCATTTAGCGGATTTGAACTTCTTATATGATTTGGCCCATTCGGCCATCCAAATGCATCATATGATTTGTGCCGCTGTTAGTGATCTAAACTTATCATATGATTGAAGACTCTTTCCATGACCCATCCCAATCGATATGTTAAGTTGATCCATCTATTAATAATATTTGAGGTTGGTTCTCAGTGATGCACATCGTTAATTTTGTAGGACTCTCCTCAGTTTGATACACAATTCAAATAGTCAGGTTTCTTTTTACAACAATCCAAATTCATATGATTTGGGCCATTTCTAGTGATCTAAACCTTTGACATGGGTCATTTAGATGGATAAAAAACATTGACGTGCTTGGGCCATTCGGTGGATCCAAATTGTTCATATGATTCGACTCATTCAACGATCCAAACTGATCATATGATTGAAGTTGCTTTTCTTGGATGGGCCATTTCGGCGGATTTGAACTTCTTATATGATTCGTCCCATTCAACGATTCAAATGCATCATATGATTCGTGCTGCTTGTAGTGATCTAAACTCATCATATGATTGAAGCGAAGCCTCTTTCCATGACCCATCCCAATGGATATGTTAAGTTGATTCATCAATTCGTAATATTTGAGGTTGGTTCTCTGTGATACACATCTTTAATTTTGTAGGACCCTCTTCAGTTTGATACAGAATTCAAATAATTATGTTTCTTTATACAACGATCCAAATTCATATGATTTGGCCCATTTCTAGTGATCCAAACCTTTTGACATGGGCCGTTTCGATGGATAAAGGTGATAGCTTCAATTGAAATCCCTTTTTTATTTGTATTTTTAATTTTTAATTTTTTTTGTCTTGGGAAATGCCATCGAACTAAATAAGTGTTGATTGTATGGCGAGATTTTTGTATGTTTATGAGAAGTGAGGGATTGAATGGCCGCCTGCCTTATATGTATTATCTCTTGGAGTTTTTAGTTTAGAGATGTGGGCCTGACATTTTGATGATTTTAAAGCATTGGTTTTATTGTCCCAATCATGGTGAAAAGTTCGTCAGAAAAATATAAAATAGTTTCAAAGAGTGGAAGATCCTAGCAACCAATCTTTCAAGTATGAATGTTTGCCATGCTATTCTCTTGATTGTGCATTTAGTGGCCACCATTCGAAGGCTTAACATTGTCCCATCTGGGCAATTTTCATGGCCCCATCCTTTGGTGATCAACAGGTTGTATAACTGAGCCATGGATCTCACTTGTATGGGCGGGGCCTGATGCCGCTAACCCTCTTTTTGCTTATATAAGCATTGATCTCTATATGGCATTGGAAATAATTGGTGACTAGCTTTAACCATTGATTGGATTCGACATCCTAAAAATTGTTATGAGTGGAGGAATTTATTCATAGAATATTTTGACCTTTTGCCATTGAATGCAGACCGTTGAGGTATTTCCCTTCATAACTGTCTATTTGTTAGCTTCTAAGTTTAGACTTGCAATCTTTTCTTGTTCAAGATATTTTGTGCCTAGGTCAATTGCAATTGGCCTGTTTTCAAGGATCCAATCCATTCATAGGGTAGACTATTCAATGATCTAAACTATTTATACGATTGAGCTAATTTTTAGTGATCCTTAGTGGTGTCTTATAATAGGGTGCTTATTTTGTATTCCAAATCATTTGCACAATTGGGCTTGTTTTCAATGATCCCAACCTTAATATCATGTAGACCATTTCCAGTGGTAAAAACTATATGCATAAGTGTCCAATTTGAATGATCTAAGCCATTGATATGATTGGGCTCATTTTCTCCAATTTCGACTGTTCATATGGCTGACCCAACCCATAATATGGTTAGGTCTATTTACAATGATCTAAATTGCTCATATGATTTGGCCTATCTCTAGTGATCCAAACCTATGATATGATTGGGCCAAACCTATGATATGATTGAGCCATTTCAGCGGATCCAAACTATTCATATGATTGGGCTCATATTTGTTGATCAACATGCTTGATATGTTAAGTTGATACACTCACTTCTAATGACGCGAGCTACTTATAGGAATGATCCCACTTTCATTAACCAAGCCATTTGTAGGATAAGCTAACCTTTTGAAATGCTTGGGCCATTCAAAGTGATCCAATTAGGCCAAACTTTTAAAATGCTTGGGTTGTTTGGAGTGATCTAAATTGTTCATATTAGTGGTTCTTTTTAAGTGGTCTAAATCAATCTTTAAATCATCCGTGATTTGTTTATGTTAAGTCAAACTGAGTGGTGGCCACTTCTCTTTTTTTTAATAAATAGGTTGGGCAAATTTTTTTAGCATGTTGGATGATCTTTTCAAGCTTTGAGTCAACTTAGCAATTCTACAACCTGAGGGAACTAGCTTACTAAACTATTAATATTTTTTCGGTTAACTGATGTGTTTATTAGTGTTTAGGAAGGAATGCAACTTTTTCTCTAATGAAACTTTTTAAGCTCGAAGTTAGCAATTCACAACACGAGGGAACTAGCTTGCCATATTTTCTATATTTTTTAGGTTATAGTGATATGTTTATAATTAGAGCAGATGACAAAAGGCACGTTGTTTCTTAACGAATCCTTTTTTTTGGCATGTTCCTAATGAAATTTGTTTCTTTTTCATCTAGTTTTGATAAGCACCTCACCGGTTTATGACAATTGTTCTTTTATGCTTAATATATCTTCTCCAAAAGAACTCAATTAGGCTGTTCTTTTGTCTCATCTATTGTTTTAATCACACCATTTTTTATTTATTTTTTTGTTTCAGCGTCTTTGCATTCAAGCGTTTTGTTAGATTTACTAAGAGAACGATGAAGCTTGTTGGTTTCCATCATATTCATCAGGGTTTTAATTCTTCTATGAGTGAGATTTTTCTTAACACTTTTCTTGTTATTAATTGATTATGAAATTATTGTTTTGAATTTTAGGGATCTTATTTGATTATATTGGGGGTTGATATGTGGAGATTTTGTTCTTCCCTTTTAGTTATAATACCATGTAGTTACCATTTGTGATGATTCAACATATGTACTTGTTGTTTTTTTTTTTTTTTACTTGTCCATCATGTTTGTTTGCCTCTGCTTGTTTCAATGGTTTGCTAGTTTTAGTCAATTACTTTAAAGATATTAGAATTATGTGAATAGTTTTTCATTTATATGAAGGGGAATAGTTTCTATGATAATGTTACATTCAATTTATTAGTTGTAGTTGTAGATTTTAAGTTAATTTTTTATGGTACACTAGATTAAATTATCCAATTAGTCGAGGTGATTTGGTGTCCCATGGGCTTATGTTCGGTGATACAAATCGTTATTATGGTAGTGTGTGTTGGGTGATCTAAACCATTCATACGATGTGGCCAGTTTTCATTATCTCAAACTTTTAATTTAATATGCATGGATCATTTCAATTGATCCAATCCATTCACGTGGTTGGTTTGTAGTGATCCAAATCCTTAATATGATTGGGGCCATTTTTAGTTTATCCAAACTCTTCGTATGATTTAGGTTGTTTCTAGTGATTCCTATGATTTAGGTCGTTTCTAGTGATCTTAACCAAATGATATAATAATACACATTTTCAACAATCAAATCTCTAACTAGTCACATGATTGAGGTTGTTTTCAATGACACGAGCCAATTGATTTGCTAAGTTGATCTGTATCATTCACATGATTGACTATTTGTAAGCTTGTTCAAATGATTGTGCCAATTTTCAATGATCCAAACTATCCATACGATTGTTTCATTACCATGATTGTGTACATTTTTAGTGATCGAAACCATTGGTATGGTTGGGACCTTATTTAGTATTCCAAACTGTTTATGTGATTGGGCCATTTTCATTTCCAAACCAATTGATATGTTGTATTTTTTTTTTTTTCCACAATTGAATCAGTTAGTTCATGTTTTGTAGCCTAGGTGGATGCCACATACAACAAAGTTCTTTTATGTAGGAGGAAGCTAGTCATAAAATTTGTCAACATTTTGCAATTGAATGTAGATTGTTTAGGTATTCCATTTTTTAAGTATCTATTTGTGAGCTGCTTATTCTATAATTGCGATATTTCCTGTTTGTGATACTTGGTGCATGGGTCAACCGTGCTTATGATTGATTCAAATATCAGAGATCCTATATATGATTGGGGGCCTTGTTCAGCGTTTCGAGCTTTCATATAATGGGGCATGTTTTAATGGTCCAATTCTTATGATTGGTCTGTTTCCAATGATTGATATGTTAAGGCATGTTTTTAGTCATCTAATTGGTTGATGTGATACATCCCATGGTGGATGTTGAATTGTGATTTTTCACATGTAAGAGATTGGTACACGAATCATCAATGGTGGACAATTTTCAATTATCTAAGTTAATGTTTCCCAACCCACTATGAATGCTACAAATCGATCATATGATTGGGTCCATTTTTAATAGTCCAAATTGTTGAAATGATTGGACTCATTTTAATTATCTAAGCCATTCTTAATGATTGGGCCTACATTTTGTGATTCAAATCGTTAATATTATAGGGTGCCTGCTATCTTTATAAAAAATTAAGGTAGGGCCTATTTTCAGTGATCCAATTAATATGGTAGGGCTTGTTTTCAATGATCTAATGGTTAATATTGATTAGGAACATTTTCACCCATACGAATATTTGATATGGTTGGGCCATTCCAAGTTATTCAAATCGTTCATTTGATTGGGTCTACTGTAAGTGATTAGAATCGTTTATATCATTGAGGCATTTTTTGCGATCTAAACCCTTCATCTAATTGAGGTCATTTCAATGATCTAAACCAATATATGTTGAGGCCTATGTTCACCAATCAATTCTGTTGATTATCAGTAGCCCTCATTGGATGTGGTAAGGACAAAAATTGTTAGCGGAGCAATCTTGACACATAATATTTCAATCTTTTATAGTTAAAAGTGTGGAGTGCAGTTATTTTTCTTAGCTAGGAACATTTTCACCCATACGAATATTTGATATGGTTGGGCCATTTCCAAGTGATTCAAATCGTTCATTTGATTGGGTCTACTGTAAGTGATCAGAACCCTTTATATCATTGTGGCATTTTTGCGATCTAAACCCTTCATCTAATTGAGGTCATTTTATGATCTAAACCAATATATGTTGAGGCCTGTGTTCACCAATCAATTCTGTTGATTATTAATAGCCCTCATTGGATGTGGTAAGGACAAAAATTGTTAGTGGAGCAATCTTGACATATAATATTTCAATCTTTTATAGTTAAGTGTGGGGTGTAGTTATTTATCTTGACTAATTGTTCATCTAGCTAGCGCCTATATTCAACAATCCAAATCGTTAATATGGTAGGGTTTATCCAAACAGTTGAACCAAACCTTTCATATGATATGCTAGTTTCCGGTGATGCAGACCTTTGACATGCTTGGGCCATTTCAATTGATTTGAATCATTAAAATGAATGGCTTATACTTAGTGATCCAATGCTTCATATGATTGGGGTTGCTTTTAGTGATCTATGCTATAAATATCATTAAGGTCGTTTTCGATGATACGTTATATACAATGATAGTGCCTTTTAATAGTTCATTGTGATGGATGTTTTTAAATGGCGGTTAATTTCAATGAATGAGATGTATAAAGATGTACATGAATATATTAATGAGGTGTACCAAAAATTCCAATAGGTGATATAGCTAGCATGTACAATGATAATGCCCTTTAATTGTTAATGGGGAAGAAACTATGGGGAAGATAATCAATTACCACATCTATGCTTTTTTGTATGGTCATACAGAGCCCCACCAGGGGCAACAATGTTCACTTGACTTGTGGGAAGAACAAGGGTGCTGACAATCAATAATTTGCAAAGAAGATCCCTTACCCTTCCTAACATGTGTAATGTGTATGGGAGATGCAGGGTCAATTAATCACCCATTCATTCATTGCATGTTTGCTTGAATGATGTGGGATTACTTTCTCAATGCTCTGCATACAAGCTTAGGTGAAGCTGAATTTTGTTGTGACCTTCTATGGTCTTGGCATTCAGGAGGGGTGAGAAAAGTGGGGAAAGCTTTGTGGAGATTGCTTATATAGGAGATGTTTTCAGAATAAGAGTTCTTCGCATGTTGTGGTTGTTAGGGAAATTAAATGTATTTTTTGGGTTGGGCTTCTTAATCCTGCTAATCCCTCATAAGCAGTATTTTCAAAGTAAATTCTTTTGCGCATTTTGTGGGCTTTTAGGGTTTAGGGCGGCCTCTTGATTAGGTCGTCGTATTTTGCAGTGGCAACTCCAACAGCATGGGAGCTACTCCTAGACCAGTAGAATTACATGAACGGCATGGCGATTCCAGTTACTGCCTTTGGCCTGAACTTCAATATATAGATCTCTTTTTTCTTCAAAGTGGATATATCAAGGGTTCAGGCTAGCTCGAACCCCCGAAGGGGCTTGCCATCGGGTGTTGGTTGACCGACTCTGATTGCCTGTAAGTTATTCGCTCGACCAAAAAGTCCATCTACATATCTCCTATTCAAATTAGAAACCCTACCTTGCCTCTTATCACTTCACTCCTTCCCCATGATCATTTTCAGGTTTTGGTTTGTCCTAATTATTGGGGTAAGGTCCCATGAATGTGCACATGACTTACTTTTTATTGGAATATCTTTAATAGGCAAAATCTCACACCACTTTACACAAGGGTTGATTAGCCATGAAATCAAAGTAATAACTGTCGATCTTTAATTAGGATCAAGACAAATAAGAACAGTCAGACTCTTACCTGAAGATGAAGTTAGGCTTGGATAAGGGCACTACTTGGATGAGGAAGTCAGTCATAACAAAATGTTTTTTTAGCTGAAAATATTGGGGCATCATTTAAAATAGACACATTTTATGCATCATTTTCAAAAGGATTTTGCGCCAAAATCAAACACTACGAATATTTTAATGATTAAGAAATAAGTTGATAAGAAGAATACTAAAGGACGATCTACTCTAAAATAAAATCAATACATCAAAGCCATTAATCCTTATATTCCAATCTATACTTTCTATTGCCAAAGCGGCTAAGGGAAAAAATTAGAATTCGAGTAAGAGGATTGTGGTATCTATCAATAGTGGATCAAATGTTAAACTCTAGAAATTTATGAGCAAATTTAGATCAAATTAGTTAAAACCTTGCTATTATTGAAGTCCTCATATGGGTAGACGGTATTACCCTGTATAAAAATTGCTTACTCCAAGTTTGATTCCCCTCCCTATGGATTACCCATCACGAGTTTGGGAGTACGGCTTTGGTTGTGGGTTTGCTCCCCTAAAACACGAGTTCAGTTTGGTTCCCCTTCCCGTGGATTACCGGATGCACGTGGTTGGCAGGTGATTGTGCGCATTCGCAGGGAATAGTGGGTTTGCTCCCCTAAAACACGAGTTTGGTTTTGTTCCCCTTCTCGTGGATTACCTAATGCACGTGGTTGGCAGGTGATTGTGTGCATTCGCAAGGAATAGTCTCGCCTTAAAGGGGCGGGGACACCATGTAGTTATAAAACAAAAGATATTTCAAAATTTGCAAGTGTGGTGTTTGTCATCGTTGCTATAGCAAAATTAGAACGGTAAGAAAGAGAACAAAAAAGAGAGAAGAAAATACTTGAAGGAGCTTAGAAAATGAAGAGAGCGTAACGGGAAGTTTTTAGATGCTGAACTTTACATAGAGCTTAACTTTGAAGAGAGCTTAGAAAATGTATTACTTTTGAAACTAAGGAATCCAATGATTTGTTGGTTATTTCACATCATAATGATGTTTTTTTTTTTTTTTTTGCCAATTAACTTGAAGGATGTCTAGTTCTAATAGTAAGGGTGCTTTTTTGAACTCCTTTGAAAGTTATTCTCTTTAAGAAGTCCTTAGGGCTCATTGGTAGTGACCATAAGTGTGTCGGATTTTCTGATGCACGTGGTTGGCGGGTGATTGCGTGCATCTGTAGGGAATGGTCTCACCTTAAAGGGATGAAAAAAAAAAAACTTCCCAAAACCCTTATGAGTTTGGGCGAATGGCTTTGGTCTTGGGTTTGCTCCCCACAGACATGAGTTCGTTTCCCCTCTCTGTGGGTTACCAGTGACGAGTTTGGGTGAACGACTTTGGTTGTGGGTTTGCTCCCCATAGACATGAGTTCGGGAGAATGGCTTTGGTCATGGGTTTGCTCCCCACAGACACAAGTTCGATTCCCTTTCCTGTGGATTACCCGTCATGAGTTTGGGCGAACGACTTTGGTCGGGGGTTTGCTCCCCACAGACAAGAGTTCGATTCCCCTCCTCGTGGATTACTCGATGCACGTGGTGTAATAGGGGATTTTTTATTTTTTAATCCTCACATCTGGAGACTCCTGAAACCCTCAATTCTGCATTCACTATTAAGCCTATGCCCGTCCATTCCTTTCAAACTTCATCCTGCGCATATAGGGGTAAGCTAGTGATGCTTAACAACTGAATGAGAGCTTCGTCTGTCGATGAATAACGGATTGACTCCGTTGTTGGCACTGCTTTGTTTTTCTCTCCTTTCCTATTAGTGAGTTTAAATGCACGCTGTCACTAATAGGGGGACATCATATCTGCTGAAAAACGGAGCCCCAATCTAGTAAGGCGTACTATAGTGCACTCCAGGCGGCCTTGGCTTCTAACTCTCTTGATTAGGTCGTCATATTTTGCAGTGGCAACTCCCGAAGCATGGTAGCTACTCCTGACCAGCAGAATTAAATGAACGGCATGGCGTTTCCTGTCAAAGCCTTTGGCCCGAACTTGAATATATAGATCTCTTTTTTCTTTAAAGTGGATCTATCAGGGGCCGAGCTAGCCCGAACCCCCAAAGGGGCTTGTCATCGGGTGTTGGTTGATCGACTCTGATTGCCTATAAGTTGTTCGCTCAACCAAAAAGTCCATCTACATCCCCTATTTAAATTAGAAACCCTACCCTGCCTCTTATCACTTCGCTCCTTCCCCGTGATCATTTTCAGGTTTTGGTTTGTCCTAATCGTTGGGGTCACTCCTTCCCTGTGATCATTTTCAGGTTTTGGTTTGTCCTAATCGTTAGGGTAAGGTCCCATGAATGTGCACATGACTTACTTTTTATTGGACTATCTTTAATAGGCAAAATCTCACACCACTTTACACAAGGGTTGATTAGTCATGGAATCAAAGTAATAACTGTCGATCTTTAATTAGGATTAAGACAAATAAGAACAGTCAGACTCTTACCCGAAGATGAAGTTAGGCTTGGATAAGGACACTACTTGGATTAAGAAGTCACTCATCACAAAATGTTTTCTTAGCTGAAAATATTGGGGCATCATTTAAAATAGACACATTTTATGCATCATTTTCAAAAGGATTTTGCGCCAGAATCAAACACTAGGAAAATTTTAATGATTAAGAAATAAATTGATAAGAAGAATACCAAACGACGATCTACGCTAAAATAAATTCAATACATCAAAGCCTTTGATCCTTATATTCCAATCTATACTTTCTATTGTCAAAGCGGCTAGGGGAAAAAAATTAGAATTCGAGTAAGAGGATTGTGGTATCTATCAATAGTGTATCAAATGTTAAACTCTAGAAATTTATGAGCAAATTTAGATCAAATTAGTTAAAACCTTGCTATTATCGAAGTCCTCATATGGGTAGACGGTATTACCCTGTATAAAAATTGCTTACTCCAAGTTTGATTCCCCTCCCTGTGGATTACCCGTCACAAGTTTGGGAGTACGGCTTTGGTTGTGGGTTTGCTCCCCTAAAACACGAGTTCGGTTCGATTCCCCTTCCCGTGGATTACTGGATGCACGTGGTTGGCAGGTGATTGTGCGCATTCATAGGGAACAGTGGGTTTGCTCCCCTAAAACATGAGTTTGGTTCTGTTCCCCTTCCCGTGGATTACCCGATGCACATGGTTGGCAGGTGATTGTGTGCATTTGCAAGGAATAGTCTCGCCTTAAAGGGGCGGGGACACCATGTAGTTATAAAACAAAAGAAAATTCAAAATTTGCAAGTGTGGTGTTTGTCATCGTTGCTATAGCAAAATTAGAATGGGAAGAAAGAGTACAAAAAAGAGAGAAGAAAATACTTGAAGGAGCTTAGAAAATGAAGAGAGCATAACGGGAAGTTTTTAGATGCTGAACTTTACATAGAGCTTAACTTTGAAGAGAGCTTAGAAAATATATTAATTTTGAATCCAATGGTTTGTTAGTTATTTCACATCATAATGATGTTTTTTTTTTTTTTTTGGCCAATTAACTTGAAGGATGTCTAGTTCTAATAGTAAGGGTGCTTTTTTAAACTCCTTTGAAAGTTATTCTCTTTGAGAAGTCCTTAAGGCTCATTGGTAGTGACCTTATGTGTGTTGGATTTTTTGATGCACGTGGTTGGCGGGTGATTGCGTGCATCTGTAGGGAATGGTCTCACCTTAAAGGGACGAAAAAAAAAAAAAAGAAAACCTTCCCAAAACCCGTCACGAGTTTGGGTGAATGGCTTTGGTCTTGGGTTTACTCCCCATAGACATGAGTTCGTTTCCCCTCTCCGTGTGTTACCAGTGACGAGTTTGGGCGAACGACTTTGGTCGTGGGTTTGCTCCCCACAGACACGAGTTCAAGAGAATGTCTTTGGTCATGGGTTTGCTCCCCACAGACAAAAGTTTGATTCCCTTTCCCGTGGATTATCCGTCATGAGTTTGGGCGAACGACTTTGGTCGTGGGTTTGATCCTCACAGACAGGAGTTTGATTCCCCTCCTCGTGGATTACTCGATGCATGTGGTGTAATAGGGGATTTTATTTTTATTTTTTAATCCTCACATTTGAAGACTCCTAAAACCCTCAATTCTACTTTCACTATTAAGCCTACGCCCTTCCATTCCTTTCAAACTTCATCCCGCCCTTATAGGGGTAAGCTAGTGATGCTTAACAACTGAATGAGAGCTTCGTCTATCGATGAATAATGGATTGACTCCGTTGTTTGCATTGCTTTGTTTTTCTCTCCTTTTCTATTAGTGAGTTCAGATGCACGCTTTCACTAATAGGGGGACGTCATATCTGCTGAAAAACAGAGCCCCAATCTAGTAAGGCGCAATATAGCGCACTCTGGGCGGCCTTGGCTTCTAACTCTCTTGATTAGGTCGTCATATTTTGCAGTGGCAACTCCCGAAGCATGGGAGCTACTCCTAGACCAGCAGAATTACATGAACGGCATTGCGTTTCCAATTAATGCCTTCGGCTCGAACTTGAATATATAGATCTCTTTTTTCTTCAAAGTGGATCTATCAGGGGCCAAGCTAGCCCGAACCCCCGAAGGGGCTTGTCATCAAGTGTTCGTTGATCGACTCTGATTGCCTATAAGTTGTTCACTCAACCAAAAAGTCCATCTACGTCCCCTATTCAAATTAGAAACCCTACCTTGCCTCTTATCGCGCTTCACTCCTTCCCCGTGATCATTTTCAAGTTTTGGTTTGTCCTAATCGTTAGGGTAAGGTCCCATGAATGTGCACATGACTTACTTTTTATTAGACTATCTTTAATAGACAAAATCTCACATCACTTTACACAAGGGTTGATTAGCCGTGGAATCAAAGGAATAACTGTTGATCTTTAATTACGATCAAGACAAATAAAACCAGTTAGACTCTTACCCGAAGATGAAGTTAGGCTTGGATAAGGACACTACTTAGATTAGGAAGTCACTCATAACAAAATGTTTTTTTAGCTGAAAATATCGGGGCATCATTTAAAATAGACACATTTTATGCATCATTTTCAAAAGGATTTTGCGCTAAAATCAAACACTAGAAAAATTTTAATGATTAAGAAATAAATTGATAAGAAGAATACCAAACGATGATCTACACTAAAATAAAATCAATACATCCTAGCCTTTGATTCTAATAATCCAATCTATACCTTCTATTGTCAATGCGGCTAGGGGAAAAAATTTAGAATTCCAGTAAGAGGATTGTGGTATCTATCAATAGTGGATCAAATGTTAAACTCTAGAATTCTATAAGCAAATTTAGATCAAATTAGTTAAAACCTTGCTATTATCGAAGTCCTCATAAGGTTAAACGGTATTTACCTTCTATAAAAATTGCTTACTCCAAGTTTGATTCCCCTCCCTGTGGATTACCCGTCACGAGTTTGGGAGTACAGCTTTGGTTGCGGGTTTGCTCCCCTAAAACACGAGTTCAGTTCGGTTCCCCTTCCCGTGGATTACCCAATGCACGTGGTTGGCAGGTGATTGTGTGCATTCGCAAGGAATAGTCTCGCCTTAAAGTGGCGGGGACAACATATAGTTATAAAACAAAAGAAAATTCAAAATTTACAAGTGTGGTGTTTGTCATCGTTGCTATAGCAAAATTAGAACGGTAAGAAAAAGTACAAAAAGAGAAGAAAATACTTGAAGGAGCTTAGAAAATGAAGAGAGTGTAACAGGAAGTTTTTAGATGTTGAACTTTACATAGAGCTTAACTTTGAAGAGATCTTAGAAAATATATTACTTTTGAAATTAAGGAATCCAATGGTTTGTTGGTTATTTCACATCATAATGATGTTTTTTTTTTTTTGGCCAATTAACTTGAAGGATGTCTAGTTCTAATAGTAAGGGTGCTTTTTTGAACTCCTTTAAAAGTTATTCTCTTTGAGAAGTCCTTTAGGCTCATTGGTAGTGACCTTATATGTGTCAATTTTTCTGATGCATGTGGTTGGCGGGTGATTGCGTGCATCTATAGGGAATAGTCTCACCTTAAAGAGACGAAAAAAAAAACTTCCCAAAACCTGTCACGAGTTTGGGCGAATGGTTTTGGTCTTGGGTTTGCTCCCCACAGACATGAGTTCATTTCCCGTCTCTGTGGGTTACCAATCACGAATTTGGGTGAACGACTTTGGTCGTGGGTTTGCTCCCCACAGACACGAGTTCGGGAGAATGGCTTTGGTCCTGGGTTTGCTCCCCACAGACACAAGTTCGATTCCCTTTCCTGTAGATTACCCGTCATGAGTTCGGGCGAACAACTTTGGTCGTGGGTTTGCTCCTCACAGACAGGAGTTCGATTCCCCTCATCGAGGATTACTCAATGTATGTGGTGTAATATTACATCAGGGTGAAATTTTTTCCTTTGGGGTTTCATGGGTTTTCGCATCACATAGACTATTCGGATTAGACGCCCATGCCACGTGTGCAAAGGTGCGCACGTGAAGATGATTCTATATGCTGAATGCTCAGCTAGGCACCGGTTAACACGGAACTCGTGCGAACTTTTTTGAGAACTCATCATACGTGATGTGACTCAAAAATCTATACGGTCCACATGAAGAAGCACCGCATGAAACCCCTTGGGCCCAATTTATACTTTGATCCAAAACTTTGGTGGGCAATGATAAATGAAAACAGTTTCCTCCCTTGATTTGCATTTCTCTTTGCTATGGCCCACCAGAATTTTAGATCGAGGTGGAAATTTTTACCTAGGGGTTTCATGGGATTCCACATCACATGGACGGTTCGGATGAGACGCCCATGACACGTGTGAAAAGGTGCAAACGTGCGTAGGTGAGCATGACTCTATATGCCAAATGCTCAGCTGCGCACCAGTTCGCATGTGCAAACTTTTTTTAGAACTCATTATACGTGATGTGACTCAAAAATCTGAACGGTCAACGTGAAGCACCACCTCATGAAACTCCCTGGTCCCAATTTTTACTTTAATCCAAAAGTATGGTACGCCATGAAAAGTGAAAACCGTTTCCTCCCTTGATTTACATTTCTCTTTGTTATGGCCCACCAGAATTTACGATCAGGGTGAAAATTTTTCCCTAGGAGTTTCAGTGGATACCGCATCGCATGGACCATTTGGATTAGATGCCCATGACATGTGTGCAAAGGTGCGCACGTGCATAGGTGAGCATGACTCTATATGCCGAATACTCAGCTGCGAACAAGTTCGCACGGAACTCATGCGAACTTTTTTGAGAACTCATCATATGTGATGTGACTCCAAAATCTGAACGGTCCACGTGAAGCAGCACCTCATGATACCTGATGGGCCAAATTTTTACTTTGATTCAAAACTTTTGTGGGCAATGAAAAATGAAAACAGTTTCCTCCCTCGATTTCCATTTCTCTTTGCTATGGCCCACTAGAATTTTAGATCACGGTGAAAATTTTTCCCTTGAGTTTTCATGGGATTTCGCATCACATGGACTCAATATGCTGAATGCTCATCTGTGCACCAATCCGCACGGAACTCATGCAAACTTTTTTGAGAACTCATCGTACGTGTTGTGACTCCAAAATCAGAATGGTCCACGTGAAGCAGCACCTCATGAAACCCTCGGGCCCAAATTTTACTTTGATCCAAAACTTTGGTGGGCCATGAAAAATGAAAATAGTTTCATCCCATTGATTTGCATTTCTCTTTGCGATGGCCCACCAGAAATTTATATCAGGGTAAAAAATTTTCCCTTTGGCTTTCTTGGGATTCCGCATCACATGGACCGTTCACATTAGATGCCCATGTGTGTAGGTGAGCGTGACTCTATATGTTGAATGCTCAGCTGCACACCAGTTTGCAAGGAACTCGTGCGAATTTTTTTGAGAACTTATCATACGTGATGTGATTCCAAAATTTGAACGGTCCACATGGAGAAGCACCCCATGAAACCCCTCGAGCCCAATTTACTTTGATCCAAAACTTTTGTGGGCAATGAAAAATGAAAACAGTTTCGTCCCTTGATTTGCATTTCTCTTTGCTATGGCAACCAGAATATTAGATCGGGGTGGAAATTTTTCCCTTGGCGTTTCATGGGTTTCCTCATCACATGGGCAGTTCCGATGAGACTCCCAACATGTGTGAAAAGGTGCGCACGTGTGTAGGCGCGTAGGTGAGCATGACTCTATATGTCGAATGCTCAGTTGCGCACCAGTTCGCATGTGTGAGCTTTTTTGAGAACTCATCATACCTGATGTGACTAGAAAATCTGAACGGTCCTCGTGAAGCACCACCTCATGAAACACCCTTGGCCCAATTTTTACTTTGATCCAAAACTATGGTGCGCCATGAAAAATGAAAACAATTTCCTCCCTTGATTTGCATTTCTCTTGTTATGGCCACCAGAATTTAAGATCCAGGCGAAAATTTTT
The DNA here is from genome assembly GCF_029962835.1 of Magnolia sinica. Taxonomy (NCBI): domain Eukaryota; kingdom Viridiplantae; phylum Streptophyta; class Magnoliopsida; order Magnoliales; family Magnoliaceae; genus Magnolia; species Magnolia sinica. The sequence goes on from NC_080586.1 coordinate 21,274, forward strand.
CACTTGGGGTTTCATGGGATACCGCATCACATGGACCGTTTGGATTAGATGCCCATGACATATGTGCAAAGGTGCACATGTGCATAGGTGAGCATGAGATATGGTGAATGCTCAGCTGCGAACCAATTCACACGAAATTCGTGCGAACATTTTCGAGAACTCATCATACGTGATGTCTCAAAAGTCTGAATGGTCCATGTGAAGCAGCACCTCATGAAACCCCGTGGGCCTAATTTTTACTTTGATCCAAAACTTCGGTGGGCAATGAAAAATGAAAACAGTTTCCTCCCTCTATTTGCATTTCTCTTTGCTGTGGATTTTAGATTAGGGTGAAATTTTTTTCCTTGGAGTTTCATGGGTTTCCGCGTCACATAGATGGTTCGGATTAGACACCCATGACACGTGTGCAAAGGTGCGCACATGCGTTGGTGCGTTGGTGAGCATTACTCTATAGCCGAATGCTCAGCTCACCAGTTCGCACAGAATTCGTGGGAACTTTTTTGAGAACTAATCATATGTGATGTGACTTGAAAATCTGAACTGTCCACGTCAAGCAGCACCCCATGAAACCCTCTGGGCCCAATTTATACTTTGATCCAAAACTTTGGTGGGCAATGAAAAAGGAAAACAGTTTCCTCCCTTGATTTGCATTTCTCTTTGCTTTGGCAACTAGAATTTTAGATCGGGGTTTCCCTTTGGGTTTCATCTGATTTCCCATCACATGGACGGTTCGGATGAGACGCCCATGACACGTGTGAAAAGGTGCGAACGTGCGTTGGTGAGCATGGCTCTTTATTGAAAACTCATCATAGGTGATGTGAGTCCAAAATCCGAACGGTACGCTTGAAGCAGCACCTCATGAAACCCCATGAGCCCAATTTTTACTTTGATCCAAAACTATGGTTGGACATGAAAAATGAAAACAGATTCCTCACTTGATTTGCATCTCTTTGTTATGGCCCACCAGAATTTAAGATCAGGGTGAAAATTTTACACGTGTGTTGGTGAGCATGACTCTATATGCCGAATGCACAGCTGCGAACTAGTTCGCACGTAAGTCATGCGAACTTTTTTGAAAACACATCATACGTGATGTGACTCCAAAATCCGAACGGTCCACTTGAAGCAGCACCTCATGAAACCCCATGAGCCCAATTTTTACTTTGATCCAAAACTTTTGGTGGCCAATGAAAAATGGAAGTAGTTTCCTCCCTTAATTTACATTTCCCTTTGCTATGGCCCACCAGAATATTAGATCAGGATGAAATTTGTTCCTTTGAGGTTTCAGGGGTTTTCGCATCACATGGATGGTCAGATTAGACGCCCATGCCACGTGTGTAAAGGTGCGCACGTGAGGATGACTTTATATGCCGAATGCTCAGCTAGGCACCGGTTAGCATGGAACTCGTGCGAACTTTTTTGAGAACTCATCATACGTGACGTGACTTGAAAATCTGTACAGTCCACATGAAGAAGCACATCATGAAACCCCCTGGGCCCAATTTATACTTTGATCCAAAACTTTGGTGGGCAATGATAAATGAAAACAGTTTCCTCCCTTGATTTGCATTTCTCTTTGCTATGGCCCGCCAGAATTTTAGATCGAGGTGGATTTATGGGATTCCACATCACATGGACGGTTTGGATGAGATGCCCATGACACGTGTGAAAAGGCGCGAACGTCCGTAGGTGAGCATGACTCTATATGTCGAATGCTCAGCTAGGCACCAGTTCGCATGTGCGAACTTTTTTAAGAACTCATCATAGGTGATGTGACTCAAAAATTTGAACGGTCCACATGAAGCACCACCTCATGAAACTCCCTGGGCCTAATTTTTACTTTGATCCAAAACTATGGTGCACCATGAAAAATGAAAACAGTTTCCTCACTTGATTTACATTTCTCTTTGTTATGGCCCACCAAAATTTTAGATCGCAGTGCAAATTTTTCCCTAAGGGTTTCATGGGATTTCGCATCACATGGACGGTTCGGAGGAGACACCCATGACACGTGTGAAAAGGTGTGAACGTGCGTAGGTGAGCATGACTCTATATGTCGAATGCTCAGTTGCGCACCAGTTCGCATGTGTGAACTTTTTTGAGAACTCATTATACGTGATGTGACTCAAAAATCCAAACAGTCCACGTGAAGCACCACCTCATGAAACTCCCTGGGCCCAATTATTACTTTGATCCAAAACTATGGTGCGCCATGAAAAATGAAAACTGTTTTCTCCCTTGATTTACATTTCTCTTTGTTATGGCCCACCAGAATTTATAATCAGGGTGAAAATTTTTCCCTAGGGGTTTCAGCAGATACCGCATCGCATGGACCGTTGGGATTAGATGCCCATGACACATGTGCAAAGGTGCGCACATGTGTAGGTGAGCATGACTCTATATGTCGAATGCTCAGCTGCGAATAAGTTCGCACGGAACTCATGCGAACTTTTTTGAGAACTCATCATGTGTGATGTAACTCCAAAATTTGAACGGTCCACATGAAGCAGCACCTCATGATACCTGATGGGCCAAATTTTTACTTTGATTCAAAACTTTTGTGGGCAATGAAAAATGAAAACAGTTTCCTCCCTCGATTTCCATTTCTCTTTGCTATGGCCCAGTAGAATTTTAGATCGTGGTGAAAATTTTTCCCTTGAGTTTTCATGGGATTTCGCATCACATGGACTCAATATGCTGAATGCTCATCTGTGCACCAATCCGCACGGAACTCATGCAAACTTTTTTGAGAACTCACCGTACGTGTTGTGACTCCAAAATCAGAACGGTCCACGTGAAGCAGCACCTCATGAAACCCCCGAGCCCAAATTTTACTTTGATCCATAACTTTGGTGGGCCATGAAAAATGAAAGTAGTTTCCTCCCATTGATTTGCATTTCTCTTTGCTATGGCCCACCAGAATTTTATATCAGGGTGAAAATTTTTCCCTTTGACTTTCTTGGGATTCCGCATCACATGGACCGTTTGCATTAGATGCCCATGTGTGTAGGTGAGCGTGACTCTATATGTCATATACTTAGCTACGCACCAGTTTGCACGAAACTCGTGTGAATTTTTTTGAGAACTTATCATACGTTATATGATTCCAAAATTTGAACGATCCACGTGAAGAAGCACCCCATGAAACCCCCCGGGCCCAATTTACTTTGATTCAAAACTTTCGTGGGCAATGAAAAATGAAAACAGTTTCGTCCCTTGATTGCATTTCTCTTTGCTATGGCAACCAGAATTTTAGATTGGGGTGGAAATTTTTCCCTTGGCGTTTCATGGGTTTCCGCATCACATGGACGGTTCCAATGAGACTCCCATTACATGTGTGAAAAGGTGCGCAGGTGTCTAAGCGCATAGGTGAGCATGACTCTATATGTCGAATGCTCAGTTGCGCACCAGTTCGCATGTGTGAGCTTTTTTGAGAACTCATCATACCTGATGTGACTAGAAAATCTGAACGGTCCTCGTGAAGCACCACCTCATGAAACACCCTTGGACCAATTTTTACTTTGATTTAAAACTTTGGTGCGCCATGAAAAATGAAAACAGTTTCCTCCCTTGATTTGCATTTCTCTTGTTATGGCCCACCAAAATTTAAGATTCGGGTGGAAAATTTTTCACTTGGGATTTCATGGGATACCGCATCACATGGACCGTTCGGATTAGACACCCATGACATATGTGCAAAGGTGCGCACCTACGGAGGTAAGCATGACTCTATATGGCGAACGCTCAGCTGCGAACCAATTCGCACGGCATTCGTGCAAATATTTTCGAGAACTCATCATACGTGATGTGTCTCAAAAATCTGAACGGTCCATGTGAAGTAGCACCTCATGAAACCCCGTGGGCCCAATTTTTACTTTGATCCAAAACTATGGTGGGATATGAAAAATGAAAACAGATTCCTCACTTGATTTGCATTTCTCTTTGTTATGGCCCACCTGAAATTAAGAACAGGGTGAAAATTTTTCCCTTGGGATTTCATAGGATACCGCATCATGGACCATTCGGATTAGACGCTAATGAACGTTTGCAAAGGTGCACACGTGCGTTGGTGAGCAGGACTATTTTCCGAATGCACAACTGCAAACTAGTTCGCACGGAATTCGTGCGAACTTTTTTCAAAACTCATTCGACGTGATGTGACTCCAAAATCTGAACGGCCCACTTCAAGCAGCACCTCATGAAACCCCATGAGCCCAATTTTTACATTGATAAAAAACTTTTGGTGGCCAATGAAAAATGAAAGCAGTTTCCTCCCTCGATTTGCATTTCTCTTTGCTATAGCCTACCAGAACATTAGATCAAGGTGAAATTTTTTCCTTTGGGATTTCATGGGTTTTCGCATCACATGGACGGTTCGGATTAGATGCCCATGCCACGTGTGCAAAGGTGCTCATGTGAGGATGACTCTATATACCGAATGCTCAACTAGGCACCAGTTAGCACGGAACTCGTGCGAACTTTTTTGAGAACTCATCATACGTGATGTAACTTGAAAATCTGTACGGTCCACATGAAGAAGCACAGCATGAAAACCCCTGGGCCCAATTTATACTTTGATCCAAAACTTTGGTGGGCAATGATAAATGAAAATTATTTCCTCCCTTGATTTGCATTTCTCTTTGCTATGACCCACTAGAATTTTAGATCGAGGTGGAAATTTTTTTCCTAGGGGTTTTATGGGATTCCGCATCACATGGACGGTTTGGATGAGACGCCCATGACACATGTGAAAGGTGTGAACGTGCGTAGGTGAGCATGACTCTATATGCCGAATGCTCAGTTGCGCACCAGTTCGCATTTGCGAACTTTTTTGAGAACTCATCATACGTGATGTGACTCTAAAATTTGAACAGTCCACATGAAGCACCACCTCATGAAACTCCCTAGGCCCAATTTTTACTTTGATCCAAAACTATGGTGCGCCATGAAAAATGAAAACAGTTTCATCCCTTAATTTACATTTCTCTTTGTTATAGCCCACCAGAATTTAAGATCCGGGTGAAAAATTTTCCCTTGGGGTTTCAGCAAATACCGCATCGCATGGACCCTTCGGATTAGACGCCCATGACACGTGTGCAAAGGTGCACACGTACGTAGGTGAGCATGACTCTATATGTCGAATGCTCAGCTGCGAACAAGTTCACATGGAACTCATGCGAACTTTTTTAAGAACTCATCATACGTGATGTGACTCCAAAATCTGAACGGTCCACGTGAAGCAGCACCTCATGAAACCCGATGGGCCAAATTTTTACTTTGATCCAAAACTTTGGGGGGGGGGGTGGGGGAGCATAAAAAATGAAAATAGTTTCCTCCCGTTGATTTGCATTTCTCTTTGCTATGGCCTACCAGAATTTTATATCAGGGTGAAAATATTTCCCTTTGGCTTTCTTAGGATTCCTCATCACATGAACCGTTCGGATTAGATGCTCATGACAAATGTGCAAAGGTGCACATGTGCGTGAGTGTGACTCTATACGCTGAATGCTCAGCTGTGCACCAGTTTGCATGAAACTCATGCGAACGTTTTTGAGAACTCATCATACGTGATGTGACTTCAAAATTTGAACGGTCCACATGAAGAAGCACCCCATGACCCCCCGGGCATTTTTACTTTGATCCAAAACTTTCGTGGGCAATGAAAAATGAAAACAGCTTCATCCGTTGATTTGCATTTCTCTTTGCTATGGCAACCAGAATTTTAGATCGGGGTGGAAAATTTTCCCATGGGGTTTCATGGGTTTCCACATCACATGGACAGTTCCGATGAGACTCCCATTAAATGTGTGAAAAGGTGCGCACGTGTTTAGGTGTGTAGGTGAGCATAACTCTATATGACGAATGCTCAGTTGCGCACCAGTTCGCATGTGTGACTTATTTTGAGAACTCATCATACGTGATGTGACTAGAAAATCTGAACGGTCCACATGAAGCACCACCTCATGAAACACCCTTGGCCCAATTTTTACTTTGATCCAAAATTATGGTGCGCCATTAAAAATGAAAACAATTTCCTCCCTTGATTTGCATTTCTCTTTGTTATGGCCCACCAGAATTTAAGATCCAGGTGAAAATTTTTCCATTGGGGTTTCATGGGATACCGCATCACATGGACCGTTCGGATTAGAAGCCCATGACACGTGTGCAAAGGTGCGCACGTGCATAGGTGAGCATGACTCTATATGGCGAATGCTTAGCTGCGAACCAGTTTGCACAGAATTTGTGCGAAATTTTTTGAGAACTCATCATACGTGATGTGTCTCCAAAATCTAAACAGTCCACATGAAGCAGCACCTCATGAAACCCCATGGGCCCAATTTTTACTTTGATCCAAAACTTCGATAGGCAATGAAAAATGAAAACAGTTTCCTCCCTCTATTTACATTTCTCTTTACTATGACCCACCAGAATATTAGATTAGGGTGAAAATTTTTTCCTTGGGGTTTCATGGATTTCTGCATCACATGGATGGTTCGGATTAGACACCCATGACATGTGTGCAAAGGTGCACGCATGCGTTGGTGCATAGGTGAGCATTACTCAATATGCCGAATGCTCAACTGTGCACCAGTTCGCACTGAACTCGTGTGAACTTTTTTGAGAACTAATCATATTTGATGTGACTCAAAAATCCGAACTGTCCACGTGAAGCAGCACCCCATGAAACCCTCTGAGCCCAATTTATACTTTGATCCAAAACTTTGGTGGGCAATGAAAAATGAAAACAATTTCCTCCCTTGATTTGCATTTCTCTTTGCTTTGGCAACCAAAATTTTAGATCGGGGTGGAAATTTTTCCCTTTGGGTTTAATCTGATTTCGCATCACATGGACGGTTTGGATGAGACGCCCATGACATGTGTGAAAAGGTGCGAACGTGCGTAGGTGAGCATGGCTCTATATGTCAATTGCTCAGCTGCGCACTAGTTCGCACATGCGAACTTTTTTGAGAACTCATCATAGGTGATGTGACTCAAAAACCTGAACATTCCATGTGAAGCAGCATCTCATGAAACACCCTGGGCCCAATTTTTACTTTCATCCAAAACTATGGTGGGACATGAAAAATGAAAACAGTTTCCTTGATTTGCATTTCTCTTTGTTATGGCCCACCAGAATTTAAGATCAGGGTGAAAATTTTTCCCTTGGGGTTTCATGGGATATCGCATCACATGGACCATTCGGATTAGATGCTAATGACACGTGTGCAAAGGTGCACATGTGCGTTGGTGAGCATGACTCTATATGCCGAATGCACAGCTGCAAACCAGTTTGCACGAAATTCGTGCGAACTTTTTTCAAAACTTATCATACGTGATGTGACTCCAAAATCCGAACGGTCCACTTGAAGCAGCACCTCATGAAACCCCATGAGCCCAATTTTTGCATTGATCCAAAACTTTGGTGGCCAATGAAAAATGAAAGTAGTTTCCTCCCTCGATTTTCATTTCTCTTTGCTATGGCCCACCAAAATATTAGATCAGGGTGAAATTTTTTCCTTTGGGGTTTCATGGGTTTTCGCATCACATGGACGGTTCGGATTAGACGCCCATGACACGTGTGCAAAGGTGCGCACGTGAGCATGACTCTATATGTCGAATGCTCAGCTGTGTACCAGTTAGCAGAAACTCGTGCGAACTTTTTTGAGAACTCATCATACGTGATGTGACTCGAAAATCTGAACGGTCCACTTGAAGTACCACCTCATGAAACCCCATGAGCCCAATTTTTGCATTGATCCAAAACTTTAGTGGCCAATGAAAAATGAAAGTAGTTTCCTCCCTCGATTTGCATTTCTCTTTGCCATGGCCCACTAGAATATTAAATCAGGGTGAAATTTTTTCCTTCGGGGTTTCATGGGTTTTCGCATCACATGGACGATTCGGATTAGACGCCCATGCCACATGTGCAAAGGTGTGCACGTGAGCATGACTCTATATGTCGAATGCTCAGCTACGTACCAGTTAGCGAGAACTCGTGTGAACTTTTTTGAGAACTCATCATACGTGATGTGACTCAAAAATCTATACGGTCCATGTGAAGAAGCACCGCATGAAACCCCCTTGGCCCAATTTATACTTTGATCCAAAACTTTGGTGGGCAATGATAAATGAAAACAGTTTCCTCCCTTGATTTGTATTTCTCTTTGCTAAGGCCCACCAGAATTTTAGATCAAGGTGAAAATTTTTTGCTAGGGGTTTCATGGGATTCCGCATCACATGGACGGTTCGGATGAGACGCCCATGACATGTGTGAAAAGGTGCGAACGTGCGTAGGTGAGCATGACTCTATATGCCGAATGCTCAGCTGCACACCAGTTCGCATGTGCGAACTTTTTTGAGAACTCATCATACATGAAGTGACTCCAAAATTTGAACAGTCCACGTGAAGCACCACCTTATGAAACTCCCTGGGCCCAATTTTTACTTTGATCCAAAACTATGGTGCGCCATGAAAAATGAAAACAATTTCCTCCCTTAATTTACATTTCTCTTCGTTATGGCCCACCAGAATTTAAGATCAGGGTGAAAATTTTTCCCTTGGGGTTTTAGCGGATACTGCATCGCATGGACCGTTCGGATTAGACGCATATGACACGTGTGCAAAGGTGCGCACGTGCGTAGGTGAACATAGATGCATACATGCAAAAGGCACACCCAGTGGATGTCAGCAGGGTGTTTATCATTTACTTGTAACTGACATAGGCACCAAAAGATAAATTTTAGCCCTTTAGACAGTCTAGTTATATTTCCGTGTATTGGCACTACAAGAAAAATGGGCATATCTGATGGTTGGGGTTACAAAACCGGCTGCCGGCAAAGGGGCCCGATAAAAATAAAATTAAAAAAAAAAAACATGCGGCCCTAAATTCATTTGCGCTCCTGTCCCCACCCCCGACTCTCTCTCTCTCTCTCTCTCTCTCTCTCTCTCTGCAACGTTCTCCTTCTGCAACTCCAAGGATCACGTCGACGATTCTATCTACTCCATCTATCTCTGTGATTACAAGGACAGAGAGATGCTGAAGATGTTGCCAGATTGCCGCCATTTCTTCCATCTCTGCTGCATTGACGTGTGGCTACACTTGAATGCTTCTTGCCCCGTCTGCCCCACTTCCCTGCTCCCAACACCCATGTCGACGCCTCTGTCTGAGCTCGTCCCCCTCTTGCATTTCCCTGTGGATGGAAGGAGGTGACATTTCTCCTCTTTTTTCTTTTTTCTTTTTGGGGGGTTTTCTATAAATTTGTACAACTGTAGAAGTAGTTGTTCCCCGATCTGTTGTTCCTTCTATATATGGAGAGGATGGAGGCTGTTTAAAACAGATCCGCCAGGTCTGTTCTAAGACTTGTGATGATTGTGATTGTCTAAGCACTTGTTTCCTTGATGCCTTGATGCTGACCAATCAAGGCAATTTCAGATTTCTGGTGCAAAAATTACCATCACCGAACCCAGACCTGGAGCAATAGAGACTGTGATTATAATATCTAAAACACCTGAGCAGACACATGCTGCCCAGAGTCTTCTTCAATGAGCAGGGCACTCCTTGACTTGTTGCATTGGACCGGTAATCTTTGAAATTCTGCTGCATCTGACCTGTCTTTGAGTATATTCAGCTAGAAAGAAACAGTATGATTTGCTCCTTGTTAGCCGCTGATAGAATCACTAGCATCACCACTTCATCATCATCATAGCCTTGTCCCAACTATTTGGGGTCAGCTTTATGTAAGTCCCTACCCTATGTTAGTGAACAAGCCCTCATATCCCTTCTCACCACCTCAATCAATGCCCTTTTAGGTTTTTCTCTCATTCTCATTTCAGGCCCTGCAACTCTAATCAATGTTTCTCTCCTTAAAAGAGTCGTCTCAGTACTTCAATGCACATGACCACACCCTCTCAATCTGATCATCATCATTTTATTTCTATTGGGACTGCTACTAGGTTGCTTCGGAGACCTCATTCTTAACTGTGTCGTTCCTAGCCTTCCCATACATACATCTTAACAACCTCATCTTTGCAATGCTCAGTTTTTGCTTATGATGTCCTCTCATTGCCCAGCACCCATCATAGTTGGTCGAATAGATGTCACAGAGAAATTTCTCCTCGAGTTTTGAGGCATGCATTGGTCACACAAAACCCCGAAGGTACATTTCTGCTTCATCCACCCAGCTCTAGCTCTACTGGCAACATCCTGGTCACTCCCCATCCTTTTGAATAAGAGCAAGGCAACAAAACCCATCGCATTGAATAAGATGAGGTTATCTATTAGATTAAGCTGGCAAATTTTCCTCTTTTGTTGTTTTTCTTGTGCTTTGGATATTCAAAATTCAGAGAGCGAACTTAGTTTTTTTGAAATCATGGCATAGGGTTATGTTGTTAATTTATGACCTATACAACTAGTCCAACACTATGTTAAAATCTCATTTTGTTCAGTGAACTTTCTAAGCCCACACACATGCCACACATCCGCCACTTGGCAAATTGGTATGAGATCCAAATTCCAATCCATTCATTGGAGAGGTACTGCTATGTAAATGCTCTTGCCCAAGAATCGGGTTGGTCCACTCATCAGGTGGGCCACAGTTTATGAAACCAATATATGACTAAAAAAACTTTAATAACTTGGCTGAAGTTTTTTTACCCATCCAACTGCTTCTAAAATCATCGCCCACCTGCTGAATGGAACATATTTATTTTCATGCAATAACAAGAGCGAACTTAGCAAAGCTCTTGTTCACTTTGGCTGAATTTAGTCAGTCAATATTTGGTTATTGCGAGTGGAGATTTGAACAGGAGATTGCTTCGATTTGCTGACTTCTAGTACTAAGTCATCCTAGAAAGAAAGAAAAAAAAAACCACTTTATGTTCCAAAAATAGCAAATCCCTGAAACCAAAGTATTGTGCGCAAAACTTACACACACACATTGCATTATTTGATTCTTTACCATGATAATTTGTCCATGTTGTGGTAAACCTGCAGGGATTAGTTTTGGCTGTTGCCAAGATTTAAAGCAATCTCTAAGCTGTTTCAATCTATTATCACTTTGGTGTTGTAAATTTGAAGTCTCTAGATATAATAGTAAATTTCTGACAGTATTCTAGATGAGCCATCAGCCATCTTATCTTCTGCCCAGAATCATGAGTGAGATGAGAACTATTTTTGTCTTGTGTAGACTGATGGGATTATGAGAACTTTTTTTTTTTTTTTTTTTTAAATTTATTTTGGGGGGTGGGGGGGGCGGCGGCAATAGAGGTGTCAGTGACTCACTGAGACAAGCTTTGTGCACCGAGTCCAGAAGTAATTGAAACGGATGTCCTTCTCAAGTCTGAAGGAAAGAAAACCTGCTTAATGAATATCACTCTTCAACCGCAATTATTCAGAATTTGGGGAAACGAAATGCAGAAATTTGAATTCGAATGGTGGACCTTGCGAACAGAGAGCTAACCCGCCGCATGCGCCAGAGCCGGAGCATATTGAGTATTTTAAATCCTAGGCCGGCGCTTTGATTTGTGAAGAGGAGACTGAGAGGTTGTAAAGGCACTGTCGAACAGACATCGAAGACAAACCAAGTGGACAGGTACCTGCACTCAAATTGTGCAGCGGACTTGAGATATATCTTCCTACCAACTTCACTCATCTCTGGTAATTTCTTGCCTTAAGCATACCATTTTGTCTTGTGTAGACTGATGGGATTATGATTCCCTCTACTTAAATCAACTGTTAGAATTGTTATAGTGACCTTGTACGTATATGCACTGTTGATGCTCAACTCTTGACTCAACTCAGCCCCATCTAGTCGACTCAATTGAACTAGTTTTTTTTATTATTATTACTGACAAAAACTCAAGAAGACTAGGTAACCTCTAGCAAACTTCCTAGATTTGACAGATGGCAATCATCCCAAGTGAATGTGTTTCCACGGAAGCCAATATCTAGGATTCCATTGTCATCCATCAATTCCTATGCCCCCTTGGTTTTCTTTTCCATGGGTGAAAAACAATGTTGAAGTCTCCCGAAAGCATCCATGGCTAGGTGAAAGAATTAGATAGATTTTTTTTTTGTTACATTGAGGTGGAATATTCTTTCTAATGGACTGGTTGTTAAGATGTTAGGAAGTGGGATTCTGTGAAGTGTGAAATATTGTCATTTTCTTTCTCCTTTTGATGTGCATTACTAGCTAGTATCAGGAGAGATTTTCTGATAAATACTAGCTTCTTTTTGAGATGGGGTATATTTCTTAGGGTTAGGTTGAGTTGGGTTTGCAGAAATCTTAGCTGTCCACTCTCTATGGATTCTAATTCAGGATGATTTAGATCTTAATACAATTATCTGTTCTGTGCAGCGGAAATGGTAAGAAGGCAAGCTTTATTCCTTGGTGACTCAGAGCTGCAGCAACTGCTTCACATCTTCAGGTACTTGTTGAATATTGAGTTGCAAATTTTACTTTTGAAAATGATGCTGAATGAGATTGACTTTACTTATGAACTTTCTTGTTGGTCATGTTATATGTGTTGGTAGCCAACACCCATTCATTTATAACTGAAGGAGCTAGGGGGAAACTAGATTCAGGGCATGTGATTGACTTTCATCTTGTCATTTCTTTGTTCATGTCAATTTCATTTGAACAATTCCTAATTAAAATACAGTAATCCATCTAAGGGAACTGGAAAACAAAAACCAAAAAAAAAAAAAAATCAATTTTTTTTGCCTCTTGTTATTTGACATAATGATTAACTTTGATGTGTGTCACATGCATGTCATTTTACTGTTTCATCCATCAATTTGATTATAGGTATCGTATCAGCCAATATGTATTGTATCCATATCATCTGGATATGATATGCAATACAGGGCCAAATTGGCCCACCCCAAAATATTCCATACATATGGCTCTGTATGTATAGTGTTTTGTTTCCAATTTCCTACTCCAATTCTAATTACAAATCAATACTAAGTAGGTAACTTGCTAGATTGGTCAAACAGGCTTGAAGTAGAAAAAGGATACTACAACCTGAATATGGAGACTGCTAATTTACTGCTACCATGCAATAGGAACTGCCTTCTGTTAAATGGTCCAATCATGTGACTAGAGGATCATTTTGGGCCCCACAGTTGGTCCCTCCAACCTTGTGGCCCTGTAGGGTCCACTAGGCAACCTGCCATCATGTGGGCCTATCAGTTGCCCATGTGGGATCCATAAGTGATTGGCATGGGGCACCTCTAATTGATCGATCATGCATGGAGCCCACCCCCGGACCTTTGGTGACAAGTCTTGATGAAAAGATTTTGTTCCCTCAGTAGTAATCTGATGCAGGCAATGTTTTACAACCAGGAGCACTATTACAGCTTGTACCACTATAATAGCAGTGGACCATTTCTTCATTATTTTGTGGTTGGATGCTGGAGAGACAAGATAAAGCAATTGAAAGCTACCCAACCAACCACCACCATAACACCAACTTGGAAAAGAGGTGAGCCTGTAACTGCCATCTGATTGTTGAGCTGCTAAGGGCCCATTTGGTTGCCACTTAAAAAATGAATTTCATCTCATTTAAATCTGTTTGCTTAATTTTAGGTGCCCATGGTTCATTTTTTAGGTATTGCAGTCTCCAATATGGATGTTCTGCTTTTGATTGCTTTACCTCTTGTTTGATTTGGATTTTGTCCAAAAGGTACCCAATGGACCCAACCCGATCTTAATGCGTCCAGATCCAATTTTCCAGACTCATTTAGAAATCAGACCAGGTTTGGGTCCACCATTTAGAGAATTGGCCTGGTCAAAATTGGGTCGAGTATGGGTTGTGTCGTGTCCTACCATCTTGGACATAGTTAAAATCAGTTTGGCACTCCTGTATTTATATTTTTTACTCTCTTTTTTTCCTGAAAGTTTGGGATATTTATAGATTTGTTTTAATGCAGGATTGTGCAGTCTCCTATCTCTGAACTTTGTTTTGATCAAAACAGCAATACTGAACGATCCGTATCTCATGAAAAGGTTTGGTCTCTAGTATTCAGTCACTTGTTGCCAAAACTGCCTTGTCAACTGAATGTGTCTCATCTAATGTTCTGGTACTTGTGTCTCAATTCTGCTCTTAATTCATCTCAGCCATCAGTTAGCACCACTGATACATCTCTTTCTTCTGGCAATGGAGCTTTGGATCCAATGGATACGTCTCCTTGTTCTACTAACCACTTAGATGGCATACATGATGACAACACTTAGACAATTCCCAAGATTTGCAAATCAACAAAACCTGGAAGAAGGGCATCACCAGAAGCCATAAAGATGTGGAAAGAAAATGGTTTTACTAGGTAAATATACAAAAGGATGTACTAAATGGCTGAGTGCTAGCAAGTTGTTAATATTCAGTGGTGATACTAAGATTCAACCTTTTGCGCAGCCTAATAATTGCATCTATAGAGCTGGATACTTGGAGCATAGTTCAAGAGCTTCTACCACTTTTTTCGAATTCAACACCATTTGCCATTTATCATCAATATCATCAGGTCCAATGCATTTGCCATTTATCATCAATATCTTCAGGTCCAATGCCCTGGGTCCTGTTGGCTTTATTTTGTGTGCATCTGTTAGTCTACTCTTTTTAATGGTAATCATGTTAAAAGCTATTGAATTGATGCGGCATACCTATCAGTCCCGGCCAAAACCCGTACTATTTCAATGATGAGTTCTTATCCCAACCAATCCAACAGTCTGGTCCCTTCCAGTAAGTAAACACCGGTCATTGCTGAGGCTCATCAAACTGGAAGCTCCTCATTGATCAAGTCAGTTTATTTCTTGTACTGCATATTTTGAGGTTATCATAAAATCGATTTCATTCAGCCAATGTCTGTTGCTTGTTGGAATTGTCTAATTGTTTTCATTTACATTGAGAAGGAAGGCTGTCAAAATTTTGACTCCTGGAGGGAACATGCTGGAGTTGGGTCATGAGCTACGCTTACCCTTTGTTAATTGGGTTATAACAAACCAGGTATATCTCTTGAATTTTTATTCGAGAAACTCAAATCTTTTGAATTGCTGATATTAATCTTGCTGGGAAGTTACATTTTTTTAGTCTTGCCATTTTTGAAATATTCTATATGATTTGGAACCTTCAAGTATCATCTTGATTTATTGGTTTGCAACAGGTAAAGATTTGGGAAGACAGGAAGGCATTGCCACTTTTAACATTGAGGCCACATGATGACGAACCTATTAACTCAGTTACATTCTTGACAGTGCCTCATCACCCTGATCACATAGTTCTTATCACAATGGTATGGGTTACCCCATCTTTATAATATATATATGTGTGTGTGTGTGTGTGTGTATATATATATATATATATATATATATATATATATATATACACACATTTTTTTTTATTACCACACCTTTCAATGAATAACCGGTCTGGACATGTTTGTTTTAACTCTACAGCTTCTTGATTCTAGAATTCCCAATGTTTTTAGTCCGGTAACAGTTTATAATGGCCAAGGGCCAAATCCGTTATGAGGCGAGATATTATCCGTCTTGGCCTATTGAATTTTTTTATACAAAATCATTTTTAATATACATCCTTTTTATGGATAATGGAAAATATACATCAGGCATCTTTTTTTGTGGTGATTGCTCTATCAAAGGGATCAATGGCTATGGATGAACCATGCCCGAAAAATCTATTAGTTTGGAAGATCCTAGTCACCTCTCTTAGGAAAATTTTCAGGTGAATGTGGACTGTGGCTGTATTTCTCTTCTTAACCTGTCTATTTCCAGGTCAGAGATTAAAATGTCAGAATGTATGCATTTATTCATAAAGTAATTGTATAGTTTTCCATAGGGAACTTAAACTATTGGATTTGGGGCATATGATTGGCCTCACCATGGATAAGAAAATATCGGAATATTTCATCAGTTTACTCATTTAACTCATTTTCTTTGAATATGGACTACTCCTTTCATCAATTTCTTACTGAATTTAATCCCTTAAATGTTTTACTGTGCTGTCCATATTTGACCCTTAATTCTTGATATCATCTGGAGTGTTTTTATTACTAGAAAACTATAAGTATGGAATGAATTTTGTGTTGAATAAAATTTTCTCACTTGTTAGATACGTAGATTTTAATTGTTGGTGCATATTTTTGTACTACTCTACCCAACCAATGTTTTTATACTCCTGACCAATGTCATTTATGGTTGAAGATCGTTTTGTTCTTTTAACAATTTGTTTCCTAGTTAATTTAAAAAGAATCTAAATGAAGACATTGTAGTGGTATTTTGGGTCAAAATTCTGGCACCTGTATGACAACGAGGAAGTACATTTAACATGTTTGAACTTTGAGTATTGGTCGTCATATTCATATGCATTGGGCTTCAATCACTGCAGGGGTATTACTCAATGGCTAAACAGCCATCGGACTTTGAGGTTCTCAATCAGGTAACCATCACCTATTGTCTTTTGTCATCATTGTGTTTCTTTTTTGTATTTCTATCTTCTTCTTGGTAGTTATTCCTAATTACACTAATCTGTTTACTCTCAGCACAATTGTCATTTACATATTTATTTTGGGTTGTTTTGGTTAAGGGAATTTGTATTCTTTTTCTGAGGGATGCTGAAACAAATGAAAACTCCGACTGCTGTATTGTTGAGAAGAGAAGAAATGGATGGATAAATTGGGTCTTTTAGCAAATTTCTTCTGTTCATTTTGGATTTTTTTTATTTTGTATTTAATCTATTTTATTCATTCTGGTTTATTTGTAAACTCTTTTTTACTGCCTTGCCAAAAAAGGATGATTGAAATTCTGCATTTTCCCCAGAATTTTATCACTGATCTGGGTTTTGTCATTTTTGAAGGTCAAGATAAGATTGTTGATTTTGAGATGAAGCTCATGGACATTGACAACAAGCATCTTGGAATTCCAAAATCAGAGTATCATGCCATTGTAAAGATGCCATCAGCTGAGTTCTCAAGGATTTGCAAGGACCTCAGCAGCATTGGAGATACTGGTATCATCATCATCATTGCATGAGTTAGTATTGAGATACTTCCGTACACATAATACTGTGTACTGAATTCACCCACCATCCATTGGCTGAAATTTGAATAGAATGTGTAGGGATTCTTGTTGGTTGTTTCATACTAATGTCCAACATTCATATCAACAGTTATAGTTCACTAACAATATCTATGTTTTGGTTTGGGGTGATTGTAGTTCTCTACTAGGGGTGATATTGGAACTGCAAATATTGTTTGCCGGCAAGGTGCGTTAGATATTGACTGCTTTTCCCCCTTTGTGAACAACCTGAGGCATTTCTCTCCATTTAAGTGGTTTGGGTTTTGTTTTTGTAGTGACATATGACCCAAACAGTATTTTCATTAATGAACAAGTCATTGTAATAATGACAAATGTCATCTATTTGTCAGTGTTTTTAAGCTGGGCTGGACTGGACGGTTTGATTAATCTGGGTCAGAACCAGCCATGAAAATGAGCCAAGTTGCCTGGAAACCCATTTTGGGCAAGAAATCATTTAAACCGTCCAGCTGGTCTGCACATCTGGATTGGGCATATTGCCAGTTGGACTGCTACTTCAATTCTACTGTTTATTGGTAAAATTCAAAATGGGTAGTGATGTTCGAGTACCATTTTATTTTTTTATTTTATAGAGCGAACACTACCAACTGTGCCATAGGCAGCTAGTTGCAGTCATTTCCTATTATTTTATTTGTTTAAACATGTCATGGTTGGACTGGAACAGACCATTGTTTGGATTTGGACCAAACTGCTGACAGAAAGGTCTGGTCTTAGGATTTAAAACATTAGTATTCAGTGTATGACAAGCATATAACTCACTGAATGGTAAATCTTTTTCAATTTTCCCCCTTTTCTAGCATTGTTTGAATGTTTCTGAAATGGATTGATTTTGAGTTATGTACATTAGATAACTTTAAAAGGAGAAAACCTCCATGTATATCTTACACACTATTCCGGTTCCATTTAATTCATTATATAAGCATGCATTTGACAGGGCTTCAAAATCACCAGGCAGAGTCTGTGGAGATCCGTTCCAAGTTGGAAAGCTGTGTCAACAAACAAGTACCCATCTGCTGGGCATTTCATGTCCAATCAGTAAAGCCTTGGTATCCAACTTGCACAACTCAGCAGAGATTTTGATCGGTTTTCTTATATTGATTAATGCCTGTGATTTTGCAGGGGAAGCATGAGGCATACTAAAGGGAAAAAAAAAAGAGTTACTTTCTTGCCAGTGAATACTCTACTTTATTGTCTGTACCTTTGACCGCCGGTAAAGCCTTTACCAAAGCTGCTTTTACCGGCGCTTTCCTGACCGCCGGTATACCATTTACCGGCGGTTTTGACCACCGGGAGAGACCAGTTTTGTTGTAGTGTCATTCAGATTTTGGAGTCACGTATGATGTTTTCTCAAAAAAGTTCGCACGAGTTCCGTATGAACCAATGCACAGCTGAGCATTCAACATATAGAGTCATGCTCACCTGCGCACGTACGCGCCTTTGCACACATGTCATGGGCGTCTAATCCGAACGGTCCATGTGATGAGGAATCCCATTAATCCCCAAGGATAGATTTGTCACCCTAATCTAAAATTTTGGTGGGCCATAGCAAAGAGAAATGCAAATCAAGGGGGGAAACCGTTTTCATTTTGCATTGCTTACCAAAGTTTTGGATCAAAGTAAAAATTGGGCCCAAGGGGTTTCATGAGGTGCTGCTTCACGTGGACCGTTCGGATTTTGGATTCACATCATGTATGATGACAAGTTCTTAAAAAAGTTCACACGAGTTCCGTGCGAACTGGTACGCAGCGGAGCATTTCACATATATAGTCATGCTCACCTGTGCACCTATGCACTTGCGCACCTTTATACATGTGTCATGGGTGTTTAATCTGGTCTATGTAATGCGGAATCCCATGAAACCCCAAGGGAAAATTTTTCGCCTGATGTAAAATTCTGGTGGGCCACTGCAAAGAGAAATGCAAATCAGGGAGGAAACTATTTTCATTTTTCTTAGCCCACCAAAGTTTTCGATCAAATAAAAATGGCCTCAGGGGGTTTCATGAGTCGTTGCTTCACGAGGACCGTTTAGATTCTGGAGTCACATCACGTATGATGTTTTCTCAAAAACGGTCACACAAGTTCCGTGCGCAGTAGGGCATTCGGCAAACTGAGTCATGCTCCCTACGCATGAGCGCACCTTTGCACACGTGTCATGGGCGTCTAATCCAAATGGTCCATGTGATGCGGAATCCCATGAATCCCCATGGGAAAAAATTTCACCCTTATCTAAAATTCTGGTGAGCCATATCAAAGAGAAATGCAAATCAAGAGAGGAAACTATTTTCGTTTTTCATGGCCCACCAAAGTTTTGGATCAAAGTAAAAATTGGGGCCAGGTGGTTTCATGAGGTGCTACTTCACGTAGACTGTTCAGATTTTGAAGTCACATCACGTATGATGAGTTTCTAAAAAAGCTCGCACGAGTTCCGTGCGAACTAGTGCGTAGCTGAGCATTCGACATATAGAGTCATGCTCACCTGCGCACCTTTGCACATGTGTCGTGGGCATCTAATCCTTATGGTCCATGTGATGCGGAATCCTATGAAACCCCAAGGGAAAGATTTTCACCCTGATCTAAAATTTTGGTGGGCCATAGCAAAGAGAAATGCAAAACAAGGGAGGAAACTGTTTTCATTTTTCATGGCCCACCAAAGTTTTGGATCAAAGTAAAAAATTGGGCCCAGGGGGTTTCATGAGGTGTTGCTTCACGTGGACCATTCAGATTTTGAGGTTGCATCACCTATGATGAGTTCTCAAAAAAGTTTGCACGAGTTCTGTTCGAACTGGTGCGCAGCTGAGAATTCGGCATATAGAGTCATACTCACCTGCCCACCTACACACATGCGCACCTTTGCACATGCGTCATGGGCGTCTAATCCGAATGGTTCATGTGATGCGGAATCCCATGAAAACCCATAGCAAAGAGAAATGCAAATCAAGGGAGAAATTGTTTTCATTTTTCATGACCCACCAATGTTTTGGATTGAAGTAAATATTACGCCCTGGGGGTTTTAAGAGGTGTTGCTTCACGTGGACCGATCAGATTGTGGAGTCACATCACGTATGATTTCTCAAAAATGTTCGCATCAGTTCCGTGCGAACCGGCATACAGCTGAGCATTCGGCATATAGAGTCATGCTCGCCTACGCACCTACGCACTTGCACCCCTTTGTACACATGTCATGGGCGTCTAATCTGAATGGTCCATATTATGCGGAATCCCATGAAACCCTAAAGGAAAAAATTTCACCCTGATCTAGAATTCTAATGGGCCATAGCAAAGAGAATGCAAATTAGGGGAGGAAATTGTTTTCATTTTTCATGGCCCGCCAAAGTTTTAGATTAAAGTAAAAATTGGGCCCAAGGGGTTTTATGAGTCACTGCTTCACGAGGACCGTTTAGATTCTAGAGTCACATCACGTATGATGTTTTCTCAAAAAAGTTTGCACGAGTTCCGTCTAAACTAGTGCACAACTGAGCATTCGACATATTGAGTCATGTTCACCTACGCACGAGCGCACCTTTGCACACATGTCATGGGCGGGATAATTTTTCACCCTGATCTAAAATTCTAGTGGTCCATAGCAAAGAGAAATGCAAATCAAGGGAGGAAACTGTTTTCATTTTTCATGGCCCACGAAAGTTTTGAATCAAAGTAAAAAATTGGGCCCAGGGGATTTTATGAGTCGCTACTTCACGGGGACCGTTCAAATTCTAGAGTCACATCACGTATGATGTTTTCTCAAAAAAGATTGCCCGAGTTCTGTGCGAACTAGTGCACACGTATGAAAAGTTTTCCCACACGTGTTGTGGGCGTCTAATCCTTACAGTCCATGTGATACGGAATCATAAAACCCTAAGGGAAAACTTTTCACCCTGATATAAAACTTTGATGGTCCATAGCAAAGAGAAATGCAAATCAAGGGAGGAAACCGTTTTCATTTTTCATGGCCAACTAAAGTTTTGGATTAAAGTAAAAATTGGGCCCAGGGGGTTTCATGAGGTGATGCTTCACATGGACTATTCATATTCTGGAGTCACATCACGTATGATGTTTTCTCAAAAAAGTTCGTCCGAGCTTCGTGCGAACTGGTGCACATCTGAACATTCGGCATATAGAGTCATGTCACATGCGCACCTTTACACACGCTACATGGGCGTCTAATCTGAATGGTCCATGTAATGCGGAATCCCATGAAAACCCATGGAAAAAAATTTCACCGTGATATAAAATTATGGTGGGTCATAGCAAAGTGAAATGCAAATCAAGAGAGGAAATTGATTTTCATTTTTCATAGCACACCAATGTTTTGGATCTAAGTAAAAATTGGGCCCTAGGGGTTTCATGAGGTGTTGCTTCATGTGGACTGTTCAGATTGTGGAATCATATCACGTATATTGAGTTCTCAAAATTGTTCATACGAGTTCCGTGCGAACTAGTGCGCAACCGAGCATTCGGCATAAAGAGTCATGTTCACTTGCACACCTATGCATGGGCGTCTAAACCGAACCATCCATGTGATGCAGAATCCCATGAAACCCGTGTGGACCATAGCAAAGAGAAATGCAAATTGAGGAAACAATTTTCATTTTTCGAAATGCAAATCAAAATGCCCACCATAGTTTTGAATCAAAGTAAAAATTGAGCCCAGCATATGATGAGTTCTCAAAAAAATTTGCTTGAGTTCCGTTCGAAATGGTGTGAAGCTGAGCATTCGACATATATAGTCATCCTCACTTGCGCATGTATGCACCTTTGCACGTGTCATGGGCGTTTAATCTAAATGATCCATGTGATGAGGAATCCCATGAAACAATAAGGGAAAAAATTTCACCCTGATATAAATTTCTAGTGGGCCATAGCAAAGAGAAATGCAAACTATTTACAATTTTCATGGCCCACCAGAGTTTTGGACCGAAGTAAAAATTAGGCGTAGGGGGTTTCACGAGGTGCTACTTCACATGGACCGTTCAGATTTTGGAGTCACGTCACGTATGATGAGTTCTCAAAAAAGTTCGCATGTGCGAACTCGTGTGCAGCTGAGCATTTGGCATATAGAGTCATGCTCACCTACGCAACTTTGCACACATGTCATGGGCGTCTAATTCGAACGTTTCATGTGATGTCGAATCCCATTAAACCCTAAGGTAAAAATTTCCACCATGATCTAAAAGTCTGGTGAGCAATAGCAAAGAGAAATGCAAATCACGGGAGGAAAGTGTTTTCATTTTTCATGGCCCACCAAAGTTTTGGATCAAAGTAAAAATTGAGCCCAAGGAGTTTCATGAGATGCTGCTTCACGAGGACCGTTCTGAATTTGGTGTGCAGCTGAGCATTTGGCATATAGAGTTATGCTTACCTACTCACCTGCGCACCTTTGCATAGGTGTCATGGGCATCTAATTCGAATGTTCCATGTGATGCGGAATCCCATTAAACCCCAAGGTAAAAAATTCCAGCCTGATCTAAAAGTCAAGTGAGCAATAGCAAAGAGAAATGCAAATCATGGGAGGAAAGTGTTTTCATTTTTCATGGCCCACCAAAGTTTTGGATCAAAGTAAAAATTAGGGTCAGGGAGTTTCATGACATGCTGCTTCACAAAGACCGTTCTGAATCTGAAGTCACATCACGTATGATGAGTTCTCAAAAAAGTTCGCACGAGTTCCATGTGAACTGGTGCGCAGCTAAGCATTTGGCATATAGTGTCATGCTCACCTACGCACCTTTGCACACATGTTGTGGGCATATAATCCTTACTGTCCATGTGATGCAGAAGCTTATGAAACCCCAAGGGAAAGAATTTCACCCTGATCTAAAATTCTAGTTGGCCATAGCAAAGAGAAATGCAAAACAAGGGAGGAAACTGTTTTCATTTTTCATGGCCCACCAAAGTTTTGGACCAAAGTAAAAAAAATTGGGACCAGGGGGTTTCATGAGGTGTTGCTTCACGTGGACCGTTCAGATTTTGAGGTTACATCACATATGATAAGTTCTCAAAAAAGTTCGCAGGAGTTCTGTTCGAACTGGTGCGCAGTTGAGAATTCGACGTAGAGTCATGCTCACCTGTGCACCTTTGCACACGTGTCATGGGCGTCTAATTGGAATGGTTCATGTGATGCGGAATCCCATGAAAACCCATGGGAAAACTTTTCACCCTGGTATAAAATTTTTGTGGGCTATAGCAAAGAGAAATGCAAATCAAGGGAGGAAACTGTTTTCATTTTTCATGGCCCACCAAAGTTTTGGATCAAAGTAAAAATTGGGCTATTAGGGTTTCACGAGGTGTTGCTTCACGTGAACCGTTCAGATTTTGGAGTCACATCACGTATGATGAGTTCTCAAAAATGTTCGCACGTGTTCTGTGGGTGTGTAGGTGAGCATGACTCTATATGCCGAATGCTTAGTTGCACAACAGTTCACACATGCGAACTTTTTTTAGAACTCATCATACGTGATGTGACTCTAAAATCTAAATGGTCCACGTGAGCAAGACCTCATGAAACTCCCTGGGCCTAAATTTTATTTTGATCCAAAACTTTGGTGGGCCATGAAAAATGAAAACACCTTCGTTCCTTCGCTATAGCCCACTAGAATTTTATATCAGGGTGAAAATTTTTGCCTTAGGGTTTCATGGGTTTCCGCATCACATGGATATTTCGGATTAGATGCCAATGACACGTCTACAAAGGTGAGCACATGCATATGTGAGCATGACTATATATGCCAAATGCTCTATGCGCATCAGTTCGCACGAAACTCGTGCGAACTTTTTTTAGAGCAATACGTGGACTCCAAAATCTTAGTTCACCTTACGAAACCCCCTTGAACCGATTTTTACTTTGATCCAAAACTTTGGTAGGCAGTGAAAAATGAAAACAGTTTCCTCCCTTGATTTGCATTTCTATTTGCTATGGCCCACCAAAATTTTAAATCAAGGTGAAAATTTTTCCCTTAATTTGCATTTCTAACACGTGCAAAGGTGCGCCAGTGCGTTAAGCATACTACATATGTCGAATACGCACCAGTTCAGACGTGCGAACTCTTTTGAGTAGTCCCCATCTCTAATAAACGTTGCCTAGGTACTAAATATTTCAAAGAGCATTTTGTCGATAATGATGAAGTCACAAAATAGCATTAGGCAGTTGTTGCAAAAATGGAAGGACAGATCCCATTCGTCGCTAATAATTGGTGGTCTATTGGCAACAGGTATCGTCCGTCACAATTTACTGTCGCATAAATGAAACGACAGATCGCATCCGTTACTAATAAACGACGGTTGTCTTTAATTTGGTGATTGTTATAGTCAGTCGCTAATAAACGACAGTGGTCAAAACCTTGAAGACGGGTATGGTCCGTCGCTAATAAACGACGGTGGTCTAAAGTTTGGCGACGGCTATGGTCCATCGCTAGTCAATGTAGACTATTAGCAACGGTCTTGGTCCGTCAAAAAAATGAAACGACGATCGCACCCATTGCTAATAAACAACAGCTGTCAATAATTTGGCGACGGTTATGGTCCGTCGCTAATAAACAATGGTGGCAACAGGTATGCAATTTGCTGTCACAAAATTGACGACGGACCGAATGCGTCGCTAAATCCTATGACTCATAACTCCCTCGTTATATGTCAAATTAGGTCGATTTTAGGTTCATTGAAAAGGTGAGTCAGTGCTCTTTCAATCCCCACTAGAATCGTCGCATTTCAAGACCGTTTGGGCCTTCAAAAGTGGTGTGAAAGTAAATGGTCTGAAATTTTTCCAACATCCCCTCCTCCCACGAAACCCTCATAACTCCCTCATTGGAGGTCAGATTTGGATGATTTTTAACTCGTTACAAAGCTAACTTGACAAGCTTCCAAACGAAAAAAGAATCGCTTGATTCGGTGACCGTTTGTGTAACGCCCAGAAAATCGGGGGTCGAGCATAAACTCAACCCACGAGTTCCAACGCATCACTTATGCAACATAGATAATGATGATTAAATGTTGTCTGTGTTAGTGCATTAATCATGAGTGGGATTATACCAAAACAGTAATTCATACTCCAGATCAATTCATAGAACGCAAGTGGAAGACTGGAAAATGTATATAGACGTGTATGAGCCAAAAGAATCACGATCGGTCGCCAGAGTATGAATACATCACTGAGTCACCATATACATGTAATAGTTCAAAATAGTTCAACTACAATAATAAACCCTATAGCCCCGTCGATCCGGATGGCCTAAGCGAAACCACCGGAGAATTGCATATATATATGAGAACTCATCCTGATCGCTATAGTAATTGGGCTCCGCCTCCTGAGTCGCATCGTCATCTGCAACTAAGAGTCTGGTGGGTGTTCAGAACACCGTCCCAGAACGTGGGAGTGAGTGATCAACTCAGTGGAATCATAGAGCAAAGGTTAACATGTTATCAATTCAGTCAAGCAGTAATGATAAAGCAAACATATCAGACATTCCTAGATACTCTTATTAATGCAAGGATGAAATGTAAGCATGATGCATGCCCTCGCCTACACTCCCTCGTGCGACACCATCTTACGGTCGCGGCATGCTTTCTTCCCTCTGTGCTCTTCAACCCGGGGCACATGCAGTGCGATGAAATGAGCATGATTACCGAGTTTATTATTAGTCTCTTTCATACAGTAGGATTGGAAAGCTAAAGTACCTCCCTTATATCAATTCTCAAACGATGATCCAATCCAAGGTCGTTAATCCTAGTAAATCTCATACGATGATATGGTTCTAGGTCGCTGCAAAGGGCTCGTCACCTTATCAGTGCAGGCCTAGTATACTCCTGTTGCTACGTAAGGGCTCGTTGCCTCTGCACAGTCTTAGTGTACGCTCGAGGTCACTACAAAGGGCTCGTCACCTTATCAGTGTAGGCCGACAGCTCGAATACAGCGTCCTATACCACCGTATTGGCCTCATGAGTCTGGGTTGCTCACTGGTCACTACGGGGAGGCTCGTCACCCAAGTGTAGGCCGACAGCTCGACCACGGTGTCCCATACCATCATGACCGGCTCACGAGTCTTAGCGGATCGAGGTACTAAGGTTTAAAAGGGTTTTCACTGGTGAGTTTAGTACCTTAGATTCAAGTAGTAGCGTCCATACATGGTGAACATACAATAGGGTCAATCGGGTTACTTGACGAGCTCGACTAGTACGAGCGCACATCGAATCGATCGACATGAAGTGCGTAAGCACTTCGTGTGGCCTAACCACTGTCGATGACCAAGTACGACTCGGGTTCACCTAACACGTCCAATGTGGCGAAAACAACCTCAGCCACCAAATCAGGGCCTATTACCGATTGCCTGGACTATATCATAGTCCCAACCTCATTCATTTTCCACAAGTAATCATACGAGACCGTCAAAGCAATAACGGACAATAATTCAATTTCTACTATCATATGAGCATGTAGTGAAAAGCAACGTAAACATGAGTTTACAAACATTCATTCCATAATGAAACAGACACCATAGTGTAACATACATGGAGGAAATCATACACGTAATTAAGGTAGCCGAGATTCATATCTCAACCCTCATAAAAAGTACTCCTTAGTAACAACTAGCTCATTCAGACATTTCTACAAACACTTAGTCAACATACATCTTCATACATGATGTATGTTGATCACACATGTATTAGGCCAAATACTTTCACTAGAGAGTTGCCCCGTATACCACACGCATATACCCACGGCAGATAATCATGGCATGCATGAATCCGGGTTCCACATTCATTTAATCATTTCCACAAACACTTGGGCTACACACTTTAACATATATAACGTATATTGGCCATGACGTGATTTAGGGCAAGTCCTTTCGCTAAGGAGTTGTCGCATATATAACAAGCATATATCTACTACAGATAATCATGTTAGGCACAAATCCAAATTCCATACATATTCAAACATCACAACATATACATAGAATACACTATATGCCACATAGTTCATATATACTTGTAAAACGAAACAGACGACGCATTTTGCATGTAAAATAGCACCCACGTCAGTTATAAATCATTAACCGACATTGAAAGCTTTGAAAACCATAACCTATACGTCTATGGTCCCCACCTTTCGCCGGTAGACTCGTAACGAACTCAGTTTTAAAGCTAAGTCTTTGTCTACGGCAGATTGGCAACCTATAGCATAAATTAGGTTAGCTATTTCATAACTTACACTATCTGAAACCCTACAACAGATTAGGGTTAGGTTTTCTTACCTAAGAATGGAATCGGAATCGCTTGTATAGCGATACAAGAGTGGTGGTTAAATGCGTGGAGTAGCAGGATCGAATCCCAGGAAGAAACTCCAACTCTCACTCTCACTCTCTCTTTTCTCATCTCTTTTCTCTTCTCTCTCTCCTAGTATCAAATTCATATGGGGTGAGAGGGAGAGGGTTTAAGGTCCTTATATAAGCCCAGGTTTGATGGGAATGGCCCCAGGGCCAAGGTATACTTAGGTTATATCCAAATACGGACCGTTCCGGTCCAACAGAGCACTTCTGGTGGCTCCTTTTCCACGTGCGGTCGGACTTAAGCTCCCTGACCATGGATCTAGGTCAGGCTAAGTTTTCGATCCGATCGGATTTACAGATCAGCCATGGCGGACCAGTTTCAGTTCAACGGTCACGGTCACTCGATCAGGGCCACAAGTACATCGACATGTGTGGGACATTTCTCCTGATCCGAGGGTGTATTTGGGTCAGATTCTGACGGTCTGAATTCTTATATTTAGCCCGCAAGCGACACGACTCAGATTACTTAAATTCGAATTTCTGTTTCTAAATATTTTCACATTTCTCACACGCATTGCTCCAGGCTCAAGTCGTGCATTTCTAGACACAATTAGGACTTGATTTCCGAAGGGGTTGTCAAGTCCAGTAATGCGGTCATAACTGTATAGTTTCGCAGTCATCGGACTTTCGACGTGCGGTCCAGGTCCGATACGGAGTTTCGGTGTGCTCCCGAGAGCAACCAGGTTTAAAGACGGACTCTAGATTTCAGGGTAATGTAGCGTCAATGATTCTACACATTTTTGGTCTTACAAATCATATTTAAAGCGATTAGTGCTAATTTCATAAGCACTCTAGTTTAGCACTTGCTAACATTAACCTAATTTCTAAAGGTTTTGGTCCTGGGTAATTTCTGTCAGACGGGATACTCGGGTCTTTGTACGGATTTTTTCGAGACGGTACAGTTTGATATCCAAAAAGCATAGTAGAAGTCCTCGATCGTTATTTTCTAATCTCGATCGTTAATCTTTCGAAATCACGTACTAAGAATAAAATGCCCATAACTCCCTCGTTATATGTCAGATTGGGTTGATTTTACATTCATTGAAAAGGTGAGTTAGTTAGCTTCGTCATTTTCCAATCTCGATCGTTAATTTTTTGAAATCATGTGACACGAATAAAATGCCCATAACTCCCTCGTTATATGTCGAATTGGGTCAATTTTAAGTTCATTGGAAAGGTGAGGCTGTACTCTTTCAATCTTCACTAGAATCGTCGCATTCTGAGACCGTTTGGGCTTCCAAAAGTAGGGTGAGAGTAAATGATCTAGAACTTTTCTGACATCCCCTCCTCCCATGAAAATTCTCAAAACTCCCTCATTGGAGATTGGATTTAGATGATTTTTAGCTCTTTAGAAAGGTAACTTGACAAGATTTCAAATAAAAAAAGAATCGCCTGATTCGGAGACCGGTTGATATCCCAAAAGCACGCTAGAAGGCTTCAATCGTCGTTTCTCAATCTCGATCATTAATCTTACAAAATCGTGTGATTCGAATAAAACACTCGTAACTCTCTCGTTTTAGTCAGATTAGGTCAATTTTCGGTTCATTGGAAAGGTGAGTCAATGCTCTTCGAAACACGATTGGAATCGTCGTATTCCGAGACCGTTTGGGCCTCCAAAAGTGGGGTGAGAGTAAATGGTCTGGAATTTTTCTTACATCCCCTCTTCCCCTGAAAACCCTCATAACTCCCTCATCGGAGGTTGGATTTGGACAATTTTTAGCTCGTTGGAAAGCTAACTTGACAAGATTTTAAATGAAGAAAGAGTTGCCTGATTCAGAGACCGTTAGATATCCCAAAAGCACGTTGGAAGGCTTCGATCGTCGTTTCTCAATCTCAATCGTTAATCTTTCGAAATCGCGTGATGTGAATAAAACGCTTGTAACTCCCTCGTTATATGTTGGATTAGGTCAATTTTAGGTTTATTGGAAAGGTGAGTCAGTTCTCTTCGAAACACCACTGGAATCGTCGCATTCCGAGACCGTCTGGGCCCCCAAAAGTGGGGTGAGAGTAAATGGTCTAGAATTTTTCCAACATCCCCTGTTCCCAAGAAACCCCTCATACCTCCCTCATCGAAGATCAGATTTCGACAATTTTTAGCTCGTTGAAAGATAAATCGACAAGTTTTCAAACGAAAAAAGAATCGCTCGATTTGGAGACCGTTTGATATCCCACAAGCACGCCAGAAGGCTTCGATCGTCGTTTCTCAATCTCAATCGTTAATCTTTCAAAATCACGTGATGCGAATAAAACGCTTGTAACTCCCTCGTTAGATGTCGGATTGGGTCAATTTTAGGTTCATTGAAAAGGTGAGTCAGTGCTCTTCGAAACCCCACTGGAATCGTCACATTCTGAAACTGTTTGGGCCTCCAAAAGTGGGTGAGAGTAAATGGTCCAGAATTTTTTCAACATCTCCTATTCCGACGAAAACCCTCATAACTCCCTCATCAGAGGTCGGATTTGGACGATTTTTAGCTCGTAGTAAAGCTAATTTGACAAGCTTTCAAATGAAAAAAAAATTCCTGATTCGAAGATCGTTTGATATCCCAAGAGCACGCTAGAAGGCTTCATTCGTTGTTTCTCAATCTCGATCATTAATCTTTCGAAATCGCATGATGTGAATAAAACGCTCGTAACTCCCTCATTATTATTGGATCCGTCTCTTGCCTTTGTTCCACGTGAGTGAAGCATCTTAATGTGCTGTCAACAATTTATCTATTATTTTCTAGAATTTATCCGTCATTGGTACTAACTCCTACGCTGCTCCAGATTACCTCATTCTTTATTATTCCTTTTAGGTCTTCCCACACATCCATCCCAACATCCTCATCTCTGAGACATTCATTATGTACTCATATAGCACAATCGGTCAAATAAGAAAATGAGAAAGAATGTTTTAGTGACCATTATGAAAGAATGTTTTAAGGCATAGGGGTCTAAGCGGTTAGGCCGAATCATCAAAATACATATTGAATATATATGGTTGTACTTTAAAAGTTGATCTGACCTAGACCCGGGTCCATGTATCCATCACATGGACTTGATAGACCCCAAGTAAAGTACTGGGTTCAGAAGTTGAGACCCAAATCTGATCCAATTTCTCAATGGTCTAGAAAAGGGGACCGAGCCTATTAACATCAGGTTGGGTCCATTAGGTGAGCTTTGAGAGCTTCGTAGCTAGGTTCACCCTCTCATCCTACATGATCCCCTGTCTCCCTTTTCTCATCCTCGAGAGGCACCCATTTTTTCTATCCAATTTTATTTTATTTTTTCATTTCTTCTTTTTCCTGCTACCTATCCTGGCAATACGATAGGTGAGGCAAGATGTATCCGTGGAGCCTTCCTGAATGTCCCGTCTTTGTATATCTCTTTTTGCTAATTAACAAAGATACAGGGGAAAGCCCTTTTAACTTTTCTTTTTTTTTAAGCTACTTGCATGTCCTAAAACCGAACAACTCTCAACCCGTTATGAAAAAAGTATATTATAAACAAAATTTTAGCTTATTGGTTATCTACCGATTGGTTGGAGGATATTTATTGGAAAGTTAAAAAGTGTGAAAAAAATAATAATAATAATACAATGGTCCTGTTTCAACAAACAGATGCCCACTAATTCATATGTTAGGACTGTTCAAACAATCTGATGTTTGGACTGTGGCTTGGCAGTGTAGCTGTTGGTATTTAAAAAGTTATTTTAGCTCATACATTTTCTATTTTCATCCATCTGCATCTCTGTAACGCCCTAAAAATCGGGGGTCGAGTAAAAGTCCAACTCCCGAGTTCCAACGCACCACTTATGCAACATATTTAATGATAATTAAATGTTGTTTGTATTAGTGCATAAAACATGAATAAGATTAAGCCAAATCAGCAAAACATAATCCAGGGACAATTGTAATACGCAAGCAGAAGACTGAAACGAATATGTATCATTATACAATCAGTATATGTCCCCAAAGTATGTGTGCTCTACTAGGTCAATAATTACATGTATTGTTTCAAAATACAAAATGTCAAAAGTGTAATAGTCCACTACAAATATAACCCTGAAGCCCCGCCGATCAGAGCGGTCTATGTAAACCCACCTGAATAGTGCATATATGAGAATGCCTCCTCATCATCCTCGAAGTCCGGCTCCACCTCGCAGGCTGCACCATCGTCTGAACCTACAACAGGGTCTGGTTGGTGTTTAAAACACCATCCCATAACGTAGGAGTGAGTGATCAACTCAGTGGAACAATAAAGCAAAGGTTAACATGTTATCAATTCAGTCAAGCAGTAATGATAAAGCAATACAATCAAACATTCCTAGATACTCTGATTAATGCAGGATGGTATGAATAAATGATGCATACTCTCGCCTGCACTCCCTCAGCGATCTTCATCTAACGGTTGCGCATGTCAGTCACTTCATCGTGCTCTCTACACATCGCCAAACGGCACATGCAATGTGGTGCATGAGCGTGATTGTCAAGTTCTTATTAGTCCTTTTCATACAGCAGGATTGGGAAGTTAAGGTACCTCCCTTATATCAATTCCCAAACAAAAATCAATTCTAGGATCGTCAATCCTAGCAATTCTCATACGATGTTATGGTTGTAGGTCGCTGCAAAGGGCTCGTCATGTAACACCCCGTGCTTCCCAGTACTCGGGTGTTACCATTTAATTTAATTTAATATAAATACAAAAAAAAAGATAATACAACCTAAATATATGTATTATGAAATGTTATTTATATATTTCATAAATATTTAAAGTCTCATATTAAAATGGTATGTATATAACTACCGTATACAAAATATTATGAAAACAATATTATAATGAGTAATAATTTTACAATGTATGAATGAATTATAAATATTGATGTAGTAATAAATATCTTCTATAAATATGAGTACTAAATTTATTAGATATTTTAATAAGATTTTATATGACTTAACAATATTGAGGAATACAAAGATGATTTTAATTAAATATATATTAATATTATATATTGTGAATTCTATACTAATAAACATGTGATTCATAGCACGTATATGATAATATATTAATATTAAAATTTATATATTATTTGAATAGAAGTGCATGATGGTGTGCTTAGACACATAACTGGTCCCTTAAGATATTTTAACCATTGATAGTCGAAATCACAATCGATGATAAATAACTTAAAATATATATATATATATATATATATATATATATATAATAACAATAATAATATTAATGATATTAAAAGCATTGAAAATAAATAGCTCATGCTATAAGTGTGTATTAGGCCATATGACTCATAAAACAACCACTAAATTCTAGCTTAAGTAGTCTCTAGGACTCTTTTAGCCGTTGACATCCAAATTCAAAATTATCCAACTAGCGGATCAGTGAGGACCCGTACTTAAGGCCAAGAATCACTTGGTATGGCCCACCTAGGCTTTGGATCCACCTCATCTTTAGCCTAAGGTCCTAATTGGACCTGTGAAACCAAATGAATGGAGTGGATTTCATCCAAACATCATGGGGGACCCCACACGGCCATTGCGCGTGCACCAGGGGTGGTGCACTCGTTGTGCACCAGACCCGATGGCTCAGTCAAGAGGTGCTGACCCGCCATTTCCAAATAAAGAGAGATTTCTCTCTCTCTCTCTCTGCGTTCTCGACAGCAGCGGACGGCGTCCGTTTGCAATGCACTGCGGCCCACCATATGGTCCCCACATTGATGATCCAAACCGTCCATCCGACAAAGGACACGTGCGTGACCAAAACCCAAGTTCACATCAGATTTTCATGCATGTATGGACACACAAACCTCGCTGCAAAACGGCCCTGCAAAAACACATTTCCAAAAATGGCAACTGTCCTCCTTGCCACGAGAGCAATCCGTGTGCTCTCTCCCCTCTCCAATCCCAGCCCTTTAATTCAGCGTATCCCGACCATTTTTCGGGGAAAATCTCAGCCATCCATTTGCTTAGGGCGTTCCTTGCAAAACCAGGGATTGTTTTGGTTCCCACCCACTGTTTTGAAGCCGGATTCAGCCAGAACGAATCTGGACCGTGTGGTTTTAATCCAACGGATCAGGATGGAGCTAAGGTTTGTTAAAAGCACATGGGGATTGAGCAACAGGGGCTCATTCTCCATTTTCAGCAACTGCGCTCGAAAAACGGCAGCCACCTTCCTCCTTCCTTTGAACCCACCACTCAAACGATGGTGGAGCTTCGAAACTTCTCACCTACAAGCTCCATTACGCCCCTAGGAATTCACCCATGCGGTCGGATTGGAGAAAGAGGCAGTGGGTGGGAGTCTGCCATTGACGTCGGTGCCTTCTTCTCCGTTTGTGCCACACCTGAGTCAAGCCAACGCAGTAAACGTCAGAACTGGCCGGGTAACAGTCTACCCTCCTCATTCTTCTTTCGCTCAATAGCACGTTGTCGTGGGAGTCAATCGGCTGAGATTGGGAGAGAGCTAAACGACCTTCAGCTAGGCCTGGTTGTGGGACTGGAAAACGCCCTCCACATGGCTCTCGGTCAGGCCGTGGATGACCTCCAAACGGACCCCGGGGATGGCTCATTCTCAGCTAAGTAACGCCACTGGTGGGCTGCACTGAGACAAATCTCAGCGGGCCGCACCACACAAGGCTGTGGGATGCACCTGGTCTCATCACTAGTGGGCCAAACCATCAGCCCACCACTCATTTATGAGGTGGGCCGCACATGGGCCCCACCATATGTACTGTGGGCCACAATCAGGGCGGAGATCATGCCACGAAACGAACTGAGATATGAGCCTTCATCCGGCCGTGCAAACAGCTGAGAACAGGTCTCAGCTGGGCCGTTACCTGAGCTGAAAAGGACCCTCAGTTGGGCCAAAAACAAAGCAGAAGTTGGGCCATTTAATGGGCCACGACCTGGGCTGAGATCAGTCCTAGCAACAGGCCGAAATCAGCCCAAGATCTGGCCGAGATCAGGCATAATGGGCCTGTGCGGTTCCAGGCATCAGTGGGCCACGTCTCAGCTAGCCCTATGGGCCTCACCACGCACCACAGTGGGCTTCACCTGAGATGTATCCCAGGGGGCCGCACATACGTGAGATAGGTCTTAATGGGCCACACCATAAGTCCCGTTGAGCCACGTCTGGGCTGGGGTCTGTGGGCCGCAGGAATCATGGAAAAGCCCAGTTCCCTAGATCTCCATTGGATAGTGAAAGGGTGGGCCAGACCAGGCCCAGTTCGGGCCTTAACTAGGGGCAGTCTCAGGCCCAACCTAGGCCACTTAGGGATACAAAACTTGGTAGGCCTGTTCACCCTAATGCTGGCCCAAGTTCCCTTGATCATCGGGTCCTTACAAACCCCATTCATTCCAAGGACTTGAATGCCTTCTAACACAAGTTATTATAAATGAAATTACAATTAGTAAATGGTTGTATTTTACTTACCGTTCTCAAATATTGCCATAATAGTAGATCATAATATTAATTATCATCATAATGATTACTATTATCATGTTACGCTAATATTAGTTATTATAAATGAAACTACCTTAGTGATATTAGTATGGTATCCACCACTTGAAATGCTATCTCTGATAATAGGTTGTACCATTATACTTCAATTGTAATACTGATTAATACCCTGGTCACAAATAATAGTTATATCATTAACGTTAAATGGTAACTAATACA
Organism: Magnolia sinica; assembly: GCF_029962835.1. NCBI lineage: Eukaryota > Viridiplantae > Streptophyta > Magnoliopsida > Magnoliales > Magnoliaceae > Magnolia > Magnolia sinica. The sequence goes on from NC_080586.1 coordinate 56,370, forward strand.
CCAACTAGAGTTCAAATCCTAGAAACTAAATTTAAGACTACACCCTAAGATAAATAATTTAAATCCTAGGCCATGATCTTAAACCTAAGTAGTGAGTAGAACTTGGACCTAATTGTACAAATCCATAATTTGTGCTAGGATTCAATTCTAAAGGCGCAAGCTCTTAGCGACACTAGAAGGCGATTCAAAGTATAAGGTGATGATTCTTCCCCTTGAGCTTTCCATCTTCTCATTAGCTTAAGTTATAGTTTTTATTAAAAATTATAATTGATATCTCTCTCTTATAATCACATGTATTAGCTGGTAGAAATTGAATTGCTATATTGCCTGCTTAATGTTCATCCTGTATATTTGTTCATGCTTGTGGATTAATTGTGTATTGCTTATGGACTTTAAACTAGTACATTAGTGGGAAACCCCTACCTATAAATGTACACCCATGCTTGGGATGTAACCTGACTGGTTGTGATTAAAATGGACCTTCGACTTAGTGGTTATTGAATAGTGGTCTAAATGGATCATTGATGTGGGCCTACCATCCAGGGTTATTGTGTCCAAATGGTTTTCAAGGATGGTCTTTTATCGCATGGTTTTGACACTCGCCCTATGAGGCCTATTTTGATAATTGCCCTATGTGGCTTGTTTGATATCGCCCTATGTGGCTTTGTTCTGATATTTTTCCTATATGGGTTCGATGTTTTATACTGTGTAACCATGCGATGGTAAGCCCCATATACTGTAATATGATTGGCCACTAGTCGACGGGTTTCCATTAAACATCCTAAGATGGTAGCCTCATGAGCCGGGGATGGTGGTAATGGGACACTATGCCCGAGCTGTCGGCCTACGCTGGGCCATGTGCTCCCCGTAGTGACCGTTGAGTTTATCTAAATTGGCTGGTTGTAAATGGACTAATAATGACTTGGCTAATCATGCATGGCATACTACGACGGCTTGGATCATTATGCCCATGCGATTACGCTGCGAGTTGCGCTAATGACCAGTCGATCGATTTATGATGATGACTTGGATCACTCATGCCCATACGATTACGCTGCGTGTTGCGCTGATGACCACTCACATCTTTGGGTGACGACCCCATTGCCTGTCTGGATGTTATTCCTGGGGCTCCGACCGTCCGGATGATTTACCCGGGTCGATGATTGCATTCATGCATCCATGCACCTAATAAGACTGCATTTACTCTGTTTTGGTTGTCTAGATGTTTTATACTATTTCCTACCTAATGTGGCGGTGTGTAATCTTGAGGGGAATTCACACTGAGTTGGCCACTCATCCATCAAATATAAAACCGTACAGGTAGTATAGGTGGCTTAAGTGATATGCATGTTCAGACTTGATAAGAAGCAGGGTACGATCACCAGGAATACTTGACTGTATGCTTGGAGGAGCTGTGTGATCTTGCGGCTTATATTTATATGCTTTCTATTATTTCTCATGTATTAGATCATGTAATCCTTGTATTTGTTAATTTTGGAGACATTGGTTTGTATAAGTCATTATGGGCAGCTTCTCGTAAATTTGAATGATAATGGAATTTTCCTTTATGACGATTTGTCCACACTACGCTCATTTGCTTACTCTGATGAAGAAAAAAAAATGTACACTCGAATTTGACAATCCTTTAAGGTTAACACTCGGGTTTCTGGGACACGGGTCACATACTCGGGTCCTGAAAATCGGGGCGTTACACGTCACCTTATCAGTGCAGGCCTAGTGTACTCCTGTTGCTATGTAAGGGCTAGTCGCCTTTACGGAGTCTTAGCGTACGCTCGAGGTCACTACAAAAGGCTCGTCACCTTATCAGTGTAGGCCGACAGCTCGAATACAGTGTCCCATACCACCGTATTCGGCTCACAAGTCTAGGTTGCTCACTGGTCACTACAGGGAGGCTCGTCACCCCAGCGTAGGCCGACAACTCGACCACGGTGTCCCATACCACTATGCCCGGCTCATGAGTCTTAGCGGATCGAGGTACTAAGGTTTTAAAGGGTTTTCACTGATGAGTTTGGTACCTTAGATTCAAGCAGTAGCGTCCATACATGGTGAACATACATCGAGTCAATCGGGTTACTTGACGAGCTCGACTAACACAAGCGCACATTGAATTGACCGACATGAAGTGCGTGTGCACTCCGTGTGGCCTAACCACTACCGATAACCAAGGTATGACTCGGGTTCATTGAACACGTCCTATGTGGCGAGACAACCTCAGCCACCTATTTAGTGCCTGATACCGATTACCTGGACTATTCCGTAGTCCCAGACACATTCAATTATAACAGATAATCATACAAGCTAATCAAAACAGTAATGGATCAACAATTCCAATCATACAAGCATGTGAGCATTTGATGGATTTCAACTAAAACATGAATTCACACATATGCAGTGTCTAAGTAAAGCAGACAAAGAATACAAATTACATGGAGGAAATCATACACATCGTTAAGGCAGTTGAGAACCTTATCTCAACACCCATGTAAAGTACAAATACTACATGCCTGATCATTCAGACATTTCTACAAACACTTAGACTACATATTCCAACATACATAGATTTATTTACTTAAAACGCATATTATAGCAAATCCCTTCGTATAGGAGTTGCGACGCATACAACAATCATGTATTAATAAACATCTATCATAACAAGTATTAATCAAGGTTCCATGTTCACTCAGACATTTCGACAAACACTTAGTCTACACACTTCAACATACATGACGTATGTTGGCCGTAACACATCCTGGGCCAAATCCTTTCACCGGGGAGTTGTTACACATACAACTAGCATAACCACACGACAATTAATCATGGCAAACACACATTCAAATTTCATACGTATACGATACTTTCTACATATACATGGAATACACTAAACTCAATATAGTTCATATATATCAGAAACGCAATACAAACATTGCATTTGGCATGTGAAATTGCACCCACATCAATAATAAACCATTAACCGACATTGAAAGCCTTGAAAACCATAACCTATACGTTTATAGTCCGCACCTTTCGCCGGTAGACTCGTAACGAACTCAGTTTTAAAGCTAAGTCTTTGTCTATGGCAGATTGGCAACCTATAGCATAAATTAGGTTAGCTATTTCATAACTTACACTATCTGAAACCCTAAAACATATTAGGGTTAGGTTTTCTTACCCAAGTACGTTGTCGAGAACGCCGAATTTGTGATACAGAGGGGGTGGCTAAGTGCGTGGAGTAACGGGATCGAATCCCAGGAAGAACTTCCAACTCACTCTCTCACTTCCTCTCTTTTCCTTTCTCTTTTCTCTTCTCTCTCTCCTAGGGTTTCTCAAATTCGTATGAGGTGAGAGAGAGAGGGTTTAAGGTCCTTATATAGGCCCAAGTTTGATGGAAATGGCCTCAGGGCCAAGGTATACTTAGGTTATATCCAAATATGGACTGTTCTGGTCCAACGGAACACTTTTGGTGGCCCCTTTTCCACGTGCGGTCGGACTTAAGCTCCCTGACCATAGATCTAGGTCAGGCTAAGTTTTTGTTCCGATCGGATTTACAGATCAGCCGTGGCGGACCAGTTTCAGTTCAACGGTCACGGTCACTCGATCAGGGCCACAAGTACATCGACATGTGTGGGACATTTCTCTTGATTCGAGGAAATATTTGGGTCAGATTCTGATGGTCTGAATCCTTATATTTGGCCCGCAAGTGACACGACTCAAATTACTTAAATTCAGATTTTATTTCTAAATATTTCAACATTTCTCACACACTTTGCTCTGTGCTCAAGTTGTGCATTTCTAGACACAATTAGGACTTGATTTCTGAAGAGGTTGTCAAGTCCACTAATGCGGTCATAACTGTATAGTTTTGTGATCATCGGACTTTCGACGTGCGGTCCAGGTCCGATACGGAGTTTCGGTGTGCTCCCGAGAGCAACCGGGTTTAAGGATGGATTCTAGATTTCAGGGTAATGTAGCGTCAATGATTCTACACGTTTTGGGTCTTGCAGATCATATTTAAAGTGATTAGTGCTAATTTCACAAGCACTCTAGTTTAGCACTTGCTAACATTAACCTGATTTTCTAAAGGTTTTGGTCCTGGGTAATTTCTGCCTGAGGTGGTACTCGGGTCCTTGTACGGATTTTTTCGAGACGTTACAATCTACCCCCCTTAAAGAAAAATTTCAACCTTAAAATTTGTACCTTTTCGTACTCCTCGAGAATCTGAGGCTAGTTCTTTCGAACCTCGGCTTCTGTCTCCCAAGTAGCCTCTTCTTCCGTGTGATGCGTCCACAACACTTTCACAAGTGGAATAACTTTGTTACGCAACACCTATTCCTTCCTGTCCAGGATACGCGTCGGCCGCAGTATATATGTCGCATCCTCACTCAACTGCACCTGCTCCCATCTGATAATGTGGGAAGGATTGAGAACGTATTTCTTCAGCATAAATACATGAAATACGTTATGCGTGCCTGCAAGTGGTGTGGGTAAAGCAAGGCGGTACGCTATTGCCCCCACTCGATTAATTATCCGGAATGGGCCAATGAATCGAGGCATAAGCTTCCCCTTCTTGCCAAACCGAAGGACTCCCTTCATAGGGAAAACTCTGAGGAACACATGGTCTCCGACTTCGAACTCTAGCGGTCGCCGCCTCGTATCGGCGTAGCTCTTCTGTCTGCTCTGCGCTGTCAGAAGTCGGCGCCTGATAATGTCGACTTTCTTTGAAGTCGCCTGAACTAACTCCGGGCCAATCAAGCTCTTCTCGCCAACCTCTGCCCAGCAATGCGGTGCCCTACACGGATACCCATATAGTGCCTCGTAAGGAGCCATGCCAATACTCGCCAGGAAGATGTTATTATAAGCGAACTTTGCATAAGGAAGACAATCATCCCAACTGTCCTTGAAATCCAGCACACAGGCTCGTAACATATCTTCCACAATCTGATTCACCCGTTCCGTCTGCCCGTCAGTCTGTGGGTGGAACGCGGTACTGAACTTCAACTTCACACCCATCGCTTCCTGGATACGAGTCCAGAAGATAGATGTCCGACACGATCTCCAAGGGAACTCCATGCAGACATACAATCTCCTTAATATACAACCTAGCCAACTCGTCTGCAGAGTTCGAAACTCTGATAGGGAGGAAATGAGCCGATTTCGTCAACCAGTCCATGATCACCCAAATGGAATCATAACCCTTCCTCATCTTTGGCAATCCAGAGATAAAGTCTATAGAGATGAAATCCCACTTTCATTCTACTATGGGCATGGGCTGAAGTAGTCTAGGAGGTCGGCGATGCTCTGCCTTAACCTGCTGGCACGTGAGATAATGGGACACATAATCTACTATGTGAGCCTTCATATTGTCCCACCAGTACGACCTCTTCATGTCACGGTACATCTTCGTACTGCCAAGATGCATAGCCATCCTAGAATCATGAGCGGCCTCAAGAACTTCCTTCCTCAAGTCAGGGAGGTTCGGGACGCATAGGCGGCCACGGTAATGTAAGCCCCCATCCATACCAACACTCCACTCTGAATCCTCATCTGCACTAACCTGCCCTCTCATCTTCACCAATAGCTCATCGTCTGCCTAAGCCGCGTGATCCTGTCATCAATGAGGGCTGTACTCGAATATGTGTGATGCCCTCATACGGCTCCTCCACCGTGAATTTCTGCTCAAAGTCTCGCACAAACTCTACCATGTCCCACTCTGCTACCATTAATGGAGACACAAATGTTAATGCCTTCTTACAGCTCAGTGCGTCTGCCATAAGGTTCGCCTTACCGGGATGATAAGAAACCTCGAACTTGAAATCCTTCAAGGTCTCCATCCATCGCCGCTGCCTCATATTCAAGTCCCGTTGAGTGAATATATATCTGAGGCTCTTGTGGTCGCAAAAGAGCTCGAACTCCTCTCCGTAGAGGTAATGCCTCCAGATCTTCAAAGCAAAGATAACGGCAGCTAATTCCAAGTCATGCGTATGGTAGTTTTCCTCGTGTTTCCTCAACTGTCGTGACAGGTAGGCAATAACTCTGTCCTTCTGCATCAAAACACCGCCCAAACCGACGCGAGACGCGTCCGTGTATATCGTATACTTGACCCCTTACTCTGGCAATACTAGCACAGGGGCGGACGTCAACTTGTCCTTCAGCTCCTAAAAAGCTGCTTCCGCCTTTTCATTTCAGGCGAACTTCAGATCCTTCCGTGTCAACTGAGACAAAGGTCTAGCTATCTTTGAGAAATCCTGAATGAATCGACGATAGTAACCTGCCAGACCAAGGAAACTTCTCACCTCAGTAACCGAACCGGGCTACTTCCAGTCCTGAACTACGGCTACCTTAGCAAGGTCCATAGCTATCCCTTCTCTAGACACCACATGTCCTAGGAACTTGACTTCTTCTTTGCAAAAGTCGCATTTCTTGTACTGTGCAAACAGCTGGTTCTTTCTTAAAGTATCCAAGACTACTCGCAAGTGTTTCTCATGCTCTTCCCGACTCTTGGAGTATATAAGAATGTCATCAATAAACATGATGATGAATCAGAAAAGGAATGGCCGAAATATCCTGTTTATCAAGTCCATGAACACAGCTGGTGCATTCGTAAGGCCAAATGACATTATGAGAAACTCATAGTGTCCAAAACTGGTCCTGAAGGCCGTCTTCTGCACATCCTCATCCCTGACGGGCAACTGATGATACCCTGACTGTAGATCGATCTTCAAAAAATATTGTGCTCTTTTCAACTGATCGAATAGATCATCTATCATGGGCAAGGGATACTTGTTCTTCACCGTCACTTGGTTCAATCTGTGATAATCAATACATAATCGCAGAATCCATCCTTCTTCTTTACAAACAATACAGGTGCTCCCCATGGAGACACACTTGGTCGTATAAAACCTGCATCCAACAGATCATCGATCTGTTTCCTCAGCTCCTCCATCTCACACGGAGCCATGCGATAGGTCGGAAGAGATACAGGTGTCGTACCAGGCACTAGGTCGATGGTAAAATCAATTTCGCGCTGAGGGGGTAGTCCAGGTATCTTCCTGAATACATCTGAGAACTCTTGGACCGCAGGAGTGTCCTCAAACGCTGGACCATGAGCGTCCTCTAGCATAGAAGCATAACAATCAATGTGATGGGGCCAACTAACCTGCACTGGGAAAGTAAAGGCCGTGCCCTCTAGTCCATAAGCTGTCACCACTCTACAATCATAGTCGATCTCTGCCTTCATCTCTGTGAGTCAATCCATACCGAGAATGACATCATAGTGATGTAATGGAGTGACAATCAGGTCGAGGAGCGTTGTCCCACTCCCTACATCTATCGAACACCCCTTACAGATCTTGGTAGCGTCCGAGAAAGTCCCTGTGGCAGTAAGGATTCTCACCCCAACCATAGGACTAGTTTCCAACCCTAGCCGCTTGACTGCTGCGCACGATATGATAGAGACAGTGGACCCGGTGTTCACTAATAAAAAGACTGGAGTACCTTAGATATGTGTCGTAACATCAAGAGCCATAGGTGGCGTAGGTGTTGCCTCTGATGCTTCAGCTGTAAGCGAGTGCACTCGAGCCTACTGAAAACGGTTGGGCTGAAGTGTCATAGGTCGCTGGGGCGGCCTAGATCGAGGTACGGGTGGCCAGAAGGATGGATGAGCTGGTGTCAAGCGTAGAGGTGGTGGTGATATAGTCTGGGGAAGCTGGCGGTTGATCCTCTGGGGCGGTGAGAAGCCGCTATCCCCCATCCTGGTGAAGCAAGTCACCTCTGTGTGGCCCGACCTCTTGCAGTAGGCACACCACACATCAGGTAGCCTCACAGGGGCAGGTGGAGCTATCAGCCTCGGCGATGAATCTGCCCGTGGCCTCTTCCCGAGGAATGGTCTGCTCTGAATCTCAGGTCGTGGCCTAGGAGCCATCGGTGCTTGTATACGGGACTGCCTGTCTCCGTCCTGCTCGGCCCTCATGGACATGCTCACTAGCTCAGAATAGCTAGGTATGCTAGCGCAGCACATCTTCAATCGAATATCTAGTTGCAAGCCCTCAGAAAAATGCCGCATAAGCATCGGCTCATCTGTCAGAATCAACGGGGCATACCTGCCCAACACTGTGAACCTGTTCTCATACTCAGCCACTGTCATCCCTCCCTGTTAAAGGCGAAGAAACTCACTCTCCTTCTCGTGACGGTAGGTGACGGGATAGTACTTCTCATAGAAGCGTGCCTCAAAATTCACCCACGTCCACATGTGTCCAACCGCAACAGTACGGAGGACACTATCCCACCATAAGCTGGCCTCCTTCTCGAACATGAAGGTGACCAACTCCACCTGCTCAGGCTCTGTGCAGTGCAGCGCAGCGGCTTTAGTATCTTAGAGATGCGGTCAAGCCAATACTTGGCCTCCTCGGGTCTGTGAGTACCCGCAAAGGTAAGGGGCCGTAAGCGCTGAAATCGCTCAAGGTGGCCGCTGACACCTGCATTCCCAGCAGGGGGTGTGAATGGAGCAGGTGAAGCCACACCCATGCTCTAGGCGAAATTCCCTGCCATGGTGGTCAAAAACTGCTGCTGCTGTTGTGCCTGCTGCTGTTGCTGTTGTATCTGTTGTTGTTGCATCAACAACATCATCTGCTCCAACCTATCAGTAGGGGGAGCTGACTGAGATACAGGTGGCGTTGAGGAGGACGCACGGTTCTGCTCTGGAACCGGTGGCACCACATGTGTAGGCCCATTAGTGGGGCCAGTGGCCGGCTGAGAATCCGGCATGGTGTCAGTGGGAGATGGGCCCGAACTGGGGTCCGTATGGCTATCGCTTAGGGGAGGTGCCCCGTCAAACGAATCCCCAAGAGTGAGACGTACCGTACTCCATGTGGTCTTAGGTGGCATTCCCTATATACAACATAGGGTGCAACCCAGGTCAGATTCATCATGCCCACAAACTTAACCACACAACATTTACACACAGCTTAAAGAAATTTCATGCATTTCATTTACCAAAATTGTCACAATACACGAAATATGACATTACATGGATCATGACAGGAAACGCATATGAGATATTGCAAATAAAGCTGTAAACATTAAGAAACTAACAAACACAACCACATTATTTACATATGATACTACTAAGCTCTTAAACATTAAAACACAAATATCCTAAGACAGCAATAAAGTAAACTACTGGGCAACGACATGGATGACTAAACATCTGAGTCTTGCGACAGAAGAGGGGCGCCCTTATCCTGCAAGCAACACAGGATACCTTTCAAGGTGCGGGTCACCTTCTTGAACTTGTACTTCACAAGGGCCCGAGTATCAATGATCTCCTATCGCAAGGCAGCCTGGCCCTCCTCAAGTTGAACTAGACGGGCTTCCCTAGCAGCCTGATCAGGATCATGCTCCGTTGTCGTAGGTGGAGTGAGCAATAACAACTATCTGCCGCAGAACATGCGTAGGCACACACAACTTCTCTTCCTGCCCTACTTGGTACAGGAAATCCACCATCAGACGGGTGCACTCGCTGCGGTTGCTCTACCTAGGGTACACGTTGTATGTGAAGATGTGGTGGAGCAGGCGGAAGTCGTCCGTCATATTGGTCGCTAGGAGACTATTGTTCGGATTCTAGCGAGCCAGTTGTGCACAAAGAAATCGCGTGCGGCAATCCCTTTCACGTACACTCTTCAAATTCTTCTCGCTTGCATGCACTTCACCAAGCGGCACCTTCATAAGCCAAGCTATCAACCCAGCATCAATCGTGGCCTCCCAATCTCTACCAACGAGGATCTTGAACTGTAGGGGCTCCAACGTAGGCTCTTAAATGTCGGCATAGAAGGCTCGGACTGTGCCCGTATTTGCACGGTACTCACCCTTGAACACAGGACCCCACCCGGCTTCGACCAGGCGGTCCATCACCAGATATTGCCCGAAAGCCTCTCATCCACATGAGCTTCAAAGAGGACCCTGCGACCCTGAAATCTCCCATGAGACATATCCGTCAGGAGAATCCTTTCGAGGGGAGCCTGGGGATCAAGCTCCCGCTTGGTCCTTATCTCCCAATCAACATTAGCACCAGTAACGACACCTCTAAGCCTCCTTGAACGAGTAGGGCGACTGGGCCCGGCCTCATCCGTAGGAGTCCTCTTCTTCCCCATGAGAGAAAGAAGCTTGGAAATCGAGAAAATGGTCGTCACAAGCTCGAACAAGGCCATGGAAAAGGGAAGATAGGTAGAAAAAGGAGGGGTTGTTGAACTTAATAGTATATGGGACACAAATGAGGGATTTACGCTCTCAAATCAAAGGAAAAGAGAGAGATAGGAGGGGGTTTTGATGGAAAACAGTGGGAGGGTGTAGGTGTTAAAGAAAGATGATGGAATGGGTGAATGAAGGAGAGATTTGAGAGAGAACCAAAGAGTTTTGAAGAAAAAGGGAACCTTGGAGGGGTAGATTATGAAGGGGAGGCATGTTTGGGGGGTTTTAAATTGACCCAACACACGTCAGTGGGCCATTCAATGCCCTAGGAGCGTCGGCCCGAGCCAGTCAGGCCCGCCAGCCGGCGAGGCCTCGCGGAACCAGTGAGGTCCTCGCGGTCTCTGGACAGTCCAGCGAGGGTTCGCCCTTTAGGCGAGGTCCTCCTGCCCCCTGGACTCCAAAAACATGTGGGTCCCACCCTGGGTCCCCCTGGAATTATTTCATTTGGCCCCCGACTCCATTTTGAGTCGTTTCGGGTTATTTCAAGAAATTTCTTATGTAAGTACGTATTTTCTCGATTGTTGAAGACTGGGATTGGGTAAATTATGGTCGAAACCCGTTGATTGACGGTCTAGAAATGGTTCGAGGTCACCTCAAGCGATCATGGACGTGTACGAACCCGATCTCAGTGATCATTTTCGGTAACTTTCGCCAATTGGTGAAACTGAAAATCCTAAGCTTGTCTCTACATTTTTCTCACACCCACCTAGGTCTAAATGCGTCAGCGTACGTCATGTGACCATAACCCAAGTCCGGTTTAATCCAAATCATACTCTGATACCAACTTGTAACGCCCTGAAAATCGGGGGTCGAGTAAAAGTCCAACTCCCGAGTTCCAACGCATCACTTATGCAACATATTTAATGATGATTAAATGTTGTCTATAATAGTGCATAAAACATGAATAAGATTAAGCCAAATCAGCAAAACATAATCCAGGGACAATTGTAATACGCAAGCGGAAGACTGAAACGAATATGTATCATTATACAATCAGTATATGTCCCCAAAGTATGTGTGCTCTACCAGGTCAATAATTACATGTATTGTTTCAAAATACAAAATGTCAAAAGTGTAATAGTCCACTACAAATATAACCCTGAAGCCCCGCCGATCAGAGCGGTCTATGTAAACCCGCCTGAATAGTGCATATATGAGAATGCCTCCTCATCATCCTCGAAGTCCTGCTCCGCCTCGCAGGCTGCGCCATCGTCTAAACCTACAATAGGGTCTGGTTGGTGTTTAAAACATCATCCCATAACGTAAGAGTGAGTGATCAACTCAGTGGAACAATAAAGCAAAGGTTAACATGTTATCAATTCAGTCAAGCAGCAATGATAAAGCGATACAATCGAACATTCCTAGATACTCTGATTAATGCAGGATGGTATGAATAAATGATGCATGCTCTCGCCTGCACTCCCTCAGCGATCTTCATCTAACGGTCGCGCATGTCAGTCACTTCCTCGTGCTCTCTACACATCACCAAACGGCACATGCAATGTGGTGCATGAGCGTGATTACCAAGTTCTTATTAGTCCTTTTCATACAGCAGGATTGGGAAGCTAAGGTACCTCCCGTATATCAATTCTCAAACAATGATCCATTCTAGGGTCGTTAATCCTAGCAATTCTCATACGATGTTGTGGTTCTAGGTCACTGCAAAGGACTCGTCACCTTATCAGTACAGGCCTAGTGTACTCTTATTGCTACGTAAGGGCTCGTCGCCTCTACGCAGTCTTAACGTACGCTCGAGGTCACTACAAAGGGCTCGTCACCTTATTAGTGTAGGTCGACAGCTTAAATACAGTGTCCTATACCACCGTATTCGGCTCACGAGTCTGGGTTGCTCACTGGTCACTACGGGGAGGCTCGTCACCCTAGCGTAGGCCGACAGCTCGACCACGGTGTCCCATACCACCATGCCCGGCTCATGAGTCTTAGCGGATCGAGGTACCAAGGTTTTAGAGAGTTTTCACTGGTGAGTTTGGTACCTTAGATTCAAGCAGTAGCGTCCATACATGGTGAACATACATCGGGTCAATCGGGTTACTTGACGAGCTCGACTAGTACGAGCGCACATTGAATTGACCGACATGAAGTGCGTAAGCACTCCGTGTGGCCTAACCACTGTCAACAACCAAGGTACGACTCGGGTTCATCGAACACGTCCTATGTGGCGAGACAACCTCAGCCACCTATTCAGTACCTGTTACCGATTGCCTGGACTATTCCGTAGTCCCAGACACATTCAATTATAATAGATAATCATACAAGCTAATCAAAACAGTAATGGATCAACAATTCCAATCATACAAGCATGTGAGCATTTGATGGATTTCAACTAAAACATGAATTCACACATATGCAGTGTCTAAGTAAAGCAGACAAAGAATACAAATTACATGGAGGAAATCATACACATCGTTAAGGCAGTTGAGAATCTTATCTCAACACCCATGTAAAGTACAAATACTACATGCCTGATCATTCAGACATTTCTACAAACACTTAGACTACATATTCCAACATACATAGATTTATTTACTTAAAATGCATATTATAGCAAATCCCTTCGCATAGGAGTTGCAACGCATACAACAATCATGTATTAACAAACATCTATCATAACAAGTATTAATCAAGGTTTCATGTTCACTTAGACATTTCGACAAACACTTAGTCTACACACTTCAACATACATGACGTATGTTGGCCGTAACACATCCTGGGCCAAATCCTTTCGCCGGGGAGTTGTTACACATACAACTAGCATAACCACACGACAATTAATCATGGCAAACACACGTTCAAATTCCATACGTATACGATACTTTCTACATATACATGGAATACACTAAACTCAATATAGTTCATATATATCAGAAACGCGATACAAACATTGCATTTGGCATGTGAAATTGCACCCACATCAATAATAAACCATTAACCGACATTGAAAGCCTTGAAAACCATAACCTATACGTTTATAGTCCGCACCTTTCGCCGGTAGACTCGTAACGAACTCAGTTTTAAAGCTAAGTCTTTGTCTACGACAGATTGGCAACCTATAGCATAAATTAAGTTAGGTATTTCATAACTTACACTATCTGAAACCCCAAAATATATTAGGGTTAGGTTTTCTTACCCAAGTACGTTGTCGAGAATGCCGGATTTGTGATATAGAGGGGGTGGCTAAGTGCATGGAGTAACGGGATCGAATCCCAGGAAGAACTTCCAACTCACTCTCTCACTTCCTCTCTTTTCCTTTCTCTTTTCTCTTCTCTCTCTCCTAGGGTTTCTCAAATTCGTATGGGGTGAGAGAGAGAGGGTTTAAGGTCCTTATATAGGCCCAGGTTTCATGGCAATGGCTCCAAGGCCAAGGTATACTTAGGTTATATCCAAATATGGACTGTTCCGGTCCAACGGAGCACTTCTGGTGGCCCCTTTTCCACATGCGGTTGGACTTAAGCTCCCTGACCATAGATCTAGGTCAGGCTGAGTTTTTGTTCTGATCGGATTTACAGATCAGCCATGGCGGACCAGTTTCAGTTCAATGGTCACGGTCACTCGATCAGGGCCACAAGTACATCGACATGTGTGGGACATTTCTCCTGATATGAGGGTGTATTTGGGTCAGATTCTGATGGTTTGAATCCTTATATTTAGCCCACAAGCGACACGACTCAGATTACTTAAATTCAGATTTTATTTCTAAATATTTTTACGTTTCTCACACACTTTGCTCCGGGCTCAAGTTGTGCATTTCTAGACACAATTAGGACTTGATTTTCGAAGGGGTTGTCAAGTCCAGTAATGCGGTCATAACTGTATAGTTTCGCGGTCATCGGACTTTCGACGTGCGGTCCAGGTCCGATACGGAGTTTCGGTGTGCTCCCGAGAGCAACCGGGTTTAAGGACGGATTCTAGATTTCAGGGTAATGTAGCGTCAATGATTCTACACGTTTTGGGTCTTGCAGATCATATTTAAAGTGATTAGTGCTAATTTCACAAGCACTCTAGTTTAGCACTTGCTAACATTAACCTAATTTTCTAAAGGTTTTGGTCCTGGGTAATTTCTGCCTGAGGTGGTACACGGGTCCTTGTACGGATTTTTCCGAGACGTTACAATCATGTCCTTATCTTTCTCTATATTTTAAGTTCTTCAGTTTGAGGGTGTAACTTCATCGGCCCACTAAGGCCTCGTATCAGCTCATTACGACTGTTATAGACATGTTATGGGCCCTTATATAGGCTCATAACTGATGCTAATGGCCCCAGGGCCATGGTGTACTAGGGTATAGCCAAAGGGTGGCTGTTTTGGGCCAACGGAGCTCATCTGGAGGTCCATTTCCTACATACGGTCTGGTGAAAGTTTCCTGACAATGGATCTATGTCAGGTTAAGTTTTCGGTCTGATCAGGTTTGTAGATCGACCGCGAAGGACCAGTTTCAGTTCAACGGTCATCGTCTTTTGATCAGGGCCACAAGTACACTGACATGTGTTGAAAATTTTCCCTAGTCCAAGGGTGTAGTGGGTCAAAATCTGATGGTCTGAAACCTTAAACTTGGCCTGCAAGCGAAAGGCCCAATTCACTTAAGTTTGAGTCTATTTTCTAAAGATATTCGCATTTCTCACACACTTCGCTCTGGGCTCAAGTTGTGCATTTCTAGATACTATTTGGACTTGATTTCTGAGATGGTTGTCAAGCCCAGTAAGGCGATCATAACCGTATAGTTTCGTGGTAATCAGACTTTCGACCCGCGGTACAAGTCTGATACGGAGTTTCAAGATGCTCCCGAGAGCAATTGGGTTTTGAGATTGATTCTAGATTTTTAGGAAATATTGGGTTAGCGATTCTAATGGTTTTGGGTCTTGCAGTTCGTATAGAGAGTGATTCAAGCTAATTCGCCGATTAATTCAGTTTACTAGTTAATTAATTTTTATCTAATTTCTAAAGAATTCGGTCCTTAGTGATTTCTGCCTAAGGTGGTTCTCGGGTCATTGTACAGATTTTTTCGAGATGTTACATGTTGAGATGTGGAGTCACATCTGGAGGCCGCTCGACCGGTCAAGTGGCCCACTCGACCAGTCGAGGACTAGCTTGACTCAAAGTCAGCGAGCATCAGGTTTTGGGTTCCAAGGTGCTCGACCGGTCCAGGCCCATGCTTGACTAGTTGAGGGTCCGCTCGACTAGTCGAGGTTACGCAGATTCATTTCCGAATTTCATGTAGATTGCAGATTTTTGAGTCAGTTTTCGCAGAGGTGCGAAAGGGGAGTTGCCTAAACTATAAATAGGGGTTTCTATGGCTTTTCTAGGTAGTATAAGAGTTATTCCAAGGTGTGGGCAAAGGGTTTTCTCTGTACTTCCAAGGGAGAGGTTAGTATATTGCCTTGTAATCTTCATTTTTCTTCATAGTGGAAGTTTGCATCCGTGGTTTTTTACCCTTGTTGGGGTTTTTCCACGTATATCTTGTCTTGTGGATTATTTGGAATGCTTTGATTCTTTTTCTAGTTTATATTTCTTCTTGTTTATCATTTGTGGGTGAGACCAGAGATTGGTCTCAGTTCACTGCGTTGTTGGCGTGCTGCGCAACAACTGGTATCAGAGCCAGGTTATTGGTTTAGTTCTATTGGGAGTGATGATGGAAGAAGGGAAGACTAGAATTGAGAAGTTTGATGGTTCAAACTTTACCTTCTGGAAGATGCAGATGGAGGATTATCTGTATCAGAAGGACCTTTATATTCCCCCAGGAGGAAAAGAGAAGAAATCAGAAAAGATGACAGATGATGAATGGTTTTTATTGGATCGGAAGGCTTTAGGAACGATCCGACTCTCTTTGTCTAAGAGTGTCGCCTTCAATATATCCAAGGTGAAAACTACAAAAGAATTAATGGAAGCCCTTGCCACCATGTATGAAAAACCCTCAGCGTCTAACAAGGTTTATTTTATTAAACAGCTATTCAACATGAAGATGTCAGATGGTGGGAGCGTGGCTGAACATCTAAACGAGTTCAATACAGTGACAGGCCAGTTAGAATCTTTTGGCATTGTTTTTGAGGATGAGGTTAGGGTGTTATTGATCTTGTCCAGTTTGTCATACGGTTGGGATGGTTTGGTGATTGCTGTGAGCAATTCTTCAGGGTCGACAAAGATGAAATTTGATGATGTGGCCGGTTTAATTCTCAGCGAAGAATTTAGAAGAAAGGCATCAGGAGTTTCAGAGGATTCAGGGAATGCTCTAAACGTTGAAGGAAGAGGAAGATCACTGAATAAAGGAGGTAATAAACACGGACGTTCTAAGTCGAGGAAGAAGTCCAAAGGACCGAAAGACAAAAATGGGTGTTAGCATTGCGGGAAAAAGGGGCACATGAAATGTGATTGCAGGGCGCTCAAGAAACAAGAAGGAAGCTCTCAAGGTAGGAAAGATTTAGTGAATCTATTTGAGGAGAGTGACACAGAGGCGTTGATCTTGTCTCTTGATGCGAGGAATGAGTCTTGGGTTATAAACTCGGGTGTTTCGTTTCATGCCATTTCATGTAAGGAAATTCTGCATAATTATGTATCAGGTGACTTCGGGAGAGTTTACCTGGGTGATGATGAGCCGTGCAGTATCGTTGGAAAGGGAGACGTTCATATAAATCTGAAAGATGGGGCTTTGAAATTGAAGGATGTCAGACATGTACCAAGTTTGAAACGGAACTTGATCTCAGTGGGGTAGTTGGCCGATACCAGTTATGTGATGACATTCACCAGTGATTCCTGGAAGATCACCAAAGACTAATTAGTGATATCTCCAGGCAAGAAGGAAGGTACTTTGTATGTAACTTTAGGATCGTATAGTTCACTCACAGTCGCATTAACTGGAGTGAATGGGCAGTTATGGCATCAGAGGTTGGGACATATGAGTGAGAAGGGAATGAAAGTGCTATTGTCACAAGGGAAGCTACCAGGGCTGAAGTCTATTGACTTGGAATTCTACGAGGATTACGTGTATGGTAAGCAGAAGAGGATAATTTTCAAGAAGACAGGATACGCTCCAAAGACGCATCTATTGGAGCTTGTACACACTAATGTGTGGGGACCGACACAGGTATCATCTCTTGGTAGCTCACGTTATTTTGTTTCTTTTATTGATGATGCTAGTAGAAAACTGTGGGTTTATTTCTTAAAGCACAAATCTAATGTATTTGATGTATTTAAGAAGTGAAAAGTAATGGTAGAAAACGAGACAGGTAAACAGTAAAATGTCTCAAATCAGATAATGGAGGAGAGTACTGTGATAAGAAATTCAAGGAGTATTGTGCAACAAATGGAATCAAACATCAGAAAACGATTCCAGGGACACCGCAACAGAATGGTTTGGCTAAGCGCATTAACAGGACCGTCCTTGAGCGCGCCAGGAGCATGAGGTTACATGCGGGGTTGCCCAAGACGTTTTGGGCAGATGCTTTGAATACTACCGCATATCTCATCAATAGAAGTCCCTCAGCACCATTGGATGGTGGGCTACTAGAAGAAATGTTGATTAGGAAAGAAGTAAACATTGCATATCTCAGAGTGTTCAGTTGCACTTCATGTGTTCACATTAATACAGAGCACAGAAACAAGATGGATGCGAAGTCCAGGAGGTGCACTTTTATAGGCTACAGGCAGCATGATTTTGGCTACAGATTTTGGGATACAGAAAACAGGAAAATAATCAGAAACAAAGATGTAGTCTTCAATGAAAAAGTGATGCATAAGGACTGTGCAGGAAAATAAGGCCGAGGAAAAAGAATTCGTAGAGTTGGAAGAGTTACCAGACACGGGTGTGACAGCACCACAGGATGATCATGCACAGGAGCATTATGAGGCAGAGCCACAGACATTGGTTGTGAGGAGGTCTACTCGAGAGAGGAGACCCACGGTCCGATACTCACCCTCCTTACATTATCTACTGCTGACAGATAATGGTGAACCAGAATGTTTTAAGAAGGCATTACAGTCAGATACACGGGTTAAGTGGGAGCAGGCCATGGATGACAAGATGGACTCTCTTGAGTCTAATCGTACATGGGAGCTAGTCACTCTACCTAAGGGTAAGAAAGCTCTTCATAACAAGTGGGTTTACAGACTGAAGGAGGAGCACGATGGTTCAAAACGGTACAAGGCTAGATTGGTTGTGAAAGGGTTCCAACAAAAGGCAGGTATCGATTTCACTAAAATATTTTCACCTATGGTGAAAATGTCTACGATTCGCATGGTCTTGAGTATAGTGGCTACAGAGGACTTACATCTAGAGCAGCTAGATGTTAAGACAGTCTTTCTTCATAGGGACCTTAAAGAAGAGGTATATATGCATCAGCCGACAGGATACATGGCACCAAGAAAGGAGAATAAGGTGTGTAAACTGAAGAAGAGTCTATATGGCCTGAAGCAGGCCCCGAGACAGTGGTACAAGAAGTTCGTCAGTTCATGTCGGGAAACGGTTTTAGGAGATGTCATGTAGACCACTGTTGTTATTTGAAGAAGTTTGATACGTTGTACATCATTCTTCTTCTGTACACTGATGATATGCTTGTGGTCAGTTCAAGCATGAAGAATATCTCAGATCTCAAAAGATAACTGTCTAGAGAATTTTTTATGAAGGATTTAGGAGCTGTAAAACAAATCCTATGCATGAGGATAAAGCGTGACAGGAAAAATAAGAAATTAATTTTGTCACAGGCAGAGAACATAGCCAAGGTACTTCATCGATTCAATATGGGAGGTGTTAAGCCGGTTAGCACTCCATTAGACAACCATTTCAAGCTAAGGAGCAAGGTGCAAAGACACAGGAGGAACAAGACTACATGGCTAAAGTTCCATATGCGTCAGCTATTGGGAGTCTCATGTATGTTATGGTGAGCACGAGGCCAGATATTGCTCAAGCAGTAGGAGTTGTTAGCAGGTTCATGAACAACCTCGGGAAGGAACATTGGGAAGCTATGAAGTGGGTCCTCAGATACCTGGTAGGTACTGTGGATATAGGGCTGTGCTATGGTGGATCGAAAATCAAGTTACAAGGCTACGTAGATTCAAATTTGAAAGGAGATATCGACAACAGAAGAAGCACTACTGGTTATGTCTTTACTTTGGGTAGTGCTGCAGTCAGTTGGGTCTCTCAGTTACAGAAGATAGTATCTATCAGTACGATGGAAGTAGAATATGTTGCAGCTACAGAAGTGTGTAAGGAGATGGTGTGGATGCAAGGTTTCATGGAAGAGTTGGGTAAGAAGCATGCAGATTGCAAGTTGTACAGTGACAGTCAAAGTGCAATACACTTGGCTAAGAATTCAGCATTCCATTCAAGAACCAAGCATATTGACATCAGATATGACTTCATAAGTTCGTTTCTGGAAGATGGATCGATTGTTCTGGAGAAGATTCATATAAGTGAGAATCCTGCGGATATGCTGACCAAGGCGGTCACGTGAGAGAAGCTAAAGCTCTGTTCAACTTTGATTATTCTTCAGGCTTGAAGACGGGGAGGTGTTGCACTCCAGATGTAGAAGACGAAGGTTTATGATGATGTGTCTCTGTTAGACAGACTGAAATATACCTTATATAGCTAGCATACCTTGTATAGTTGGTTTCCATAGGTAGAGGATTCTGATTTTATTTCTTTCCTTGTATAGATGCTGTAATCTCTATATATTCAACCCCTTTGGGTTGTCTCATATACACAAAAGCTTTCAGCTCCTCTCGGTTTACATGGTATCAGAGCTTCACTGATCCAAATCCGGCACCACCTGTCAGATCCGACCACCCCTGCGTCGTCCGACCACCTTTGCTCATCCAGCGCCCTCTGTTGCTCATCCCGCGCCCCCTGTTGTAGATCCGATCACCCCCTGCTTGTTCGACCACTCCCTGTTGCAGATCCGACCAACCCTTCTCATTCGACCACCCCTCTGCTCGTCCGACCAGCCCTGATCGTCCGACTAGCGTCGCCCCTCTGCTTGTCCGACCAGCCCTGCTCCCATTCAGATCTGTTGTTGTTGCTGTTGCGTCGCCAGATCTCGATCATCTGGATCCAACACCAGATCTCGCTTATCCAGATCCAGATCCACTATTACTGTTGCGATTCCGTCAGATCCAGATCTACATTTTCCAAAACAAGAGCTCCTGTTGTTGTTCCTATTCCGCCAAATTCAAATACTGCTACCCTTGCTGTACGGTACACCTAAAATATTCTTCTGCTACAACTCTTTGCGTGCTTTACATTAATTCCGATCAATGAACAAGAACTCATCATGTATAGAGGCCCCAAGGTGTAGTTTTGATGGTACCAACTATTCGCTATGGGCCATCCATTTTCAGAATTTCCTCAAAGGTCGTGGTTTGTAGGGACTAATTGATGGATCTGTTACTATTCACACTTCCACAGATGCCGATAAATTAGCTGATTGGGAAATGAACAATGGACGAATTATTACCTAGATTCTCGATTCGGTCGATCGGTCCATTGCTGTTGGCCTCACACCCCATCGCACGACTAAGGCAATGTGGGAGCATCTTCAAACAATTTATCAACAAAGTAATGCGGCTCGATCATATCATCTGGAACAGGATCTCGTTAACCTTACTCAGGGTGACGACAGTATTCAGTCATTTTACTCTAAAATTGTCACAATTTGGACTGAGATGGCCTTAATGGATCCAATATTTCCTAATGACTTTAGGATTTTCCAAACTATGCGCGAGAGTGCGCAAGTTCGTCAATTTCTTATGAAACTGCGTCCGGAATTCGAGCATTGTCGGGCTGCTCTCTTGAACCGTAGCCCTACTCCATTGAATTCGGTTATTAATGATCTACTGTTTGAGGATAATGACTGAAAGTTCTCTCACTTCCTTCCTCGACTCCGGGATCATCTGATATGGTGCTTACTGTGTCAACCACTACACCAACACGTGGCTCCTCTCCTTTAACTTATCGCGACTGCAACAAGGTGGGTCATGTTGTTGCTCAATGTAAAGAATGGTGCGCTTATTGTCGACGAACTGGTCATGGTATTCAAGACTGCCGTACACGTGCATATGCATCTTCTTCCGGCCGTGGACGTTGGGGTCGTGGTCGTGGCCGTGGCCGTGGCTGTGCTCTTTCTGCTACTGCTGCCACTAGTGATTCTACATCTATTGTTTCTGCTGAAGATCTTTCATCTCCGTTGACTCCTGCGATGCTTTAGCAAATCGTTCAGGCCCTTTCTGCGGCCGGTATGTCAGGTATATCCCCATCTTCTACATGGTTCTTCGATTCGGGTGCTTCCAATCATATGACCGGTGCTGTATCCCATCTTCGTGACATTCGTCCCTACACCGGCAATCAGGCTATTTCTACTGCGGATAGCACTAGACTACCTATTCAGTCTGTTGGATCATTGACTTTCTCTCCTTCTGCTCATCACCAGTTCACCCTTCGTGATGTGTTTCATGTCCCTAACCTCTCCTCCAATTTAATTTCAGTTGGTCAACTCACATCCAATAACTGCTTAGTCATATTTCTTCCCAACTGTTATTTTGTGCAGGATCTGGCGACGGGGAAGGTACTTGGGAGGGGTAGGCGGTATGGTCGTCTGTACATGCTGGATTTTGATCTATCTATCACTCCAGCTCGTTGTTTCTTTTCTCCATCTTCATCAGGTATTTCTTCAGCAAATAAATTGTGAAAACTGTGGCACTTTCACCTGGGTTATCCACATTCCGTACTTCAGTTAATTTCGTCTGGCATGTTAGAGAATATTTCTCTTAATAAAATTGATTTGGATTATTCTTGTTCTTCCTGTTGTCTTTCAAAAAGTAAGTGTGTTCCATTTTCCCTAAGTACTACAAAATCATCTTCTATGTTTGAACTTGTGCATACACATGTCTGGGGTCCTTCACTAATTATGTATCTCTCTGGGTTACGATACTATGTTATATTCATTGATGATTTCACACGTTACACTTGGATTTACTTTCTGCAATGGAAGTCACAGGTTTTTGAAAAATTCAAGTTATTTCATTCTATGGTGGAAACTCAATTTCGGGTTCCAATTCAAACTTTCCACTTTGACTCAGGGGGGAAATATCTCTCAACTGATTTTCGTACATTTCTTCAAGGGTATGGGATTGTTCATCAAACCACCTGTTCTGATTCTCCAAAACAGAACGGGGTGGCTGAAAGAAAAAATCGTCATATTGTTGAAACTGCCAACACCCTGATGACAGCTATGAGTGTTCCTCGTTCTTTCTGGGCGGAAGCAATGTTACATTCTGTCTACTTGATTAACCGGATGCCAACCAAAGTTCTGAACAGTAAATCTCCTTACTCTGTTCTCACCGACTTACCTCCTGCCTATTCCACATTTCGTGTTTTTGGTTGTATCTGTTATGTTCACCTGGCTTCACGTGAACATAACAAATTATCTCCAAAATCAGTCAAATGTATGTACTTGGGATTTGGGGAAACTCAGAAGGGTTTTCGATGTTATGATCCGGTTTCTCATCATATTTGGGTTTCACGACATATTGTTTTTCTTGAACACATTGCTTTTCATTCATCTCTTCCTCCTCTGCACACTCCAAACTCTCCTGGTCTAACTGCCTTTCCAGAAATTTCGTTTGCCTCAAGTACTCTCCCTCGTCCATTGCAGGTTTACTCACATTGACCACGTACAGATTCACCACCTATTACTCAACCCGAACCTATTGTACCTATTACAGATCCCGAACTTACCTCGATACATCGTTCCGCTCGTGAACATCGAGCGCCTGATCGGTTGATATGCTCTATGTCTGCCATGAATGCTACTCTGGATACTGTTTCTATTCCTACTTCATACTCTCAGGCAGCCACTCATGATTGTTGGAGGAAGGCTATGGCGGAAGAACTTGCAACATTGGATGATAATCATACGTGGGACATTGTCACTCGACCTGCTGACCAACAGCTAATTGGTAGCAAATGGATTTATTCTGTCAAGCTCAAGTTTGATGGATCATTGGATCGATACAAGGCTCGACTTGTCGCTCAGGGATACAAACAGGAATACGGAATTGATTATGATGAGACTTTCATTCCCGTGGCCAAGATGAAAACTGTTCGTACTCTTCTAGCTATATCTTTTGTTCGCTCATGGCCACTCGCTCAGATGGATGTGAAAAATGCCTTTCTTCATGGAGATCTCCAAGAAACCGTATATTTGAAACCTCCTCCTGGCTCTTTAATCCCTGACAATAAGGTATGTCGCCTAAAGAAAGCCTTGTACGGCCTCAAACAGGCACCTCGGGCATGGTTCCAACGCTTTCACGATGTTGTTACAAGTGCTGGCTTTACTCAAGTGGTCATGACTCATCCTTATTTTTACGCATCACTGCTCACGGAATTGTCATTGTTCTGGTCTATGTTGACGACCTCCTCCTGACTGGTAGCGATGCTACTAGCATCTCGGCTTTAAAGAAAGTTCTGCAATCCTCCTTCAAGATGAAAGACCTCGGCCATCTCACATACTTTCTTAGGCTTGAAATTTCATGTTCTAAACGTGGGATCCTGGTCAGCTAGTGTAAATATGCCAAGGATCTTCTCGCTTTGGCATCATTGACAAATCAGAAAATAGTTCGGACTCCCTTAGAACTTAACATTCATTATGGCCGCGACAATGGTAATCTACTTGCACAGCCCGACTTATACCGCCGTTTGGTTGGGAGTCTGGTTTACTTAACTATGACTCGCCCTGATATTGCCTACGTTGTCCAAGTCGTCAGTCAGTTTGTTTCTGCTCCTCGGACTCTTCATATGACTACGGTGTTACGCATCATACAGTACCTACGTGGAACTCTAGATCGATCACTGTCCTTCTCCTCCACGGTGACTCTGGACCTTCGTGCTTATTCGGATGCTGATTGGGCTGGTTGCGCTCTCACATGAAGATCTACCACTGGCTACTGTGTTTTTCTCGGCACTTCTCTCATCTCTTGGAAGTGTAAGAAGCAGGCCACTATTTCCAAATCAAGCACAGAAGCCGAGTATCGGGCGATGTCTGCTTCGTGTAGTGAGCTTGTTTAGTTACGTGGACTTTTTTCCGACTTGGGCATTCCTATGCAGAATCATACTCCACTTCATGTTGATAATCTCAGTGCCATTCAGATTGCCTCTAACCCAGTTTTTCATGAACGGATGAAGCAGATTGAAGTTGACTGTCACTTTATCCGCGAGAAATTTCAGTCTGGGCTCATTTCTCTACCACATGTTGCAACCTATGATCAGATTGCAGACATTCTCACCAAGTCCCTAACTTCTGCATGTCACTCATTTCTCATTGGCAAACTATTACTTGTCGATAACCCTTATTAGTTTGAGGGGGGATGTTAGACAGACTGAAATATACCTTGTATAGCTAGCATACCTTGTATAGTTGGTTTCCATAGGTAGAGGATTCTGATTTTATTTCTTTCCTTGTATAGATGTTGTAATCTCTATATATTCAACCCCTTTGAGTTGTCTCATATACACAAAAGCTTTCAGCTCCTCTCGGTTTACAGTCTCCAAGTGGGAGATTGTTGAGATGGCCACATCTGGGGGCCGCTCGACTAGCCGAGTGCCCTGCTCGACCGGTCGAGTGGCCCACTCGACCAGTCGAGGACTGGCTCGACTCAAAGTCTAGCGAGCATCAAGTTTTGGGTTCCGAGGTGCTCGACCAGTAGAGGTTACGCAGATTCGTTTCCGAATTTGATGCGGACTGCGAATTTTTGAGTCGGTTTTCGCAGAGGTGTGAAAGGGGAGTTGCCTAAACTATAAATAGGGGTTCCTAGGGCTTTTTTGGGTAGTATGAGAGCTATTCCAAGGTGTGGGCAAAGGGTTTTCTCTGTACTTCTAAGGGAGAGGTTAGTATCTTGCCTTGTAATCTTCGTTTTTCTTTATAGTGGAAATTTGCATCCATGGTTTTTTACCCTTATTGGGGTTTTTCCATGTATATCTTATCTTGTGATTTATTTAGAATGCTTTGATTCTTTTTCTAGTTTATATTTCTTCTTGTTTATCGTTTGTGGGTGAGACCGAAGATTGGATCTCGGTTCACTGCGTTGTTAGCGTGCTGCGCAACACATCCCTGATTGTCTCTAATAATGGATTTCGATACTATCTCTCTATTGTTGATGATTACAGTAAATTCTGCTGGTTTTTTCCCCTACATCTTAAATCCCAGGTATTTGATTCCTTTCTTCATTTCAAACGGCATGTTGAAAATCGTCTCAATGCTACGATTAAAGCCGTTCAGACCGAGGGCGGGGGTGAATTTAGAAGTTCTCAATTTAAGACCTTGCTATCTCTGCATAGCATTTCCCACAGGTTGACGTGTCCTCACACCCCCAAACAAAATGGGGTAGTTGAGCGTAAGCACCGACACATTGTTGAAATGGTCTTTCTCTGCTTGCTCATGCTTATCTACCACATACCTTTTGGGATGAGGTATTTCATACAGCTACGTTTCTAATTAATCGTCTTTCCCTGCGTGTCCTTAATCACATCTCTCCGTGGCAAAAGCTCTTTCATCCAAAGCCTGACTACACCATCCTTCATACTTTTGGTTGTGCCTACTACCCTTACTTGCGACCATACAATAAACACAATTTGGAATTTCTCACATACCAATGCATCTTCATTGGTTATAGTCAGCAACACAAAGGGTATAAATGCCTTCATGTCCCCACTAGTCACACTTATATTTCAAGGCATGTTGTCTTTAATGAATCCCTTTTTCCATACAATTCTTACATCCCGCAACCACCACCACCGAATCTAGTGGTTCTTTCTCCATTAGCACCATCTCCTCCATCATCTAGCACCTTACCTATGCCTACACATGCATCTACCCCTACACACCATCATCTCATCTGTCTCATCCCATGGTTACTCGTCTCAAAGCCGGCACTAGCAAACCCAACCCCAAATATGCCCTCATTACTACCACTCTCCCCACCAAACCTTCATCCTTTACTCA
Organism: Magnolia sinica; assembly: GCF_029962835.1. Classification (NCBI taxonomy): domain Eukaryota; kingdom Viridiplantae; phylum Streptophyta; class Magnoliopsida; order Magnoliales; family Magnoliaceae; genus Magnolia; species Magnolia sinica. Next base: position 82,632 of record NC_080586.1, read on the forward strand.
TGCTTCAAAGGTAGCAGAATGGCGCAATGCAATGGCTAGAGAGATTGATGCCCTCATAGAAACTGGAACTTGGTCCTTGGTTCCCCCAACAACTGGACAAAATATTGTTGGGTGTACAAAATAAAGCAAAAATCCAATAGTTCTATCGAGCGTTATAAAGCTCGCCTCGTCGCAAAAGGCTATCATCAGCAACCTGGAATTGACTACACAAACACTTTCAGCCCAGTGGTCAAACCAACTACCATTCATCTTGTTCTCTTATTGGCAGTTCAATTCCAATGACACATCCAGCAACTCGATGTCCAAAATGCGTTTCTTCATGGGCACCTGCAGGAGGAGGTTTACATGACTCAGCCTCCCGACTTTGTGGATCCTCAACATCCCCACTACGTTTGCCATTTACATAAAGCCCTCTATGGACTCAAACAAGCGTCACGGGCCTAGTTTCATCACCTGATGCAATTCTTGACAGACACTCACTTTGTGTCCTCGTCCACAAACACCTCTTTATTTATCCGCAAGAGGAATGGTTCCATTACTTTAGTGCTCATTTATGTCGATGACATGATTATCATAGGGAACTACCCAAAGGACATCTCCAGTCTTATCTCCCAAATGAGCACTCATTTCACTATGAAGGATCTCGGACCCTTGTCCTACTTCTTGGGTATTCAAGTCTCCCGCTCACAAAATTCCATGACTCTACGTCAAACTAAGTACATCACCGACCTACTCGTTTGCTCTAACATGCATGAAGCAAAACCAGTGAAAACGCCTATTGCCACTGGTTCCAAACCCTCCAGACATGAGGGCAACCCTTTACCAAACGGCACAGAATTTCAAAGTATTGTTGGTAGCCTACAATATCTCTCCATGACTCGCCCAGATATTGCTTTCTCTGTTAATTAGGTGGCCCAATTTATGCATTCTCCCTCCACTGCTCACTGGATAAGCGTCAAAAGGATCCTCAGATATCTGAAAGTCACTCTTCATCATGGCCTTACATTCACTCGAGCCTCCTCCCAAATTAGCCTCCATGCCTACTATGATGCTGACTGGGCAGGAAATCTCGACAACCGCCGCTCTATGACAGGGTATTGTCTATTTCTGGGTCCTAATGTTATTTCCTGGTCCGCAAAAAAAAACCTACCATTGCACGCTCCTCTACGGAGGCAGAGTATAGAGCCCTTGCTCACACAACTGCAGAAATCCTATGGGTCCAATCGCTTCTTCGGGACATACATGTTTTTTTGGCGACTTCTCCAATTCTGTACTATGACAACCTTGGTGGTGCACTTTCTCTCGCAGCCAACCCGGTCTTTCATGCTCGCACTAAACACATTGAGGTCGACTATCATTTTGTTCAAGAGAACGTCTTGCGGAATCTTCCTCGGGTTCATTATGTCTCCACCGTCGATAACCCCGCAGACCTATTCACCAAGGGGCTATCCTCCGATCGCTTTCATCTTCTTCTTGCCAAGCTCACCTTTTGTCCCCACTCGATCAGCTTGAGGGGGCATAATGGCACATCCACGATCATGATGGATGTTGGTTAGGATTTTGGAAATCTTGCTGATTGTACATACCATAGATAGTCACTGTACTACATTGTACTACGTCGTACTACACTACCAATTATAGGCTAGTGCACATGTATTTAAACTGGACATTTTCAATGGAATAGATATGGGAGTTTGCAATCTATCAGTGTTACCCGGGTGACACATGATCCACTCTCCATTTCTCCTCCCATCTCACACTTAGTCGGAGACGGAGGACGGAGGAGAAGAGCGGCATGGCCTCCTCCTTCGTTTTAGGTAGAGGGCTGTTGTTGCCTCTTTCAGACACCCACCAAACAAGCTTCCAGGCCAAACCATGCTTTGGTCTCTCCAATTTCTCCTCATCGCCTTCCCTTTCTGTTTATAAATCATTGATCCGAATCAGAAATAGGTAACAAGTAAATAGGTTGTGCTAGAATGACCTGACACGCCACACCAAAGACCTTTGTATATATATATTGATCCTTTCACTTTGTAGAGAAGACAAACAAGCCCTCCTTTCTATTTCATTTTATTATATATATGAAATTCAAAAGATTCTTTTAATTGCTTGCTTGATTGATGTGAAGAAAGTACAACCCTACTGAACATTGAATTAAGTCAAGTTTTGAGGTTTGTGAAGTATGCTTTGAATGCAAGAGGATATTAAAACAGACATTACCTGATTTCCGATAAAACTTTCGAATATGTTGAAAGATTAACATGCTGGCTAAAAGAAATATAAGATTATTCTGAAGTCCGATTTTCATGATTGCAATTGTTTGATCTTCCAATGTTTCTCTTCATATTTTCTAGTTGAAGGAATATGCATTTATGGATGAGTATTGTTTCATAAAGATCCTTTCCGTTGACTGAAGAAGAGTATCTACTGAGGCTTGATGATGTTGCAAACACATTAGAATGCTAGGGATCTGTCTCACATATTCAGAATAGGATCTCCAAATTGAAGGAGCGACCTCGGATAGGAAAGGTAGAACTACCAAAAAAAATAAAACAAAACAAAAAACCAAAATAAAAAATAAAAAATTGCTGGATATGTGCTTGCTAAAAAAACTTCATGATGAGACTATAATGGCTCTTTATTTTTACAAGATATTTGTCCATATGGTGAAGAGTCAAATTTATTGATACTTTGGAAGAGGATGGTGAATGATTATCCATACGCACGACATGTGGCATACATGTATTGATCCAAACTCAAATCATGGGGCCATCTTTAGATGGGGCAGGGCCTCAAATTCAGATTGTTTGGGAAGTTGTAAGTTTTAACCTCTGGTTAATGGAATTTTATTCTTTGAATTTGCTTCATTCCTTAATTTTCATTTTAGAGTCCATTTGACAATCACCAATCAGATGGTTTCATTCAGCGTAATATTTGAATCATGCAACATCTAGAACTAGGCCTAGGATTGGAAGCTTTGGATAGAGGTGCATGCAACATCTAGAACTAGGCCTAGGATTAGAAGCTTTGGATAGAGGTGCATGCAACATCTAGAACTAGGCCTAGGATTGGAAGCTTTGGATAGAGGTGCATGTGTTTGCTGCATGTACAGTGGTTGCATGCACAAATGATGGATCATCAGATGTATCGAATATCTCCTCCAATTCAATTATGTGACTAATTTTATCTTCCTTGTTGTAATATCATACGAGTAATCTTCTTCTTCTTCTTCTTCTTCTTTTTTCTTTGGAAAGATAAACTATCTTCTATTAAGAAACTAAAATAGGAGTACAACAAGATATTAGTCCAGCTAGCATCGCCTAAAACTAACTTTTATTAAGGAACTAAAATAAGACTACAACAGGACATTAATCCAGATTCCAGCCATTATCATCTAGGCCAGGCTAACATAAACACCTTACACCCAACAAACATGTATCACCTAGGTATCTATGAGATCAAACACCATAGTGTCTTGATACTTCTTGTTTGGCATATATGTCTGGTATATCATTGTCATCTCTGCCCGCATGGGAAAACACTATTTGATCCATTACATAGATCCCTATAACGTTTTTTTTGTTTGTTTACATATGTTTAATATTGCTTGTCCTAGCATTTTCCTTTCAAATATTTACTGTATTATGCACTGACAAGGTGACCCGAGTACCCCTGTCTGTAATTGTGGGGGATACTTGTCTGAAATCTGGTTACTGTGCATGTTTGATGTTAATATTGGCATCCACTAGATGTGAATATTGTTCTGGTGCCTATGGTACTGGAAGACTTTTTGTAAGCTACAACTATTCTGAAATAGATCACAACTGTTGATGACTGTATTTGCAAAGATTAGCTTCTGATTTTCTTTCTTGCTGTTGGAAGGGTTGGCTCAAGTACTGATTTGAGCATTATCCTTTGCTTATTTCCTTCCAATTCATGTATGATATTTCTGTTGAACCTTTACAGTAGAAGCATAAACAGTCATACCTATTCAACATCTTTTTATTAAGCCATTTTTGTATTGATTTTTATAGAATAATGTTAGGGGGATAGCATTTGATTATAACATTATATTGTTGTTTATATTACTATTCTACAGATAATGAAGCAAAGGGGGTGAACAAGAAAAAGATGAAACTTGTTGGGAAGGAAATTAGGTTTTGGTTTTGTAAATGCTTATTGCACTAAGAAAACTAAAACCGTTGTCAAGAAAGTCACTAGCACATCCCTATCTAATGGCTCAGATATTGATGATGCAAGGGAGGTAACTCTACTTTCGGGTTATCTTTTCTTATTGGTCTCAGTTTGAGTGCTTTAAATCATGCTTGCATCCATTAAATGTCTCTTTTTCCATGCTGAAAAATGACGACCCTGTTAGATCGGGCCAAAAAGTTAGGCCTAGGGGTTCATGAGGTGATTCATCTGGGCCAGTTAAAATATTTTCTTTTATGCAGTGCTTTCTTGAATCTGTAGAAATGTAAAATTTTAAATTAATTCACAGAAAATTTGATCTTTCCATGAATATGAATTTCTGGACTATGGTATTTATAATTTATTATTTTTGTGTAGTTGCTACTCCTGAGAAGATCAGAGAACTGATAAAGGTCGAGGGGCAGACCAACAATGAAGTAGAGAGTCACTTGCATGTGGGTTTTCGATCTCGATCTTGAATTTTTATTTTTTTTCCCTTCTTTGTTTTTGGTTCTTGGGATATTGATGATGGGTGGGTTGTAGCTTGTGGTACCATCTTGGCACTTTTTTCTTTAATAAAATTACAGTTACTTCTCAAAAAAAATTAAATTTTTTTTTTTTTTAAAACACATATTGATGGTGGATGATTTTTTCTGTTGTTTTATAACTACTGATTGCCATTCACATTCCTAGACAAGCACATGCATGAGGTGGCTTGATGAGAGGGCAACTAGTTCTGTTGTATACATTTTTGTTCAGCAATAATACATGGACCGAGTGGACCACATGGAGGATTTTTTAAAATATATTCAAGACCATTTTCAACTTATTATTGTAACTATTATATATTTTTTTTTTATTGTAAACCAATACAAGTTTTGTTTAATATTCCTTTTTAAATGTACTGCATTTTTTAGGTTTTAAATATAAAAAAAAATATAGGTTCCAATTGGAAAAAAAAATTAAAAAAATACTGACCTGTGTCACGGTTTGCACAGTTTTTATGGTGCTTCTCAAACCTTTACTGCGTTTTGGAAGATGTTTACCTGCGCTTGGATATTCTTTTGTTGGCACTTTTTCATCTTTCTCAAACGCTTTTTCCGTGATTAATGGTCACCAGCAACTGCGCTTCAAAAGACTTTCACCGGCGCTTGGACAGACTTTTAACGGTGCCTTTTCAGCTTTCCCGAGTGCTTTTTCAGTGATTACCGGTGGCTAGTAGGAAGAATGGGCACTGGAAAAGTCCACTCAATCAAGGCTACTAGCAAAAGCATTGGTAAAGGATGGTGACCGCTTGTAAAGCCTTTGCCGAAGCGCGAAGCGCCCCTTTTTCGGCGCATGTCCGCTATTTCTACCTTTACCGGCGGTCTCTTGTAGTGAGAGTGGCTGGTTCCGACTCATCTTGCATTACGTGTTTTCAGCAATAACCGCTTCCACTAATCATAATAATGTCCCATATTTACCAACCTCCATTTATAATATTCATACATATGGAAAACTCTAACGTTCACCTGGCACATGTGAATGTGCCACCGTACTCAATCTAAGATATATATCCAGTATTGTGTAGCTACTTTGGCTCACCATTGGAGATTTTTTAACCATCAATTTCTTTGATGTGAGAGAGAGAGAGAGAGAGAGAGAGAGAGAGAGAGAGAGACCCACCTTATTATTAGACTAGCCCCCATCTTATTTCGGCTGTCAGCTGATTCTAATATATGAATTTAGTGACAGTTGCACGCTAGCAGAGTATGATGCTTCATACCCATCCTCTGGAAAATTGTACGTGCCACTCAAATTAAACGGTCCAAATAATTCTCATTACTTTACAAGCTAGATTAAAAAATGAAACATAGTCACCAGATGTGGCATTGCCCCTGATCATGTTGATCGAGTCTTCTCATGGATGTTCGGTAGGGCAGTCACATATATCCCTTAAAAAAATGGACAAAATTCAACAAGCAAATGCCCATTCATCAAAGGTTAGAATATTTTCATCAATCTCAATTTGGGTTTTGGCCTGCTATCACACTCTACCAAAGCTACTTCGCTTACAGGGCTACTCTTTGTATAACCAACCAGTGGGACAAATATTTTGTCAAGATTTTGAAACTCTCCTGATATTATCGTGAGATTTTCAAAATATTGACAAAGTTAATGATATCACAATATTTCCATAATATTATTAAACAGATAGTTAAAAAGATTTTTTAAGATTATTATTTTTTATATAAATTATATTATTTTAAATTTAATTGTAGTTTTATTTTCAGAGAGATTTTACCAATGGTATCCCAAGAAAAGCAAAATCTCTGGAAATTTCTGAGATAAGAAATTGGCAAGGAATTTTTCACTATGTATATGGCTTCCGCTAACCAAGCACCGCATCGGTCTAACTTTCATGAGATCCACCCCATCCATCAAGTAAGCTGGCTCATGTTTACCCAAGAATCCAATAATCATGATATTTTTCTACTATATCTATCCGACTAGACTAACTAGAATTTAAGTGGGTCTATCAATGTGACCCAACACTAACTTGGGTACTTGAACCTGATTTTTTAACAGGTCCAATAAATGGAAATCCACTCCAACCATTAGACGCTTCAGCTCACGTTAGGCCACCAAACCTAAAATTAGCTAGATCTATCATTCAAGTGGACCACACAAGTTAAAAAAAAAAATTTGTGCAGGAGGAGCCCAACCTCCCAAACTATTTCCCTTGGTGGGGCCCACATAAATCATGGATATGCCTAATTTCGGGGCCAGGCTTAAATTTTCATGAGGTAGCTCATGGTTAGAGTGCATTCCAGGTAATCATCATTGCGGGCCCTATTAAAAATCAAGGGTGGACGTCCCTCTCCCAACCTTTGCCTTTGGTGTCACCCACATGAATCACAAATCAGTGAATACCTAATGGATACTAGGCAATTGGGATCTTCGATCAGCTACATTACCTCATCTTAACCATCTCTACAAAATAGAACCTCCATACCATCTTCATGTGCAACAAGTTTAAGTGTAATTCTACATTGTTCCCAGTGGGGTGGGCCATTTTAGTGTTTTTTGGGGTGATCTTTTGAATTTACTACCCAAGGGCCTACTCATAGTGTTTGGTGCTTGCTTAAAGTAAGTAACGGTAACAACAACCTGATTCATCCAAGCAATGTTACTTGCAATCTTTCTTCTAAAGATAACACAATTCAAGGTTTAATGCCCAATTCTAACACATTATCAGAAGTCAGCCGATCGATGTCAGTGCACTAAGTTACAAAATGCTTTAGACTCATGCTTTTCACATAACCATGCAAGTTATATGGTTAAAAAAGAAACAAGCAGGCATTGGAAACAAATTCAAGAGTCCAAAACATATAATAAATCACCAATATACACAATCGTATGGTACTATTGAACTTATATGATTGTACAAATTAACCTTTTCTATCTTATATGGTTTGTGGAAAAATAAAAAATATAATAAAATAGAAATCAATCAGTTGGGCTTGTGGGCCCCACAGTTGAGCTGCTTTGTCGATTAGGGCCATTTGATTGGATTTGTGGGCCCAATTGGATGTCCTACAGCCCAATTGGACCCTTGATATTGTCTAAAACATTTATCAAGAGAGCAAGTGATGTTTTGATCCTCCATTAGCTCAATTTGGGCCAATTTGGAACCTTGGCTGCATAATAAGCTAAAATTGGTCTAAGGCTTTATTTGGGCATTGCATCTTTCTTTATTGATAAATAATGAAATTATAATGCATTGGAAGTACTCTCCTCCATTAGTTGGCTCTATTAAGTGTAGGCAGGAGTATTGTGATCACGGCATTTCATATGTCAAACATTAATTTTGGAAATGTGCCTTAAAATGGGCTGTAAAACCACATGGACGGAGTGGATATAACATATCATCAAGGTGGGCCCTACGGCAAGGGTAACAACCACTGTGCTGTTACCAGACACCCCGCCTGGACAGTAATCCGTCCGAGTAGGTATTTTATCCACGCCAATCATCGTTTTGTCCCATATCATTTTAAGGTATGACACAAAAAAGATGTAGGTACAAGGCTTAAGTGGACCACAAAGTGGGGATTGAACTTCCACCATTAAAAACTTCTTGGAGCTGGAGAAGTTTTCGGATCAAGATTATATTTGTGTTTACACTTCATCCACGTCTACATGACCTTATGAATAGGTTGGATGGTAAAAAATATAACGGCGGCCCTTAAAAAGGTATCAAGGGTGGATGTCATTATCACTGCAGCTTCTTTTGGTGTGGTACATTGGATCTGTGGAACTCCCTCATTATTCAAGCAATACTTAAAAGAGTCCGGATCCTCTGTTACCTGGTCAACAGAGAATTCCTGATACCCTCGTCCTCATTGGTCCACGTCACCACTCACTGAAAAAATAAAAAAAAATAAAAAAAAGCTTCGGACGCCAAACCATTAGGATAACAGGAAATCCCTGTTGACCAATAACAGAGGATCTCGACCCTGAGTCCGGATCCTCTGTTACCTGGTCAACAGAGAATTCCTGATACCCTAGTCCTCATTGGTCCACGTCACCACTCACTGAAAAAATAAAAAAAATAAAAAAAAGGCTTCGGACGCCAAACCATTAGGATAACAGGAAATCCCTGTTGACTAATAATAGAGGATCTCGACTCTACTTAAAATGATCTTATAAAAACGATTAACGGCGTGGATAAAACACTTACATAACGGTGGGCCCCACAGAGCCCTGCCCGGACGGATTACTGTCGGGGCGGGCGCGGGACGCAATCCGCGTCCGCTGTTACCCATTAACACGTAATCCGCGCTCGTGCGGACTAGGGGTTACTACCCAGTCCTCTCCCGCTCCCTCTCCGTCTCCCTCTCCACTCGGTCTCTCTCCCCCTCCCCCTCCCCCTCCCCGCTCTCTATCTCTTTTTAGTTTTTTTATTTTTTCTTTGGTCAAGCACGTCAAGGAGCAGCAGTAGCGACATCATGTATCTCCCACTCTCTCTATCCCCTTATCTGTCCATATCTCATCAATTTGGGTTTTTTTAATCCCCAAGTAGCACTGTGCAATGATTTGGTATTGGGAATTTTTGAATTTCGAATCCCTAATTAGGGATTCGTTGTGTGGATTCCCAAATTTGCAGATTATAGATTCAAAACTGAAAATCCCCAATTAGGGATTCCAAATTAAAAACCCTTAATTAGGTATTTGTATTTCGATGTGGTTTTTGTGTAGTTGAGTGGGTTTTTCTGTAGTCGAGTGGGTTTTTTTTCCATGATATAGATGTATGGGTTTCACAAGGATAGGCCCTTTACAAATGATAATGAGTTGGATGTGCATATAGGTGACTGACATTGCTTGTGAAATCTGGTTCGTTAATTACAATTTCATGGTGCACCAAGCACAGGTTTTGCTTTATACAATGTTTTTTCCAAAGGAAGAATTTTATCCCCAACGTGGAATCTTGCTGGACTGTTGCTTAAGTTGGTAATTCTTCTGTCATCAGCCTAGAACATCACTAGAAAGCACATCCCAAGGTTCAATGGACAGGTTTTGTCTGGTGAAATGGCACATTCCAAGCACTTGTTGACCTCTTGGATGGCCATCTAGTGCAAGCTAAGTACAGCTCAGTAGCTGACATGTTGGCCTAGTTCAGGATCTGAGTAAAACGGCAATGCAAGTTCTGTAATAGACTTCAAGAAAACCATGATCATCTATTCCTAGGCTGGGATTACAGCATATGCCAGATCTATCTGGTTGTCCATACACAATTTATGTTGCCTAGCAACAACTGTTAGCAAGCTAAATCTTGCCTTGGTATCCTAGTAACACTATGCACTTGCTTCCAATTCTTCTATTTGGTTCATCTGGAATGAGCTGAAGGATTTGTTGATCAGTCCAAATCTCATAGTCAAATCCATTATTCCTCTAATCCTTGGATAGTGTGGTTGCCTTGTTGGTGTCTTTGGTCTTGAGTTGTATAGCTGTTTTTTAAGGTTTTTTTTTGCTTTGTTTTGTTTTGGTTTCTTGTTATGTTTTGGAAATTTGCTCCCTTCTCTAATATATTTATTTTCAATCTTTAAAAAAAAAAGTATCATCATTATGATTTTACCACGCCGATCCAAGTATGGGAATTGTCGTAAATTACATGTTTTTCAGGAGACATGTATTGTAATTTGTAATCATTAAACTTTTACAATACATTACCAATCTAATTCGCAATCCAAACAGGCACTTTTACAATACATTACCAATCTAATTTGCAATAAACAGGCTCATAAAATCAAGGGTATTTCCCCTGGAATGTAGTTAAGGGTCTGTTCCAGACTACAGCCCTGAATGTACCAAGAACCCAAGCATGCCTCTGTCAGCATGATTGAAAGAACCTGGGCCAGGATTTTCTAAATGCCTCCCAACCAAGCTAATGGTTCTAAAGACTCAAATTTTATTCACATCCTCCATTTTCAGGTTAAGGGATATAAAATTTGCATTCAAACCTTTATTTAAGATGGGTTGGGATTTTGGAATGGAATGCCAAGAACTAATGGGTCAAAAGTTTTGGTTAATTCCAATATTGGAATTCTAGGTAGGAAATGGATAATGGGTTCGTTGCAAATGCTTGTTCTCAATCGATGTTGATTTCTCATTTTTTTTTTTTTTTTTTTGCAGTTGTATACCTGACTTGACTGAGGTTTCTCTTGAAAGATGATTTACACAGCAATAGATACATTCTACCTGACAGATGAGCAGCTAAGAAACTCACCATCTAGGAAAGATGGCATAGATGAAACGACAGAAATGACACTCCGTATCTATGGCTGTGATCTTATCCAAGAAAGTGGCATCTTACTCAAATTGTATCCTTCAGTCATTCATTTTTTAGCATTGTAGTGAAGGTTTCAGACTTATGTTAATAGTTTTTAGTTGGTTTTTCTTAATATTAACCATGACAGACCTCAAGCAGTAATGGCAACCGGCCAGGTTCTATTCCATCGATTCTACTGCAAGAAGTCTTTCGCCCGCTTCAATGTCAAGGTTGCACTCTCTAGTCTTTATTTATTTATTTTTAAGCTGTCATGGTTGAGGAATATGATTGCGATGCACTTGTTTCATGTAGTCCATGAATTGCCATCCAAATATGCATGCAACAAGTCAAGTGATTGAGACCAATCATTTGGTGGGATGCCACGTGAACATGTCATCGTCATCATCATAACCTTGCCCCAGGTAATTGTGATTGGAAATCATATTGGGAAATAGTAACTCTCTTGATTGCTTGCACAAGTTTTTCAGATTTGCTCACCTAACTTCGACGCTTCTTTTGGGGCTTGGAACTAGTTGGGGTTCCAATTATGTCCTCGGTATTTTAAAAAAAAAAGTCCAGGAAGTTGACTGTTTGTTTCATCCCAAAATGTAGATCGGATTTAGTTGAGATTTGAATACAAGTTCATACTAGTTTGGGCATTAAAGGAATGGCAATAATTTGGGAGCACAAAGAATAGTTTAAAACCTGGTTGGTTGCCTATCCCACCTAGTTAGAGTGGCATAGTTGTTATTGATGCGTGGTGGATCAAGAAAGAATGCAAGAAGATCGCATAAGGGAGCTTACCGAAGGTTTTTCATTGAGGTTCCTGAGCAATCAGTTTACGAGAGTGACTTTGAGAAGTTAACAAAAATTTCAAGGAATGGTGGCGATAGATGTAATTAATTATGAAGTTGGAAACATCTATGGACTAAGGGCTTGTTTGGGTGCCACCTTAAAACGCATCAAACTGGTGTTTGGGGGAAAATTGCCCTTGCATGTGTGAATGTTGCCATGTGTTTGAGATCTAGATTGTCCATAAGACATGCTATGATGAGAGGGGAGAGGGCCATTGGATGAACATGTTGGCTGCAGTCGTAGCCATCGGTACGAGTTCTAAAAGGTGCTAACACCACTTGCTGTACTTTTCGGGAAAAAAACTTGTTAAACTCGAGGTGCCCCTCCTACATGAGTACCCAGCTAATAGTAAAGTTGGACGCATCAATCCGCACCTCAAATTGCTTGGTGTGCTCGGGCATCATCGACGACCAGTTCCTCCATGATTGCCTCCTTGAGATCGTCGAGTTACCATGCATTATCAATGATGCAGGACAATTAACCACTTGATCTAAAAGCTCGAACTAAAAAAAGCTCGAATTGATAGAGCATAGCGAATTAATCCCTTTATCTCATAGCCCAGGCCCCACATCGCATGGGTTAGGACCTCGGCCAAACCCCCCTCGTGGGCCCCAAATCACATGGGTACCGCCTCACACGAGCCACCCGCCTCAAACGGATTGCCCACCCCGAGTGTGTCCCCGCATCCCGCAGGCTACCCCACTCGAGCCCGGTGTGAAAATGCCCTTGCATTAATCAATATCTATCAAAATTGACACAGGAAGAGTTTCTACTGAAGTCAAAAGGTATCCTCCCGAAGATTTCCTATGTTTGGCTATAGAAGTGGCACAATGAGCCACTGTTTCCATAGCGAGCAGCGGTGTTTACGAAGTCAGTTAGGCGGAACATTCCCAAAAGGAAAAAGGCTGCTGTCATTGACGAAACCCATCGACGCATCCAACTCTAATTTGGGCCAGGTTTCATTCAATTTGTTGCGGATTGGATGATGGAAAAACCAAGGACGCAACAAGCAACTGCCCTAAACTCTCGAGGAAGAGAAGCATAGAGTAGCAAGGAACGAGTAGTCTCCATAATATGGCGATGCTTGCGCACAAACATGCCCAAAGTGTTTTACTTGTAATTTCTCATGAATCCTAATCAGAATGGTGGAACAAGATTTATGCAGGCATCCCCACTTAGTTGGGATAAGGCTTTAGATGACGATAATTCCTCATGAAAAATCTAAGGATTGCCTTGATCATCACAAAAATATGATGGTTTAGCCAATGGGAATGTTTGCTAGTAGTAAAGTACTAAGAATGGTTCCTCACACCTTCGCGCTTATATTGTCCTCTCTTACTTGTAATAATTATTTTGTATGAGAGACATAGTTTTGCGAGAGAGGTAGGAGTCGGTTTCAAGAGAAGATATCGAGAAATAGGAACCTGGCTCGTAAGAAGATCTTGGTGAGTGCTTCCCCTGGATGTTCTTGAGGTGAGTATGAAAGAGCTTTGGGAGGAGGTGGCTCTGGAAAGTGTTTGATTCATCAGGAGGGAAACCTATAATCTCCTAGCATATATCTCTTAAAAGGTAAAGGGGTACCTGGAGCATCCCCTAAGGATCATCCGTCATTGATACAGAGGATGATGCTAGTAAAGGGAAGTGGATTGTGGATGGAAAGATGAAGGAAAAAAAGGAAGAAATATGGGGCAAGAATTCCCTACCTTATTTGTTGACAACTTCCCAGGGGAGCGGATTAACTTGAACTTCTTTAGAGTCTTTGGTCACATTGGAAATGTGAAGAGGTAGTCATTCCTAGGGTTCGAGGTTCAACCGCTATTTGGGGATTTGCCTTTGTTCGCTTGAGCTACCCAAAGGAGCTAGTTAAGGTGATAGAGGGGTTAAATGAAAGAAGCTATGGTGGCAAGAAGCTTCAAGTGTAGAAGGTGTACTTCAGTCTGAAAGAGGTTAACCTCAAGGCTAGGACGATAGATGGGAGAAAGATCCAGGGAAGAAAGTTATTAAAAGTAGGTTATTAAAAGCCTCAGGCTTACTGGAAAGTGGAGAAAGGCATATTAATGGAGAAACGAGGTTTTATAGGGGTGTTACAGTGGCAGGTCTTCCTCTTATCTAGCAAACTTAAGCCTCAAGGACACCAAACACCAACTTGGGAGAACAACAAAAATGGGTGCGGAACGATGTGTCGCCGTTCAACCCAGTGGTGAAGGCCCATCCCCAGGTGATCGACGATGCTTGGAAGTCTCTCTTAGTCTCCCCGAAGCAAGGTTCTTCTGAGAAGAACTTTTGACCTGGGAGAAGACGGTAGTATCTTAGGGGGTGTTTGGTGCATATAATTAGATGGTATTAAGTGGGATGGAATTGCTTTTTTGCAATAAATGCACTTGTCTGTGGATTGTCTCTTAATACCATGGGAGCGAGCTATTCACTTTGGTGTTTGGATCATGTAGGATGTAGGGCTTAAATGCATGTTTTGATTCATGTAGTGTTTGGTTGTACATGGAAAACAACTACCAATCTCGAAAATCATGTTTGAAAACTATAGTGAGAAGTAAGGTGGGGGCCCACCTTGATGTTTGTGAGTAATCCACCTGACCATCCATTTTGTGAGATCATTTTAGGACATGCTACCAAAACTAAAGTCAAGCAGATCCAAAACTCGAGTGGGCCATACGAGAGAAAAGAGTGGGGAAAGAATTTCATATCGTTGAAACTTTCCCGAGCTCCACCTTGATGTTTATATGTCATCCCAACTGTTTATAAGTTCATTCCTGCCGGGATGAACTGACAACATAGAAAACTTTATCGTGATCAAAACTTGTGTGTATGTGAATGTTTCAATGGTGGTTACCCAATCCCCATTGTTTTCTCTTATGTGGCCTACTTGAGTTTTAAATCTACCTCATTCTTGGTCACTTACCTTAAAATGATCTTGTAAAATAGATGGATGGGGTGGATTCCTCACAAATATCAAGGTGGGCCCCACCTCCCCTCCCGGCGTAAGAACTTCCTATCTTATGCTTTTAGGTGGAAATCCCATGGATTTTGCAAATCCTAGTTGAATTGGGAAAAGCCCTTCATAGCCCTCTCTACTCCATGCACATGATTCAATGTTGGAAACCTATGGTGAACCAAACAGGGATGATCTTTC
The DNA here is from genome assembly GCF_029962835.1 of Magnolia sinica. Classification (NCBI taxonomy): domain Eukaryota; kingdom Viridiplantae; phylum Streptophyta; class Magnoliopsida; order Magnoliales; family Magnoliaceae; genus Magnolia; species Magnolia sinica. The sequence continues at coordinate 97,634 of NC_080586.1, forward strand.
AAACCAAGGGATTTAAAGTTCCATCCCAAACAATTTGCTCTCAGCGTGGCAAGGTATTGATTTAGGAAACCAAAGAAAGGAGATTTGGAGAATGACCCTTCTCGCTATTTGGTGGACAGTTTGGGAAGAAAGAAATGGTGATGTTTCAGGGATATTTCAAACTTGGTAGATTCTCTAGTTAATAGGGTGAAATGGGCCTCTAATGTTGCTTCTCTAAAGGGTTGTAATTTGTCTTTTTTAGGTGGGTAACCTGCTCGCCATCTCAGCGGGCCGAGTTCTCCCTTCTTTTGTAATCCGTTCCTCTTATCAATATAGAATAGTTACCTTTCAAAAAAAAAAAAAAAGTTCCATCCCACTTAATACCATCTAATTCCATGCACCAAACACCCCCTTAAGCCTCTCAACGATTCCGAGAAATGGATTTCCTTGTGAAAGACCAAGAATGCAGACAGGATTATCTTCAGCAACCATGTCTTTAAGAATGGGCCAATGGCCTCCATTTCCAAGTGGGCTAATAGATCTATCTTCGGGAAATCTGATGTTTGGATCCTGTTGTGGAATTTTCATTGGAGTTGTAATTTGAGGAGGCGATGGTGTTGATCGACTTTTGTCTTGAAGAAATGGTGGTCATTGATTGGGCTACCACTCGATGGGAGGACCTCAGGGTTGCTAGACATTGTTAGGTTGAAATATTTGGAACTGCTGTTGGATTGGATTCTGATGGAGGTCGCTGACATTGAGTCTTTATTTGCGTCAGTTGGGAATGGGAGAAGCTCAATTAGGCAGCGGAGACGGGAGTTTCAGAACCAGGTGTGGTGCATGCATCGTTTGCGAGTGGAGGAGCACTTGAGGGGAGTGAAGGTACACCTTTTCAGTGTTTGCGCGGTGCACCGGTTGCGGGAGTGTCTACGTATGCAGTGGAGATTTTGCAATAGGTGCTCAGTGGTGGCAAGACCTCGATTTTGACAAGATGTGGTCTGGTCCCTATCACTCATGAGTTGTTGGAGGGATAATTGGGCGAAAGTCAGGCCACCTCTCACCCCAAGGCATTGATGGCATTGCGCCAACTTACTTTTTTTGTAGCTTCGGTTGGAGGGAGAAACATGTGATCGAAGGATACGGTCCTGCAAGCTAATCGTGTTGGAGCAAGAGGCATTGGCGACGAGTGTCCTTAATGACGTTAGGGACAACTGTAGGGCAGTGATGGGATTGTTGTCTTGAGGTGAGGAGATCAAACATTTTGGTGGAGGCGTAAAACGTCCCCTTAGCCCCCGAGACGACATTTGGTAAGAGTGGGGCTAGTGTAAGGCTGATAACAGGGGTTTGATGCATGGTGGGGCTCAATGGGAGGGTGATGTGATGTTGGTGTCAGTCACAACCTGCTTTGAAGCTACTCTTGATGATGCATGGTTGCCTTTGGTCTTAGTGGAGCTAGGTGGGATTGCAATGACAGATGCTTCGACACGTGGTCTCTGTTTAGGCCCCAATCAAGCGGTACCTCTGTGTCCACATGCTCTTGTGCGAGGGAGGTTGCTAGGTCTAATCATGTGGTAGAGTAGGATACTCTTAACACATGTACTTCACCTCTTATTTCCCTCGGGTCCTCTAAAGGATTTCAAATACCTTCTAGCTCCTCATTTCCTCTTCTTATCTCGGGTGTTCTTTTTCTAGAAGTTGGGCACATGGATAGTGGTTTGGTGAGCCCTCCTGACCCTGACTCCCTGGCCTCGATTGCGATTCCCCCTTTTGTTGCCTTTATCGAGTTTAGTTGCCATAGAGTTGCCCCTTCAAATGTTCCTAAGTTTGAGTCTGAAGTTCTTTTGGATGCTTTGGATGTTTCCCCTCTACAAGCGGATGCCTATGACGTCTTGGTTGTAGGCTCCCCTAATAAAACTTCGTCTTTGCGCGTCCTTGGCCAGATGTGAGGGAGACCCAATCATGATGGCTAGGGGGAAGAGGTGGATTAGGGAGGCCATCAGCCATGTGGGGAGGATGCCAGGAGTAGTCTTTGGAGATTGTCGCATGGACTGCATGGCTCTCTTCCAGCTCGTTGAAGAGAGGGGCCTCCTGAAAAGAAACAAGGACCTTTGGAGGAAATCCCCTAGATATGTTAAGGGATGCAGAGAACTGGCTAACGTTGGGGTCTGCTCTAGAAGTGTAGTAGAAGACTTTCCAAGGAATAAAAAGAAAGAGCAAAGGGGATAGGTTGGTTCCCTAATAAAGATTGTCGGTTGGAATGTGAGGGATCTCGGCTATAAGTAGAAAAAAAAGTTTAGGTGATGGAAATGTGTAAGAGATCCTAGGTCCAACAGCTCATGCTTCAGGAGATCAGGCTCCAATCAGTGGATCTGGCAGTGGTAGATTCTGTGTGGGGCCATAAGAATGTGAATTTGGGGCGCTGGATGCCTAGGGCTTGTTTGGAGGTGTGCTACTCCTGTGGGATCTATGCGTCTAGGTGGAGGAGGATAACTGGTGTGGTCGTTTTTCCATCTTGGTGGTTTTGAGGGAAGTGGATATGGTTTTAGGTGGATCTTTTCTGGGGTGTATGGCTCGAATCAACCCTCCCTTTGGCGGACTCTGTGGGAGTTGTCTTCTACTTTCGAAAGATGGAAGCTCCCGTGGTGTGTGGGAGGTGACTTCAATGTGGTTAGATTCTCCATGAGAAGCTTAATAGTGTTCAGGTTTCTAGTAGCATGCGTAGGTTCTTTGAGTAGGCCCACAGGCATGAACTAATGGATTTACCTTTGAGTGGGGTTAAATTCACATGGTCTAATGGCCAAGAAAGGCCCGCCATGTCTAGGTAGGATTGGTTTCTGGTGTCACCCTAGTGGTCGGAGAAGTTTCCTAAGTTGTTGCAGAGGGGTCTCCCTTGTCCCGTCTCTGATTGTTGTCCACTGATCCTATAAATAAATGAAGACACCTAGGCAATGTTGTCGAATTGCATATGTGATCATGTGTGATCGCATATGCCTATGGGCATATGCGATCACACAATTGCATATGCGACCACATTTTTTTTTAAAATTTTTTTTTTTGAAAATTTATATATATATAATAGGGAAATTTCAAAAAAAAATCTTAAAAAAAAAAAAGAAACTAAGGGGAAATTTTCTAAGTTAATAGATAACTAATTTTACATATTTAAAATACATTTGTGAGAGAAAAAAATCAATTAAACATCAAATCATCGACATTCAACAATATAGTTAACAAGAAGTAACAACAAAATCAACAAGCTATTTATTTATTATTGTAGAAAATCAACAAGCTATCTTCCTTGAAACTTAAAAGTGATTGAATCTTGATCTTCCAACTTCCAAGAGAGAGGCAATGTAGAAGAGAGAGAGATTAATGTCACTTGGAACTAGGAAATATGAGAGAGAGAGAGAGAGAGAGAGAGAGAGAGAGAGAGAGAGAGAGAGCACTTGTAATTAAGAAATGTAAGCGAAGAAGAGAGTTTTGGAGTGAGAATATTGCAAATGGAGGAGATTTGGAAGCCTTTTTACAGGCAAAATGTTGTTGTTTTTGTTGTTTTTTTTTTTGCAAAAAAAATAAAAATAAAATTTTAATGTGCCATGGCCAATATGCGATTGCATACATTGCATATGCCACATATGTGATTGCATATGCAATTTGCATTTGGATATGTGCATATGTGGTCGCACATGACAACACTGCACCTAGGATCCCAACCCGTTCTCTTCAAGCTTGCCTGGCTTGAGGTGGAGGGCTTCCACGATCTCATTACGTGAAGCTCAAAGTTAAGGTTTGGTTTTGTCCTCCCGAACCCCCCAAGCCATCTCCTTATCCGGTCTTTGATCATTGTCCATTGATCCTGTAAATAGATTAAGACGCGGAGGATCTGAACCCTTTCTATTCGAGCTTGCCTGGCTTGGGGCAGAGGGCTTCCACGACCTCATTACATGATCTTAGCTCAAAGGTAAGGTTTTGTTTTTGTCCTCCCAAACATTATCCCCCTCCCCTCAAGTGCTTTCTTATTAGGTAGGCAAACCCTGGATGGCGTATTCGTGGCTCACAAGTGCATCAATTCCTGCCACCATGTCGATAGTAATGGTAGTAGATGCAAGCTTGACTTGGAAAAAGCCTACAATCATGTTAACTAGAAGTTCTTCGATTATATGCAATTTAGGATGAGTTGTGGGGCTCAAAGGAGGAAGTGGATCTAAGCATGCATTTGATTGGTATAATTTTTCAATTTGATAAATGGTTCCCCATTTGGCTTTTTCCAAGCCTAAAGGGGTCTCCGGCTAGGGGACCCCCTTTTTCTCCTTTTGTGGTCGTCTCCGAGGTGTTGGGCAAAATGTTGAATAGGGGCCAGGTTGTGGGTCTTTTCAAAGGCTTCAAGTTGGAGAATGTCATTTCTAGGATTTCACATCTCCAATTCGCAGATGACACGATTATTTTCTGTGGAGCTGGCAAGTCCATGGTGGACAACTTGCTCAAAATCGTGAGTTGCTTTGAGGTTATCTCGTGGTTGAAAGTCAACATCTATAAGAGCGAGATTCTTGGGATCCACCTGTCTGATGCAGAAGTTTCGAGGATGGTTGAAGTCTTTGATTGTAGAACTGGTTCCTTTTCCTCCCTGTATCTTGGCCTTCCTCTCTATGTTGGCGAGCTGCTGAAGCACCTATGAGATAAGGTCGTTGAGAGAATGGAGAGGAAGCTCTTGTCTTGGAAAAGGAGGCATTTGTCCTTAGGAGGCAAAATTATGCTCATCAAAGCCATGCTCTCACATATCCCTTGTATTTCATGTCCTTGTTCAAGTGTTTGTCATCAATCCTGCAAGAATTGAAAGGCTGAGAAGGGACTACCTCTTACAAGGCGTTGTGGCCAAGGGCAAGTTCCATTTGTTGGAATGGAAGAAAGTATGCAAGCCATACGAGGAAGTTGGTGTTGGCATTAGACGGCATAAGTAAATTCAACCTTATTGGGCAAGTGGGATTGGAGACTTGGAGGACAACCTTTAGAGATCCATCATCACACGACGCATGTAAATATGGTGTTTCTGCCATGGGTTGGTGGACTAAAGCCTCCTCCCTCTATAGAGCATCTCACATCTAGAAGGTGATTGCCTGGCTGGCGAGCAAAGTTTTCGAGGGGATTGGCATTTCGGTTGGTAATAGTGTGCAGGTTCGGTTCTGGGATGACATCTAGAGTGGGGAGTCCTTGCTTAGAAAGGATTTCTCTAACCTCGCTACCCTCTCAGTCCCTTCAAATTTATCGGTCGCCGAGTGCTTCTTCGAGACAGGTGATGGTGGAGTGCGGGTGCCCCGTGTAGGCGTAACCCCAATGACGTTGAGGCGCTGAGCTTCTTATCTGGTCTCCAAGGGGTACTTAACCGTCCCCGGCTGCAAAGGACTCATTGGCTTGGCCGAGAGACGAGTCTATCTTTCTTCGGTATGATCTCGCAGGTGTTGTCTGGTGCGAGTTGCACCCATACGGGACTAATTTGGTCCTCTGGAGCCCTGCCCAAGATAATGGCCTTTGGATTTGTTAGTAGGAAAAGGGTGCTGACCGTTGACAACATGTGCAAGAGGGGTATGGTGCTCCCTAATGGGCCGCCTTTTGTGCATGCATGACGTTGAATTGGTGGATCATATTTTCATCCACTATTCCTTTGCTTAGGGTGTTTGGATAGGCATTCTGGAGGTCTTCAAAATTCTGTGGATGATGTTGGGGCCTGTGGAAGGGCTGTCCCTTGCTTGGCATGAAGGCAGACCTGGAAAAAAAAAAAAGGCAAGTTGAAATGGTAGTTGGCTTTGCTTGCAGTTCTGTGGTCCATTTGGGGAAAGAGGAACAATCCCTGTTTTAGGAATTGTTGTAGCCCTTTCCTGGCTGTTAGTGGTAGGGCCTTGATGTATCTTAGGGAGTGGGCTCCTTGATTCTGGCAGTTTCTGTGTGTTGGGGCTTGCTTCTTGTATTTTTTTCTGCCTTTTGGCTCTTTTTTAATTTTTTATAAATTAAAAATAAAATCCCATTACTTCTCACAAAAAAAAAAAAGAAAAGAAAAAGAAAAGAAAAAAGAAAAAAAGAACTATTATGTTTTTTCATGTTTATGCAAAGCTCCAATTGTCCATGAACAAGTGAAGACAAACTGACATTTATTTTGACTCCACTGTTATCAACAATAACTGATTCATCTTCATTTCAATGTCATTACTTCCGGAGTAAATGAGATTTTAGATCTCATATGAGGGCTTTCGATGTTGGGTTTTGTTAACCTTCACTGCATTGGTGAAGAGTGATAACCTTCGCCGATCCTTATCAGTGAAAGTGCTCATTGATCTGGGTTGTTCATTAAAATTGCCACCTCTTGGACAGGACACTGCCCCAGATGTAGATTGATCGGATGGTCTAAATCATGCAGAAGGTAGCCTTTAGTGTTCATTAAATGGAAGGGGATTCTGTTAGCTGATTTTGAAGCACTTCCAGTTGCAGGAAGTCAGCATGGGAGGGTCTCAGTCAAGCTGCCGTTGGCTGAGCGAAAGAGGAGTCTGCTATTCCTTGATCCTTATTCTCTGTATTTAGGGAAATTAGTGCTCTGTCAGCTGGTTGAACATTTCATTTGACATTGCTGCCACGGCGACCAATCCCATTGTGTTCAATTTGGCCCTTCCTGTGTATTGGAAACTTTGTTCCCTTATCTTTTCTAAGTTATAAAATTTTTAGCTGAAAAAAAAGAGAGGCTAGAATCATATTAAATGCTAACTTGATGCACCTGGTTGGCTATGTTTTTCATTGTTCGAAAATTGGGTTTTGTGCAGCAGGCCATCCAAGAGGTGGCCATTCTAATGGAAAGCCTGTATCAATGAGCAACATTCACCAATGAGGATTGGTGTAAGTATGGTGGAGATTAATGCTCTTCACCAACACATTAAAGGTTGACAAAACCCCTTTGATATTTATTGTGATAAGTTGCAACAACTAAAATTAAACACTGAATGTAGCAGCCATCCTCCCTGCTGAAGACTGTATGTAGTTTAATCAAATCACTTCTCCCTTATTCATGATTCTATGTCATCAAACTATCACATGGATGGGCCATAAGCCCAAAAATCATAGTGTAAGGATTCCATACAATTGAGTTGCAATTGGATGATTAAGGGAAGTTGAGAGTTGCACATTCAACACGCAAGACTTATGAGGATTAATTACATAGAAACATCCAATGACTGCGCCTTTTGGCTACATCCATATGCCTGATGCGCTACCAGATCAACAATCTTGATCAGTGTACGCATGATAAAACACTTCATGGAACTTACATGGAGCTCCCATCATAGTAGCATTGCTCTTTGGTTGTTGTACTATCAGTGAGAAGAGAGCAGCTTTGAAAGGTTTATTTATACTTCTTTATCTAGGGCAAGAGCCAAGAGCAGCAAACTACAGACATTGATATTGTATATCAGTGCAATTTTATCTGTTTCCCTCTCTCGTTGGTACTCTGTGGATTTTTATATATATTTACATATGATGTTTTGTTGCCATGTTGTAGAGGGTTGCTGCGAGTTGTGTTTGGCTGGCTTCAAAACTGGAGGAGAGCCCAAGAAAAGCAAAGCATGTCCTCATTGTCTTCCACAGAATGGAATGTAGGAGGGAGAATTTACCCATAGAGCACTTGGATCCCTTTTCTAAGGTTAGAGTGTGTACTTCAAATGTTTTCTAGTTTCTTTGCTGAGGGATTTTAATATTTCATCTTGTATCTTCTTTTTCATGGTTTTCCCAGTGGAAAATATTTTGTCTTGATTTCTTAAATTGCGAACGCCTTTCTGGGTATTTCTTTGAATGTTTCTGGTTGCTTTGCTGAGGGATTTGTATATTGCATTTTGTTATCTTTTTCTTTACGTGGTTTTCTTAACATCTGTCATTGGATTATCATTATTCATGTCTGTGCTTCTTAATCTGTGAGAGATTATCGGGGTTTTTCTTTCGTTTTCTGGTTGCATTTTATCTCCCTTCTCCATTTTTTATTCAATATGACATGTTTTTTATGTGCAGGATTTGGCTGGATAGTATTGACATGAGGTTTGCTGAGCCCAGAAGTGTTCATTCCCTGCCTGTCTACACTCAAGCATACGTGCCTATGGAACATGTGTGCGAGATCCAAGCTTTTCATCAGGTGTATCACATTGTTTGTTGTGTATAATGCGACCCACCAGAGGAACAGCCTAATTTTTTAGGCCAGAAGATCTTAAACAGTGTGGCCCACCTGCTGGAAAGCTCTCAAATCTCACACACATTTAATAATGACATGTATATTTGTGGATGGGGGGCAGGGTTTTGCACATGTATAGGCTTAGCAGACTTCATTTTAATACTGCCAGTGGAATTCAAAATTTTGAATTCTTTTTAATGTGGTTCTGTGATATACTGTTCTTATATTTGCATTGCTTTTGTCACAGAAATATAGTGAACTGAAGATGGATTTGAATAGAACAGAGCGCCATTTACTGAAAGAAATGGGTTTCATATGTCATGTGGAACATCCTCATAAATTCATCTCCAATTACCTTGCCACCCTTGAAACCCCTCTGGAATTGAGACAAGAGGCGTGGAATCTTGCCAATGATAGGTACATTGCACAACTTCCTATGTCATTAGCATTCTGTAGTGTATAATTTTATTATAAGGTTTATGTGGGATTGCAAGGGGTGGATTTCTGTTTTGGGGCTGAGATCTGGGACCTATTTGTTGAATTGCTAAGGTTTGAGATGGGTAAAGGGGCTGTCTAGGGCTTTAGATCTAAGATTTGGAATGTGGATGGCCAAGATCAATTAGGGTTGATGGGCTGAATGTCTATGTGGTAGTGGATGTGAAGATGTCTGGTTTTTTATGGCCCAGATTTGGCTATCGAAGGGTTGAGATATGGAGGGTGAAGATCTAGGCTTCTAGATGACCTTGGTAGGGATCGTAAAGAGGCTGTTTTGGATCAAGGAGACAGATTTAGGGATGGGTGGTTACGAATGGATGAGATCTGGAATGATGTAGGTTTTTAAGGTGAGGCTATTAGGATTTTGCAAGGTGGTGGCTACTGTTTGGGGGTAAATAGGGGGTGGTGGCTGAGTTTTTATGGGGTGAGGAATAGGGGATGGCAAGGGTTTGGTATCATAATGAAAAAAAAGTAATGACGAAAAAAAGGACCTTTCAAAAAAAAAAAAAGGAGAACAGGAAAAATAGAGATTTATGCAGATAATGTAATATTACATGCTGAATCTATAATAATAACACTTATCATTTCATCCTCAATCTACACTTAATGTATGTGTTAAAATGACCCACATGATCCTAACCAGCGTAGCAACATACTGTGTACCCGTTACCATACCACGTACCAAAGTGACCCATGATTCAGGTAACCTTGGGAGAACCCTACCACCTTACACAAGACTAGTGATATAGATTTCCCTTTTCCGGTTTCTTCTACCAAGAACCCATGAATGCAAGAGCTGCAAAAAAATTTCCCAAGCACGGTAAGTTACACATTCGAGGTGCCTTATTTAGGCTTACTAACATGACCTAAAAGCCTGATGACACGTGACATGTCCCAAACACCCTTAACCCACCCTTAACCTGTAAGTGAGGGCATGCTGCTCATTTTACATTACAAACACAACAACAAATGAACTAAAAGTAAAATGAAATCCTTTCTTCAAATGATCAAGTGTGGTGCCAATCTAGATCTCTTTTTATTAAAATGTGAGGGCCTGATTGCATTCTTGCTTTCCTTTGCTGTGTTATATAGTATTTGGAGAGAACACGACAGACCTAGATGTCTAATATTAGTCCTATTGCGGTATTCATGAAAAAACTTTGCGTGAAATGTTGATGCAGGACGGATGGCCTAACCTAGAATGATGCAATGATATCATAAATGGATTAACTAGAACAATTTAAAGAACAAAATAATGCTAATCTATCACAAGTTTTTTTTTTTTATATAAAAAAATCAGCAATGTAACACGCTTGAATTCAAGCCATATGATAGTCCAGCAATGTAGATCCAATACAATACCAAATAATCAGGATCTATGGAAGGTAGAACTTCCATCTAGCATAGGGATTGATCTAATTCGAAAGGGAATATCTTGGTTTTGTTAAAAGGGTTTAGGATTTGGGGATTTGCGAATTAGGTTTGTGGAAAATAGGGTTTTGAGAACTAGGGTTTGAGACTTGGGGTTTTGGGAAATTATGGTTGGGATGTGGGTTTTTTTAGGGATTAGGGTTTTGGGAAATCTAGGTTCTAGGATTGGAATTGAGGGTTTTAAGCTTGTTGAAAAGAGAGAAAACCATAAAAGATAATTAGGGAATCGCTCCCTGTGGCTTCGCACCACCAATCCAATCACATGATGAAATTTTGCTCAATCTCAAAGCAAAAGGAGACTCTTTCATTTATCATGCATTATAGCTAGGTTGGAGACGTCCAACCTTTTATAGTCTCAGAAAAGACCTTTTACAAAAAGGCACTGTCAGATAAGAATCTCAACATAAAAAACGCTAATGAAGTAAAAGTTGTTCCTAACTCCCAAATCTTAACACAAATATGAGTTATACCAAAAATAACGAAACATATAAACAACTAAACTATTTCGTGGCCTATGGGGTCCACAATCAAGATGTACAATGATGAAGATCCATCGGTCTGATCATCATGTCTACTTGATCCAACGGTTCGATGGGTCTATCAAGCTCCTATATGTAACCCACGTGTGTCTTCCCAATGTGGGGTCCTCAAAGATGCACGAACATGCACATGGGCCTTCAACATGGCTAGGAATGTGATTTGGGCAAAGTGGGCCCCATGTTATGGTTGTTTAGTAATAAGGAGACTGGCTCAACTCTCGTCTTTTGGTGTGTTGCTCGGATGTCATGGTGGACACTTAAATTAAAAGACTTTGTGATATAACACTAGTGGATTTGAAAAGGGATTGGATAGTGACTGTCAATGATTGTGGGAGCAACTCTCGCCCATTATTCGGGAGTGTGGAAGTTAAATATCATTGGTACTTCTGGAGAAAATCTAGTTGGTGGTGGTCTTGCAGGAGTTACTAAGGACCATTGTCATCACCATTGTGGCCTTCTCTTTACAATTTGGGGTTGGCTTTTAAATGTTAGATTGGTAAAAGTTTAATTATTGGCTGCCCGCTAGACACCAATCTCTCTTTTACCAAGGCTCTTGGAGAAGTTACCATTAAGATAAAATAAGATTGTTTTCCTCTTCTTTTTTTTTGCTTTTTTTTTTTTCCTTTTACCTAAGGCCAATAAGAGTGGTTCACTCTAATGAAGCGGAAACTAGGTCCATTTTGGTTGATTGAGGCTCTTCAAGGAATCGTTCTCATCCCTCGTTATAGTGGTAGATTTATTTATTTATTTATTATTATTTTTTTGAAGACATAGGGTGTCCCCACCTCTTTTTTGAAGTGAGACTAATCCCTGCGGATACACGCAATTACCCACAACCACATGTATCGGGTAAAGCTAAGGAGGGGAATCCAACCCTCACCTATAGGGAGCAAACCTACAGTGAAGACATTCGTCCAAACCTCGTTGGGTAAATGACTCTTATAATGTTGTATCTTCGGATCTAGAAGCAACAAAGAACCTTGGAGATTCACATTTTCTTAATGAAATTAAAGAGCTGCTCCCGTACCCGTAATGCCATGTCTTAGGATCAGGTAGGAGCATGGAGCCTTGGATATTCATGTTATTTATTAACGAAATTAAGTTGTCCTTGTTAGAGGTCTCCTTTTTGTGCATTTTGAGAAAGGAAATGAATTAGCAGATTCTTTTTGGAGGGCTCGATGGGGATCGTCTTTTTATTATTTTATCTTATACACTATCTTGATGGATATAATACTTTGGTTTTGAACAAAGCTTGTTATTGATAAAAAGAGCAACAAAAGAATTTTCAAAGATGATGCAAAAATGCCTACTGATGTTTGAGATCGAGTTAGCTACTATCAATTGGAATGCAATCTCAACTCTCAAGAAGTGAAAGTCATTTCCCGGATATGACTAAGCAGTGTTTTTGGTGCCACTGATATTATCAATAATATCAGCGATATTATCGGTATCGTTGGGTCAATGATACAGATATAACATTTGCAAGATATCATTGATAATATCAGCGATATTATCGCATGTATCGAAGATCTCACGAGATATCAGCGGCATCCCTTTAAAGAAGATATACTTCGTCGATATCATGCAATATTATCATTATCATATCATTAATACTTGCAAATTTTCATAAAATAAAAAGAAAATTAAACAAAAATAAATAAATAAATAAAAAATGAACTAATTTCTTCGAAATATTTTTTGGGGGATCTTTCCTAGGGATGTTTTAAATTAGTGCATTATATGTGCTGAATTATTGCATTATTTCTTAAAATTAATGTTTTAAAATGATACATGTTTTGTTTTGTTTAGTCTGTCTTTTTAAAGTTTCTTCTTCTCTTTTTGTTTGTTTTTTGATTGGGTCTGTTTTGTTTCCTTTCTCTTTAATAAATTCTCATCTTTTAGAAAAAGGAAAAAATAAATTCATATTTATCAATTAAATTTTTTTCTTTGGAAACTCATAATATGAGCCCTCATACAAAAGGAGCCTATTATGTATGGTTGTTTTTTTGTAGTATTTTAAGTCCCAAGTGTGTGAACATGTGTCTTTTACTGTGTCTAAAGTTTCACTAAAGAATTCCACCTTTTTGCCAATGCTTCCCTCGTGCAATAATATTTTACCTGGTATTCTTTTGATATTATTGACGATATCGATACGTGTTTCCATATCCAAAGTCATAGATACGTGTAACAATACTGATACTTTGAACACTGTGACTAAGGAGTCACTCTTGCCAAGGCAAGTCTTTCAATCCTGTTCATCTATTTTTTGTCTCCAAAATGTGGACTTAATGACGGATTGAATTGAAAAACTTCGCAGAGATTTCCTTTTGAAAGGGAAGGGATGAGGTAAATTTTACCTCATGAATTTTGATTGATATATGGTGATGAAAGATGGTAGTCTTGACATGGATATCACAAAAAGCAACAACTTTTTTGGGGAAGTGGCTTTGGATATTTGATGTGGTGGAGGTGTTTATGGTGTAAGGTAATTTTGGAAAAATATGAGGGAATAGAGGGGCTGTGAGTGTGCTTTGGTGGGTAGGAGATAAGGGTCCTAGGCATTAAGAGACATGCTTAATGTGGAGGATTTCTATAAATTTAGATCAGCTAAAGTGTGTGTTATGGGGATTGGATATGCTTTTGCAAGGATACTTTGTTAGGTGATGGATACATGTGTAGATTTCATCAAGTTGGCAATGAAAGGAATCCTTGTTAAGGATTGTTATGAGAGGGATCTATCTTAAAACACAGAAAAAAGAAAAAAGATGAGAGAAAAAGAAAGCTGCAAGAAGAAGCTTGGGTTTTTCTCATGAGATTACAATAGTTCTACGAGTTTGCACTGTTTCATGATACATGTGACTTTGGTCAACTAAAGCTTAATCTAATAAATGACTTGGAAAGGATATAATAAAACACTGACTTTGGTCAACTAAAGCTTAATCTGATAAATGACTTGTCTTAGAACATGCAAAGAAACTAAGGACAACATCCAACTCAAACACTGATTTATTTTAGACATTAGGGAGGCAGGACAACTGACCTATCTGAACTATTAAGTACATGCTGTGTTTAGTGTTACCCCCAGTGACAGGAAGTTGGCATTATCCTCTGCTTGCAGTTTGACCATCACGGAGTAAAGGATTTCTTCGGTGCGCTGGCAACAGATGAGTCTCTACTGACGCAGCAGAGTTTCCTGATTTGAGACCAACACTGTAGAAAGGGCAATGCACTATCCCGTTCTTACATTGTACATGTCTCAGTGATCACATCTCATCAAATCGTGCACTAGCTTACTTCACGGCTTTCGCATTTGGGAGTCTAACATGCACCGAGACAATTATTTTCACATTGCATTGCTTAGTTTGGGAGAAAAAATCTATTTTAACAGACATCTATATGCTAAGATCGAAAAATAAAAATGTTGGTATCTGAATTACCTCATATCTGATTATGCTATATGGCTTGGTGATCCACAGTTCCTAGCAAGGTTGCCTGGATGGTGGGTTACATTGTACATGGTATGGGAATGGGTACCCATGATGCTACTTCCTCCATTATGTGGTACGATAGAGGTAGGATCATCTGTGTCACTCTAATGTGTACGTTGGGTATGCTATGTAGTTTTACAGATGAACTCATAATGCATTTATATATGAAATGATGAATGTTATTGGTAATTTAGGGCCTTGCATGCCCAATTTTATGTTATAAGTAAATAAATTGAAGTATAAATCTCTACATTGTAAATATAATTTTCCATTGACTTCATCAATAGTAAGAGTATAGAGCCAAAAATAGAGATCCGGATTAATTATGAATAATTAATTACTTAATCACAGCTCATCTAATTATTAATAGCCAAAAATAGGCTACTAATAATAACAAAGCATCGTGTGATTAATTAATGAATAAAGCCAAAATGAATACTTAGAAAAAATGAATAAAGGATAGAAATAAACATTTGAGTAGACAAAGTTACATCGTGGTTTTGAGGTTGTCAGTATTTGGCCAACAATGCTTAGTTGTAGCACTTGTTTGTTTATGTCTGAACTGAGCCTTGTTTGATTTGGCAGTGACCTTATCTATTTTTTTGGGAGTTGGGTTTCTGACCCTACTCTCACGATCTCACTTGGATAAACCAGTGGTAAAATCAAGATATTTTGGATTTTGAATTTCATATAAAGAGGTTTAATTTGAGTAAATACTTAACACCATAAGGGCTAAATCTTTTGTATAGGAGAATAAGACCAGCACTTAATCATGACATGGGTGTGTTAGTGCACCGATTTGTGCACCTTGTTTGTCAATCACGTGAGTCCATGTGTCAGGGAGTAGTTGAGCCCTCGGAAGCTAAAGAGCGAAGACACAAGGGGACAAGAAGCATCAAGGAGCGAAGAATAAGTAAATGAGGTGCCTTGGTGACCCGTAGATCCCAAAAAATTCTAACCTTTAGATGATCCTAACCTTTATAGGTAAACCTTATTTGATCATCACATAGTCTTAGGAGCCCAATTGGAACATGCTTAGATAGGCTATAGAAGTCCCGAGCTGCTGAAAACCAAACTGCCCAAACTAACGGACTCATAGGTGTTGTCAATTGACAGATCGATCGATCGGTAGTCTTGATCAATCGATCAATCAATGGATGTGGCCAATCGATTGATGGCAGCCCAAATTGTCCAGTAAGCCTTTGGAAAAATATTGGACTTGATTGATCAATCAATAATCGTGGCCGATCGATTGAAGGTGGCCAAAAACGTCCAGCGAGTTATTTAGTTAAATATGTGGATGTTCGATTGATCGAGGAATCCGATCAATTGATCGCAGGCTTGTGTCAATCAATCGAAGGCGCTGTTTTCTGCCCGTTTTTTACATCATTGGAACTTGGTTCCTTTGTAAAAGGCATACGGACCTTGGGCATTTTGATGTGTTTTTGGTGCAATAGAAGCATAGATGATTCCCCACTCTTATCCCTCATCCTAAGCCTTTAAACCAAAGAGATCTAATTCATCTTCCTTGTGATTCATCACTTGAATGAGCATTCCAAGCTCCTTTTGAAGATGAACTTGATCTCCTCTATGTTCTAGAGATTAGAAACTAACCTCTAATAAAATCTTTGTCTAAATCCTCTAGAACACCCATATAGGTGAATCTCCTAAGATTTCAAGTATCCCATTAGTTGTAAGAAATTTCATCATCATCGGAGCATCACATGCAAGACGAACGATCGTAGGAGTTGAAGAATCGACATCAATGATCGGGGGAGCACAAGGAGAGCTGATTGAAGTATGGGAAAGCATCGATCATGTAACCCAACCAAGGCACTACAAAAGAGGCTTAATCTGACAAGTAAGTTGGCAAGTATGAGTCCATACACTCTTTCCTTATGTAGGATTGAGTGTAAGAGTTGGTGACTCAAACTCGATAGGTTCTTACGTAGGGCCGAATTCACCGGACAGGGGTGCGTGTTATAATTCTATAGCTCCGCCAAGCTTCCACACATGTCGTGGTAGACTCTCTTGTAATCCCACCACGCATTTTGAGGGCCCAATCTCTCAAATCGGAGAATGGGCTTTGGTTCCCTTGTATTGTGTTGGTTTACTTATGTTCCCTCCTATATGGTATGTGTATAATGTTAGAAGGGGTTGGGGGACTAATTCCCACTGTTTGGCATATAACATTACACAAAACAACATCTTTAATCATCAACATACTTTTGTTTTGGCAAGGATAATAATTTTTAATTCTCAAGGTGGAAATGCTTTTAAATGATTTTTCTTAGATTTTGTTGTGGTTGTTTATCTCACCTGCAGTAGTGTTGTTGTGATGGGTAGGTATTTGTAACTCATCCTTAAATATCACTTTGTTTTAGGCGCTGTTTTTAGATGTTTGATTTTGTCTGTCCTTTTTCAACAGTTTGAGAACAACCTTATGTGTTCGATTCAAAAGCGAAGTGGTGGCTTGTGGGGTTGTATATGCAGCAGCTCGTAGGTTCCAAATCCCCCTACCTGAAAACCCACCTTGGTGGAAAGCTTTTGATGCGGAAAAGTCGGGGATCGATGAAGTTTGTAGAGTCCTAGCACACCTGTACAGTCTTCCCAAGGCAAAATACGTTAATGTATGTAAAGATACAGATTCATCCCGTTCGACAAATAAAGCATGGGACTCACAAAGTCAAGCTCCAAAGGTAAGCTCCCTATTTCCAAACATCTAATGCAGAGGAGTTAACAGGTCAGGATGCCTCACCATGTGAATAGTGTTGATGCACTCATTCGATACAAGTGGGATGGTGATACAGACAGTTGATGTGATGGATTCCACTGTGGATGGAGGCTGCTTCAAAATATCACAATTTGAAAATCTTAACCCTTTGGTCATAAATTGATGGTTAAAGAAAAATATCCAACAACATACTTCTCAAGAAAAAAAAAAAAAACAACAGTTACGAGAAAATGCTAAAAGATTTGAAGGTCGGATCTTCCATCTCCGAAGATTTGTGGGGCATACTCCATCTTTGGTAGGGCTTATGAGAGATAATTGCAAAAGCAGTTTTTAAATTTTAGTAATAAAAGACTCCCACTGAGGGAAAGTTAATGCTTAATATGCCCATTCAGCTAACAACCAAGTACTCAATGCCAAGTATGTAAAATAAAAAAAGAAAAGAAAAATACAAAAAAGCGGATGTCAGGGGGACACCACTGAGGAGAGAGAACTTTTTGATATTCCGGCATTGCTTTTACAGCTTTGTTAAGCCCATATGGTGTGCATGACAGCCTGTCTGCACGTCAATCATGTGGTGAACTGGCATGCATGTGTGATCCAAAACCAATGTGATGGCTAAATAAACTTAGGTTCTTCTAGGCCAATCCTTTATTTCCCTGTTACATGAGTGGAATTGCCTGATTTTTGGTCAGATGAATCTAATGGTGGGAGCTACAAGATGAACCGCTTGGATGTAACACATCTATGCGACGTCAGCATATTGTGCAGATGCATCTATGATACACATGTGGGTGCAGTGACCTTTTTGCCCTTGAAAGCCAAGTGGAGTTATATGATACTTTGGCGGGGTTGTGACAGATGATATATGGGCACTCGCATTTGTACACATGGCACATAGTAACTGAAATTAAACTGCCCAAATATTGGAACTCAATGTCGATATGTTATAAACCTATAATAAAATTAGTTGGATGATTGTAGTCTCTGATATATGAAAATTGTGGTTGTTGATTTTGAATGGTTGATTGTTTTTTATGCTGACTGTCCAATTGATACTCTGTCGAAGATTTAAGTGATTATTTCAATATAGTTGTTATTTTACAAACCATCAAGAGTGGGCCCACTATCTAGACGGTTTAAGTTGAGTTACACGTTCGCCACATGTATGAGTTTTAAGTGCCTGTGCATCATCCATCACACTACACTGGAGTGTCAAAGGTTTTCTCTAAAATGTCACAGCATGAATAGTATAGTCCTTGTTAGTCACCAAAAAAGTTTGCTGACGCATGGAATTTTGTACTCATGGAGCTCTATTTTGATGATCCAAACCATTGGTCCAATGGGATATGTGGCTGAGGGGGGTGCCTTTCAAGAATGACAGATTTTAACCTCTGGATTAGTGGCACAAAGGGAAAGTGAATATATAAATATAAAGCAATGGTTCTTGTCTCTCCACCATATCATCTTCCTTTATTGTAGGGTATACGAGCAATAAGTGATGGTCAATAGCCTTTTTGGCTGTCAACCAAAATTATAGGGTTAAGAACGTGGTTTCCTCTACTTACAATATCAGGTTTCCTCTACTTGCAATATCAATGATCTGTAGCATCCAATAATTCCTCTTTAATGCATTAAATACCTCTCTTGTGAAATTACCTGTGGTCAATATCGTCTATGCGGTTTTACTTAGGAAAGCTCAGTGAATGATGCGGCTAATGATACCAGTACCCCCAAGGCGGCAGTCAATGATGCTGGTGGGTGTAAAGATTCACTGATAAAAGCAGCACTAGACAAACTGAAAGTATCAAAGAAGACTGAAGACGATATGAAAATCGTTCCTGTTGAAGGAGAAGCAAAAGAGGAAACTGCTGCCAAGCCCAAGTTGGATCATAGAACTGATGCAAGTGGAGAAAGGAATAGGGAGAGAGAGAGGGAGAGAATGAAGGTTCGAGACCGTGACAAGGGTGGCAGGGACTCCGACCGGGAGCGGGAGAAGGAGCAAGATCGTGACAGAGAAAAGCTCAAGGAGAGAAGTCACCGTGTCAAGGATAAGGGGAAAGATTCAGGTAATGGTTGAATCAATCTGCAGCTATATACTTCACAGAATGGAGGGGATTTGCATTTTTATTTTTTTTTTATTTTGTTGGGGGGTGAGGTTCTTTTGGTAGCAAGGAATGAGAGGGATTTGGATATCAAAGGAACCAAAATCCCCCAAACGAGCATTTTTGAAATCCCACCCATTGTTGTCAAATACGATCGCATTTGCACATACCATGGATCAGATCACATATGCGATCCTGGCAAGTATGCCGTGACATGCGTTAATATGTGACCAATATGCGATCGCATATGCGAGTATGCAATCATGTACTGCATATGCAATCACATTTCCCAATGGTTAATTTTATTTATTTTTTCAATTTGGGGCACTTTTGTTTATAAATAGGCACGTGTATCCCCTCCATTTTCACTATTCTTTACTCCAAAGCTCTCTAAATCTCTCTCTCTCTCTCTCTCTCTCTCTCTCTCTCTCTCACACACACACACACACACACACACACACACACACCCCTTTGTCTTACTCTAATCTCTCTACAACTATTTCAAGTATGTTTATTTTTATATTCTATAAGTTGTGCTTGTTTTTTGTAAATTATATTTATAAATTAAGTTGTAAGTTGTAACTCGTGAGTAGTTTTAAGTTATCCATTTATCAATAAAATTTCTATGTTCGAAGTTTTTAATAATTAATTCTCTCTTAGTGTAGCTTGTTGATTGTTTTTTTAAAATTTATGTAAATATAATTTAAGTAATTAAAAATATAACTTGATGAATTACTCAAATTACAATAAAATAAGTAAAATAACCCAATCCAATCATGTGTACTAATTAGGCAAGTTTTTTCCTCTTCTTTTCTTTTTTCTTTTTTTAAGATTTTTTTTTCAAAATTTCCTTCTTTTTTTTTTCAAAATTTTTATTTTTGAAATAAAAAATACAAAATATGCGATGCCACATCAAAGCTTATTTTCAAAATCCACTCAGATTCCACATGATTTCAAATCCATGTAGTCAAATGAAGCCTAAAGCAAATGATCCTATATATGAAGAATATAGTTCAAAGTCCTTTGCACTGGAAAGTGAGGCCAAGCTTTTGAATGTTGCCGTTGAATGAGATTGAGGGCCACCCACTGTGGATTGCTGTAGGAGACATGACTAATATTGGATGATCATAGCCATCAAATCAAGTGTTTGCAAAGGGGGATGGTTAGACTGGATTCCCGGTGACTGTTCATTTTGGCTTTGATGGGATGGTGAGGATCATTAGATGTTGGCAATATCAGGGCCCTAGTGCAAATATAATTTCAGCCTCCAATCCAATGGCTTGGCAACTTGGAGCAACTCGTCTATTCCTAAGTTGAGTCAGGAGCAACACTTGAGTCCGGCCATAGTCTTCATGGCATCAATGTCCGATGCAAAGCACTCAAGCATATAGTTCAGTGCAAACTCTTTGAACTCTTTTCATTCTGTTAAATCCAAAAAATTACTGATAGTACTTCCTCTAATTGTTTGGTATAACCTGTTCGTCTTGTTGCAGGACATTCCGAGAAATCAAGACGTCATTCATCTCGAGGTACATTTATTATTAGTTCAATTATTCCACTGCTCGTTTTTCTCTTTTCTCTGAGAGGCAGTATTTGTTTCTTTACTTTCTTATCCATGTGAAATCATTCTTCTGAGACTGCAGAGTATGCCTTTTGTTACAGACCGTGGCGAATACCACAGCAGCTCATATTCATCACGGGATAAGGAGCGGCACAGACACCACCCTTATGCATGAGGGAAGAACATGCGTGCCTGTTGTTTGTGCAACATTGGGAAGCTTTATACCATAAAAAACACTGCAACTTGTAACAGTAAAAGTCTTTGGTTGATTGAAACTCTTTTAGAGGGTTTATTGGCTCATTATCAGATTTCATCTAATTAATCACAATTCTAATTGGCCATGTTGATTTACTGAAAGGTTTTGTATCATGTGACCCATTTTATTTTGTGGGAAAAACCACCTTTAGTTTTTGATTGATGTGAGGTGCATTCATACGGGATGGAGAGGGCTTTGTTCCACACTTACCACCGACTGACGAAGTGCATGTGTGCGCAATGCCTGGGCCATTCATTTGGTGGGGCCACCATGAAGGTGTACCAAAGATCGGGAAGTTTAGGCAGGATAAACTTGCATGCTGGATGTGGACATTTATTTTTATTTATTTATTTTTGACAATCTATTCTGGTACACGTGTTGCCCACCTTAGGAGTGGAACGTCCTTACCTCGCACATGTGCTTGCAAAGCTAGTCCTCGGATTATGTGATCTTGGACTGGGGCTGCATTTATTCGTATAGAGACGTACAGAAATCCTAGGGTGGAACTTTTTTGGTAAAGCATTGTTTTTAGATTCAGCGAACGGATCGGGTCTCACCGTCTCAGTCTGGTCGTGACTCCCCTCAGTAGCTGCTGGTGAATTGAGGATGAAACGTGATGTCAAACTGAATCAGTTCCAAGTCTACCAGGAAAATTATGATTTTCACAAAAAAATAAAAAGACTTTTCTAAAGCCTTGGAACAATTCTTTTTATGATAAAATGACTAAAATGACCTTTTCACATTATGGAACTGGTTTGTTGTGCCCCACCATGATGATCAAACGGTCTAAAACTTTAACTTGATCCAAACATGAGGCTGGTTACAGAGATGAGGTTGAGAAGATTCCTAGAATCTTTCTAGATAAGATTTGTCACGGTTGAGTTTCAAAAGTTGAAATCCACCTCAAGTGCCTTCTTCAATCATCACTGGCAAATAGTTGGACCGAATGCTTATATAAAACTGGCGAGTTCATTCTTTGGAGATCACCACTAATCATAAAATGGGAAGCATTCCTCTGAAATAGAAGCATCAACTCGACATCTTCCAAGACTTGGTTATCTTTGGAGAGCAAATTGCAACTGGGGCATTAAGATATAAACCACGTGTTCCAAGACATGGTTATCTTCGGAGAGCAAATTGCAACTGGGGCATTAAGATATAAACTCCCGCCAAAGATAATAAGTGCTCATATGGATGTCGGAATCTCCTTCACAACTGATGTAGAGTGGGTCGCGGACAGTTTCATGGCCAAGATGGATCAGAAAAGGCCCGGTCGTCGACGACAGAAGTGATCCGGACCATCAGACCTTAAATCGGGCGTATCTCCCAGTCCGAAATGAGTTATCCGATGTACTATATATGATTTTGGGTTAGGACAAGCTACTTTAGCCACCCAACCCTACTATGCCAGGTTGCCCACTCCGAATTTGCGAAATACCACCAGATCGATGGTCGAATTCCCATTTTATTTTTGTCTTTACTATTTATAGTAAGTTTTAGTTTGAGTATAACTCTTCATCCGTTGGGCTTTAGGAGTTGCGCCCAACATGAAAAGTGCTTAGAATAATTAGGAGAACATCATGGTTCGGCCAATTAGGACACTTAGTATCCCTATTTAAAGGGTTGTGAACTCGTTTATTTCATTCATCAATTAAATTACCAATTTTATAGAATTTATTTTCTATTTTCCTTGCTTTTTCCTCGTGGATTCGAGAAGTCGCTGTGACGAGTCCAGAGAAGCTCCGTGGATTCGGAGTAGTTATCTTTGAGGAAGACGGTGATTGACCTCATTGCGTTCATTCTTGCGTCAACAATTCTCAATGAGGCTGAAATGAGAAATTACCAGATGTGCTTTCTTCTCTCATATAGTTTTGTCCCTTGGCTTTATGATTTCTCTTATTGTTTTTTTTTTAGTCTAATACATTCTAATTTCGGTTTCTTGTAATCTTTGGGCTCTTTGATTGGCATCAATGAATCCCCAATGCAGTCTATTTCTGTTCGCTCGATCCAGCAGTTGCTAGATGTGTGCTGTTCCTGCCTGCATTTTAGGCAGCAGCTGCTGTTATTTTGAGGTTCATGTCTGTCCCAGCTGTGGTGATGCATTTGCGGCAGTGGTGTTCTCTAGCTGCTGCTATTTTATTCTCATGCAGAGCTGTGAATTGATGTAGCATTTGGAGTCATGCATCTGGATGCTGCTGGTCGTCTTCTTCCTCTGCACAACTGGCCAGTTGCATCTCTGTAGTTGCTGCTATTGCTGAGTTTGAATCCTGCTGATGATTCATGCACCCTGCTTTTATTGGTGCTGGTTGCTCTGTTTCAATGTAGCTGATGGCTATAGAAGGTTTTTTTTTTCTTTTCATTCTCTTCACTCTTTCTTTGCTTTTTTCTTTTTAACATTCTGTTGTTGTTCTCTCTCTAATTTTCACGATGGATCCTAAAAATCAAGGTCACGCCATAAGGAATAGTGTCAAATCATGCTAAATTTACTATATATGGCCAAGATGAGTCTTGGAATATCCTGATTTTCAGGGAATCCATTCATCCTAGTGTGGGAAAACATATAAGTAAATTGGATGGCATATAAATAGCAGGGTAGACCCTTCATGCCCTAGACTAGCTACAGTTAGGGGTGAAACTCGGACAAGTGGAGTTGGGTTGAAGATCAACCTAAGCTCAAGTAGACTCTCAATCCAACCCAAGCTCAAGAGGACCCAGTTGGCAACCCAACCTGAGTTCCAAACCTGGAGTCCTCGAGACCCAACTCAACCTGACCAAATATATGAGTATTCCTAGTCCAACCTAACTCGATGGGATTTTCTCAACCTGAACCCCACCCACATTCAAATCAAGTTGGTGTTTCTCAACCTAAACCCAACCTGAGGACCTTGATGTTGGGATTTGATCTGCGGAATCACACAGATTTAGATCTAGGATAGCAATCCAAGAGCACCAAGCAATCACAAGAGAACACAGATTTAATGCGGAAAACCCTTGCGGGAAAAAACCATGGCACAAAGCAACAAAATTTCACTATGAAAGCATAAATCACAAAGAGAAAGGACTTACCCGATTTGAGCAACCTCGAATCTCACCGTTGTTACACATTTTAGAAACATTAAAACCCTTTAAAGAACCCTTAGAATACCTTTAGAAAGCCTTAACATTGCTTAGAAAAGCCCTAAAGACCCCTATTTATAGTTTAAGAAACTCTACTTACGTACCTCTCTAAAACAGCCTCAAATTTACATAGTCCGCGCAAAATGTACACATCGTTTGCATAACCCTCGACTAATCGAGTTAGGGCTTCGACTGGTCAAAGGGCACCTTCGACTGGTTGAGCCTGTCCCTCGACTGGTCGAAGGATCCGAAAATCTCAAATACATCATCACTAAACTTTGAGTCAAGCGGGTTCGACTGGTCGAGCCTGTCCCTCGACTGGTCGAAGGATCCAGAAATCTCAAATACATCATCACTGGACTTCGAGTCGAGCGGGTTCGACTGGTCAAAGAGCATTTCAACTGGTCGAGCCAGCCCTTCGACTGGTCAAGCAGCGCGGTGAAACAAGATTTAAAACATCTTTTTGTAATAATCTCCACCATGTCTTCAATCTTTAATCGTGGAGCTTCTTGACTTTTTCTCTTATCTCTACATCAAATCATAGCTTCTCGTGCATACTCCGTCCTCCTTTTATGCCATCGTCAAGCCCAGAGAAGTTGCACAGAATTTGAAATTTTCTGCAGGAATGACCTTGGTGATCATGTCTTCCGGATTCACGCTGGTGTGAATCTTCTCCAGTTTTACGCCTCTTTCCTTAAGTATCTATCGGATAACATGGACATCCAACCAATTTCTCCACCCGCTAGTACAAATGGATAACCTGAAGTCGATTTTCTGAAATCCACACCGCCTATGTAATCTGAATCCACATACCCAACCAACTTTGTCCCTGTCTTCCCAAAAGTAAAGACGTAGTCTTCTTACCATCTCACTGCTACTCAATATTGCTTGTTGGGGTATTTGCTCACAACACCAATAGCCTGTGAAATAATCGATCTAATACAGACCATGGCATGCATTGTCAACCGCATTTGAATAAGGCTCATGAGACAAATCCTGTTTTTCCTCATCTCTTTTGGGACATGTCCTGAGAAAAACTTGAGGAGAGACGTGTAGAGAACGCTCTCCTGCTTTGCCTGGTCCATCACATACTTGATCAATACCTACACAAGGTATTCTACATGTGATTATCAAAACTGGCTTCTCTTCCAATCTCAATGCTGAGAATCATCTTTGTAGCCCCCCCGATCCTTCATCCTGAATGTCCCACTTAACTGAGTTTTCAGTACATTGATTTCAGACGTGTCATAATTGGTGATTTACATGTATCAACATACAATTCTTGACTCACCATGAATGAATCAAATTTTATATCATGCCTATGCGACAGGTCGTTCCACGACCTCTTGCATACTCTTTTTCTCAACCCCTTTAACTTCGAACCGCTCTGGTTGCTTCATATAGATCTGCTCTTCCAATTTCTCTTGCAAAAGTGCAGACTCCACATTCATGCTTCCAGCTTAAGATCGCATTGATCAACCAGTGCCAATTACGAATCTAATAGACACATGTTATACCGGCAACACGAATATCTCTGAGAATCCGATCCCTTCTCTCTAAGCATAACCTTTCACTACTAACTTGGCTCTGTATCTATGTTGTATCCTCCTGGAGATCTACCTGCATCCAACTGCTTCCCGGCCCACTGAAAGCTCCACCAGCTCTCATGTGTCAATCTGGTACAATGAGTCCATCACATCGCCCATAGTCACCTTCCACTTCTTAGCATCAGGCTCACCTAGATCCATCTGATTAGAAGATGGATCCCCTGCGATATTGGAATCGTTCATATACCTCGTCGATATCCTGCGATTATGCTGTGTGATTCTTCTCACAGGTGGCTGCTCCACCTGCTCTGTTCTATGTCCGTGTGTCTTAGCCTTCATGCCCTGCTTGCTCATGTGGTCATGCCCAGCATGCCACACACATGTAGAGGTGGAATCCGCTACAGCCATTGCAGCTCCACCTTTTGAACTGCTCCTGATCAACTTGTAAACATTATCAAGTTGTAGCAGTTTCATGATCACTCGTGCCCCCTTTGATACTTTAAGGACACCATCAATACTTGTGAACTCGCACCATATAGCCTCGAGTGCACCTAGAGAAATCAAGCTCTTTTTCATGTCGGGAACGTGCCTCACCCCAGTCAGGGTACGCTCTGTCCCATCAAACATTTTGATACGCACCGTACCAACAACCACAATATCACAAGCACTGCCATTACCCATAAATACCTGTCCACTATCGCACTCCCTATAGCTGGTGAACTAACTCCGATGAAGAGTTATGTGAAAAGATGTCCCTGTGTCTAGAATCCATTCGCCCTTACGATTATCGTATGGTCATCTAATCGTAGACACAAACAAAACATCACCATCACATTCACTCTATCCATCTGACGTGGTAGCATTGGCCTCCCTGTATGAAGCCTCAGATTCTTTTCTCTTCGATTTAGGATTTTTACAATCCTTCTTCACATGTCCTTCCATCCCACAATTTAGCACTTTACCTTTCATTTGCCCTTGCCCTTGGATTTGGATCTAGAACCTGAAGAACCTGTACCTTGTTCAGAATTCCTACCCCTTGTAAACAGTGCATCAAAAGATATCTCTATGTTGACGTTAAGATTTCTCGTAGCTAGGGGTGTACACGAACCGAACTAGCTCAGTTAGCTCGCTCGACTCGACTCGAAAAAGCTCGATTCGACTCGGTTCGAAGCCGAGTTCTAGCTGATTTTTTAAGCTTGAAAATGAGTTCGAGCCGAGTTCGAGCAGAGCTCAAGCAGGCACCAGCTCAACTCAACTTAGATCGAATCCAGCTCGAATCGAACTCATATCAAACCAGTTTAGTGACTCAATTACTTTGCCATTGATGTTGCTCACCAGCTGTTTGATAAAATGACTCAACGAAATGTAGCTGGTGGCAAGGAAGGTTTGGCTAGTGGCAAGCAAGGTATGTACATTAAACAAATACATTTCTCTTTTTCTTTTTTTTCTTTTTTTTTTTTGGTTTTTATGTTACTTAGAAGCTGTTTGATAAAACACCTGTAAAACCATTGCCTTTGTTTGTAAAACAGTGGGTTTTTGAAGTTGCAGTTTAGGTATTTGTGGAAATGCCTCAATGGCGAACTCGGCTCGATCTTGGCTCGAACTCGGCCCGAGCTGGCCTGAGTTGCTGACCGAACCGAGCCGAGCTGGCCAGTTAGGCTCGAGGACCGAGCCGAGCCGAGTTTGAGCTGAGGTCAGCCAGTGTTCGAGCCGAGTTGAGTTGAGGCCAACTCGACTTGGTTCGACTCGATGTACACCCCTACTCATAGCCTTCCCTTGAAGGGGTGAGATAACGGTGTCAACACTCAGGGTTT
Source organism: Magnolia sinica (assembly GCF_029962835.1). Lineage (NCBI taxonomy): Eukaryota > Viridiplantae > Streptophyta > Magnoliopsida > Magnoliales > Magnoliaceae > Magnolia > Magnolia sinica. Next base: position 124,894 of record NC_080586.1, read on the forward strand.
TATTTGTGGTACATATTGTGTCCTTGAATGACTCATACCATGCCAAAAGAGAATTCAACAACATATATGCTTGTTCCTCATCTTTCATTACTTCCTCCATATACAGCAATTTGCAAACTAATTTATTAAAGTTGATGTGAGCCTCCAGATCTCCACCCTCTGTCATCTTGAAGTTATACCACTGCCGCTTCAAGTGTAGGCAATTTTCAGAGAATTTTTTCGCATAGACATCTTCTAACTTTGCCCATAACTTAGCCGTAGTTTTCTCTGTCATAACATTGTAGAGAACCTCATCCATGAGACATAAACGGATCGATGATAAGGCTTTCTTATCAAGAGTATTCCAATCATCATCAGTTATAGTAGACTTTCGCTCCGAGTACCATCTTCGCCTTACTTGATTAAGGAACTGATCATCTTGATCTTCCATAACTCAAAATTATTTTTCCCTGAGTACTTCTCAATATCATACCTAGTGCTTACGATTATTACTTATCCCTCAGATTCAGATCTGTGCCCCAACGATTACTCTGATACCACTTGTTGGGATTTGGATCTAAGATAGTAATCCAAGAGCACCAAGCAATCACAAGAGAATACAAAGATTTAACGTGAAAAAGCCTTGCGGGAAAAAACCACGGCACAAAGCAACAGAATTCCACTATGAAAGCATAAATTACAAAGAAAAATGAATTACCCGATTCGAACAACATCGAATCTCACCCTTTAGAAACCCTAAAACCCTTTTAGGAACCCTTAGAATACCTTTAGAAAGTCTTAGCATTGTTTAGAAAGGCCATAGGGATCCCCTATTTATAGTTTAGGAAACTTTACTTACGCACTTCTCTAAAACCGCTTCCAATTTACGTAGTGCGCACAAAATCCGCACACCGTTTGCGTAACCCTTGACTGGTCGAGCCAGGGTTTCGACTGGTCGAATGACACCTTCGACTAGTCAATCCTGTCCCTCGACTGGTCGAAGGACCCAGAAATCTCAAATACATCATCGCTGGACTTCGAGTCGAGCAGGCTTCGACTGGTCAAAGGGCACCTTCGACTGGTCCAGCCAACTCCTCGACTGGTCGAGCAGCGCAGTAAAACAAGATTTAAAACATCTTTCTGCAACCCATGACACCCAAGTCAGGTTTGGTTTAACCCAAATCCAAGTTACAGCTCTATCCATAATCCCAGCACAAACTAGCTAGCATACAGAAAGGAGTGTATCGTGGTGTGAACCTCACCATTCTAAACCCCTCCAACACAAATTTCCTATAACATTAGTCCCATGCAACAAAAATTGTGAGGCCGCCACTTTATCTATGCAACATCTATGCCACCTGTCACTTTTTCCAGCTTATTAAGACCTAAACCCAAAAATAAAACAAATCCAAAACTCAAGTAAACCACACCATTGGAAAGAGTGGGAATGGAAATCACCACCATTGAAACCTTTTTGGTGGCCATCATGATGTTGACATGGGGATCTTAAACAGTTTATAAGGTGATACCCATCAAGATTAAAGGGAAAACAAAAATATCATCTAAAAACTTGTGTGGAACCATGAGAATGTTTCAATGGTTTACATCCCAGTCCCAGGATTCCTATGGTGTGAATCTGTCTAGTTTTTAAGATTTATGCCCGTCTACTCATTTTCTAAGTGGCACAAATATAATAATATGGTTTGATCATCAATTTTTAACTGTTCATTTCTTTTACACATGCACTGCCTATTAGGGAGATAATCAGCCCAATTTTTTACCTCTCAAAACTGATATAGCGTACATGATGGAGCGATTTGGACCCCGCATGTTGGTACATGCACCTGTTAGTAGCAGGTCCACTCACACCACCAAGTGCATGACGGTGAGGAAGGGATAGAAAGAGGGAGGGTAAATTTAGAAAATTAAAAATAAAAATAAAAAATACAAGTTAACGAGTCTAACACGTTATCTTTGATGGGAAGTAGTTGTAAGGATAGTTTTCATAAACTGGGTTGTTTCCGGGGAATCAAAACACGTGATTAGGCTGTGGTTGGAGCCTGGAGGGGTAGGTGATTGAGTATTGGTTTTTTCTCTAAATTTCATACTCTAAAGTGTATTTAATTTGGTCATTTTAGACACGGTGGTTTTCTGATAAATTTTCAAACTGGGGATGTAATTAACAACTGTTGGCAAATGAAACATACAGAAAAAACAAAACAAGACTCCAAAAACAAGGATATATCATATATCCCAGACAAGAAAAAGGATTATGAAATACATGAGCACAACTTGGCTGCTACCCCAAACCAGACTCTGACCGTAGGGTCCCACCTCGATGCATGAATTGTATATCCACGCCGTTGAACTGTTTTCCCAGATTATTTTTGGCCACATTCCCAAAACTGAAGCAGATGCAAACCACAGGAAATAGTGGTTATTGACCACTAGAAATATTTTATGGCCACAAAAGTTTTGGATCAAGCTGATATTTGCTTCTTTTTTTTCCTTTCATCTAGGTCTATCTAACCTAGTCAACAGGTTGGATGGCCAATAAGAATTACGGCAGACTTTAGGAAGTTTTTGATGGTGTACGTTCAATGACCAATGTTTCATGTACGTGGTGTTTATTTTTTAGAATAAATTTTAAAATAATTTTTAAAAACAGATGAACAGTGGATATACAAGGAATGCACTGAGGTGGGCCTATGGTCAAGGTTTCACCCGCATGGCAGGTTCCAAGGTCGCGATAAAGTCACCCTCCACGCTCAGTTACTAGCAGGGGAACGGCTCAGTGGGTGTACATCCACACTGTCCATCCGTTTCTCCAGCCCATTTTAGGATGGGGTTCTAAAAATTATGCAGATCCAAATATCAGGTGGACCATAACACTGGAAACGGTGGTGATTTAGTGCCTCACCATTAAAATTCGAAAGAGACCATTGTAAGGTAAGGATTTAGTAATGTTTATTTCCAATCCAACCTGTTGAAAATGTCAATAATAATATCTTGATGAAGGAAAAATATAACACTCAATTTCATCCAAAACTTTTGTGGCCCACAAAAAGTTTTTAATAGTCATTCATCACTGTTTTTAATGGTATAGTCCACCTGAGATTTGGATCTTCTTAACGTATAGATAGGATCTCGTCGTAAAATGAGATGGAAAAAAAAGAAAAGATGAACGGATTGGATATAAAAACAAAAACATACATAAAGATGGGCCCACATAGTTTGGGTAACACCCACTAAAACAGCTAATCCGCTCTAACCTACCTCATAGAGAGAGACATCCCAATGGGAGCTCAATTGGACGGTTATGATCTAAGCTATATCAGTTTACACACCCACCTAAACGCTGAGGTCATATATATACCATATTTAAATCCGGAGTTGCATGATATTTGGGCGTCGTCCAACGATGCTTGATGGCAGAAAAGAACCAATTAGATTTTTTTCTTTTAAATAATCCTATCTTCTGATTCACGGAGACTTGTTTTTAGAAATGGGATGGTTGAATTTTTCTTCAATTTTAACCGTCCAATAAATATCTGCCAATCCATTATTTAGATGATGAAATAAGCTTAAATTTTTTTTTTTGTTAATGATACATCTACACTTGTGTGATAATCTGAATGGCTTAATCTGATTACTTGTATGTCATGTATGACATTTCTAGATAATGTTCAAGTGCATACATATTATCCATCACATTTTGCTAGAGTATGAATGTTTTTCTCTTAAATCGAAACTTACACGAAAAGAAAGCAGAACAATGTTTATCTATTTATAATAAAGATATTATACGTGGGCTTCTTGTTCGCCATGGGCTATAAGGTAGCTGTCGTTGTCCTAACTTATCAGGCTTTCTTCCATTCAGTTCAAGCCAAGGGTTTTGTTTTTTATTTATCTATTCTATATGGTTACTCTAGGTAAGCATCAGGGGGTTTGCATTTACCAGCCAACTTAAAGAAAAAGAAGGTAATAAAGACAATTGAATTTAATAATATAAGCGTGGAGTGAGTGTTGTGTGGAGAAATAGGTAATCAATACACACACTATGAGGTTGACCTCATGAGAAGCTTTCCATTAAGTTGAACTATATGAACCCCATCGTGATGTGTGTTAGAAATCCATGCCGTGTGTTTGGTGGGTCCTTTCTAAGTGATGGGATATCCCAAAAATCAGTCTTATTCAGAACTCAGGTAGGCCACACCATCTAAAACCATGAAAAATCATACTAAAACATTTATGTAGTGGGCTTACCTGAGTTTTGAAATGATCTAAAATTTGGTGTGACCCCTCATCCAAGTGAGATACACATAATGGATGGATTGAATGTCTAAACCACATCTCACTCAAACCTATATCAGGAAGATTTCAAAAGGGTGGGCATCTGCTCTAAATCGGGGTCAATAGACCGATTAAATTAGTCTAAGACGTCCGTTTCTTGAGAAAACACGTCCTCCATGTCAAAAACAAGATTTTAGGATTTGTTTTTTCTTTTAAAAAAAGTTACTTATAATAAGACCGGGAATGCTCCATTAAGGTCCAATTGTCGTTTTTATTTTTTAATGTAGCCTTTCGAAGAGATTTGGTTAATTTCAAGGGTTTTTTTTTATTAAAAAAATAAAAAAATTAAGGTTTGATATACTCAAACAATCTTAAATTATTATTTAATAAAATATCAAAATTTTCTCTCCTACTTTTTTGTAGATTCAAGAACTAAGCCTTTAGATTTTGGCGTACCCTATTTGTTCCCATTCGGGAAAATGTCAATAGGAGAGTGACATGTAGCATTGTATGAGAAATAAAAGAATGATGAAAGGATCTTTAAGATACTTATAGCGTTTTTTTGTGGAATCATAGCTGGCGTAAGTTAAATTTTACATGTCAATGGATCGTCGGCAAAGTGATATGGTCGAGTTACTCAAAAGTCTAACGAGCGAATAGAAAAACGCGCTCGAGTAGTTCAGATGTGAAAAAATAAGTTGCATAAAAAAACTTTATAAATAGCAAAGGGATTCAACATAGGAAAGGCCAATCCTAAAAAAAATTAATCTCAACAATTAAATCAAACTAATCAAGTCTATCAATTTTCTTTTATTCCAGCTTATCACAGGAGTAGCAATAATTCTTAGCTATAATCTTTAATTATAATCCAAGTTTATGCTCATACAATGGATTAGTTCTCTATATATTCAATATCACGCGGTTTTTTCAAGAGACGTACCTCAAGGCAACGCGACGTGGGGGGTAATATTGTATCATATTTTGTGGCCATTGTAGAAAAAATTAATAAGAAAGCGACATATGGCATTGTATGAGAAATAAGAGATGGATGAAAAGATTTTTCATTTTCAAGATTTTTGAAGAGTTTTTGGTGGAATAATAGCTAACGTAAGTTCAATTTAACGTGTAAGTGGATGGTCAATGAAATGATATGGTCAAGTTATTCAAAAGTCTAACGAGTAAAATGAGAAGCACGGCCGAGCAGTCCAATACAAAAGGCAACTGAGAGGAGTAAAGCTTAGGCAATGAAAGATGGACAATTACTAAAGAGAAATGTAACAAAAGAATGATCTAAAGAAAGTTTTTTTTTTTTTTTTTTCTTCTGTTGTAACCTTTACAGTAATGGAATGAGAATCTGAAAGAATAATAAGTTGCATAGAATAACTCTATAAATAGCAAATGCCAATTTTTTTAAAAAAAATCTTAACAATCAAATCAAACTAATCAAGTTCATCAATTTATTTTTATTTTAGCTTATTCTACAAGTAATGATAACTCTTAATTATAATATTTAGTTGCAATACAAATATATGCTCATACATTAGATTGAATTTGTTCTCTATCTAATATCACGCAGTTTTTATAGTTACTCTTAATAATTGATTATAAGTATTTTTTTTTTTAAAATTACATTGGTATTCTAAAAGTTTTTATTTTTATTTTTATTTATAAAAGACCAAAAGTAATTCATTTTGGAGGAAGAATCTAATCTTCTTATTATCACCAAATCATTATAAAAATTATATGAGTGAGATTGTTCTTCTCATAATTTGTGTGTGTGTGTACACACACACATATATTTATTTCAACATTGGAGTTGAAGTATATTGATTTTGATCAACCCGCTTTATTGATTTTGGCACGTACATCCGCGCAAAAACAAACCAAAGTGACAACACATTCGAGGTCTTGATTGCGGGAGGAAGCCAGTTATTACTTCTTGTCATTTCACTCTTTTCAACGTAATTCCTGTACCATGACCATCAACGGCACTTTGGACACATACGTGACATTATCGTACAACTAACTTTTGGAGATTCTCGATATGTAATGATATTTAATTAACGATAGAATTTCATGGCCAATATTCATTTTTGGGCAGGTAAAACCGACCGTCATGCGTTTTGTCACTTGTTTTCTTTTTTGTCTCCACGGTTTGAAATGGGCCGTTAATTCCGGCGGTGCGGTATCTGAGTATTCGGTCTCAAACGAAGGGCGTCGAGAACTCTCTCGTAACGCCTACCTGAGTCTTTTTCTTCACCCACCTTTGTTGTTTTTTTTATTTTTTTATTAAATGTTTTTCAACGGTGGACATGAGGCAGCACACGTGATGGATGGGTTGGATCTGTGAAAGTGACCCAGCTTGGCTCACGGCTATGGGAGTTACGCCAGCGAGGGGTGGGTGTTGACTTTATAGTCGACGACGGAAAGGAGGACTGAATGTCCCCTCTTCCTTCCATCCGTTGTCTCTCAAATCATCCATCCATCCATCCATCAATCATCTCCCAACGGTTTTCGCAGATTCATAGGAGAGCGCGATTGAGAGAAGCAGGTAGGGCAAGTTATTATCCTTGTAACCATCTTCAATTCTTTTTTTTTTACCCTCTTTTTCGTGTTGATTTTAATCCTTTGTCAATCTTCAAACCCTCTGTTTGTATTTTATCATCGTAGCTCTTAATTGCAGTCTGAGTCTCTCGGTCTCAATCTCAATATTCTCATATATGCAAAAGCAAGTACAATATTAGTGCATCTCAATCCAACACACGCCCTTGACCACTAGTAGTGGAGGAGGAGACTAGCAATAGCAGCAGCAACAGCAAAAGCAAAAGCATGGGAGGAGGAGGAGGAGGAGGCAATCCCATCAACGGCAGGGAGGAGAACCGTACCCATGGTATCCAGATCCCACCTGGGCGAAGGTTGCCCGATTTCTTGCAGAGTGTAAATCTCAAGTATGTGAAGCTTGGGTATCACTACCTAATAACCCACCTCCTCACCCTCTGTCTCATACCCCTTATGGCCGTCATCCTCCTTGAGGCTGGCCGTATGAACCCTGACGATGTCCTACAGCTCTGGAACCATCTCCAGTACAACCTCGTATCCGTCCTTGTTGGCTCTGCCTTCCTCGTCTTCGGCTCTACTGTATACATGATGACCCGTCCCCGCCCTGTCTTCCTTGTCGACTACTCCTGCTACCGCCCCCCTTCTCACTTGAAGGTCCCTTCCTCCCGCTTCATGGAACACTCCCGTCTCTCCGGCAATTTCGAAGAATCCTCTCTCGACTTCCAGCGCAAGATCCTTGACCGCTCCGGCCTTGGTGAGGAGACCTATCTCCCCGAGGCCATGCATTACCTCCCTCCCCGCCCCTCCATGGCTGCCGCCCGTGAAGAGGCCGAGCAGGTCATGTTCGGTGCCCTTGATTCCCTCTTCCTAAATACCGCTGTCAAGCCCAAGGACATTGGCATCCTCGTTGTTAATTGCAGCCTCTTCAACCCGACCCCATCCCTCTCCGCTATGATAGTCAACAAATACAAGCTCAGGGGCAATATCCGGAGCTTCAACCTTGGGGGCATGGGCTGCAGTGCTGGGGTTATTGCTGTTGACCTGGCCAAGGATCTCCTCCAGGTCCATCGCAGCACCTACGCCGTTGTTGTCAGCACCGAGAACATAACCCAGAACTGGTACTTTGGCAACAGCAAGTCAAAGCTCATCCCCAATTGCCTCTTTCGAGTAGGGGGCGCAGCCGTCCTCCTCTCCAACAAGTCTGCCGACCGCAGGAGGGCCAAGTACAGGCTCATCCATGTCGTCAGGACCCATCGTGGGGCCGACAACAAGGCTTTCCACTGTGTCTACCAGGAGCAGGACGCCACTGGCAAGGTGGGGGTCTCCCTCTCCAAGGAACTCATGGCCATTGCTGGAGGGGCTCTCAAGACCAACATCACCACCCTGGGGCCGCTTGTCCTCCCCATCAGTGAGCAGCTGCTCTTCTTCGCCACTCTTGTCGCAAAAAAACTGTTCAACTCCAAGGTCAAGCCCTACATTCCAGATTTCAAACTCGCCTTTGATCACTTCTGCATACATGCTGGGGGAAGAGCCGTGATTGACGAGCTGGAGAAGAACCTGCAGCTCCTACCAGTCCATGTTGAGGCTTCCAGGATGGCCCTGCATCGATTCGGCAATACATCCTCCAGTTCCATCTGGTACGAGCTGGCTTACATTGAGGCCAAGGGACGGATGCGCAAGGGCAACCGCATCTGGCAGATTGCTTTCGGGAGTGGCTTCAAATGTAATAGTGCCATTTGGCAGGCACTTCGGACCGTTAAACCATCACCTGGTGGTCCTTGGGAAGACTGTATTGATAGGTATCCTGTGCAAATAATCAATGGCTTCACTTATACACAGCCACAGGCACAGCATTAGTCTTCGGCGATGGTGATGATGATGCATCAACTTGATTCTCATTTGACTCTCAAAGACATTTCTACAAACGCCTTCTATTCACGATCGCGTCTGTTTGGGTATTTATCTCAAAGGTTTCCTCAGAATGCTGTTTTCCCTTTCATTGTTCCTTTTCTTCTTCTTCTTCTTTTTCCCTAGTGTGTGCATGTTTGCCAAATCCTTGGATTGTTGTTATTTTTGTACCCTAGTACTGTTCAAAATTTCAAGCTGCATGCTTAGTTTGACATGCTGCTCCAGAGAGCTCTCCTGGGTGTTTCTTACATTGCTGCATAAAGAGCAGTATCATTTTAGTGCACCCTTTCCTAAACAAAAATTAATGATTAACGTTGATGGTTGATGATGGATGTGCTCTGTTATCTGTTGATATGGGTTCTATAAATAACTAATAAACATATGAGGCATGCCTGTCTCCATCTGCATCCAGACATGCTTGGGATGAGGCAGGTGGTGGGGGGTTGTGTGGCTGCTGTTCAGTTGATGACCTTTGATTCATATTAATGTCAAGAGTGCATCTTCTTATGGCTATGCTACTATGATTTGTGAAGGTGATCTGTGGTTGCAAGTGAGTTTCTTTAGCTTGCATTTCTGGAATTCGTACATGTAATTATTGGAACTTGTCGTACTGCATTTGTTCGGTTCTGGCTTTTGATTCACATGAGTGTGAAATCATAAGAAGACCGTCTTATGCAATCTCACCTCTTTGGTATTCATCTCATGCTTTTTTCTGGCAATGTTGTTATGAACCACGCCTGTGTGTTGTGAGGTCTTGCTGATTAATCATTCAGAAAAAAAAAAGAAGTCGTGCAGATTATTATTGGATCATGTTTTCATTGGAATCTATGCATTGCTATTTTACTTGTTTAGGATCGAGGTTTTCAAAGGCGTGAGGAGGCATCACAGCCTCAGTCTTAAATAATAAATCAAATAAAATTTTAAAAGTAGGAAAATTCTGAAAGTAATTGACAAAAATGTAAAGAATGTAGTAAATATGTGCAATGTGTGTTGCATTGCTCTATTTTTGTTCATTGCCAATCTGCGATGATGCCTGCTGGATTAACATCATGGATTGCAAAAGTGGATTACATTATGTGCCATATTTATTAGTTATGATGTGGTGCTCTCATAGCACAACAATGTATAGTGAGTGCATTTAGCTGCGGTTGAATACATGTACAACCCAATCAACCAATTGGACTGCCCATCGAAGCTGACCCACTCTTTGTGGGCCACCATGCAAAAAATACATCAATCAAATGATTTAATAATCATAAAATTGGCTTCTGTTTTATACCTGCCTGTTTTCCAATCATGATTGGGATGGTTAGGATTGTCTGATTGAGATAATCTTTTTAAGTCATAAGCAATCCAAGATGGGACAACCAAATGGATGGTTTAGATTGATTATAATCTATTTAGGCCTCTCAACCATCTATTTTGTATGCTTGTTGGATGGTTATAATCATCTGATTGGTGTGATTTTTGCTCGATGGCCTTTGAAATGTGGTCCAAAATCCAAATTAATTGATTTGACTACCCATGTTGTCCAGATGCCACCCTTACATAAAATGGTAAAATAAAAATAAAAAAAGAACTTACAGAATTTTTTTTAAAAAAAATGCCCAAATAACGTGAGGTGTGCCTCAACACTGAGCCTTACGCCTTTGCTGCTTGGGGCTTCAGCGTCATGTAGTCTAGCCTCAGGAATGGCCTCAACGCCATTTTCTCTCCCTTGCCTCAAGGTGCAAGCTTTGATGTGTGGGGCATGCAGCCTTTAAAAACAGGTTTTAAGATAATGATACAAGAGTGATCATAGGTGACGACTCTATTGGAATTTCCCAGTTCAAGTTCTCTTTATCAGCCTTTTTGCATGAGACAGTGATCCTCAACTACTTAATTTACCCTACCCATCTTCCCAACCTCCGGGATAGTTGCCGGCAGAAGATGCCCCACTGGTGGCACTCAATGAATCACTCACAACAATTGATGGATCTTGCATGTGAATGAGTTCTTTTAGGCCCTGTCCGTAAGACCCAAATCTCCGCCGCATTGGAGTCCACAGCCCCAATAGCACCAGGTGGATATGCAACAAACCTCACCTTGCCCATTCCTAATAATCCCTCCAATCCATGCAGGGTCCAGATTGCCCATTGAACTGCCATCAAAATTGATTTTCCACTTTCCCATGTGGGGCAGGGTCCAACATATATGGTTATTCAGTAGACAAGGTCCAGCCTCGATTACTTCAATCTAACCTCTCCTCAAGTCCTTGAACCGTGTCCATCATCTTATTTGTTGATTCCGAAGCATTTTGAAATTCTTGTTATTCCTTCTAAATCAACAACCAAGCTGTTGGACTTGGAAGAGAGCCACCGCAAGATTTCTCCTCCTTGGAACCTGTAACCAAACTTCCAAGCTTCTGAATGATTGTCCTGTGTACATTGATTGGGACATCAACCAACTTACTTCGAAAAGGCTCAATATGTACCTTCAAATTTCTTGAGCGGAAGAAGAATGTATGGAAAGATGATTTACTTTCTCCTCCACCCTTAAATACAGATAGCATTTGTTAACTATAATTCTTTGTCAATGTCAAAGATGGTCCAGCTTGAGGACTATCTTTCCCAGTCACCCAACAAAATGCTGCCACCCATGGAGGTCAAATTAGGTTTCATACTGAATACATAGGATCACAATGCTCTCTCAAACCCGACATCTCCATATAAAATGAGCGGACAGATTCATCATGCTGTCTTTTTTACCTTCCACAGTGTGTTTCTTTTTTGCGTATTTGTGCAGTTCATTGATTTCTTGGATTTTTGTTACTCTTGTACCCTATTACTGTTCAAAAGTTCAAGCTTCGTGCTTCTTATGATGTGCTGCTTTAGAGAACTCTGAGTATCTATACCCTGTGGGCATCAATTAATTTTTTATATTTTTTTTAAGTATTTATACCGTGCAGCTTAAATTCCTTTTCAATATATTCTCCTCATATAGCAATTGAGGCTGTCTTGAACACTGATGGCAACTCTTCTGTGATGAGTTGGTTCTAACTGAACTTATTACTAACTTGATGGTTCATGCTTTTACTTTGGATGATTGATGGGCTCTGTTTATGCTGATATACTCTATAAATAACTTTTAGATATTGTTACTGACATTGGGTTTATAGGGTTATGGTTTAGAGGTTGCAATATATTTTATGCTTAGAAAAAAATTGCATAAAGTCCTCACTGACTTGTTTATGACAATAATATGAAGGTGAGGACTCTAAGACAATTTTGCAGTCCTCTCGTTAGCAACCTTTCTGCATGAAACACTGTGGTTATCTCCTGTGCCTCTATAGGGTAGAGATTTCCTACGCTCCTAAGGCATCTTGTATTGCAGGAAAAAAAAAGGATATAAGAAAAAACATATGATACCAAAGCTGAGCTCAGCTTCCATCACACTGCTTATTATCCAATATCTCTGCTCAATTGGAACTGTTAGCAATCATGGCATGGCCTTTTCGCCTAAATCTCACCGTTCTCTCTTCAATTATCAGTGCTGTCAGGTTTCACAAATCTCATGAATCAATTCCAAAGTAAACGTATGCGGTGGAACTTCTCTCCTACAGAGGGCTCTGATCATGGTCAAATTTTTTTTTTTTTCAGTTGGTCCAATCGGAAATTATTCTATCATTGATGTATCTGCAATTCAATATGGATGGATATATCCCACATATACATGTCTCTCAGAGCCAGACCAAGTACTCCAAGAGCACTCATCCATAAACCGGTTACTGGTACAAATAGTATATTGTTGAACCGGGAATGAGTTTATATACTCGCCAGTCACCTCGGCATCCTTGGGGTGATCTCATATTTCCTAAAGGGTGGAGATGATGGGGCAGTCCATGGATTTCCCTTCCTTTTGCCACATTTTGCTCGAAGGGTTGAAGGGGGATAGTGCATTAAGCTGTTCACAAGGGCCAACATGATCCTCTTCCCCAGGGATCCTAGATGAGGGAACCCTAGGACAGCTGCCAACTCCAACTATCATCCATGTACGATCCATACTAGATCTGACCAACTGCCCATCCTACCTCCTCTACATTCTTGACAGCCTATCTTTGTCTCAGTAGAGTCTTTCAGTAGCATGTTTCGGTCCTCTTTCCCCTTACTTAGAAAAAGTGAGCCGCCGGTTCAGGTACAAGATACTATCATTACCACCTAGACAATTAGACATCCAAACCGTAATCGATACGACCCAATTGCAAGAGCGGAGCTCTACCAACTGAGCTATATCCCCCCGAGCCAAGTGGAGCATGCATGAAGGAGTCAGATGCTTCTTCGATTCTTTTCCCTGGCGCAGTTGGGCCATCCTGGACTTGAACCAAATACCTTGCTCGTGGAGTAAATCATTGCAACTATGATCCAACCAATTGGGAGATAATTAATAGATTCTTTTTTAGGAGCGATTCATCCTTCCTGAACGTAGCATAGAACTCTCCGTTGTACTGCACTCTCCAAGTGTGCTTGTTCCCCCTTTCTTCCTTACCATGGCAAGTCTTTGTGAAATAACTCCGATGAGAAGCAAACGAAGGCGTTAAGAAACCCTCCTGCCCAACCCTAGGCACTCTAAAATCCGTTTTCAAACTTGCACCCATTTTGAGTCAAGAGATAGATAAATAGGCACATCCCATCACACTGATTGGGGGCCGTTCATAGTGATCGAGGAGTCGAAGACCAAGAAGTGAGTTATTTATACCAAGCATTCTTCTTATGGCTAGATCCAATCTCTCAGTCCCTGCAGAAAGGAAAAAGAATTTTACGTTCTTCATTTCGGGAAGGGAGAATTAGGGAAATCCTATTGATTTCTACTCTCCAGACCTTTGAGAAAAGCATGAAAAAAAGGCTCGAATGGTACAATCCCACCAGACCCGTCGAAATCAAATAGTTATCAACTTCCAATTCAACATAATAAAGCAAGTCAAATCAAAGACTCAAGGGTCAACTCATTGCTTCTATTGCCTCTCCATTCCCAAGCCGAAACTCAATAAAGTCAAGATTCCAACCTTGTTCGCATCCAACTTCTTCTAGTCACCTTGCCTTCCCTTCCCTGCGCTGGTAGCTCTTTTAGGGCTAGAATCTCGTTTGCTTGTTGGATGGGGCCTAGGCTTGACAACCATCTTACCTCACAAAGATGAACGATCGAATGGCGTTTTTATTCCCCTCAACCCCTTCCTCCTTTTTTTGGGTTTGGTTTGATAGGGAAACAGACACGGTACCGCCAATTGACTAGCAACACATATGTGGGATTCGCTATGGGATTGCCCCCGCTTGCAGCTTGTAGCTTGCTGATCTTTGTGTTAAAAAATGACACAAAGTTGGATACGAGTAGATGTTGGTCGAAAACGTCTCTCATTCATAGTGGAACAAAATAGTCTCGCTCAATGCGTCATTTGATTTGATGTATATTCGCCATCAGAGTTTTGGAAACTTCGAAACTCAAACCCATAAGCGTCTTCTAAAAGACTTATGGTTTAGTAGCTATACCGGAGTGGAGTTGTCAACTCCACGGAAGGGACCGGACTCCCCCTTCAAATAGGACTGCGCCCTGATGACAACATAGGATGATTCATTTGATGTAAAAGAGGGGGCCCATTTCTCGTCTCGTAGGCAGGGTCAAGCATTGCATCGTAAGGAGGTGGGAGTCATAAAACACTATCAAATACGAACGGAGGGAAGGGAATGGACCCGCCACCCTTTTACTAGTATTTGTTATTTGATGTTCTCTCCACCTTTGATGAATGTGCCTGTGACATAGAAAAATAATTTTGTACCTTGTTTTGCATCCTTCATAGCTTGCATGCCCAATTGCAATTTTTTAGCATTCAAACTATTTGGTACATGCATTATAGGACACATTCGGTATTTTCCTTATGTTCTATGTGAGTTAAGACTTATTATTTCTTTCCTTATTTTCTTTTTATATAGAAGGGTACTTTTTTTTTTATAGAGAGAGAGAGAGAGAGAGAGAGAGAGAGAACAAAAATTTATTAGAATGCCCACCAAAAGGCACGAAAAGAATACAAGGCAATGCTAAAATGCCAAAATACAAGAAAAAGAAGCACCCTTAGCTACATATACATGAGGAGCCTAACCCTTAAGAAGACCAATAACTATCTTTATCACCCTATCCACGGAGGACCTCCCATTTCTGAAACACCTCTCATTCATCTCTTTCCAAATGGCCTAAAAAATAGCCAAAATGAGAAGTGTCCAAACTACTTTGCTAGCCTTCCCACCATGTCCTTCATGCCCCTCCCAGAGAAGAGCCTCCACAGATTCCAGCACAACCCACACCATATGAGACTTGATAAGGAAAAACTCCCACACTTTTTGAACAAAGGTGCAATGGATAAATAAGTGGTTGATTGACTATGCTTCATCCATGCACATCAAACAAATGTTTAAGAGAATAAGAGATCTCCGTTGAAGATTATCGATAGTTAAAACTCTCTTTCAACCGACCGACTGCACAAATGCCACAACTCAAGGAGGGGCATCCATAATGCCATTGGAGAAAGGATGAGAGGGGTCGGGTTGTTACTTGAACTGGATGTAAGTATGAAGAAAGAAGCCACAAGAATTTTCCAAATTGGTGCCCTTCCCAAATCATCGTGTCCTCCACCTGAGAGGAAGGAGTAGCATGTAAACTCTATAACCTTATCATCGGTCAAATTCCTATGGCATGGAGGGCTCCAAACGAGAGAACTGCCACAACTAGAGTAGCATCAAGAAATTGAGACAAAGCGGTCTAGAGCCTGAACAACTTACCCAGGAAAGACATCTTGAAGCGTCCTATCACCACACCAAACATCCACCAAAAAGTGGATATAATTCCCATTTCCAAGAGTGAACGAGATCCCTCTCTGGACTCTGTGTTCCATCGACAGGATAGCTTTCAAGATGTTCGAGGCACGGTAGAGAGAAGAACGCTTCACAAACCAACCCCCTCTTGAACTCAATATTTATGGACAATTATCTCCCTCCAAAGACTATCCAAATCAGTGCCAAGCTTCTAATGCCATTTCCCAAGAAGTGCTATGTTCATGAGCCCTAAATCTTTTATACCCATACCCCGTTCAACAATCAGCCTATAGACCTCTCCCCATTTAAGGATATGAAACTTCTGGTCTTCGTGAACCCCTTTCCAAAGAAAGTCCCTTCTCAACTTTTCTAGCCGCTTTAGCACCAATCGGGGACACTTGAAAAGAGACATAAAATAAACAAGCATGTTCAAAAAGGTCGACTTAATGAGAGTCAACCTCCCTCCCAAAGAGAGGTACTGGCATTTCCAACTTGCTAGCTTCCTCTCGATTCTTTCAACCACCTTGTCCCACAAGTGGTTAGCTGGCTTCCCTATGCAAAGAGGTAGGGCTGAGGTACGTAGAGGGGAACGACCTTTCTTACAGCCAAAGAAATTTACAAACCAATCCAACTCCTTGTCGGGAACGTGAAACCCCAACATTTCACTTTAGCCTCATTAATCTTAAGCCCCAAGACCACTTTGAAACAAACAATGATTTTTCGAAGATTGTCCACAGAAATCACATCCACATTGCAGAACAAGATGGTGTCAGCCACACATTGGAAGTGGTTGATCTGATGTCCTCTTTTGGAGACCTTGAAGCCGCTGACTAATCCATTCTCCTCCCCCGTAGACACCTTCTTGCTAAGCGCCTCACCAACAACCACAAAGAGGTAGGGTGAAAGGGGATCCCCTTGCCTAAGACCCCTAGAAGCCTTAAAGAATCCTCATAGAAGGGTACTTTTGTCCCTTCATAAATTTGAGTTGTACAGCTCATCATGATCTCGTTTGAATTGGTAAGGTTTGGAACTTTTACCATGGCGAACTCTATGGAATCATCGCTAGAGACACTATTGTAGGGTCGTTAGATCCATGCTTCCAAATATCTATATCGTATCAGCCGGTAATGGTGTATTGTATCTTTAGGGCCAGAACCGTTACTCTTTATGGGTTCAAAAGGCCCACTTCAAAGATCAATAGGTGTATCAGCCTGTATTGGTGCCGGTACGCTGTCGCGTATCACATTGCAGCTGACATGCCTATAAGATACCATTTATTTATTTATTTTACTTTTCCTTTTTTGAAATCAATTTTTTACTTTTAGTCCTTATATTTTAATGCATTTTCTTCTTTTCAAGCATATTGGAGGGCTAGGAAGTCATTTTCGACCAAATATGGGCCTATTTTGGAAGAGAGAGTTGAGTGTGATTCGACGAACTTAAGTGGAGAGGAACCGATTTCATAGTTATGTTTATATATATATATATACACACACCTACGCACATGCACACCTTTGCACACGTGTCATGGGTGTCGAATCCGAACAGTCCATAAGATGCAGAATCCCATGAAACCTTAGGGGGTGAATTTTCACCCTGACCTAAGATTCTGGTGGGCCATAGAAAAGAGAAATTCAAATCAAGGGAAGAAACTGTTTGCATTTTTCATGGCCCACTGAAGTTTTGGTTCAAAGTAAAAATTGGTACCAGGAGGTTTCACGAGGTTCTGCTTCATGTGGACCGTTCAGATTTTTGAGACTCATTAGATATGATGAGTTCTCAAAAAAGTTCGTATGTAGCCCGTACGAACTGGTTCGCAGGTGAGCGTTCCGCTATATATATATATATATATATATATCACATTTTTTTTGGCAAAAAAGAAAAATCCAGCATGGTCCAATACATGGTTGAAACAATCACAGTACATCCTGTATCATATTGTTTCAAGCCAAGCTGATATGTGCTCCAAACCGATTTTCAGAACCCTGGTTATTTATCTCAAAGGGTTAATCACAATGTTGTTTTTCCCTTTCAATTCTCTATGCAAGTTTGCTGAATGATTGGACTGTTGTTATTGTACCCTGGCACTGTTCAAAATTTCAAACTGCATTGTTCTTATGTTGTGTTGCTCTAGAGAGCTCTCCTTTGGTGCTTGTTTCCTTGAGAAGAGCAATATGTTTTTAGTGCATCCTTTTCTTTTAAACATGGTCTCCCATTTGAGGATATGTTTGTACTTCAATGATTGAATTTTTGTGATAACTGTGTGATGGGTTGGTTCTAAACAAACCAATGAAATTTTGATGGTTTATGTTTTAGTTTTGGATGAAGGATGGGTCTGTTGTCTGTTGATATGCTTTATAAATAAGTGACAGGTATCATTAATTAAGTAGACTCATATGTTTCAAAAACTAATATAGGGAACTCATGAGTCATGCGTGTTTACATCTACATTTAGAAATGCCTCAGATGGGGCAGGTGGTGGGGGGTTGTACTGCTGCTGTTTGGTTGTGGCCATTTGATTCATTCATTAGGAGTTCATTTATTATGGCAACATTACTAAGGCATGGCGGCATTCAAAGCAAGTTTCCTAAGCTTGGTTTTAGTGAAATTGAGCATTACTTCTTGGCAGTCCTTTGGGCGATTTGGGCAGAAACGAATAACCGCTGCTTTAGGATTTCTAGCATTTCTGCGGCCGGAGTTTTATCGCGCTTCCTTGTTTTCTTTAGGGACTGGGCTCCTTAAGAGCTTCTCAATTTTGGGATGGGGTTTTTCTGTTGGGGGACTGTTTGTTTGTTTGTTTGTTTTTTGGCTTCTTTTGCTTTTCTCTTCGCTAGTTTAGTTCCTTTCCCTGTATTTTGTTTCTCTTTCTCAATAATATTCTCATCTTAAAAAATATATATATATTAACTTTGTACCTAGTTTGCAAATTTCGTCACTTCTAGTCCCAAGTGCAAATATGGAGGCGATTTCTTACGTGCATTTTATGGGCAAGTATTGGGTATTTTTCTTTGATACAGTTGTTAGTTAAGACTTAAGTTCTTTGCTACGGCCCCACGTGTGTGCAAGGCATACCATCCATCTATACACCATCTCATGTGCCAGTGTGGAGTATAGGTGCCATATCCAAGCGGTCCATCAGGTGATTCTGATGCATACATGTTCTTGCCCAAAAATAAAGCTACTCCACTTATCAGGTGGGCTAAGACGTTAGAAACGGGTGGTAAGGTTAGAAAATTTTCTGCCATTTTTATTTCCAGCAGACCACTCCTTTTGTCTAATGTGGCCCACCTGACAAGTGGACCAACCTGGTTCTTGGTTCTGTGCATCTATTGCTGAATCCTGTAATGAATGGATTGGGTCTTGTACTTATGTGCCATGCTAGCACATCTGGTGGTGTGTACACGTACCTGAGCTACCTCCTCACACACACACTGGGCTTAGCAAAGCTTTAGGCTGACATTTCCTTCTTTACTTTCTTTTTACAGAGAAGAGTCTTTCATCCCATTTTACATTCGAATTGTTATGAATCTATCATCCCATTGCTAAGGCCATTAGGAACTTCTAGTAAGGTCAACTCTATGGAATCAGAACTAGTGACACTTTACTATCCTAGAGTTGGACTCTCAAAGATGTCTCAGATCATCTCCCTCTGCAATCATATTTGTCTGTTTAGATTTCCCCTTTCATTTCATTTATTTTTTTCTTTGTGAGCAATTTTACTGATTTCTTTGCAAGCAAGCTGATGATGCAAAATGAATGAACTTGTGTTATAGACGCACGCACACACTTACTTCGGAGCTGGTTCAATTGATGAATTTTGGTATCTTTCCACGCCTCATCTTTAAAATATATTTTTCTCTCTAATTGATTTTGTACATTTCATGTATGGATTGATCTTGAAGTCTGTCTATGAGTTTGCAATAATTGCTATTTTAATGCTCAAGGTAAGTATTAAGAGCACCATTTCTAAATACTAGATAAGTCAATGCTAATCCCAAATATGAAACAACAATGGGTATGGCTCTGCGCCATTCTCATTAGGTCTGTTCTAGCTGATAGATTTAAGTGATATAACAAATTCTATATTCTTTTCAACAAACTCAGCACGTCACATTTTAAAAATGTACAAGATATTTTGCAAGCCGGATGTTGGAAGAACTCGAGATCCAATAATCTTGTTTGGCATGTTTCGACTTTTGAGAATATGATTCCTCAGCCTTCTGATCTAGCTCTGTTTTTTTGTTACCCCTGTAATGCTCTCGGATTAAGAAATATTTGAAGTTACAGCTTGCACGAATCTTTTCCATACTTGATTTTTTATTTTTTATTTTTTTCCTTTTTTTGAAGGGTAACAGTGAATTTATTGAGCAGCCTTCGGAAAAGAATACAACCAAAACCAACTATTAAACAAAAAGAGAGGAAAGGATACAATTGTCAGTGGGTTTGGCACAGGAGGCCCCCAATCCACGACAAGCCATTTAATAGACCTAACAACACCGAGAGAAGAGCCTGATATGTTCCGGAAAGTTTGGTTATTCCTTTCCAACCATATGGCCCAGAGAGTCGCCGTGAGGGTGAGACGCCAGATTGCAGTCTTTTCCTTCCTGAATCTCCCTCCATGCCAAGCCGTAAGGAGGCCTTTGATTGATCTCGGCATTGCCCAAGAGGCTTTTCTAACCCCATACTTGATGTTTTCCATACTTCTTCATCTTCGTTCTTAAGTGGATAACATCTTTTTTTAAACACGCAGCTACATTAGTCAAAGCTTGAACCCACAGCTGGGGTGAAAAATATCACCAACAATTTGAAAACCTCACAATAATTTCGCGAAAAATACACAATGATATTATCGCAAGAATTTCAAAATATCGGCAGACTTTAAAATATCATGTTTTTTATCTTGATATTTACTTGAAAAGTTTTTTTTTTTTTTTTTTTTAAAACCCTCAAAATTGAAAATCTCCTGAGAAATTTACTGGTCGAGAAATTTCAAAGAATGAGATTTGTCACTATGCACGCAGCTCCTACTCGAAAATTGAACACCCTAACATCACACTGTAGGTAGTGAGTTACTTGTAAATCCTTCTGTTTGTTTTTTTATTAGCAAGTAGATTTCTGTTCTGAAACGTGCTAGAGCAAATCTGACTGGTTTGGACCTCCAGGTGGACTCAACCCTCCAGGAATTGAGGTCCAATTTGGGTTCTAAATCAGTGGCTAAGGTGGTGATGATGATAAAAGAATTATGCACAATTTTCACCCAGCCCGAGATGGAAGAGGTGCAAGGATTGTAGTTGTCTTTTCTCCCTACCTCTATGGATGATTCGAGAGATTAGTTAGTTAATGACACCTTAGCAAGGTATTATATAACAGTAACAGTGGCCGTAACAGCTACCACCACTACCTTTACAATACAAGGTGCAACGGCCATTGCAGGAGTGTAACGGCCATTACAATCTCTCTCTCAAATAATCTGAAAAACCTGTATCGGCCATGTAATAGTGTTATGGGGCCTTAACGTCCTTTATGGGAGGCAGTTACAGGAGCTGTAACGACCTTTACGGATCATTTTTTCGATAACGGTCATTACTACCCTGTAACGTGTAACGGTTGCCACCGTTACCTTAACGTAACGGCCTTTATGGCCCTGTAACAGCCTTTACAGCACACCATGCACCTCAGTCGATAACCACACAGATGGATGGTGACCTCTCATTATCTATTGCAACAATAGCAAAAAGATGCACTTGAGCTTTCAATGTCATGACGAAATGTTTGGGTGTACTTCTATTGCTTGAGAAAAACCATGATCAATTAAAAGCATAGTTGAGTCCTTACTCTTGCCCCAGTGTTAGACTCACAAGAGTTTCAACACCAGGTCAAGGGTTGAGTACCCATAGGTAGTGAAATCCCACTACGGCCTGAGTGTGTGTTGTGAAAAAAAAGAAGAAGAAGCATAGTTTAAAAACTCAAAAAGTCAACTCTGACTCAATTCTTCAGCCAATTAAACTCGAATACTTGATGTATTCTTCACTTGATTTGGTACTTCATAATTAAATTACGTACCAATAATTATAGTAATAGACAGTTTGACCATGCAAAGTATTTAAAATGAGCAGAGTATGGTATTGTGGTGATACAACTCCTTAGTGAAGATTGTGAGTTAGAAACCTGCTAGCCTTTAGTAGGCCTGTTTGGTTGACAGTCCTAAAATGAGTTTCTGAAAAGATTTTTTTTTTTAAAAAAATACAGAAAAAAGAAAGGAAAAACAATATTTGTTGAATTGATACTATAGGGTATAATTCATGAAAGTTAATTTAATTTGGAAATGCTGCGTTGTTGACACTCTGCTTTCTTGTTTTCTCTTACTAATGTTGTTTGGTATCACTGTTTTGGGAAAAAAAAAGAAGAAGAAGAAGAAGAAAAAGAAGTATCTTGTTAAGAGATTGTAGTAGGATGGTGAGAATGATGAACATGTAATAGGCCTTGTATCATACAACATCCAATGGAATGACGAGGGGATCATCCCATCATCACCATTATCATTCAAGCCATCATCTTCGTCGTTGTCATCATCAACGTTATTCAAGCACATCATCATCATCACCACCACCATAGTGTGGGCATCAGCATCATCATAGAAGCATTGCATGGCACTTTTTTCTATTTTTTGCACTATGTTCCAAGAAAGAAAGTTTGTAATGTACATTCGAGTTCCAACTTAAGTTTGAACAAATGGGGCATGTGGTTCAGGGGTACAAATTGGTGGTGTGATGGAGCTCATTATGGATGATGCATGCACTAAAGATCCATCAGATTGGAAGACCTTGTCTATATTGGATCTGCCATTTTTTTAAATATTAAATGTGAGTTATTATTTTTATTTCCTTTATTAACCTTCTATCTACTGCACTACTTTCAGCTGGGAGATTTTTGGTGCATGGGCCATCTACAATGAGGACATAATGTACAAAGGAACCATTGCCTCATTTGTTCAACTAATACCCTAATTATAGAGATCCACACTGCTGGAACATATGCATCAAATTAATGTATTGCTTCCTTTATAGGTTCTTAGCCTCCAGTCTTTAAAACTTTTTTCTATAGGTAAGGTATAGGCTTGAACCTGAGACTTCGAAGTTGAAATGCACTGTCTACCAACTGGGCTTTCCCCAAAGATGGGATTCTAAGCAGCTATTGGGATTGGGAAATCCAAGAATTTAAATAATAATAATATTTTTTTAAAAATTAAAAAAACAAAAACAAAAAAAAAAACAAGTATAGCTCAAGAAAATATTATTGTTGATTTTGGAGTTGAGATGATAGGGCGTGTCATGCAGCTTGCCCTTAAAACGGTCATTACACAAGCATAAACAGACAGAGATGAAATTGAATTATTGTTAATATATTTATGTTTATCTTAAAAGAGGGGTTGATGCTTCTTTCTTCCTATCCTTTTGGATATGGCTACTGTTATTATGATCGCTCTTTACAATAAGGCACTTTAATATCTGGCATCTTATTCCGGTCAACACTTAGGTTGTAGATTGCATCAGGTTCAAAGGACCAGCTACACCCTCCATAGCATCGGAGCAAGTCAGTTTTGTAGTTGTAGATCATGAGCACACACGGTTTCCTCAACCCTGGAAACCAGTACTCGCAAAACTGATTTGGTATGTCAGTCCAAGGGTGAATCCCATAATAAAATGCCTCGTATGTCGCTGCTAGCGGAAGTGTAAACCATTCCTTTGATCTCAATGCCTGCTTCGAACCCGCGCAACGGATCCGTAGTCGATGATTCAAATTGCGGGTTACTATGTCTACTGACGCAGTATTGTACCAGGCCGATTCTGATTCCCAGACAGCAACCAGCAGCATGACCGCCACCAACGCACTACTCCATACATTCCTCATTCCTTGTTTCTTATTGAGATGAGAAGCTAGCCCTGCCCCTAGCTGATGGAATTGCTACTCTACTGCTCTCAAATACCTTACCAACCTCTCTTACTTATACATACGCACACCAAGCTTGTGCAAAAAACGCCTGGGCCTATTACACCTGACTATTACTGTCATTTATTATTTATATTATCGTGCCTCATCTGCCATGCATCTGCATGTGGGGGACGTACGTTTCTTTTCATCTGGACCGTTGAAATTGTGTATCTTCTTGTGGATCAACACCGGCCCGGATGATCTTAACCTTTTCATTTTGGTCATTGAGTTCCAACTACTGGATGTTATATTTTACAGTTGGTTCGATCGAGCTGACAGTGGGTGATGATCTGAATCGCCTGATTGGCATGATTTTGTGTCTGCATTCTAGACGTCATAGTCTACGGTCTGGATTTATACGCATTTTTACGTTGTGGATGCAATGGATGAGACACCACAGTTTAAACAAAGATGGTGTACTTTCAACGTGGTCTTCTTCCGAAGGCAGTTCATTTTCCTGCAACATCAAAAACTGAAACGGAATGCTATACTTTGTTTTGAATTAATTGTGCGTGCGTTATTGTAAAAGGAATTTTACAAAAAAAAAAGAAGAAGAAGAATTTACATTTCCAGACCTTTTTCAAGATGGTTTATAAAACATTGCCTCATTAATGGCTTAGTCTCTGTTCAAAATGGTGGCTAAAAGGTGGGAACATTGAGCTCAGATCCACTACAAGAAAAATGGCTTTTAATTTCGGTTCAAAACGGTGGCTAGAAAGTTAAAAACCGAGGCTAAAGCCTTTACTTTTGGTTTTCCCTCAGTTACTCAAATTTGGGGCTGCAAGTCACATGGTTAAAGGCTTTACCTTCAGTTTGGACAACCGATCCTAAGAAGTATTTCAGTCTCAGTTCGTTAGCTGAGGCTAAAAGGACCTTTTAGCTTTGATTCTTCGAGTGGGGCTGAAAGGCCAAACGAGGCTAAATTAGCCTCAGTTGTTTCTAAGTGATGCTAAATCTAAATTTGATCCTCAGTTGCCTACAGTTAAGGCTAATTTTCAGTTTTTAACTTCAATTCTTGACAACTGAGGATACAGCATTTAACCATAAGCGTTAAATCCAATCTTTTTGCCTCAATTGACAAACGCTAAATTCATCTTTAGCGACTATTTCCAATCCTGTCAAATGGACAGCTAAAACAAATTTGAGTGGTCCGAATTCTGTGAGTGAAAGTAACAGATGTCATCCAATCAATGTGATATTCAAGCTATGTTAAATCCCCAATTGGGGTCCATGATTTCAGCAGTCCAGGTTGATCTGCATGAATGCCACCATTTGATTGGTTGATGAGTGGCCATAACTAGGTGGTCTGTGCCTGTGGAATGGTGTGTACATTCCAATATTCTTTAATCCTGCATGAAAGGGTGTGAAGAGTTTTTTTATTTTTATTTATAAAAAAAAAAAAAAAAAAGATCACCATCTTCCTCAAATCAATATGACCTTGAATTCATAAGGCATAATGGCTCTCAAATCCACAAGAGTTAAGATAATTGAAATTTGCATCTCAAATAAAATTATAAAGTTTTAAATAATAAAATGAAACCCCAATTAAGAGTCATAACACAAACAAAATGAAACTTTCTAGAATAGTAAAACTTACTAAAAATATAAAATTCTAATCTAACTTGGTATGATGATTCAAATCATAAGCAAATGCCAAATACTAAAACTCCAAGAATAAAAAGTTACATCCAACCTAAAAACTTATTAAAAATAGTAAGTTTTTCAAAAAAAAAAATGAGAGACTTGAATAGGAAGGAGTTATTTTCTTGTAAAACAGAGTGATACGATGCACTTATGAGTGTTGGTTGACCCCAAAATAAAATTTCAATCAAAATTCATAGGCCGTGCATCCCGTAACTCATTTCAAATCAAAAGTTATGATTGATTTATGGTTTATGCTTTGAACAACATTTTTTCTTAATCCATAATGAATTTCTCTAATCTGAACGCGCCTCGGCCCAGTTACATGACGCCCTACGTAAGACTGGGCCAGATCAAATAGATGACGTCCACTTCTGTTTTGGCTTTTTTCTAGTCAAGCCAGGAATAGGTTTGTTGCCTGCTCTACATCAAATCCCTTAGAAATCCTTGGGAAAACCTTTTCAGAGTCCTAACAAATTTTTCTTAGCAAATAAATACAACAAGTTTCAGTTATCTCGCTGCCTGATATACGCTCATGTGCAATAATTGGATCCTCAACTCATTGCTATCACCAGAATTTCCAAACAGCCAATATAAAACCCATAAAAAAATGGTAAAATTACCCTTCAATCACTGGCAATTCAGTTGCATTAACTTTCATCTAGCACATCCTACTAGGTCAAACAGTAAAATATCTTAGCCATAGTAGCAAATTCTGAAACATATGATTTGGAATCAAATTTACAACAATGAAATAACATCAATTCAATTTATGATGGCCACAACTAATGGCATGGATGAGGAACCGAGTGTCCCTGAAATGAGGTTTGCTACCTATGGGCTTGTCTTGGAAGACTTGCTCCTTTCACACTCAATCCGGCTTCACATTAGAGTAAAGAAGGGTGTCTCTCGTGAGGGGCATATTCAATAGAAAGTAGACCTCTGAAACCAAAGCAACCAAAATAATAAGTACTCAGTGGAATCTCGCAATTAGAATATAATTATCCTTCTAATTCTAAAATGTTGGCTGTGGTGTGGCCCACCTAAGTCTAGATTGACCTTAACTTTAGGGCCATGGCTCACCATGGAAGGGTGCATTTGATTGATGGGATGGATGTCTGTCATACAATTACAGTGGGGCCCATAGAGCTGGACCACGTACTCATGAGAATACATTATACATAACAGAGCTATGTATCCGAAATTTATATTATGATTTATATAGGAAATGATTCGCATAGTATGTATTTTAAATGCTTGATATTACATAAATAAAAAATAAATCTTTGAATTCTAAATATATAAAACTAAATTACAACTTTTATTATACATGCACTCACACCAGAGTGGGATTTCACCACAATGGGTATTCGAACCCATGATTTCGTATTAAATCAACAACAAGAATATGAACCATACTTTTGGATTTTTTTATTTTTATTTTTTTAACTCGATATTATTTAATCAATAAGGTTCCTTGTTTAGATCCGGTCATATTCCCGCAAAAACAAGGAATATCTTATTCAATTAGGGAACCTGATCGAATGCCATTGTCGATCTCCCAAGCAAGGGAGCCTCTCCCGGATCCATCCTAGGTTAAAAGGGGGAGAAAACTATCGTTAGAATCTTAGTAGGGGCCAAATCTAACCCTGAGTCATTTGAGAAATGGACCACCACATACACAAATGTGGATGTGTGAACTAGAGCAGTCCAGGCATGACCCACCTCTCTTTTCTCTTCTTCACTTTCTCTCATTATCTCTGAGTCTAGTTGGGACGTCCACCAAGGGGGTTTAGGGTGGTGCATGTGAATGTTAGGGGCTCACTCTTCCCTCCTCTTTGGAATAAGATCTTAT
Source organism: Magnolia sinica (assembly GCF_029962835.1). Taxonomy (NCBI): domain Eukaryota; kingdom Viridiplantae; phylum Streptophyta; class Magnoliopsida; order Magnoliales; family Magnoliaceae; genus Magnolia; species Magnolia sinica. The sequence continues at coordinate 151,960 of NC_080586.1, forward strand.
AAGGAGGATTTTAGGAACGCAGGAGGAAATAAATCTCTAGTAAACATGCACTTCAGGCGTCAAAATCTCTCCATTATCAGTAGTCATCATCCTTAGGCAATTTCCATACCACCTAGGGTACGATTCATCTCATATCTCAACTATTGAATATCCATTAAGTGTGATTTAAAACAAATTAACAGTTGAAAACGAAAATCAACAATTAAAAAACTTCAGTTAATCCATTGAAAACCTCATAGGAGTCGGCTGGTCTTTTAAACACTTGATGGACTATCCAAACCATAAGATTGACATATATTCATATCTCCAGAAAACATATTGGATCCCTTGTTAGATCATGCATACTTTGAGAACCCTGATGAAGAAGTCTAGCTACATCCACTTTTAGTGGATATGCAGAAGCCTTGTAAGGAGAGCCAAAACATGATCCTTTAGGACCTCTACATCCGCACATCCTCAAGTCATGGGATTTGACAGAGTTAGTGCAACTACAAGCTTATTCAAGTCTGGGCATTATGGGTCTCCCAATCTTGATGGTTGTAAGTGATCTCTGTCAATGCAAGTGACTAAAGGCCCAATCCAAGGATCCATCCATGGTTTACTTGCACACTCATGTGGGGGTAAGGAAAGAGGCAATTCGACACCAATTCACCCCCGATGGGTGGAGATTGTTCATCCTAACACCAAACTAGTCCCCTCAAATAAGATGACCATCCAATTATGATACAGATATGCTCTAGAACTTGTATGGTCATGGCTAAAAAATTGAGATCTATGAACACAACTCTCTCTTGGCTATCAAGCCAATGTATTCAATCTCGAGTGTCCAAGAGCATCAAAGGCGATGCCTCTCAAAACCCATACAAAATATGTTCCATAAGAATTAATTAACAATAATGAAATGCATCATGTTATATAAACTGAGATCATATGGGGCCTCCTTTGACATGGATCATGAGAGAGCTTCATATGATATAGACCAAAGGAAAGTGAGAAGTAGAGAAGTAATAAGTTATATATATATATATATATAACTTTCAATGCATAAGTTACTTTTACAACGATGCTTACCAAATTAATTTAAATGAAAAAAATAACTTAATCACTTAATATAAGTTAAAAAGTAACTTATTTAATGATATCCAAACAAGCCCTAAAAATGGGGAGCGGATTGGATACTGAACACTTCAGTAGCCAAAAGGTTACTGAAATGACGTGGTAAAATGGCATTGGTGGATACCAATCGGCTGTTTCCTTCTAATAAATGCTACTCCAACGGAGATCCGTTAGCGGATGTTTTTCCGTTTATGCCATGAACGCACTCGGCCACACACAGGTAATTGTTTATCTTAATAATTTTTTTTTAAAAAAAGGACGCGGATTCCCCATGATCTTTCAAAGGAAGTTCCTGCGCTGGGAACCCAGGTGGGGCCCACTGTGATGTTTGTGAGAAATCCTACCCGTCCATCCATTTTTTGAGTTCAATTCAGGACATGAAGCCAAAAATGAACCGTCTCGGGAGCTCAAGTTGGCCAAAAACGTGATAATTGAACGTCCATATTGAAATATTCATGGGCCACAGAAATTTTGAGTCATGCTAATATTTGTGATTTCAGTTCATCCCTGTAGGAATGAAGTTATTAACGATATGGATGGCTTGTAAACATCACTGTCGAACCCAGGTAGATTTTAACAATAGGAATTTTCCTAACCACATTTTCCTTTAGTACGGCCCACTTGAGCTTTGGATACGGTTCGTTTTTGGAATCATGTCCTGAAATGCACTCAAAAAATGGATGGAAGGGGAAGATTTCTCAAAAACATGACATTAGGCCCCACCTGGGTTCCCAGCACAGGGTCCAGAAAAAACGTACGTGGAGTTTATCGGTATTTGGCCAAGGGAAGCAGATTGCGTACTGAGTAAACTCTATGGGGTCCATCGTGATACCGTAATTTATGTATTTTATGCAGTCTGTCCATCCATTTTATAAGATAATTTTAGAGCCTTAGCTCAAAACCTAATCATATAAAAGGATAAAACTGGCCACACCGAAGGAAACAGTGTGAATTGAATTTATATCGTTGAAAAATTCTTGGGGGCCATGGAAGTTTTGGATCAAGATTATATTTGTTTTTTTTTACCTTCATCCATGTTTTTTGATCCTTTGAACAGTTTGGATGAAAAATAAACATCGGCCTGGAAAGGTTTCAACGGTGGAAATCATTATTTCCACTGTTTCCAGTGGTATGGTCCACTTGAGATTTATATAAGCTTCAATTTTAGGCTCAACACCTAAAATTAGATGGAAAAACAGATGAAAGATATGGATAAATTACATAAATTCATAGTAGGCCCAACTGAAGTTTCTCAGTATGACAATTCGATTTCGTGGTCGAGTGGGTGCACAGTGGAAACAGAGAAAGATTTGTTAACGGATGTAACGGAGTTGCATTTATGCCAAGGGAACATACCATTGGTATCTAACCAATGACATTTGGCCACATCACTTCAGTAACCTTTGGACTACTGAAGCGTTCTGTATCCAATCCGCTCCCCTGAAAATGTAACTACTTAGCAAGGATGTTTTATACTTTACCACGCAAATTATATAAAACCAAATTTCCTTTTCACTTCTTTTAATGTGTATAACTAGTATAGAGTTTTGATTAGAGAGATCGTGCAACAGGGTGTTTGTAAAGCTTAAGACCCACCCAAATGACTGCTCGGGTGTTTGTAAAGCTTAAGACCCACCCAAATGACTGCTCGATGTCAATGTATCATTCCATTTGGGGAGTAGATTGTCTTACTCCGGGTAACACAAGAGATTGTAGGGACCACCTTGATGTATGTGTTGTATATTCATATCAACCATCCTTTGTTTTCACTTATTTTAGATAATGGTCCAAAAAATGATGTTAATCCAAGTCTCAAGTGGACAACACCATAGAAAATAGTAGTCATTGACCATTAAAAACTTCTTGTGGGCCACAAAAGTTCTGGATCAAATTGATATTTATGTTTTCGCTTCATCTAGGTCTATGTGACCTTATCGATGGGTTGGATAACAAATAAACACTAAGGCAGACCCTAGGAAGCTTTTAATGGTAGGTGTTTACCGACTCGTGTTTCTCACAGTATGGTCCACCTGATATTTGGATTAGCTTCATTTTTTATGTCATGCCTTAAAATGAGCTTAAAAAAATAGGTAGACAATGTGAATATACAACACATGTCAAGGCGGGCCCTATGGGAAAACACCTACTACTGTGGGTGAGACCCATTGTCATCCAAACATCCACGGTGTAACTCGAGTAAACAGCCGATCCAATCCCTTCATTTATATTTTAGTAAACCCATGCATGTAGCTTCCTTCTTTACCTTTGCTTGGTGGGAGTGGATTGGATGACTGGCCTCCATGGTATGTTGACATCTCTTCTATGAACCATATCATAAATGTATGTGTTATATTGATAAGCTCCGTCTATTCCATGAGATCATTCCAGGGCATTGGTAGATCCAAAGTTTAAGTGGACCACGCCACAAAAGCACTAGCTATTGAACTTCTACTTTTGGAAACTCTCCGAGGAATAAAAGTTTTGGATCAATCTGATATTTGTGTAACCTAGGGTAAATAAACATTATGCTCCGCCTTAGGAAGGTTTCAACAGTGGATATCATTATCCCACTGCTTTCTGCGGTGTGATTCACTGAAAAAAATGGATGGACGGTGTGGATGTAACGTATATATCATGGTGGGTCCATAGAACTTGGTGACGTCAACGCACCACCAAGGTCGGTGGTGCATGGCACCACGCAATCGGACGCGGATTGGGTCCTACCCCGCCCGTCTCCAGCTGGGAACGGGCAGGATCTTTGAGTGGCCAAAGTGATGTATGGATATTATCCAAACCGTCCATTCATTTTTTCGTATCATTTTAGGTATAAGCCCAAATGTTAGATAGATACAAGGCTCAAGTAGACTACACAATAGGGATTAAATTATTACCATCGAAAACTACTTAGGGCCACGGAAGTTTTAGATGGAGCTGATATTTTTGTTTTCTCTTCATCCATGTCTATGTAAGTTTATGAATGGATTCGATGGAAAATAAACATCACGTTAGGCCTAGAAAAGTTTCAACGGTAAGAATCATTATCACTGCTGCTTCGTGTGTTGTGATCAAATTAAGCTATTGACATGTCTCATTTTTGAGTTTTTTTTTTTTTTTTTTTTTAATTTTTTATTTTGTCTAAAATGATACTAAAAAATTGATGGATGGTGTGGATAAGACCTATACATCACGCTGGACATTCAAAACTCCTGCCCGTTCCCAGATGGAGAAGGGCCGGGGTAGGACGCAATCCGATTCCTCGGTTCTTGCTTTCTCTTCTCTATTGACCTCTTACCCATCTTTCCGTCCGAACTCGCTTTACGTGCATCGCACGTGCGATACCCTCAACCCATATAATAATTCCCATCTCCATATAAGATTAGGGCTCGTTCGGTCTCGTGTGATTTCTGATCGGAGGAGGACGAACGCGGTCGGCTGCGGCTCTTTCGGGCAAGAAAACCTCTTCCTATTCATTGATTTTATTTTTTATTTTTAAAAATAATTATTATAATTTCTTGGATTGCTTTTGTTTGGAGATGATGATTCCTGTTGACTCTTGTTTCTTCCTGTTATTATTGTTAATTATTTCTCAATTTCAATAAAGCTATCCGTTTGTCTAGGGTTTTGATTTGGAGTTTTCATCTGATGAGGCAGGCAGGTTACGGTGTCTGTTTAGTATCAATTCCATCAGTCATGACTGGAAAGGCAAAGCCGAAGAAGCATACGGCCAAAGAGATAGCGTCAAAGGTGGATGCGGCGACTACGAACAGAGGGGGAGGGAAGGCTGGGCAAGCCGATCGTTCTGGGATCGAGAAGGGCGGCCATGCCAAGTTTGAATGCCCTCACTGCAAGATCACTGCCCCTGATGTCAAATCTATGGAGATTCACCATGAGGCCAAGCACCCCAAGATCCCCTTTGATGAAACCAAGATCTCCAACTTGCATGCCACCCATGTCGTCGAATCCTCCAAGGCTCGCCCTGGCGTCCGTGGCAGTTACAAGAAATAGCCACATCTCCCCCTTTTCCACCTAGCTCTTTTCAACCCTTGTCCTGCCAGCTGTTGGGTTTGTTTGGGGACGTTAGATCACCTGCTACAACTTCTTCTTCTACTACTTTTACTACTACTTGTCCTTTTTATTACTTCGTACCATGGAACAAAGAGAATGTGTTACTTGTCTATGCTGCAAACATGTGCTCTTTATGTTTATATGGGTGTTTCTATCTGCTTAGGCCACCATACTTATACATATATATGCCATCTTCATGTCATAATCTCTGCTGTAGCTTTCGTAACTTTATTAGATATTGGTAGACCTTTATTTTGGTGAGTTTCGTTCCTTCTTTCCCTTTGATCCTTTTTTTTTTTTCAATTCACTATACCATTATTTTTAATGTGTCTTGCAATTTGGCTGATTCCTGTTATGAGTCTCTTTCACGTTCTTATCTCTTTGTGACGTGGATTTCTATTTCCCTCTCTTTTGTTGCATAAAGTTCATAGGTTCCTCTGCATTATCAATTTGTTGTGTGAAATTCTCATTAGTTTTTATGCCATCCTATGCTATCTGATCTCTAAATTCTCTCCTTCATTGCCTCTCTCTCTCTCTCTCTCTCTAAAAAACAAAAAAACCTTTGTTATCTTAGTCTTCCTCTTAATGCATAGAGAGAGAGAGAGAGAGAGAGAGAGAGAGAGAGAGAGAGAGAGAGACTTATGCCAATTATTCATGTCTTCTTATTCATATCCTGGATAGCAAGATGCCAACTATTCATGTCTTCTTATTCATATTCCAGATAGCTTGGCTGTTGTCTGATCTTTGTATCCTTATTCCTTACCATGGGTTATCCATGATACTTGGGTCCTTCAAAAAATTGGAGTACACATGACAGACACTTGGATGAGGGATCCCCTTTCCGATGACATGAGATGCAGAGGTATTTTAACATGATTATATTTACGAGCAGTGACTAATCCTTATCGTACCTTTTATCTTGAGAATTTGGATTTTGAGGATCCCTACCTAAGTTGATCCTTGCGTCACTCGATATGCACAACAAGCATGTTCTGTTTAAGTTCCGGTCTGGTTTGGTTAAAGCTTTAATTGTTAGGTTATGATAACATATAGTAAATATTAGTTGAGATTTATTAATATTAATATTGATTGGGAAGCAGTTCTGATGAGTGGCAGGAAGAAAATCAAGCTGTCTCCTCCCTGGAAGCCTTTGCTAGAAGGTATCTTTAAAATGAATTGTGGTGAGTATTCAGTGGAAGAGAAAGTTCTTTGGGGAAGAGTTATTGCATGCGAATATGGAGAAACGACAGTTGTTATTGTAACAGATCTTCATTATATAGAGCTTTTCGGGTGTGTAGAATCATCACTCGAAAGGTAGATGACTTTAGAAAAGTCATTGTTTATTCATTGGGGAATTGTCTGTGTATTGTATTCTGGGAGGATGCTTGGTGCTCGGAAATGCCCCACTAAAATCCATGTTCCCTAGGCTTGCAAGTATTGCTGTGAACTTGGATGTTGTGACTTCTAGTTGTTTCTCTTTTCAGATGAGCAAGTTGGGGGTATGAAGCCCTGTCATCCATGAACCGGGGTGTTTAGCTATGGAGATGAGAGAAGGGAGATTTTTAGTTCAGTCCTTATGTTGCAATCTGGTCTCTTGACCTCTATGATGCTTAGGAACTAATGGAATGTATTTGGTCGTAGAAAGGTTGGCCGAGAGTCATCACCTTGCTTGCTTGGCTGGTAAAGGAAAGGTGCTTATCATGGACATTTTTGCAAAAAAAATGATTTTGTATCCCCAACATTTGCTTGAGTCCATGCAAGGGAAACCGTGGACCATTTGTTCCCACATGTGGCTGGGGAGATTTTTGGTTTGGTCCTAAGGAATTGACAAAATAGATCTGATCATACAAAGTTCTGCTAAGTTATGGCCCTCGATAGAGTGGAATGGCATAACAAGATTCTTTTAGCTAAGCCCAATTAATTGGGATAATGCATAGATGATGATGACGGAAGGTCCACTAAAATGGCAATGGAGATTTGGCTCTGAAGGAGGTAAGCTATGGAGAGAGACTATCTCATTAAAATATAGGGCTTAAGGGCCTGTTTGATTTTTCAAATCCTACGTAAATGGGCTGTAAATAGGCAATTATAACGGTTTTAGCTTGTTTGAAAATCGGGTTGTATTTCTGCCTTGAAAACCGGTTTTAAAAGATTGACTTAAATTTGTGGGCCCCATCGTAATATATGTGGCATATCCATGCTATCCATCGGTTTTATTGAAACATTTTGGGGTGTGAGCCAAAAATTAGGCAGATCCAAAGCTCAAGTGGCCCACACCAACGTAAACAGTAGCCTTAAAATGTCCATCGTTGAAAGTTGTTACTTATATCGGGCCCACATTGATGTTTGTTGGTCATCTAACCGGTTCATAAGGTCACACAGACATGGATAAGGGGAAAACACAAGTATTGGGTTGATCCAAAGTTTTTTGGGGCCCCAAAAGGTTTCTAATGATAGGTGTTCAGTTCCCACGGTTTCCTATGGTGTGGTCCACTCGAGTTTTGGATGTGCCTCATTTTTAGGCTCATGCCCTAAAATCAGATGGCATAACAGACGTGCATCACGGTGGGCCCCACATTTATTTGGCATTGGTCCTCAGTTTGTGTTCAAAAAAGCAGGTGTCAATGTTAGTCTTGGGAGTGATGTTGTAATTACCTAGTTAAGTAATTATTACCTATTTACGAAGCATTTACACGGTATTTGAAAAGTCAAACAAGCTATAAGAGGGTGGCTGGGAGGTCAAATCATCCTCACAATATTGAGCTTTCAGGATATGAAGATCCACTAAATCCATAGTTCCAATGTTTAAGCCTAGGGTGGTTTTCTCTCTTGGTAATGGGCAATGCAATCGTTTTATGGGAAGATCCTTGGTGTGGAGATAGACCTTTGGAGCTAGAATTCCATCACTTGCATCACTAGCCCCTAGGAGGAACACATTGGTGGCCACTCGTTTTACCCATTTGGGCAAGAATGGAGTGTGGTGCCCCCCTTGCAGGAGGACCTTATCAGATGAGGAGGTGGTAGACTTAGTGCAGTTACTAACAAGGCTTAACAACATCTCCTTCATCAGCTCTAGAAGATACCATGGTTTGGAAGGATGCGTCTTCCAGGAAATTCTTAGTCAAGTCATTCTACAAGAGGCTTAGGGATTCTTCGGAGTAAAAGGGAGTAGGGGAGCATTTCCATGCCTTTTGGTTCTTCGGGGCTTCTCCAAAGGTGGTTTCATTTGCTTGGTTAGTTGGGCGGAATTGAATCTTAGCCATAGACAATCTTCATTGGAGACTTATGATTCTTTCTATTATGTGTCTAATGTGCTATAGTGGCACGGAGTCGGTAGACGACCTTCTCATCCATTTTACTTTTGCACGTCAAGTATGGTCCACCTTCCTACTTCCTAGTGACTTTCGGAGTCAAGTGGGCAATGCCCCGATCAGTTGCATCCAGTTGTGTTTAAATGTGATAAAACAGCATACTCGAAGTGAATTCTAATGATATCTGAATTATACTCGAATGCCAGTATGTGGTATCTAGACTTCCCACAAGTGATCAAATCAAATGAATGGCTCCTTATGAGATCAGACCAGAATGATGGCCATCACTCCATGTACTGTTTATGAGTGTGAACTGTTCGTCTGTATAGACACATTAGTCAGTATGCAAACAAATTAGTTTCCTATTTTTATTCAACTCAGAAGTTAGTTTCCCTTTGTTTAACAAAACTTGCTCCACAAGTTTATGGAAGTAGAGTTAATTTAGGAATGGTATTATCACTATCTATATGTACGTAATCCTTCAAAAAAAAATTATCTATATTTACATGTATCTGAATGCATGGCAAGTATTTAAGAATTTTTTGGAGAAAACCAGTTTTTCAGCTTCCAGTGATCGGAGTGTTTAGAAGAGTGACTCTTCTAGTGTTCTTTTTTCTTTTATTATTTATTTATGCTTTGAGGTATGATGCCTTAGAAAACTGTTTGAAGTGCATTCAACCATGCATCTATTTTTTTTTTTTAATTTTCTGCTATTGCATGGAGTTTATTGGAAAGAAATTTTATAAAGATCATTTTTCTGGTCAAGTCTTCCATGCTCTCCTTTCAAAATCAGACCCATACTTCATTATTTTATGAATGCTCTTATTTGTAGCATGGTGTGTCGTAAACGCCATTACGTAAAGGTAACGGTGGCAACCGTTACACGTTACAGGGTCGTAACGGCCGTAACAGCCATTATGGAAAAAAATGACCCGTAATTGCTGTTGACGGCACGTTACATCCCCTATAAAGGCCATAACAGCCCCGTAATTGTCTATTATGGGGCAAATACAGGTTTTCCATATTTTTTAATCAACATTATGGGGCAAATAAGGTTTTTCAGGATTTTTTTTCAATAATAAAAAAAAAAGACCGTTACGGGAGCCGTAACAGCCGTTACGACCACCGTTACCGTTACAAAACACCTTGATTTGTAGACTAGAAATAAATTATATGTCGTGAAAGAAGTGAACTAAGTTTCTTAGATGCTGGATGCCTAGGATGAAGAAATGCCAAACAAAATGAATGGTTGAAACAGAAGACGAGCCTGCAGGAGCGGTATCTAATAAACCACTACTGGACATCCGAATGAATGATTATCTCCCTCTCTACTCTTGCAAGATAGCATCTTCTTTGTGGAAAGTTATTTCACCAAATTGAGCAATAGATCAAATATTGTTTAAATTTTTTTTTTAAGGAACTAAAAAGACATTTGGAAGGAAAAAGGAAGAATCAAATGAAGGGGACAATCATCATTGACTAGAATATGGTTGGAACCAGAAAAAGGGAATTCATGGAGGAAAACATAGAGACCTAGTCAATTCAGCATTCTGCTGGGGGTAGCATCCGTGTCAAGTTTTCGTGTGAGGATGAAAAGCTTGGCTCTAGAAAGAGTTTGGAGGACTAGATAAATAGAGCGTCGGTGCTAAGATTGATCACAGGTCTGGAAAAAAATAGGTCCTGGTTGGGGTTAAGATGGCTTTGCCTCCTTAGTCTGTTCGTCTTTTGTTCTATTGCCCCGAACTCATCTTCACAACTGTCCTCTTCATTGTATTCAAAGGACTGGTGGAAGTTAACAAATCAGTCCATAGGTCCAAGACAACCCAGTTGAGGGTGGTGACAAAATCTTTACGAAGCATAAAGAAGCAAACAGTGGTCGTTGATGGAGAAGCAAAGCTGAAAAATATTTTCCAACAATATTTGGCATCCTCTAGTGAATATATAGGCGTCTCCTCACAAAAAAAAAACTGTGTAAGAGATGAAGATATGGTTGGCTTAGCTGACTTGGGTGCGTTCATTTGATGGGGCCAGTGAAGATGCTAAGTGAATGTTTAAGAAATTGGAAGAGAGGGATGGTGGGGGCTTGAATCTTGTAGGCAGAGGTAAGAAAAAATCAGCTAAACACTCGACTTCTGGAAACATGTTAAATTCCATAGTGATAAGCAGAAAAAAATCTAACATTTAAGTTGAGTGGCAAGATGGATGGACGGAAGGGGAAAAATAGCCAAGATCGCAAACACTTGGTGAAGGATCAACCATGCTGACAGAAGACTAATATTGTCATGCTTCAGAATCCAAGTTGATGGATTTGTCTGATATAGTTTACTGACAAATTATATGGGATCCCTAATGAGAGATTTTCCTGTCTACTGGATAGAGGCAAGGTGGGGGAATTGTAATAATCTAGAACTATGACACTCTTTAGCTGATGAGGAGCAAAGGGAAATTCTCAGTGTCTTTAAAAATGCTGCTCTTTGGTGAAGGGTATAGGCGGGTGCTAGCTGCTGTCTATGGTCTAAATGACCTGAGGTTGAGGGACGAGCTCTGGAATGAGTTTTCCCAGGTAAACAACTGCTGGAATCTTCGGTGGTGTGCGGTGACTTTAATAGCTTTCGGTTTACCTGTGAAAAAGTGGAAGGTAGTCAAGTCATGACATTGATGCAGAAGTATGCTGAATTTGTTGCTAATAACAACCTTTATTGACCTTCCAAGTGGTGGGAGTTCACTTCACTTGGTCTAATAATCAAGAGTGGTTTGTGATATGCAAGTTAGATTCTTGACCTCGCCAGATTGGGAGGGCCATTACCTTGGGACCGTCTAATCAATTGTTACCAAGGCTGGCTCTGACCATATTCTTCTTCTTTTTTGGAAGAATCTGACCATATTCCAATTTATCTTCAAACCTCTAGTATCTAGATTGGTCCATCACTCTTCAAATTTCAAAATTGGCAATTGGATCTTAAGGAGTTGCAAAATCTTAAGAGGTCATTTGGCTCCCTCTATTTCACGACCCAACTGCGCTTGCGTCTCACATTGCGGGTGACCAACTCCATCGATTATGGCATTGTCTGCCATTGACGCGGGCAAGTGAGCACCATCCACACTTGCATCTCTCTCTCTCTCTCTCTCTCTCTCTCTCTCTCTCTCTCTCTCTCTGTTGTTTGCCGACGCTGGCAAGTGAGCAGCATCATCTGCCATTGAAGGGTGCCCATCTGCACTTTCTTCTCTGGTTTTTGGATACCCAACTTAATTGATTCTAACACCATCTACCATTGACGTAGGCAAATGAGCAGCAGGTATTCCCTGTCTGCTAGAGAAAATGTCTTTGTTGGAAATATACTTCTCCATCGATCTGTCCCATGATTTCACCATTCGCCCTTTCTACTGACTAAGCATTTCTTGGTTCAATGATGGCAATGGGCCCATTGAATTCTGGATATTGGTCCGATATGGTTCATGCCTGGGCCTGTAATATAGGCCCACAGGTCGGCCCCGATCGTGAGGCCCGGATGATGAATGGGTGAGCTGGGGCTAGGTTTTTGAAATTTTTTTATGGAGAGATGAGCCCAGGAGCAAGCCCATTTATAGCGTTGTGGCCAATGTTGGACTTGGAATAAAAGCCTAATAAATAAATGGGTTTGGCCAAGGTCTATTTGATTCAAGGCCCAGCCCATCCTGGCCCATTGCCATTTAATCTCATTCTCCCATCCATGGATAGTGTGCCTATAACTTGTCTGTGGTGCATCTTGGGGTTGTTCTTTTCTCAATGTTAATTCTTTCTAAGCATAGATGAATAGTAGATTTCTTGAGGTAATCAAGACCATAGGCACGATGGGTTCCATCACCGTGATCACTGGTCACCTATATTTTAGAAGATCTTAATTTTTCAATCTTTGGCCTTTGCCCATTTAATGAGGCAATATGAATTAAGAGTGCATTTGGATGCTCAATTGAGGGAAAAACAGAATGGAGGGTGGCACCATTTTTATCAAAATTACATGTTTGTGTCATGTTGAACTTGAAATGATAGTAATTGCTATGTGGGGGCTACCAGTCCCTTGTTATGAATGGAGTGGGCCCCACCTTAGTCATTTGATGCTATGAAAGAGATCGAAACTTACAGCTTTAAGATGATAATACTTTCATGCAAACTGGTGAAGAGCAAACAATCCAAACATTTGATTTTTCTTGGGGAAATAATGATCGGTGGAAAGCCCGGCGGTATGTGACCATAAAATGAGATAGACACTCATCGATTGATGCCGTAATGCCATCCACACACAACCAAAACAACTATGGTAGGCTATGATGAGTTTGCTATAGTTGAGAGTATTTTTTTTTGGTCTAGGACTGGAAATGGGTGTGGCTAGGCTGATGTGGGCTCCCACTCTTGACCATAATAATTGTCCATTGAGCAGGCTAAAAATAGTGACTTTAATTCAAACTCAGATTCTGACTACGAAACCGAGCTAGGGATTAATATATTTACAGTAGTAGCTTCGTTGCATCAGCGGTGGCAGTGATTTGCCACACCGCAGCCATGGCGGGAGCAATAATCATTGCACATTATACGACAGAAGAGGAAGAAGAACCTCGACATGTCTGCAATTGGACAGGTTTTCAATTTACTAATGCCGATCCTTATTGGATTCTATACAACGTGTTTCGACCATATTCGAATGAACAAGGAATTTTTCATTTGTTTACGGGATATAATTCATGAAACCGGTCAATTGTCCAGTTCGCCTGAAGTTACCCCAAAAGAATAGTTAATAATGTTCTTGTATACCATTTTCCATAATGTAAAAAAATTGCATTCTCCAACAATTCAACCGTTCAGGTGAAATTATTAGTTGCTACTTTAACAATATTTTGAACGTGATTGTCAGATTCTATGACGTATTTATAACACCTCCCAAGCTTAGAATTCCTCTGAAAATACAAAATAACAAATGGTTCTTTCCATATTTTAATGATTGTATCAGAGCTATAGATGATATACTCATTCCAACAAGGATCCCAATGAAAGAGAAGGGTTTATGGCGTAGTAGAAATTAGTACGTATCCAAAAATATTCTAGCAGCTTGCTCTTTTGATTTAAGATTTTTGAACGTCCGCTCTAGCTGGAAAAGATCTACTTTGGATTTACGTGTACTAGCATCTCCACACATGAGGGAAAGAAAATTGTCTCTACCCAAGGATAAGTGCTACTTAGTTGATGCAGGTTTTCCTTACACCTCTGGATTCCTTGTACCCTATTGAGGTATATCTTACCATCTCAAGAAATTTAAGCAGGGTTGTATTCCGAGGGACAAGAAAGAGTTGTTTAATTTTCGTCATTTGTTTGTTAAAAAATACCATTGAGTGGGAATTTAGAGTTTTAAAATCACAGTTCCTTATATTGAAGTGCACCCCATCTCATCAAATAAAGAGATAGGTAAAGGTTTTAATATCTTATTGTATCATACATATTTGCATTGTGAACAAGAGGAATAATGTATTTCTCAAAGAAGTTGACAATTTAGGTGACGATGGAAATTTAGATGGAAGAGCATTCATGTGCCAATGAAAATGACAATGGAACAATTAGAATGGAGGGAAGTGACAACGACGGGTCAAATAAAGAGATGCAAACTGTAGAACAAGGCAAAAGGGAGATGCTTAGAACTAGTTTTGCGATAGACTCGCAAAAGCTATATAGGAGAAATTCAATCATAATGTTCAATGGATATTTGTAACTGCTAGCATTTGTTATATAGTTATATTGCAGTATGTAATAAACATATATTTATTTCTTGCACTTTATGATGCACGTTCAATTGCATTTTATCAAGAATGTCAACATCAAACGAAGCCGTGTAATCTTGTGAGAGATCAATAAAATGGAATTCAATGATGGATAATTGTATGATTGAGGTGGTGTTGGAATACCTCCCTTGGCTATCTCTCTGACAGTAACCAATTTATACCCATAATATATATTGCAGTTATTAGTTCGATCTGTGAGAAGTTGCATGTCGAGGTAACCAACAACGACTGCAAGAATCAAATTTGGACATTGAAGAAAAATTACTACATTGTGAAATTTCCAATCAAGCAGAGTGGATTTGGATGGGACAACAACTGCAAGTGCACTACTGCAAAATTGAAAGTATGGGATGCCTATATCGAGGTAAATTATAGAAACATATTTTCACATAAAATCTTGTTAGTTATAGTTTGCAAATACACAATACTTAATATAATTTTCTATTCTACTGCCCATAGAAACTAGTGAAGCAAAGAGAGTTTAGAACAACCCATATCTTTATTTTTAGAGTGGCAAAAATAGTTGGGACTGACCATGCTAGCAACTCAAGATCTCGAGCACATACTAAATCGCTTAAAAACCCTGAGAATCCCATATGGAGGCATTAGAGTTGGACCCATTTGAATATAACCCTTGTGGGAGACTTGTCTGATTTCTCTGATGCATGTACACAGCCAGCATCATTGCCAGGTAGTCCGTATTTGGAATGACTGACATTCTTCATTTGATTATTGGGATTTTTTTAAAAAATATATTTTTGTTGCCTTATAAATTAGATTTACACATTCTTCATGCAGTTGTCTTCTAGTGTCATGGGACAAATATTATGTGGTATTTGTCAGTCGTTGTCTTGTCATTTATATGCCACGAGAAGAATGTTACAAAGATGTGGATGAATTTAGTCATAATAAATATCAGTCATTCACCTTTTTAGTTGAAGCTCAACAAGCTTTTACGAACTTTATCAAAGAACAATGAAGTAAAATGAGTGATTCTTGATCGAGTGGAAAGACACTAAATAAATACTATGTTGTATTTGTTGGTCGTTGCCTAGGAATATATGGATCATGAGAGGAATGTATTGCATAGGTTCATGGGTTTTTTGGTAGTTGTTACAAGTTATTTGACACTTTAAAGGAAGCACACGATTTCTTAGTGCAATCCGATGCAAATTGGAAGGAATGATTTTGATAGTTAATCATTTCTAAATTCAAGTGTTCTATAATGTAATTTCCATGGTGTGTGTGGGTTTGGACCACACACACACACACACACAGAGGAATGCTCACCTGCGCACCTTTGCACAAGTGTTATGGGCACAGAATCTGAACAGTCCACGTGATGTGGCACCGCTTGAAACCTCACAAGCCCAACTTTCAGCCCGATACAAAACTCTGGTCGGCCAATATATATATAGTAATTGATAGGTTTCATCATTTTTAACATATGGGGTTTTGCTTCAAGTATAAAATTAGTGGGCCCACTTTTATGGCTTACTCAAGACTTAGAATTACCTTATTTTTATCTGAAATATATGTTTCAATGGGCTTATTACAAAGGTTATCTATAATGCGACATGTACAGTATTCAGGGTATTAAAGAAGATATACTTAATGATATTAAGGTTCCTATGAATATATTACATAATTCTTCTTTATCCAAAATTCAGGCTGTCAGACACAACTAAAGATTCCAAATCATTTCGTTTCCAATGTATTTGTGATTTGGATTCCAATACATTGCAAATACAAGCTGCTAAACGAGCCCCAAGGAGAGAGGAGGCGGTGTGGTGTCACAAGTCTGGAGCAACTTGGCTTTGGGAGGGGGATAAAAACACTGCCTCTCTCATAGAATTGTGAAAGGGAGACTTAGAATGAATCATAACAAAAGATACCCTTTCTGTGCATAAAAGACATCAATAATTATGATCTTACATATGAACAATTCCTCAATATTTTCTTTAGTGGCTATGAAAGGTTTTCTCTGTGCGTTTTTTTTTTTAAAAAAAAATAAAATAATAATAAATAAAATAAAATCCTTTTTGGGAGTGTTTTACCTGAGTTGTATGTATATAAAATAGTCATGCTTTCCACAATTTGGTGACAAAATGTATTTACTTGAACAAATCTTTCTGTTGCCAAATTGGTCAGTTCCATTTGTTCACAAAGCTTCTTAATTGCAGACATTTTTGGAACACCTAGCAGAGGAACAAACGGTCAATTTTGAAAGAACTTAACTGTCAAACTTTTTTCAGGTGTTTATCTGCCTGATTCAGAAGGGAAAAGAGTTGCGTCCATGTATCAGTTTCAATTCAACATGCGTTTGATTCACACTTGATGTTCTGAAAAAGATTGACCATCAAGAAAGAGGGAAATATGGAGTCTTTGCATAAAGAAATGTGTTGAGAAACAGCCAATGTATAGAAACTTTCAATGAGATAGGGATGAAATGTCTGTTTGTAGCATCCTAATAGAAGACCTGGCTCAAGTCAGGGATTCAATTGTGTTCTATAGTAACCTTTATTCAGAAGAAGACTTCAATTGGACAAAGTCACAAAGGCCAAATGGTCTCCTTTAGATGTATTCCCAGGGGGAAAGTGGCATGGCTTGAAATAGGTTCGAAGAGTTCAAGAAAGTGGTTTAGGAGATGGGGAGATGGATAGAGACAAGGCTGCAGATACTGGTAGGTTGCACACGGCATGATATGCCATAAATTTCCTTAGGATAAGAACATTTCTCTGATTTGATTTAGAGAAGTCGCATTATATTAGGAGGGTTGTTTTCCTTTAGTCATTAGGCTCAACACTGCCACTTGATTTGGTTTCCTGTTGTCTGTGTATGGTGGCTTTTCTGGCTAACCTTGCAATATTTATACTTTGTGCATGACGTTGGAATCACATCCTTGAATAACCACGAAGAGTTGAACTCAAAGAACTCCATACATGTATGAATCCTAACTTGGACCACCCACCAGTGTTCTAAAATGCCTACCCTGTTCAGATTGTCTGTCTTTTTGCTTATCTGATGAATTATTTTTTGCCCACATAACAGAATGCAGAGATACAAGGATGATCCTAGATGTCTTCTGAAACTCACAATGCAATAGCCAGCAGCATTGTTAAGGCTCCTTTTGGGTAGGAGACCCTACACCATTGGAACATTTAAGCATAATCCCCATTTTGGTGGGGCCCACATCCTCCATATCAGGTTTTCATCATCAAAGCAGAGCTTCCTTAGTCTTAACTATATTGAAGTTTTAGAGAAAGGTAAACATGGCTAACACGAATTTGATTTATGGAGGATGCAGGGGCCACCAAAATTTGGATTAGGCCCTTATCCTGATTTCGGAGCATTCCCTGCCCAAAATGGGGCTGGCCGGAAACTTAATGTTATTAGAATTTCCGCCTGGAGGTAATGGACTAGATGTTCTTAGGCATCAAATGACTTGAGTGCATGCATGCGTCCCTTCCAATAAGCTTTGCACATATGGTTCATGGTGTCAGCTCTATTTCAAACAACTGGGATTCCATGGCCTTCTTTCTTCGCATAGATGATGGAATGTCTCAGCTTGACATGATTGCTTCTTTCAAACAGAAGTGTGATGGAATGTAAACTGTGGATGGAATAATGCTCTAGGAATTACAAAGCACTTTGGTGAACAAGTATGCGGGTTGTCTCCAGCTCATTACTGAGCTTGAGCTGGTAGAGACGGTGTAGTATGTGAATGATCTAGGGTTTGATAGATGTTTATCCTATCTTGTAAACTGATACTAGAACCTGCAAAAAAGAAAAAAGGGCTAGCAGGTTTGAAGTTGGTACAAGTGGAGATGAGTGAAGATGGTTGCGTGATCCAAGAAGTTGATAAATGGGTTAGGGTGGGAATGTGGAATGGCTCAAGTAAGAATTCATAACACATGAATGTGTGGATAACAAACAGATCTTCTATTCCATTGGTTGAATTGTTGAACCATATGCCTTTCTTGTACCTTTCTTGTACCTTTCTTGTACGAATTGAAAAACCCAAATGCCTACACCTGATAAGGTGCAAGGCACGACTCCATGCGGTGTGTGAAGAAAAGTGGGCTCTTTTGTTTGGAGGATAGGCAGGCTCCGGTCCATCTATGTACTGGTTTGAGTCTTACTGAACAGATTATGTAATCCAGATGAAAAGGTCAGGTGATAGAAAGGTGTGCATCCAACATCATTTTTGTTACTAGTATGGGGTATCAACTTCATCTCCTTGGTGGTCACGGTGTCTAACAACCACACCTGATAGCTTTTTTTTTGGGGTTAGCTTGTTAGTACACACCCATGTCAGTACACACACTCTACTGTTAGCCACCCCCACTAGGGATCGATACCAAGACCTCAAGTGTTGAAACAAGGTATCTCCACTCAGTCTTACCAGTGAGCTATGGATCAGGGTGTAACGGTACCTGATAGCTCACCTCGTGGATGAGCCAATTGTGAGAAACTGCAGCCGCCAGCTGTTTATGACAGGCAGCTATCATGACTGTTTGATTTTATTTCTTTTTCTTTTTCTTTTTTCATTGAAAGGTAAGGTTGCTCTAAACTCTTGTTATTGTCCTGAGATAGGTGATGGCATGAATTTGCAATTTAACCTGAGTAATGGCTCGTCTGAGAAGGGGCTACTGATCTTGATCACATGGGTTGCATTTGCAAAAGTGCACCAATGTAGAGCTTGTACTAGATTCTAGCTTTGTTTGAAATTGCTACAGCTTCCTGGGACAGAAAGTTGAGCTAAAATGACACTGATATGAGGATGGATGCTGCTGCCAGCAAACTTCTTGCTTATCTCACTTGATATGTTAGAATGGATATGCGAAAGGTTTTAATTTTAATAGGGATGCTCGGATGCCCACGTGTACAACGGCAGTGTTTTTATATTCGTCATCACTCTACTAGGATGTCAATGTTTTTTTTTTCCCATCACAAGTGGGAAAGATGAAAGGGGAGGGCTGCACATCAGCAAATAATCAACATTGAGGTCCACTAATTGAATGGTTTGAATTAAGGTGCATGCTTGCCATGTATATGGCTGCAGTACGTATATATGGATCATTCTACTCTATCATAGTATCAGTGATTATTTCCTTGAGAATGCAGAAAAGACAATAGATAATGTAACCGTCCAATGGGTTGGATTAGGCTCATACCAAACTACCTATATCCCAAGTTGACTGGTCAGATTCAGATCCCATTAAGCATGGATACAGGTCTGTTCGCTATAAGGGCCTTTTTGTAGCCACTTAAGAATGACTTCATCTTGTAATTATGGATTAGAGATCAATCTTTTTGGTATGGATTAAAACTACAACCAGAAATTAAAAACTATGATCTCTTATATGTAATCGGTATTAACTAAATGAAATGGACTTCATTTTAAGTGACAGGCCCCAAAGTGTATTGCGTTCCTTTGACGATTTTGCTCTATTAGAATTACGTAATAATCTCGACAGCAGAAGTACTAGGGGATTGCATGAGGAGAGATTTAAGAAGTAAAAATTGTGACAGGTGTGCTAACATGGCACTTGTGCGCAAGAACCAGGATACAGAAGAGGCAGGGATGAAAATAACCATGCCCCTATATATATAAAAAATTCTAGGATGGTTCACTGCGAGAGACATCTTGTACTGGGAATCTTCTTTCTAACCCTTCATTTCTATTAAATGATTCATGGCGAGTGAAAGGTCTGATACATTGCTTGGGGCATGTTTCACTGTAAGGTGCACTAAATTAACGGTCCTAATATTGAAAATGCGTGACATGTTGTTGGCATCTGTGGTGTAATTCACTTTAGTAATTAACAGTTCAGATGGATGGAACCATGAGCCACTTGTAGAGACCCCCTTTAGATAGAATTTACAGAGTTAATCCTGGATTATTTAGTACTAATTATATTTAAAATGTACAAAGTTATTAGAAGATAAATCTTCTAATGAAGTTACACGAAGGAGTCTCCAAACTCACGACTTTTATGGTGGTATATCTAAAACAAATCATTCACACCAATATGATACTAGTGCAAGGCCAGAGCTTTCGAACAGGTGGGCTACACTGTTTACATTTGTCCGTAAAAAAATCATGCCGATTACATCTCTGTCTGCAATTGACGGATAGCTTAGAAAACTGGGGAAGGCTAGAAAAGATTGTTTTAGAGAAGTGTTTTGCTTATTCGTACACTATACTCCACTTGAGGAGTTAAATAAATGGCCAGTTCTTTAGGCCCAAAGATCTGCACAATGTGGCCCATTGATGGAAAGCTATTGGCATGTGTGGATAAGCAGGGCTCCACGACGCACACTGACTTGATAGCTTTCCCCTACATTATCAATGTTATCAACCAATCCATGCTTTTTCGTCTTAGGATATTCAGGATGCAGGTTCCCATTTCCTGTGCAGCATTTGGGTGGATCTTGTTGAAGTTAATGGATTTGATCCAAACCTGTTGATACTTCCAAACAGGCTCTGAACCCTTAGCAACAGTTAAAAGTGTTAGGAACGGGTGTTTTCATTGTGGTCATGAACAACGCATAGACTAGAAATAGACATACAACGGTTTCCAAATGATTATAGCGGTGGCAATCAATGAAAAGGACTAACAGTTGGTGCACACTGACTAGCAGTGGAGTTTATCTCCACATCAGAAACAAGTAGCTGCACATTACTACATCTTCTCAGGCTTTCTTCTGCTTCGCTGGAAGAGGGAATATAAAGCGGAAAACCCACGCAGCCAGAATCGCTCCAACAAAGGGGCAAATCCAGTATACATAAAACTGTTCCCACGTATTGTGTCGATTATTGACATATGCCCAGCCGAAGGCCTGCAGCAGAGCAATTCCAAAATTGACATCATGTTTATGCTCGAAACTAAAACCACAAGAATAAACACTGGTATAAACCTCAATCTAATATCATTTTAGTGCTGGATCCTTCTTTGAGGGAGGATCCCCTCCTAGTGCATGTGATGCACCGATTTAGATAATGGTAAATCTCTGCAATCTTTCATTATTCTACAGCAACTAAATACATTTAAAAAAAAAAAAAAAAACCAGAAGAAGAAGGAGAAGAAGATAATAACAGACGATAACATCCAAACAAATAGCAACCTAGCAATAGAATAAGGAGACTAATGCCACGTGTCCCCAGTCAGCTGGGACTTATTTTCAAATCCTAACAAACACCAAATAGTATTAAGAAATGCATTAGATGAAATGGCTGTATTCATTCACTGTCAGGACATTGATAAATCAATATTCCCACAAACTGTTTTTTGTCACTAATTGTAGTAAATGTAAAACTACGACAGGTATGCATTAAAAACCACATCAACATATCAGGAGAGAAATAGACAAGGTAGTCAATGAGTTTTCTGGCATGATGAGATATGGTCGTGGTAGGGAATAGGGTCAGAGAGATCTGGTTGCTGGACGAACATAGAAGTTCAATTCAATCGTGTCGGAGGTTTGAGAGAGAGGGAGGAAGGAAGAGTTTCCAACAAGGTTGGACAAAAGTTCATTTCAACCAAATTTTTTGTTGTTAAAATCTCTAAGTAAATGGAACAGATTTTTTGCCCAAAGTTGACAGTATGTTTGAGAAGGCTTTCATCCCTAACGTAAGGACTGATCACTGAGTGTGTGAACTATCAAAATTTCTCTGTTTGGCTGTTTTACATGGGGATGATTGGTTTCACTAACAATATCTATTGGACAAAGGCACCGTCCAGGAAGCTTTTGGTAGGATGTGAGTCAGAGAGTTTCAGCTTTCTGTTCAACGCAGTTCTAGACAATATCCAGACAAACAACCACAGCTTTCAGGAGATTCAATTTTCAAACAGGTTTCCTTTGCATGCGGGATGAAACAATGGTGAACCATCTGCTTTTTTCATAATTCTCAGAATTAGTTTCTGTGCCATTCTAGTTGCACCAATGTCTGTTCCAAGGGCTTTCTTTAGCTTTTCTTTCCCCAATCCTTCCCCTCTCTAATATACCCTAACCATTCCATAAAGACCCAAGCTCAGGTCTCTCTGCTCTCAGCCCCCAACCAAACATAAACCTTAAGCTTCAAACCTCTACCAAATCTTAATTATAGCCCATCTGCAGATCCTTCTGCACTTAACCCCCAAGGCACCAATCAAACCTGAAGCTTACACTTACCCCAAATCTTAATTACAGTCCATCCACATTGGTGGAAGTCTTGGCTTTTTGACTTTGGAGGGTCCTGGGGGGTGTCATCTCAAAGATGCAGGGGTTTTTGTGCTTGGCAAGTAGATTTTAGATGCAACCATTATATAGCCCATGAGTACATCGATTCCCAAGTACAGGTCAGGCAAACCAGGCATCATACGCAAGTTGCACATGGAAAAAGCATTATGCATTCAAGTGAAGAAGAGCTGCAAGAAGAAGATCAAGAAAAGGAAAATCGTGAATGGATTATGGTAGGAAAATCTGTGAAGAAGGTCACTAGGAGAAAGGACGCTTCCTCTTAACTGACTCCATACATCACTGGATTCCCAGAAGGTTGGTTGCCTATCAACTTCTCTCAGATCTTCGGTAGAGCCGGAGCAGTAATGGAGGTAGTTATACCTCGAGATCGAGCTTCATCAAAGTCAATGGGCTTTGCTTTTGTTCGTGTGGGTTCAGATGAAGAGCTAGCACGAGTGGTTAAGCTTCTTCATGGCGAAGGTTTTGGGAGAAAAAGGCTGTCGGTACAAAGAGACAGTTTTGGTCCAGAGCTTCAAATAAAAGAAGGGGCTAAGATAAATCAAGAAAGAAAAGAGGTTTCCGTAGAGCTTACGATGAAGGATCTGGGTGAGGATAGGAGACAACACAGACAGAATCAGGAATAAATTGGGAATGGGAAAGTATCCACCTTCAGGGAAGCAGTTTTGGGAGCAGCTGCTCAATCTCCACAGCTGATGGAACCCCAGACGAAGGAAACCCAGGTGGACAAGGATGAGCTTTTCAAGGTGGAAGAAACAGGGAGGACAACACATCTGAAGGTCAGCCCGAAGGCGCTTGATAAGACCAAGGACTACTTATGGTCGTCAGTCGTGGCTGAAACAAAACCCAAATCAACTATTCCCCAAATTACAGCCTGGCTCAAAGACTGCTGTGGATGGTTCGGGGAAGATTAGATGATTAGACCCATTGGGGAAGAAGAGGTATGGATATGGGTATGTCCTGAGCGGATATGTGAGTGTCAAAGATCCAACCAGGTGATTCATCCATGGTTCACACACACACACACACACTTGTATGGGGTATGACGAAAGTTCACCAACACCAAGTCGGGCCTAATTGTGGAGACTGTCCATCCTGTCAGTCCCCTCACATAAGATGATCATCAATGAAGAACAAAGGTAAGTCCTGGTACCTTTATGGTCATGGCCAAGGCAATGAGATCCATGGACCATATCTCTCCCTTGGGCCTTGGCACTTGGCCAACGTATCCAATCTCTAAAATGCCTAAAGACTCAGAGGTTATACCTTAGAAACCCAGATGTATAAAAAAAATGTCCACAACAATAACCATGCCACATGTATAGATGATAATTTATAAGTAAATCAAAGTATGACTAGGTCCAAGAGCAACTAAAACATTGGCTTTCCAAAGCACAACCCCAACAAATACAAATTTGCCCCTAGCTGCAATAAAGATATGGTCCACGTGGGAAGCTTTGTTGAAAAAGGTTTTATTATTGCATTCACTATGGATTGTCCACAACCTAGCCATCAACATGAGTCCACACCGTGCTTGGAGGAAGACATCAATCCACTCCAACATTACCTAGGCTACCCTGAGAGGAACGAAAGACTTGCTCCCACATATGCCTTGTAACCTCACAATGCATCTGACAATAATATAAAGGATACATCCTAGCATTTTATGGCACCATGGTGGCGTGCTTTCGATGAAGAACCTAGAGTTCCAATTAAATCCCTTTTTTTATTGCCCTTCGTTTCTTTTCGTTTCAAAAAAAGAAACTAGGAAAGAAAATTTTGAAAACCATAGAAAGAGGTAAAATGGTCATTCTCATTTTCCTCTCCCATGGCAAGAAAGTTTGTTCCTTGGATAAAGCACCCATCTTTGATGAACATGTGTTCGAAGAAACATTTGAACCAACGAAGGGAGAGATGACTGCATTGTTTGTCTGTTATTATAGAAGTGGTTCAAAATATGCTCTCCAATAGTTTGCAGGAATTCCCAAGATAAAGTTTTGCTGATAAAAGGAGATGCCAATTGATGATGGCTTTTGGAAAGAAGTAACTGCGAAGAATACTCACTGGTGGTCTTCGAGCCTTCAAAGAGAAATATGAAGGTTTAATGTTCAAAATGTGTGGATTATTTCTAGGACCTTCGAGGCTTGAGAAAGGCAATCAATTTTGATATGTGGGATTTTGCATCATCAATTGCCAGAAATTCAGACAGAAGAGCCCTCTAAAGCATAGCTTTAAGTATCATCCAATACCAAGTTGACTTGCAATCAATGAAAACAAAACAAATCACCCCTTTCAAACATGCATTGTCAGCATGTCTCCTTGGGTTAGTAATGCTTGGAAACCATATCAGAACGACAACCCAAAGGGTTCCATGCTTAAACTCGAAGGTGAGTGTTCTGACTTCTCTCCAAAGTCCAACCAGGGGACACTAACACGGGCAAAACCTTGAGGATCTTAGGACCAACTTAGGATGGAACAAAGCAGAACAGGAGGCCACAAAAACTACTTTTGTAGTTTTTTAATGTTGTTCTAATTGGAGATATATAACTTCTAACCTGAGTGTGTGATTTTCGTGTTAGAGTAATCCTAGGTCCTCTCCTTGACAAGGTCTTCATTTCATGAACTCTTGTCACAAAATAATTCCATTTTGCTATAGTTTGAGGGATTTGTGTCTAGTGATAGGATCAGGAACATCGTTTCATTGATTTTATATCTTAGAAGAACTAAGATTAGGTTCCTCTTTTTATTTAGAGTTACTTTTAGTTAGATATGCTCATGTGTTCAGATCAATATAAATTATAGTGCTCGTACTTGATAGTATATTCAATCGACCTTATTTGTCCATTAAGTCTAGAACACATTTCATGGGCTACCACACAAAATTCACACTGATAAGATGATCCAACACATCCTTGTTTGCCCTTACTTTTCATAACCATCCTTTTCCAAGCCATGGATGGATGATTAGGATTGTGTAAAAAAGTGATCCATGATGGGAATCAACAAATAGATGGATGAAATTGTTGATTGAACCTATTTTTGTGTGAACGATCTTGACCGTCCATATTAAGGCTATTGATCAAATGGTTAAGATTGTCAAATCAATGTGATAGTTACAAGGTAGCCCATGAAATGAGTGGACCTAATGGATAGACTAGATTTTATTTTATTTTTTCATTTTTGAAGAGTAAATGGACAGACTAGATCAATTGATTGGACTATCTAAGTGTTCCAATGCAACTAGAAGCACTATAACTTATAGTGCTCTAAGAGCACTAGAGCATTTCTCTTAGTTAGAATCAATATCTGATCATGTTAGTTCCGTACTGGTTAAAGTTTAGGAATTTTAGCAAGGTGTTCCAAAACAGTAACGGCTGTTACGGGACTGTTACGGCCGGTTTTCCTGTAACAGCCGTTTCGATCTCAAAAACTCCAGTAAGAACATTGGTTCCTCAACATATTGATCACATAAACAAAAGTTTCACTTTTGATGTTAAACGTCCTATTGTTTCTTTACTTTCATACAGACCATAGGATTGCTAAGTAACAGTCCATAGGATTGATAAGAAACAGTCTCTACAGCAATTTGTCCTTTCAACCTCTAGGTTCAACCAACCACACCTCCAAAAGCATGGCCAGTGTTCTTAGCATCACATTGTGTCGGAGACAAATGGGCAGTGGGGGTATTTTGGGTAACATCAAAGAAAAAGTTTTGATTATTTGAACAAAATTGAGCAGACAAAGGTTCGGAACCCTCCTTGTCGAAGAAACCTTAGGGATGAGGAAATTGAGGAGTTTATCAGGCTTCTAGAGCGCCTTTGCCATTGTTTGCCAGCAAGAGAAGATAGTTTGATATGGTTAAAGGATAAATCAGGACGCTTCTCGATGAAATTTTTCTATGAGTTCCTCCGGTCTTCAGAAAGGGGCAGTAATATTGTGCACACAGCCATGGTGTGGCATTACCCCCCGGCGTGGGAAAGTAGAGGCCTGTGGGTGGCGCGTAGAAAGGGGGAGAGTGCTCCTTGTCAATAATCTACAAAAGAGGGCAATGGTGCTGGCCAATATATGCGTTAATGAGTTATGTGCATGCAAGATGCTGAAATGGTTGACCATGTTTTTATCCACTGCACGGTAGCTAGGATGTTGTGGAATTCCTTCTTATGCATATTTAAGTTGTCATTGGTGATGCCATTCTCAGTTGTGGATCTCTCCCTTCTATGGGACAGAGTGAAGCTAGAGAAGAGCCTTACAGCGATGTGGAGATTGGTTCTTTTGGCCATGATGTGGGTGATTTGAGGGGAAAGGAATGGGAGATGCTTTCGTAACGAGTCAATCACGGTGGAGAATATGTATTCTAAGGCTAAACCTGGTGAGGGAGTGGGTTGCTAGTATCAAATCTCTTGAAGATTGTAAATTTTTCTCTTTCTGAATCGGATGTAGCTTTGTAATTTGTTACACTTTCTCAGCACCATTTCAATAATATTTTGGTTAATCTTCAAAAAAAGAAAGTTTACAACAATAAGCAATAGTGAAGTATATCAATTTAGGGCCATTCACTAATCAAGGCATTTGCATTGCCTGACCCATGCCAATTGACATCCTTGAGCAAGATCGAAGCTGTCCATTAGGTCAATATTAACACGTAGATGCCTTGGCCACAAGATGGAAACAGAGGTATGTATAATACAAATGGATAGCCAATGAGTGTGATTTTCATGTTATGTTCTATCCACGATGAACACTATGATTTGGAGTGGACGATCTAAAATGAAGTGCATGTTACCACCTACCACCTATAAATGTGAGAAGGAAGAATAAACAAAAAGAGGTAGTTAATTATCACCACTCCTGTCTCCATTTACGAATTTTCAATACAATTCAAGAGCAAGGGCATCCCCTGGATTAGAGAATTAAGATGATCTAGATGGTTTTA
The DNA here is from genome assembly GCF_029962835.1 of Magnolia sinica. Classification (NCBI taxonomy): domain Eukaryota; kingdom Viridiplantae; phylum Streptophyta; class Magnoliopsida; order Magnoliales; family Magnoliaceae; genus Magnolia; species Magnolia sinica. The sequence goes on from NC_080586.1 coordinate 179,437, forward strand.
TACTTGGCAGAGTCATACTTGGAGTGAACCAGTGACCTCTGCTCTAGTTTCCAGACTGGTTTGTAATCCATTGGTAGCAGAAGTTAGAGATATGCAGGCAGAAACGAGGATATGAATTATGGATGGTAAAGGAGAAGTAGAAGAAAAAGAGAAGAGGGGAAAACTCACATTGGCTGGATTCATGGCTGGTCCCGTATAACCAGATCCAGCAACAACCATTGAGACAGTGGAGATGGCGATAAGCCACGTCTTAAAAAATAGTCTCTTGGGGCCCTTTAGGATTATGAAAAGAACAGCAAAGCTGATCAGGAAGGTCAAGACGCCTTCAGCAATGGCCCCAGTATGTAAGTCGACTTTCAAAGAAGGTCCACCAAGCTTATGTTTGTATTGTGGAGGCATGTATTTGATGATTGCCAAGGCACCAGCCACTGCCCCAGCTGCTTGGGCAGGGAGACGAAGAGCGATGGAGAAGAGGCTATCGGAGCCTACACCAGCAGCATAGAAAGAAGCAGTGCCGGTGGGGTTGAAGCTGGCACCGCCCAAGGCCTGGCCGATTATACTGAACAAGAAGACGAGAAGGGAGATGAGAGAGGTGGTGATGAGGAGGAGGAGGATGGGGCCTTGGATTTGGAGCGCCGATGCAATGATGGAGGTTAAGGTCCCCATGGTTGAGACGCAGAACACCCACATGCATGTGATTGCAGCATCAGCTATAGCTTTCTTCACCAATCCCTTCATCTCTTTACTCTTTTTTTCTCTCAGACCGATCGATCGGTAAAGAGAGAAGATAAATCAAGCACCCTCCCTCTCTCTCTCTCTCTCACGCAACTCCAACCCCCACCAACCACTACTCCCAACAGATGAAGGATGAGAGGGGCGGGCACCACATGTTTTGCGTTGACCTTAAATACTTCATTCCTGTCCGTCTATTTCCTCACCTCTAGTGGGTCCAAGTACGCATCTAGCCGTGCGTTAGAGGCGAAATTCCCTCGCAGGAAGTTCCTGCGCAAGGATGCTGGGTAGGATCCGACGAGATGTTTTTGAGAAATCCACACCGTTCATCCATTTTACGAGCTCATTTTCGGACGTGTAACCAAAAATGAATTGTATCAAACACTTAAGTGGGACAAACGAGAGGAAAGAGTGGAAATTCAGTGAGCACCGTTGAAGTATTCTTACGGCAATAAAGTTTTGTATCCGGCTATCTTTTCGGTTTTTTCACTTCAGCTCATTAGGAATGAACTTATAAACGGTTTGGATAACATATAAACATGGAGGCTAAGAAAGTTTCAACGGTAGAAATTTCTTTTCCAAAATTTTCCTCTTGTATGAGTCACTTGCCTTTTGTATCAACCTCATTTCGGTGGAACATACTAAAATGATCTACCAAAACGGATGGACTGAATGAATTTCTCACATACATTGCAATGCCTCCCACCCACCATCCTTGCCCGGTAACTTAGGCTTTCGCAGGAAATCCGCGTCCTAGTAAGATGGTTTTATCGGAAACGGATTGGCTACTCCCCTCACACCAGCCAATGGATGGTGGTAGGTGCTCTGTGGGCTCCACCATGATGTATGTGTCTCATCCATGCCGTTCATCTATTTTTACAGATCATTTTACAATATAAGGCAAACAAAGAGGTATATCCCAATCTCAAGTGAACCACATTACAAGAAACAGTGTTGAATGAGCGTCGAACATTAAAAACATTTTGGGGGCTATAAAAGTTTTGGATCAAGCTGATTTTTGTTTTTTCTCTTCATCTGGGCCTGTATGACCTAATTAACAGATTGGATGTCAAATAAACAGTACAGTGGGCCTTAGGAGGATTTTAATGGTGGATATCTAATCGCTATTGTTTTCATGTGGTGTGGTCCACTTGAGATTTATATCCCTCTCATTTTTGGGATCAAGACTTAAAATAATCTTTAAAATGATGAACGGAATACATACATCATGGTGGGCCGACAGAGCACCGACCACCAGCCACGGGGCTGGTGTCAGGGGGAGTGGCCCATCCGTTTACAGTTTTATCATACCACGGTCCTTCCCGCCCCACGGTATCATTTCTCCTTTCTTCTATGTCTTTCGTTTTTTTTGAAAAGTACCTTTTTAAGATGCCTCAGTGGCGTAAAACTCGTTGGAATCTAATTTTCGGATGCGCCCCGACGGATTCCTCTCGTCGTAGTGTCTATGGGCTCCATCCATCAGTTTCTCTCTCAATATCAAAGTAGCAAAATCGGATTGCCTACTGAGTTACACCATTAGCCATTATCGTAGTGAGTAAACTATGTTGTGCACACCCTGAATTCGTGTTGTTTATCTACTCCGCCCCTCTGCTTTTCTATATCATTTTAGTGGTTGAGTCTAAAATTGAAACATATCCAGAGCTCAAGCGGGCCAAGCCACAGGAAAAAGTGAGAATAATGATTTCCACCATTGAAACTTTCCTAGACCCACATTGACGTTTATTTTCTATCTTGTTCATAATATCAAAAGGACATGGAAGAAGGTAAAAGAAAAATATTAGCTTGATCTGTAACTTTTGTCACCCTAGAGGACTTTTCAGCAGTAAATGTTCAATTCACACTGTTTCCTACGGTGTAACCCATTTGGGCTTTTTATATGCTTGAATTTTAAAAGCATGAAATAAAATTAAATTGTAAAAGGGTAAAACAAATATACCATGTTGGGTCCCACGTGGTTTACTTTGTACGCAATCCGCTCCTCAAAACATATAGCAATCCGAAACTCAGGTGGTCCATACCACATGAAAATGAGACCATAAAAGTTTACCCACCAAACCTGCCTGGAGCTGATCATAATGTTTTTATGCCATCCAAGCCGTTCATAGGCATATCACCTCTCCGATCAACTGTAGTCACAGATATCATCCTGATAGAACACTTCTGTGGGCCCCTCAGAGCTTCCAATAGTGGGCGTTCAATCCCTGCTGTTTCATGTGGTGTGGCCCACCTGAGTTTTGTATCTGCCTGCTGATCCTGAGAAACTTATGGACGGAGTGGATCTGTCACAGGAATCTATGTGGACCACGTAGCTTCGGACCCATCTCTGTGCCCAGGCAAATCGTGCGGCCCTACTTTTCAGTTGGCTCCTACTCCCACCGAATCCGGCGAAACCGGATGAGAAAATTAACAGCGTCTTTTACGAAGGGTCCAAAACTTACCTTCCTGTCTTAGGCCTTGCATGCACGGACAGAGCATACGAAGACGAAAATACCTTTACTTTTCGTCTCGCATTGCACGTACGGACAGAGGTATTTCAATTTACAAATGCTCTGTCCGTACGTACAAGTTCTGAGCTGAGAAGGTAAGTTTTGCACTATTCGTAAAAGAAGCTGGATAAAAGGTAGCGTTTAAGTGATAATTTTCTCAAACCGGACCGCGTACTGAGTCACTCGATAAGATCTCATCCTACTTAGTAAACTCTGTTGGGCCCACCTTGAATGTATGTGGTTTATCAACACCCTCCATCCATGTTTTCCAGGTCATTTAAGGGGTCGAGACCAAAATTGAAACATATCCAAAGCTTAAATCGTCCTTACCACAGGAAATAGTGGGAATAATGATTTCCATCGTTGAAACCTTTTTAGCCCCACATTAATGTTTATTTCTCATCCAACCTATTCATAAGATCACCAAAACATGGATGAAAAGGAAAACAGAAATATAACCTTGATCCAAAACTTCTGTGGCCCTCAAGATTTTTTTTCAACGGTAGATGTTTAATGCATATTGTTTCCCATGGTGAGGTCCATTTTGAGTTTTAAATATGTTTTATTTTTGAGCTAAGGCCTTAAAATTATCTAGTTAAATGAATGGAAGGAGTAGATAAAATATATAAATTATGGGGGAACCCCACAGAGTTTACTCAGTATGCTTACCGTTACAAATTACTTAGTTTGCATTCCGCTTCCAAATCTGGCGTGTTGAATAGAGCTGGGTAAAATAGACCCGATCCAGTGGATCCGACCCGACCCGATCAGAACTGAATCGACGATCTGGATCGGTGTGGATCGGGTAGCCCCATTCAGATCTGAAATCTTTTCAGGTTGAGTTCGGATTGGCCCTGATCCGACCCGACTCGACCTAAACACCCGATCCAAATGTATACGGACCGATCCGATCTTACCCGATCCGGAGTAGTTCTTAATGATCTTTCTACTTTTTCCTATGATATGGTCCGCTTGAGCTTTGGATATGCATCAATTTTGGGTTCAACCACTAAAGTGATCTGCAAAAACGAATGGACGACGTGGATAAATCACATGCATTCGAGGTGGGCCCCAACAGAGTTTAGGGTGTACAATAACAATGGATTTGCTGATGTACCGCATACAGGTATATAATCGGCTGCTGCAGGCGCTAGCTGTAGGTACATGTTGTGCCAAGGCAAGGACTGACGCTCCTCGAGCTCCGATTTGTACAAACGATTCAAAGGATATCAAAGTTACATAGGCCCCACAGTGATGTATTTATTATATCTATGCCGTTCATATATTTTTAGAGACCATTATAAAGCATTGTCCAAAAAATGAATAATATCCAAAGATCATCTGGACCACACCACAAATAACAACAAAGAATGATTTTCACCATTAAACAATTTGTGTTGTCCACATGATAGTTAGATCTGTCTTATTTTTAGTCTCAAGCCTTAACACAAGCTCGCCAAATGAATGGACGATTTGGATATAACACATACCTCACCATCAGACCCATAGAACTTGCTAACCTCAATACAGCAAGTATGTGACTTGCATGAAAAGAAAGTAACTTTCGTGCAGTGCACGTCAACATAAAAGCCTAATGCACTTCTTTCATAGTCATGTGGGGGCCTACCTTGATGTATATGTTTTATCTAAGCCGTTCATCTATTTTGACATATCATTTTAGGCGTTGAACACAAAAGTACAATATATTGAAGACTGACATAGACCACAGCATATCAAACGATCTGAATCGTATCCAATCCGATCCGACTCGGTTTCCCTGACCGAGTCGGACTCGGTTCGGGTCAAGTCAATCAAACATTGGATCGGTCTGAGTCAGGTTTTCGGACTCGGCCTTGGATCGGATCGAGTTCAGGTCAAATTATTAGAATTTCGGATTGGACTGAGTTAGGCCCAATCCGATCTGATCCGGACCGATGCCCAGCTCTGGTGTTGAATAAACTTTGCGGCCAACACGATGTATTTGTCTTGAAAACGGATTGGCTACTCCCCTGCCACCAACCCGGTGGCTGATGGTCGGTGCTCTTTAAGCCCCACCATGATGTATGTGTTTCATCCATTCCGTTTATTCATTTTTACAGATCATTTTAAGGCTTGATCCCAAAAATAGAGGGATATAAATATCAGGTGGATCACACCACAGGAAAAAAATAGTGATTGGATATCCACCATTAAATTCCTCCTAATGCCCATTGTACTGTTTATTTGACATCCAATCTGTTGATTAGGTCATACAGACCTGGATTAAGGAAAAAACAAATATTGGCTTGATCCAAAACTTTTATGGCCCCCAAAAAGTTTTTAATGGTCGACATTCATTCAAAACTGTTTCTATAATGTGGTCCACTTGATATTGGGATATACCTCATTTTTTGTCTCATGCTATAAAACGATCTATAAAAATAGATGGATGGCATGGATGAAACACATACATCATGGTGGGGCCCATAGATCATTAACCAACAACCATTGGGTGGTGGCAGGGGAGTAGCCAATCCGTTCTCATCTGTCTTATACACGCCGTTCATCGGTTTTTTCACCTCATTTAATGGATGAGTATGCAAATTTTAAACTAAGGTGGACGACACCTTACGAAGGATACAGTGGGAACAACGACATCTAACTTTGAAACCATACAAGAGCCAGGAAGCGGGAAGCGGATTGTTTAATGAGTAAACGACACCTCACGAGGGATGCGGTGGGAACAATGACATCTGGCGTTGAAACCTTACTAGAGCCGTTAAGCAGATTGTGTGGTAAGTAACTAACTATGCTTAGGGGGTGTTTGGACAGTGGGAATAGATGACATTAGGTGGGATGAGTTTTAAAAAATGTAATGATGGGCTGTGTCAGGAAATTGTCTTACAATGCCATGGGTTTTGTAAGTCCATAGGATCCTGTGCCATGGTGTTTGGATGACATGGGATGGACGGGTTTCAACAACTCCCAGTCGGTGCTCTGTGGGCCTCACCATGATGTATGTGTTTCACACATGTCGTCCACCCATTCTTCCATGTCATTTTATGGTATGAGCCCAGAAATGAGTTTGATCCAAATCTCAAGTGGACCGCACAGTTGGCCTTGGGAGGTTTATAATGGTGTAATTCAATCACTATTGTTTTCCCATGGTGTGGTCCACCTAAGATTTGTATCTACCTCATTTTTTAAATCAAGCCCTAAATTTATATTTCCAAATGGATGGACGGCATGATAAAACACATATATTATGGTGGGGTCCACCTAGCACCGACCACTAGCCACGGGAAACCCAAAGTAGGCTGGCGCTGCTTCCAAGAAGACCCTGCAAACCCACTTCCAACATCAGTCCCAAACAGGCCTAAACTAAAATCCATTGGTTCCACAAAGCCACTCCCACCTACTTCCATCTATTCCCGCCGTCCAAACACTCCCTTAGCGTACAGAGTAAACCATGTAAAGTTAGCTATGACTTGTATATTTTATCCACTCCGTCCATCCATTTTACCAAGGCTTGAGCCAAAAAATGAAACCTATCCAAATCTCAAATGAACCACATCACAAGAAACAGTGTGAATTGAACATATACCATTGACAAACTATTGGGGCCACAGAAGTTTTGGATCAAGCTTATATTTGTGTTTTCTCTTCATCCATATCTGTATGATCTTATGAATAGGTTGGATGACAAATAAACATCACTATGGGGCCTAGAAAGGTTTCAAAGGTGGAAATCATTATTCCCACTGTTTCCTATTATATGATCTACTTGATCTTTGGATATGCTTTAAGTTTGGACTCAACCCCTTAAATTAGTTAGAAGAATAGATGGACGGCGTGCATAAACCACATATATTCACTGTGGGCCCAACTGAGTTTACTCAGTACAATAAGAGCATACAGAATAACTCGGTATGCAATCCAATTTCCCAAAGCCCACAGTATTGTTTATTTATCATCCAACCTTTTCACATGTTGGCACAGACATGGACGAAGGGAAAACACAAATATTAATTTGATCCAAAACTTCGGTCCTTGGAGGAGTTTTCAACACTAGTAGATCAATTCTTATTGTTTCCTATGGTGTGGTCCACTTGAACTTTGGATACACTTCAATTTTAAGCTCATGCTTTATAATGATCTGAAAAAAAGGAATGGACGGCGTGGATAAAATACATAATCACAGTGGGCGCCATAGAGTTTGGGCACCACCATACACCCTCTGAATTACAAAGCAATCTGCATCACATTACTGATGTCCCCAAGTCGCGGAATCTAAAGGCTATGTGTCGTGACTACATTTGGGCATGGGATGAGTCGACTTGTCCAATTCATTCAGACCCCGTCTTGATTCGAACTGAATGGGTGAGTTGATCTCAATCGAGTAGACTTTATCCAATCTGAATTCTAACTCGACTTGATTCGGAACCTGACTTAACTCGGGTTCGAATAGTGTGTGTGTGTGTGTGTGTGTGTGGAAAAGGTATTATGCGCTCGACCTCACGATAAGCTCTTGTGAGGTCGAGCTGTGTGGGCCCCACCATGATGCGTGTCGACCATCAACATCGTGCATTTGATGGGTCCCCTCTAAATTATGGGATATCCCAAAAATTAGCCGTATACGGAACTCAGGTGGGCCATAACATCTAAAATCATATGAAGACATGCCAAAAACATATAAAGGCACTTAGTGGGGCCCACCTGAGTTTTGAATGCTGCTGAAACTTGGTCTGAACCCTCATCCAAGTGGGACACACATAATGGATGGGCTGGATTTGCAAACCACATCTCGGTGGGCCCAAAAAATGATTATTAATGTTTTAATGGTGCATGGCCCCTCCCCACTTCCGTATGTGGTGTGGCCCACACAAGTCACGGATTGACTTGATTTTTGAGACCTAGGCCCAAGATGGAATGGTGCATCTGACTGATGGGGTAGATGTTTGAAACGCATCATGGTGGGGCCCACACAACTCGACCTCATGGGACGGCCTTGTGAGGTCGAGCGCATAGTACCTTTTCCCATACACACACACACATACACACCTAATTATCTAACATACGATACCTGTCGTATACCCACACCCGACCCAATCTCTCTCCCTCCCTCCTCTCCCGAGCCCAGCAACCACCCACCACCACCAGACACTGGGCCACCCTCTCTCTCTCTCTCTCTCTCTCTCTCTCTCTCTCTCTCTCTCTCTCTCTCTCTCCCGAGCCTGGCAGCCACTCGTCTCAACTCAGGCAACAACACCCGTCCACCTAATAAAGGTAATTTATTAATTTCTATAGTTTTTCTTTATTAATTTATAATTTATTGGGGTTTTGTGAAATTGGTGTCAGATAGGGTTGAAATCGGGTGTGTCTAGACTGGTTGTGGTGTGTGTCTGGGTTGGGTGTGAACCGTGTGGTGCATTCAGGCTGGCTCGGATGCGACTGGACTGGCCGTGGTGCGTCCGAGCTGGCTCAGGTGGAGCCATTTCTAAACCATAAACCTAAACCTTAAACCCAAACCTTAAACTTAAACCTAAGCCCAAACCTAAACTCTAAATCTAATCCTTAAACCCTAAACCTAATTCCTAATTCTAAAACTTAAGCCCTAAATTCTAAATGGCTAATGCGTTTTATTTTTTTGAATTAGACAATTAATAGTTTATTTTTATGAATTATGGATTACATTGCTTATTGCTTAGCTTATTTATAACGCCCTGAAAATCGGAGGTCGAGCATCAGCCCAACTCCCGAGTTCTAACGCATCACTTATGCAACATGGATAATGATGATTAAATGTTATCCGTATTAATGCATTTAACATGAATGAGATTATACCAAAACAGCATATCATACTCCGGAGACAGTTACATTACGCAAGCGGAAGACTGTGATAAGTATATAAAGTATGTAAGTGATTGTGAGTCTCCCGGGTATGATCATGTTACCAGGTCGAATAGTTACAAGTATTATTTCAAAATATAAAATGTCAAAATGTGGTGGTCCACTACAAGGTATTAGCCCTGAAGCCCCGTTGATTGAGAACAGTCTACGCAAACCCGCTTGAATACTGCATGTATGAGAATGCCTCCTCATCATCCTCAAAGTCTAGCTCCGCCTCACAGGCTGCGCCATCACCTGAAACTACAACAGAGTCTTGTTGGTGTTTAAAACACTGTCTCATAACGTGGGAGTGAGTGATCAACTCAGTGGAGCTATAAAAGCAAAGGTTAACATGCTATCAATTCAGTCAAGCAGTAATGATAAAGCAGCACAATCAAACATCCCTAAATACTCTGATTAATGCAAGAATGATATGAAATAATGGTGCATGCCCTCGCCTACTCTCCCTTAGCGACTTCATCTCACGATCGCGGCATGCAACCCTTCCTCAATGCTTGACCTGCTAAGCTAAACGCACACGTAATGCGGTGCATGAACGTGATTACCGAGTTCTTATTAGACCTTTTTCACAAAGCAAGATTGGAAAGCTAAGGTACCTCTCTTATATCAATTCCCAACAATGATCCATTCTAGGGTCGTCAGTCCTAGTAAATCTCATACGATGTTACGGTTCTAGGTCACTGCAAAGGGCTCTTCACCTGATCAGTGCAGGCCTAGTATGTACTCTTGTTGTTACGTAAAGGCTCGTCGCTTCTACGCGGTCTTAGAGTATGCTCGAGGTCACTATAAAGGGCTCGTCACCTTATCAGTGTAGGCCGACAACTCGAATACAGTGTCCCATACCACTGTATTCGGCTCACGAGGCTGTGTTGCTCACTAAACACTATGGGAAGGCTCGTTACCCCAGCGTAGGCCGACAGCTCGACCACGGTGTCCCATACCACCATGTCCAGCTCATGAGACTTAGCGGATCGAGGTACCAAGGTTAATGGAATTTCCAGTGGTAGAACATACATCGGGTCAATCGGGTTACTTGACGAGCTCGACTGGTATGAGCGCACATCGAATTGATCAACATGAAGTGCATGAGTACTCCGTGTGGCCTAACCACTGTCGACAACCGAATTACGGCTCGGACTCATTAAACACGTCCTGTGAGGTGAAAACAACCTCAGCCACCAAATCAGGACCTGTTACCGATTACCTGGACTATATCCTAGTCCCAAGCGCATTCAACTTCAGCAGATAATCAAATGAGAAAATCAAGACAGCAATGAATCAATAATTCAATTCATACAATCATTTGAGCATATTAGGAAATATAACTTAAACATGAATTCACACATATACATTCCATACCTAAACAGACACTATAGTATAAATATATGGAGGAAATCATGCACATAATTAAGATAGTTGAGAATCATATCTCAACAATCATATAAAGTACAATTTACTAACTACTAGTTCATCCGGACATTTTTACAAACACTTAGACTACACTTTTTAACATACACGACATATGTTGGCCATAACATGTATTGAGGCAAATCCTTTTGCCAAGGAGTTGTTACACATACAACTAGTATAAACACACAACAATTAGTCATGGCAAACACATTTTCAAATTCCATACGTATACGACTCTTTCTATAAATACATGGAATACACTAAACTCAATAGAGTTCATAGATATCTGAAACGCGAAACAAGCATCATATTTGGCATGTGAAATAGCACCCACGTCAGTAATAAATCATTAACCGACATTGAAAGCCTTGAAAACCATAACCTATACATTTATAGTCTGCACCTTACGCCGGTAAACACGTAACGGATTCGTTTTATACACTTAGTCTTTGTCAACGGCGGATTGACAACCTATAGCATAAATTAGGTTAGCTATTTCATAACTTACACCATCTGAAACCCTAAAACAGATTAGGGTTAGGTTTTCTTACCCAAGTACATTGTCGAAAACGCCGAATTTGTGATACAGATAGGGTGGCTAAGTGCGTGGAGCAACAGGACCAAATCCCAGGATGAATCTCCAACTCTCTCTCTCTTTCTCTCTCTTTCCTTTCCTTTTCCTCTCCTCTCTTTCTTAGGGTATAAAGTTCGTATGAAATATAAGAGAGAGGGTTTAAGGCCCTTATATAGGCCCAGAACTGATGGGAATGGCCCTAGGGCCATGGTATACTTAGGTTATGTCCAAAGATCGGTTGTTCCGATCCAACGGAGCACTTCTGGAGCCCCCTTTTCTACGTGTGGTCGGACTTAAGCTCCTTGACATTGGATTTAGATCAGGCTGAGTTTTCGCTCTGATCAGATTTACAGATCGACCGTGGCGGACCAGTTTCAGTTCAACGATCACCGTCACTTGACCAGGGCCACAAGTACATTGCCATGTATGAAATTTTTTTTCTAATCTGAGGGTGTATTTAGGTCAGATTCTGATGGTCTAAATCCTTATATTTGGCCCGCAAGCGACACGACTCAGTTTACTTCAATTTGAATTTTTATTTCTAAAGATATTTACGTTTCTCACACAATTTACTCCAGGCTCAAGTTGTACATTTGTAGACACAATTAAGACTTGATTTCTGAGGGAGTTGTCAAGTCCAGTAATGCGGTCATAGATGTATAGTTTTGGGGTTATTGGAGTTTCGACGTGTGGTCCAGGTCCGATATGGAGTTTCGGTGTGCTCCCAAGAGCAACCGGGTTTAGTGATGAATGTTAGATTTCAAGGTAATGTAGCGTCAATGACTCTACACGTTTCGGGTCTTACAGATTATATTTAAAGTGATTGATGCTAATTTCACAAGTACTCTAGTTTAGCACTTACTAATCTTAACCTAATTGTTAAAGGTTTTGGTCCTGGGTGATTTTCGCCTGAGGTGGTAGTCGGGTCCTTGTACAGATTTTTCCGAGACGTTACAACAATCGGGTTTAGGGATAGATTCTAGATTTCAAGGTAATGTAGCGTCAATGACTCTGCATGTTTTGGGTCTTACTAATCATATTTAAAGTGATTAGTGCTAATTTCACAAGTACTTTAGTTTAACACTTACTAATTTTAACCTCTTTGGAAAAATGTTCTGATCCTGGGTGATTTCCGCCTGAGGTGGTACTCGGATTCTTGTATGGATTTTTCTGAGACGTTACATTATTATTATGCATTAGACAGTTAGTCTAATGCGGTTTATTTTTGCAAATTAGATAATTAGTTCTCTAATTGAAGATTTCTATATAGCTAGATAGATATAATGTGTTTTTTATGGCATAAAAATCGCTCTAATTATCTCATTTTAGGCAAATATTAAAGATGCAAGTTATGACTATATATAGCTCACGTTCAAGTGAAAAAGACCCAGAGAATAATGATCAGGATCTTCCAATCTAGGTGGAATTTGGGGCATTGTCCAACCACAAATGAAGTAAAACAAAACAATGGTTTGATGCTCTTGGTTACTTATGCCCAGGCCCCACTCGTCGCAATTGGAAATCCACCCTTTTTAATCACCAAGTAATAATCTTTTTTCATATGCATTCTTCACTATTGCATCAAGTGCAGAAAAATGCTAGGTGCATCTACCTGACAGGTGAGGTACACATGTGAGAGATGGAGCTGCTCACGAGGGATGTTGTGTTCAAATGCTTTTGTGCCAAAAACAAAATAATCTGATTATCAGCTGGGTTACACATACAAACAGAGTTTGAATTGTTTGTCAATCGTTCATAGGGATAGTGCGATTGGTGTAGCTTATCTCATGCTTTGGTTTAATTGTCAATAACCAAATATCCATTATCATCACAATTATAATAGTAATGAAATGCTATTTGTTTTTCATTTTATAGTGCAAATGTATTGTAAATACGTAACGATTAATTCTCACCTGGGTTTGAAAGAGAGAAACGTAGCCCTCCTAATTATTCATCCGAAAGCGTAATTACATGCATGTAATTGAACATGAATTTCGTCTAATTAAATCTGTGGGGCCTACGGTGATGTATGTGTGTGATCCATGTTGACTATCTGTTTTATCTACTCATTTTAGGGCATGAGCAAAAAGTGAGGTAAATTAAAAGCTCAAGTGGACTACACTGCAGTAAATAAAGGAGTAATGATGTCACTGTTGAAATTTGAAATGAGTCTGTTCATAGGAATGTGTATCTGTCATCCAACCTGTTCATAGGTCACACAGACATGGTTAAAGGTAAACACAAATATCAGCTTGATCTGAAACTTTTGTGGGCCGTAAGAAGTTTTTAACAATAGACATTAAATTATCCACGTTTCTTGTGGTGTGGTCCGCTTGATCTTCGAATATGGGCTCATGCGGTAAAGTAGGTAACGCAGATGGACTGTATGGATCAAACACATACATAAATATCCATTTAATTATGCACATGTAGACCGCGTCTACTTGGTACATCTATTGCTCAGGTCATGTTACAATGTTAACCCAAGAAATGAGGCAAATCTAACGTTTTGTGGCCACAACATCGAAAAGCAAGGATGAGTTGCCTATTAAGGCTGTCAATAGACCAGTACCCGAGATGGGCCAAGATCTTTTCAACTGCAGCCAGCAAAGTAAAACATAGATTAAAACAAATAGGCCCGGTCCTATGATGGTGTAAAACAAACAGGGCCAACAGTGACAATGATGATTATGCATTGCCTGGGTCTAAGTCTAATGGATCTCAAGCTTCACCACCGTCTTCGGTGCAAGATCTTAGCTCTTCATTTGATGTGCCCAATTATAAATGATATTAACAAAAATGCCCTTGAAACCTTAAGTTGGCTGAGCCCAGCTAGGTTCAAGATAGCCTAACCTGATAAAAACTTAGGCCCAGGTCCAGCCCTTGGACCTAGTATTTCATCCCAAGTCCAGCTCAAAGTGGGCCAAACCGAAAAGCTCGAGGAACTAACCTGGCCCGTTAAACAACTTTAGTACCTTTCGGCGCATTTTTTGGACTTGTAGAACGCAGCTGCCCTCTTTCTCTCTCTCTCTCTCCACCTGTACCACTCAACCGCACGCTTTTCTTTTTTTTTATTATTTCACTTTCCCATCCTCTGTTCACATGTCCCGTCCTTTGTTCACGTGCCATGACAGCCAAATCCGTGATGTATACGGGCTGAGAGCTGATAAGTCTTGCAAACGTGTTACTTGGTTCCACGTGTGAGACGAGTGCACTTTCAAAATTCACTCGACCATATAAAATAGAAAGGCAGCAGCAGTTAGGATTAGAAGTGAAGATTCATCACCATCGAGACCATAAGGCTGTATGTTATTTATTTATTTATTTATTTTATAATAGTAGAGGATTCGGGATAGGACTAGATTCTTATCATGGTTTCATGTCCATTTGATGAGCTATACATGTAGGTCAATCTAGACCGTAAGACTTTGGGGACCTGCAGCGAATGGGGCACCAATTGAAAATGACATTGATGGGACGACCTTAGCCAATCCATTCTCAGTTTAGTGCTCGCCAACGAGACACACCCATGTTAATTTTGAGATACGTCCAATCCAGGACGTGGCCCACAATTTCGACGGTTACATGTAAAGTGGATGTGTTGCTGCTCGCAGGGCAAATTCTCGCTCCAGCCTAACTCTAGTGAGAACTCACACGTGCCGATGTGAATACTTATTGTAACACGTGCACGCTGTGAGAATGACAAGTGCCGAAAATCGGAGGGCCACACATGTAAGAAAAATGATAATCACTCAGACAAATAACCGACGCTTCATATTTAATATAAATGTGGGGCCTACCTGATGAATGGACTTGCTTAAGTTTTGGGCCAGGCCTGGCTGCGAGGGAACCTACCTTGGAAACGATCTGGATGATGGACACGTGTTGTTAACTATTGCGCGAATCTGATGCGTTTTCTCACGCGAGCGAGCAGATAGCAACATGTCTTTATAAATAGTTGAACGGTGTTGATAAGAAGGGAAGCGCGCAGGCGGCGTTTGGCGATCGGCTGCATTCCCATTTCTTCCCTCGTATTGTATTCTGGTACATCTGCTATCAGGTAAGATAGGGCGTCATTCAATCCCTCTCTGTATTTTTTTTTCTTCGAAAGGTAACATTGGCCAGGATTGAAGTCTGGATCAATCATACACACTACACTGTCTCCCACTATGATGTATAAATCAGGGTTTCTCTAATAATCCCATTTTTATTTCTATTTTTATCAATTCCCATCTCTCGGTGTTTGCGTTTGTTATTTTTCTGATTTCAGATGAGACAGAGATGAGATGAGTTGGGATCAGATCATTTGCGAGATGGATGCTCACTCCATTCTCACTAAATAGCCCTGATTTTGTTTGTTTGAAGTTGTGTGTATGGTTTTTGCTAATCTCCTGGGATTTGGATTGCCTGCTAAAAGTTTTCTTGTGCTGGGAATCTAGGTGGGGCCCACAGTGATGTTTGTGATAAATCCACTACGTCCATCCGTTTTGCCATCTCATTTTAGGAGATGAGACAAAAAGTGAGGCGGATCCAAAACTCAATTAGGCCACACGAGATGGAAAAATGGGGAAAGAAATGCCTACTGTTGAAACCTTACTGGTATCCCCCTTATGTTTATATGCCATCCAAACCATTTATAAGATCATTCCCACTGGGATGAACTGAGAGAAACGAGAAAAGGAGCCTGATACAAAACTTCTGAGGCCATACGAATGTTTCAATGGTGGCCGTTCAATCCCACTTTTTTCCTCTCGGATGACCCACTTATCCTAAAATGAGATGGAAAAATGGATTGATGGGGTGGATTTCTCAAAAACATCACGGAGGGCCCCACTTTACTTCCCAGCGCAGGAACTTCCTTCAAAAGGTTTTCACATGCAATCCGCATCCAGCATCCCCTAACCTTTTGGATGCCATGTGGGACACCCAAATGTCAATCCACCACGCTGGCAATTTGTTAGAACTGTCTCTTATTTAAGAGGCATAGATCACATGGTTAGAATCATCAAACCAAAGTGCTACTTTGGAATCATCATAAGCAAATACAAAGTGGGATCTATCAAATAGATGTTTAAAAATGATGTTTGGACCTATTTTCTTTCTCTGCTTAATCTTGATTGTCCATTTTCTATGCTAGTGATTGGATGTTTAGGATAATCTGATTGGTGTGATTTTTGCACCCTGGCTTCTCCCTTGTTGTACAAAAGAGTTAACAGTTCAAATTGTTAGGCATCCCATATGCCAATTAAAAGCCTTGCGGGCTTTAGCAAAACCAACACAGAGAGAGGGAGGATCTCAAGTCCAACTGGTTGAAGCATGGATTATGGCCTACCCAGCTGATAACTTCTAACTTATTAAGTGCATTGGACATCTAACTTGTTCAATAGATCGACCCTGCCATGAGGAACATGTAATGCAAAAATCAGCCCTATCCACTCATCAAGTGGACCACACTTGTATTTTCCTATTTATCAGTGGCTATGCACTGTTTTCTATAGTGTGGCTCATTTGATGCGTGGATAGGGCTGATATTTGCATTAGGTGATCCTCATGTTGGGGCCAACCTATTAGGAGGATTGGATGTCACAAGCACTTAACAAGTTGGAAGTTATCCACTTGGCGGACCATAAATTGTTGTCCAACCGTTGGACTTGAGACCTTATATGCATATAGTCATTTGATTCCTTTGGATAGAAATGTCAGGAGTGGCACTCTCTCCATTTCCAGTTAACAATAAATAAGGGCCTATTTGGGCACCGCTTAAGAATGAATTCATCCAAGTTTAGTTAATATCAATGACGTATTAGTAGTTAGAGATCATAGTTTATATAAACTGTTGGTTTATTTGTAGTTCTTACGGAAAAAATCATCTTGAATACATAATTATGATTAAATGAAATGAGATGGAAAGCAAACAGGCCCTAAGGAGGTAGATGGACCAATTTATCTCAACTTGGATATCATTTTTCGATCTTAATTCTTTTGAGCTTCAAGGGTCTTTAAAGAAGGAAGAAGACGAAGAAGAAGAAGAAGAAGCAATCTGATTTCCGAATTCAAGTTAGATCTTTTCATGGTTTGGAAACTTAATTCAAGTGAGAAATGTGGTCTTGCATGTGGAAACCTCTTCATCTGTTCTTTGACATCTTGTTTATCATATTTATTACTTTTGTAAGATTTATGCTATCACTTTGTGGTTAAACATTTTTTTCTTTCACTGGTAGAGAAGCAAATAAGATTGTTAATGCTCTTGACTAAAGAAAGTATGGTGAGGTTAAATGTTTGTGCTAGGATTTTTTTCCTCTCTCTCTCTCTCTCTCTCTTTTATGAATAATGTTTTTGTCAATTATCTAGAAAAAGAATTTCCACAATAAAACTTGGATGAGTTCACATTACTCCAGTGGGGTATGCATTTGGTTGTTGAATTCCTTACCTTTCCCTTTTTGCCTATGAGAATGGAGGCAGTAGGAAGGTGGAGCATTCTATTAGGGTGACTGCACATGCATGGAACCAAGACAAGTTTTCACTGTTCATTCTCCTCAATACATCAGGTGCAAGTTGTATGTTGTATGTATTTCATCCTTTAAAAAAATAAAAAAATAAAAAAATCCTGAGAAGTAAAGATGCTCGCTCTTCTTCCAACTGACCTTGTCGTGGGATAAAAGATTTCATCATTTTTTTTTTCTTATCTTGTGCCCCCTGCTCACATGCACGCGTGTAAAAGAAGAGGTCCACATGATCAGATGTAGAAGTAGTGTCTATTAAATCAGTCTTACTCCCAGTTACCATGAAGTTCTTTTATATTGTTGTAGAAAGTCCTGATTTGTATCAGAATTCAAATAATCAGATCCAAATAAGGGATCAAGATTGGAGAATACGGCTTCATGGACAAACACAGAAACAAATTTCATTAATTTTGAATATCCATCATTGTAAGCTGTTTCTTTAACTGTTGAAATATTTGGGCTCTGCCCATGCGGAAGTTGATGATGAAGTGTTCCTGTTGTCAACTTGGTGTGATTCTGGTTGATTTTCTTTTCTGTCCTCTTGCAATTGTTGTTTCCATGGGATCATTCTTTACTTTCGGTTGTTGTGTTACTTGTTCAACTCTTTGGATCCTGGCCACCACATCCTCTTCTTGTGTTATTTGTCTAGATCCTTTGTTCTTGGCCAAGACAGATCTCTTCTTGTTTTATTCCAAGCATTCCTAGGATCTTGGCCAGCACCCTCTTCTTGTGTTATTTGTCCAGTTCCTCAGATCTTGTCAGTACATCCTCTTCTTTCCTGATCATGGTGCCATTAGTGTTCGAATTATCTCCGATATTATCGAAGTATGTCCGATATTATCTTTTTCTCTATCATAGCAATACCGATAACACTGGTAGCGATAATGATAACGCTGGTAGTATCAAAGATTTCAGATATTAGCAATGTGTCGCCAATGTATCAATATCACTAATGTAATCACCAATATTTTCAACTATGTAAATTCTAGGTGTCGCTTGTATTGCCAATGCATCAATATCGCCAATGCATCGCCACTATTTTCGAGTATGTAAATTTTAGGTAATGATTGTATCATAAGTGTATTGACGATATTTCAATAATATCACCAATGTATTGATATCATCAAAATTTTGTTTATTAGAAAAAAAATTTATTTCAATTTTTTTTCATGGGCACATGGTTGTATTAGTGTTCAATTTGTCATTGATAATATTGATAATATCTCGATATTATCGATATCGCAATATGCGCGATATTGAGACCACAATCTTTCACTTCCTTTCTAATTGTTGATGATTTCTTGATGAAATATCATGTGTTGATATTTTGCAATATCGATAGATGTTTGGATGGAAGATTGGATGGTTAAATAGGCCGGATGGGATGGTTGGACTGATTTCTTATAACAGCATATGGTTTCTTATATATGCATTCTTTTTGTAATTTTTATTTCTAAATATGCAAATATATATATTTTAACATCTCTTGAAGTTTTGCTGAAAATTCTATTGTTTTTCCCATGTTTCCCCGCATTTCCGGTTATCAGCGATATTATCAACGATATCGATATTGTTTCCATATCCCTGGCTAGCGAAACTTGTAGTGATAACCAATACTTCGAACACTGGTTACCATGATACTTATCATTCTGAGAGTTGTAAGAATGGTTCTACTTGTCATTTTCCTGCAGTGTATCTTCTTTCATAGGGTGGGTGATCTTTCTTTGCCCATGAAGGTATGGGTGTTGGTGATGGTGAAACCACAATGTTGTAGTCTGCACTCAGAAATCCAATGACGACCAAGAAGGATGTGTCAGCCTCTCACTGGAATGGTGTTGAACAAAGAGACTCGGTATAATGTGGTTGCAATGAGCAATTGACCAATATTGGTGATGTGCTGAAAGATTGTTTTCGTTTTTTCCGAGTGCTTTTCCACCTTACTTTTCAGCCAATCCTCCATAAGTGCTTACAGGAGTGCTCTAAATTAATAGCATCAATTTGTGGTGCAAACGTGCAAGGTATGGGGCTAGGAAAACTTAGTGTTTTCATCTTCTTTAAGCTAGATTGTCCTTCACCCCTACCTCCACTTGATCTCTTCTTCCTTGGCTTCTTTTCAAAATTGAGTTTTAACTGATGCCACATTGCCCTCTCCTCTTCATTTCCACAGCTTGAGTGTTCTTGTCATCTCTGACCTGCCCAACTGTCAACGCTAAAAGAACTCTAAGAATCCTTTACTTTAGATATGGAATCATTAAAAAAAAAAAAAAAACCATTTTCCAACCACATGCTCAAAGCAAAACAAAATGTGCCCCCCATGACCCCTTTGCAGACTCAAGGACGATGGGACAATGATCCAAGACTAGGACAGCTATGCACACAGGGAAATGATCATTCCTTGTCATCTATGGCCACTCCCTGTTTTGTTACATGTGAATTTGACTCCTCCCATTGGTAGTTGATCAATTCATGCTTGTGCACCTAATCAGAAAGTCTCTCATGCTTCTGGTTATATGGCTTTCATTGGAGTGGTCATAGGAAAATCTAAAAACATTGAAATCAGACTCATGCCATCCAACTTTGCCTAAAACCTTGATCTCTGACTCAAGTTTTTAGTCCCGTAAACTGTCGAGAACATCCACTGGTTGCAATATCTTACAGTCTTGAATAACACCAAAACTGAATTGGAGCCTGGCCACCAATCCTCTTTTTGCAAAACATCAACATTTCAGATCACAGTGACACTTGAAAGGTAAGCAACTGCACTTCCTCACTCTTGCCAGCCTATTTAATTAGTAATCTTGCATTTAGGAATCCAAACCCCTTAGTATGCCATGGAAGAAGCTTCATTCAAGAACTTGTAAGTTTTCCTTCCCCCTTTTATCACCAAATCCACATAGCCTGAGGATCTTTTGAGCAACGTCTCTCCTGCCTGCTATCATGCCTCTTTGACCTGTACCAGTTCTTTTGTAGTTCATGGAGGATACGAGGCTTAAGAGAGCTCCCTTCCTCTCGTAGAACTCTTTAAATTGATGTTGAATTCTTCCCCTACATCTGCCTTTCTCTTTCCTCCAAGAGCACAGCAGAGCTTTCAAGTCCTCCACATTATCACCAAAGGAGACCCCCAGCAATCTGCTGGCATGCTGGATCCTCTCCTCAACACCAGTTATTCGCAACTTTTCCTTGATTTTCTGTAGCCTCACAGTCATCAACAGTACCCTTGGTTAATCCTTCTTTTCCACCCCCACAGCCCAGCTATTGCTATCCTCACCTTCAAGAATTGGGGCATGAGTAGGCAAATGGCTCAGCTAGCAAAAGATTAATGCAATCTCACTGTCTTCAATCTCTTTGCACGCCAATTGCAACAAACCATTGATCTTTACTATTGAGCATTCCATCACCTGGGACACCCTCGATATATGCTACCTGCTGGTGGGTGGACCACATTGCTTCCAATGAAAAGACATACATCCCTCCCTAGATATGTTACAAAGGTATATGAATTTAGAAGAATCCAAGTTGTCAACCACACAAGGGCCTAGTTAAAGAGGAAGGCAAGAGCGGAGTGGCATGCAAACTAGACATTGAAAAGGCATACAACCATGTTAATTGGGGGTTTTCTTGGTTACATGCTTTAAAGGTTAGGGTGTGGCAGTAAATGGATTTGTTGGATGAAGGCTTGCATCTCATTGCCATCTTTCTCTATTATGGTTAATGGCTCGCCTCAAGGCTTTTTTAAAGCTACTAGGGGCCTTAGGCAGGGTGACCCCTTGTCTCTGTTCTTGTTTGTGGTGGCTGCGGAAGCCTTAAGTAGGATGCTAGCTAAAGGTGAAGAAATTGGTCTTATATCGGTCTTCAAAGGGTCCCCCGAAGGGAGTTGCGACTCTCATTTGTAGTTTGCGGACAACATTTTTATTTTGCAATGCTCAAATTTCTATGGTGGACAACATAGAGGAAAATTTTAGGCTCCTTTGAGGTATTCTGTGGGAGGAGATTTTCTGGAAGTCCAAAAGAGATGTTCTTGATTGGGTTGCCGTAAAGGGTGTCAAAGATTGTATAGTTTTGCTTCTTTTTTTATTTTTTTATTTTTTTTTTTAAGTTGTAATTTGGGGCTGTATTCTTTCCCCCTTGACTTTTGTCTTGGTGGTTTTTTCCAATAAAATTTCAGCACTCTTCAAAAAAAGTTAGGGAGGATAAGTGGGATTGGACAATGGGCAATTAAAAGCCTGCTTCTGCTGGTCACACCACTCCAGTTAGGCCCATAGATGATGCTGGGTTGGGGTATGGAGAGCTTAGGGGGACAGTTGTCCACCACATGCAATGTCAATTGAAAGCTGGCAATATGCATCTGACCCTCGACTGTTGAAAGTATAGAATGTTGTGTATTGTGTATGTGGTTTGGTGGTTAGTGTAAGTGCATGTGCATACTTCCCTTTTCTCTTGCGGTTTACTATATGCTTTATTATAATAAAATATTATGTGTTAGGTCAAGCAAGCCTAACACAACATTTCTCCCAAACTCTCCTTCTTCACCTCTCTCAATATTTTCCTCTCTTCTTCACATTATCATCATCAAATCTTTCTCTACTTGGTATCAAAGCATCCAACACATTGAGATGCGACACGTCACCTTGCTGACGTCAGCAGTCGTACGGTTGATGTCAGCGTTGTATGGACACATGGACTCCGTTTAAGCTAAAAGTTTAGGGGTTTGATAGATCTTGATTTTAGAAGATTTGCCATGATTTTTTCAGAATTTATTGGATCTCCTTTCATGGTATTTTGGGCGAAATAGAGAAATTCGAAAATCGGCCCCATCTTCCGTTTTTCTTCGATCTACCTCAAATCGGTAAGCTTTTCTTTGGTTTCTTTGCTCAAGATGGACCGAAATCTTCCTCCCAAGCTACCCATTGTGGATTTTTTTACTTAAGATCACTGTTTGAGAGGTTTTTAACCTCAAACGGACGTGTGGCTGGGCTGTTTTCACTTGATTAGGGCTTTTTTGACTGCATTTCTTGGTATTTTTGGATGATTGATATTTGTTTGAGGTTTATCTCTTATTATCTTGAAGGATTGAGTGAGATAGAGATGTTTGAATCAATCTTACTTGGTGTAGGGGCTCTCTTGGCATATATTTATCTCTCTTAAACTCTCCTATGGCTGACAAAGGGCCCTCATCTCTTGGCATAGGGTCTCTTGAATCCAACCCCTTACAGATTACCTCCACTAAGTTGAATGGTGACAACTATCTTCAATGGGCACAATCTGTAAAAGTATTTTTAGGAGCCTGCAATAAGTTGTTATATATTTTGGATGATCCCCCAAGCTCTACAGATGTTATTTACAAGTCTTGGACAAAGGAGAATTATCAAGTTTTTGCATGGTTGTTGAATAATATGGATTCCTCGATTAGCCACTCAGTGATGTTTTTATCCTCGGCTAAAGGCATTTGGGATACGCTTCATAACATGTTCTCGGAATCTTAGAATTTTTCACGGGTATTCCAGCTTATTCAAGAAATTGGTCGGTTCCAACAAAACTCAAGATCCTTAAAAGATTACTATTCGACGCTTTGGGGTATGTAGGATGAGTTGGATATGTATCAACACCTTCCTTCCAAATGTAAAGAGGATCATGAACATGCTCATAAGCAGCGGGATGATACTCGTATCATGCAGTTCCTAGCTGGGTTGAGTTCTGATTATCTTCATGTTCGAGATCAGGTTGTTATGCAGGATCCTCTTCCCCCATTGACGACAGTCTATGCCATGTATCAGCGTGCTACTGTCTCTACTCATCCTTCTCATTCATTTATGCCACCCGAGCGTTCAGCACATCTTGCTGGCGATCAGTCCTCTCTTGGTCTTCAGGTACCATCCTTGAGTTCAGGGCGCATTTCTGGTTTTGGTGGTCGTGGTAGAGGCCGCGAGGGAGATCGCAGTCGTGGCGGCCGTAGTCTTCGTGGTTGTGGCGGACGTGGACGAGTACGTGATAGTTCCCGCATTTGTTCACATTGCGGTGGAACTAATCACACTATTGATTATTGCTGGCAGATACATGGTCGTCCTGCGTGTGCCGCTACTTCTGTTGCATCCACGGTTGCTTCTGAGACAGTCTTCCACCCTGATAGCTGAGCAGTCTACTTCAGGGGAGTCTCTTATCATTTCTCGGGCTGCATATGATGCCCTTATGCGGCTTCATATTCATGATATTCCTGAGCCTTCTCCCGCAGCTTCGGCCTAGTCAGGTACTGCCCTTCTTGCGTCATCTTCTCCTACCTCCTAGGTCATCGACTCCGGAGCTTACTCCCATATGACTGGTAAGTTTCAATTCTTTTCTTCTTATTCTCCTTCTCCTCCCACTCAGTATGTCACAGTCGCAGATGGAACCCAATCTCCCATCTCTGGAATTGTTTCCATCCCTCTCTTCTTCCTTGTCTTTGTCCTCAGTCTTGCATGTGCCTCGTTTTCCATTAAACTTATTGTCTATTAGCTCTCTTACTAAATCACTCAATTGTTTCATTACCTTCTTCCTTTCTTATTGTTTGTTTCAGGACCTACAGACGAAGAAAGTGATTGGTGGGGAGCATGAGCGAGGAGGCGTTTATCTTCTCGATGATACACGCATTGCCGCTTCTAGTTCCCTTTCTCTAGATCGAGAGTCCATGACTCGGTGGCATTGTCGCTTAGGCCACCCATCCATAGCTAGATTGAGACTTTTGTTTCCCTCCTTATCTGTCACTAAACCATTATGCTGTGATATTTGTGAATTGTCTAAACATCATCGTGCTATGTTTCCTCCTAGCTCTTCTGGGAGGAAATCTCAACCTTTTCATCTGGTTCACTCGGATGTCTGGGGACCAGCTCCGGTTACCTCGACTTTTGGATTTAGATATTTTGTTACCTTTATTGATGATTATTCACACATGACTTGGATTTATCTTTTGAAATCTAAAAGTGAAGTGTTTGATGCGTTTAAAATGTTTTATCATGAAGTGTGCACTCAATTTCATTGTTCCATCAAATCCCTCCATTCTGATAATGGGGGGAATACATGTCTACTGCCTTTCTATCCTTCTTACAGGAACGTGGTATTTTGTCTCGGACATCATGTGCTCGCACACCTCAACAAAATGGTGTTGCAGAACGAAAGAATCGTCATCTTCTTGACATTGCTCGCACCCTTCTGCTTGGTATGCATTTATCTAAACATTTTTAGGGTGATGCTCTCCTAACTGCTACTTTTCTTATTAATCGTATACCCTCACATATCCTGTCTTACAAATCTTCATTTACTATATTGTATCCTCATGATAATCCATTTCCTCTACTACCTAAAGTTTTTGGTTGTACATACTTTGTTCAAATTTTGGATGAGAGTAATGATAAACTTAGCCCCAAGGCAATTAAATGTGCCTTTCTAGAGTATCTTTGGACTCAGAAAGGGTATAAATGCTTTGACCCATTGACTCGCAAGAAATATGTCTTTGCCGATGTAATTTTCTTTGAGGATATTTCCTTTTTCTCCACTCCTGGCCGTTCCCTTTGTGATCCTCTTGCGAGTCAGGGGGAGTATGACTCTTATCCTCTTTCTACTAGCGATCATGGAAAAATTCCTCTCCCCTCTATTTAGCATCCTGTTGGTGATATGGGTGAGCCTAAGCCTCTGTAGGTGTATCATCGTCGAGATAAATCTTCACACGCTCAGCCATCCACCCTTCCGCTCACTTTGGATGTTAGCTCAGGTGACTCTCCTACCTCGAGTTTAGATCTTCCCATTGCCTTGCGCAAAGGGTCACGATCTTGTACTCAACACCCCATTAATAATTTTCGTTTCATATGATCATCTTTCACCGTCTTTTCAGTCGTTTGCAGCTTCCCTTTTATCACAGGTTATTCCTAGATCTCTCTCACATGCTCTTCAGAGTCCTGATTGGACGAAGGCGATGATAAAAGAAATGTCTGCTCTTGAGAAGAATCATACTTGGGACCTTGTGCCACTTCCTTGTCATAAACCTGTTGGCTGTCGATGGGTTTATATGATCAAGTTTCTTCTAGACGGCTCAATTGATCGCTATAAAGCCCATCTTGTTGTTAAGGGTTACACACAGACTCATGGTGTGGATTACTTCGAGATATTCTCTCCGATGGCTAAGCTTAATTCGATTCACGTTATGCTTTCCTTGGCCGTTAATTTATCATGGCCCTTGTTTCAGTTTGATGTTAAGAATGCATTTCTCCATGGGGATCTTGAAGAGGAAGTTTACATGCATCGACTTCCAGGCTTTGTTGCTTCTCACAACCCTGCCGGTTAAAGAAGGCTCTTTATGGACTCAAACAATCCCCACGTGCATGTTTCGAAAAATTTAGTCAGGCTCTCTTGGAGTTTGGCTTTGTTCGTAGTCATGCCGATCATTCTCTCTTTATATATCGACGATCGACGGGCATTATGGTTCTCATTGTATGTGGATGATAATGTTCTGTTCGGTAGTGATTCTGCTGGAATGAGGGAGGTCAAAGATTTTTTGAAGACTAAGTTTGAGATCAAGGAACTTGGTCCTCTTTGCTACTTCCTCGGAATGGAAGTTGCTCGCTCATCATCCAGATTGGTCTTGTCACTACGAAAATATGCGCTCGATCTTCTCATGGAGACCGGCATGTTAGGGTGCAAGCCTGTTACCACTCCCATGGATACTTCACAGAAGCTTCGACCAAATGATGGTGCTCTCCTTACTGATCCCGAGATGTATCGACAACTCGTAGGACGGCTTATTTACTTGACTATTACTTGGCCAGATCTCTCATTTGCGGTGGGGGTTGTTAGCCAATTCATGCAAGCTCCCCGTACTTCCCATCTCACGGCTGTCTACCGCATACTTCGGTATTTAAAATCAGCCCCGGGTCTTGGCCTCCACTTTCAGTTCCATGGTCATCTTCATCTTTCTGGATATTCCGATGCTGATTGTGCAGGTAGTACTTTTGATCGCCGCTCTACATCCGGCTTCTGTACCTTCCTAGGTGGCAATCTTATAACCTGGAAGAGCAAAAAGCAGCCAGTTGTTGCCCGGTCCTCGGCTGAAGCAGAATATCGTGCTATGGCTCATGCGACATGTGAACTCGTGTGGCTTCGCAACCTTCTTGAAGAACTTGGCTATCCTCCTTCGGATCCTGTTCCTCTTCACTGTGACAACCAAGGGGTCATCCATATTGCTCATAACCCAGTTTTCCATGAGCGAACCAAACATATTGAGGTCGACTGTCACTTTATTCGGGAGAAAGTCGCTTCTAAGGAAATCGTCACTTCTTTTGTTCGATCTGGGGATCAACTTGTTGATGTTTTTACAAAGTCCTTGAGTCGAGATGCTCTTCATCGTGTTCGTGACAAGTTGGGCATGATCAACATCTATGCTCCAACTTGAGGAGGAGTATAGAATGCTATGTGTTGTGTATGTGGTTTGCTGGTTAATGCGGTGTACTATATGCTTTATTATAATAAAATATTATGTGTTAGGGCAAGCAAGCCTAACACAACATCTCTCCCAAACTCTCCTTCTTCTCTCTCAATATTTTCCTCTCTTCTTCACATTATCATCATCAAATCTCTCTACTAAAAGACGGGTCAACCTACACACCACATCAATGGCTGACACAAACCCTACACAAGATTTTCAAGTGGAGAGGTGCAGACTTCAGGAACGCGTGCATCATCGTCCTCATCTTCCTGTCAATTTCTGTAAACCTTGTTGCTCTGAGATGAACAACTACCCACCCGTTTCATTGTCTTCACACACCTCCTATATCGAAGATCGACCCCTCCACCCAATGCTCACCAGAGATGGAATCCCTGCTGTCTTCTTCTTCTTGATTGTTTTGCGCATAGACTATAGTTCTTCTCATTCTCCTTGTTGATTTCCTTGACAGACCCATAACAGGAGTGGACTGCAACAAACACCAGCTGCTACCATTCTTTGAGAGGAATTGCATGCATGCATCTCAAGTACATGTTTCTCCCACCCGAAACCATTCCAACCACCTATGAGTCGAACAGAACAGGCCATTTGAAAGTTTCGTTCTTCCTGTCAAGATTCTTGCAATATTGTGGTGGAGCTCAAAGACAATTCACCAATAACAAGGATTCAAGGGCTCACTAAGAAATTCCTTATCTAATTGTTCCCATGTTAGGCCCACCCAACCTATGACGTATGCTGTTGTAACATTGTCAATGCTTGCTGAGACAACAACTGACTCCAATTTCTTCTGTGCACATCTTCCCTCCAGAAGCTTCCACCTGAGCCCCATACCTTCTTCAACTAGCAATTCTGCTAAGAAGGCTCATGTCTTCCTGATTGCCTATGCTGACCACCCTTCCCCCCCCCCCCCATGGCATCTCTATGATTGTTCCCATACCCGATTTAAAACACTCCTCTTTTCGCCTTGACTGTTCTTCTTATTTTGCAGCTCTTTTCGCCTTGACCATCCTTCATATTTGACAACTCTTCTCGCCTTGACCATCCTTCATATTTGGTAGCTCTGGAAGGATCCCTTCTTATTGATCACTTCCATTCTGCCTTGTCTCTGTCAGTGTTCGAAATTTCGGTATCGCACCATGTATGGCACCCTTGGGATACAAATACATATCGGTTATCGCATGGGATATATCGTTTGTGTCGCGTAATTTATCGCACTTTTTGGGAAATATGGGGAAACATTGGGAAAATTGCTGAAGAATTTTTCAATGAAACTTCATGGATTATTAAAAAAGACCTTAATACACACTTTTAAATAATAAAATCTCAAAAAAGAAGTGCACATAATAGGTTTCCTTTGTATAGGGTCCTAAGCTATGTGTTGTCCGGTTGAACTAAGACCATTGTATTCAAATATGATGCGTAACATTTATATATGTATCAGGACATGTATGAAAACACAACCAATTGATAAGGTCATATAGATTTGAATGAAAGACAAACAAATATTACTTTGCCGTAAAACTTTTGTGGCCCACATAAGGTTTTCCATGATCATTAACCACTATTTCATATGGTGTGGTCCACCTGACACTATTATCTTATTCATTTCTAGGACCATGGCCTAAAATAAGTTGAAAAAGCATATGAATGGCGTGTATATACAATTCATACATCTAGGTGGCCCCTACAATTAGCGGGCCCACCCACGTTGCTGGTTCCGCAGTCTCGCCCAAGTTAGGCTTTGCGGGTACCTAACAAGAGATGGACGGACTTATCAGGGATTGTATGGGGCCCACTATATTATATATGTTTTATCCACGCCGTCCACACATTTTGACAGGTCATTTTAGGACATGATCCTAAAAAAGAGGCAGATTTAAGGCTCAAGCGGACCACACCACAGTAAATAGTGGTGATTGAGTTATTTGCAATCTAATCTGTTCAAAACATTGTAGGGCCCATCGTGATGTTTATTTGGCTATCCAACCTGTTTATAATGTCACATAAACCTAAATGAAGGTAAAAAAATAAATATTGGCTTGATCCAAAACTTGTCCCTATCGAAAAGTTATCAATGGTAAGCGTTCAATCTCCACTACTTCCTGTGGTGTGGTCCACTTGAGACTTAAAAAGTTCTCATTTTTTGAACTGATGCCCTAAAATGATCTTCTAGTAGACCCTACAGCCCGCATCGGAGGTTCATCTGAGTTAAAGAGACCAGCAGGGGAAGCAGATTGGCGGGTGTACCACACACCATCGATCTGGCTGGTGTGTTAACATCACCAAGTTCTGTGGGTCCCATCATGAGGTATGTGTTATATCTAAATCGTCCATCCATTTGGTGAACTTGTCATAAGGCTTGAGCCGAAACACAAGATAGATCGAAAGATCAAATGGACCATACTGTAAAAAGCAGTGGGGGATTGAACGTCTACCATTGATACCCTTTTAGGGGTCACAGAAGGTTTGCATCAATATGATATTTGTTTTTCCTCTACATCAGGGTTTGTGTGACCTTATTAACAAATTGGATGGAAAATAAACGTTATGGTGGGTACTACAAATGTTTTAATGGTGAGAATCATTGTCCCACTTCTATTTGTGGTGTGGCCCACTTGAGCTTTGGGTATGACTCATTTTTGGGCTAATGCTCTAAAATGATCTTGGTAAATGGATTAATCGTGTGGATATAATAAATACATCATTTTGGGGCCATGCTACTAGTCTCCTTTGGACCGTTCGTACAACTCGGAGGTGAGGAGCATCAGCGCTGGTCTTTGCGTGACACGTACCCGCACCAGTTCTGTGGGCCCCACCATAATGTATGTGTTGTATCCACACTGTCCATCTTTTTGGAGAGATCATTTTAGGGCATGAGCCAAAGAATGAGTCAGATCCAAAGCTTGAGTGGACCCACCACAGAAAACAATGAGGATTGAATGCCCGCCATTAAAAACTTCTTGGGGCCGCAGAAGTTTTCAATCAAGCTGATATTTATGTTATCCCTTCGTTCATGTCCATGTTAAGTTATTAACAGGTTGGATCACCAAAAAATCTCATGATGGGCCCTAGGAAGGTTTCAACGGTAGGCATCACTGTCTCCTCAGTTTTTTGTGGTGGGGTCCACTCGAGTTTTGGATCTGCCATTCTTCGTTTCATTCCCTAAAATGATCTCTCCAAAATGATGGACGGTGTGGATACAACACATGCATCATGGTGGGGCCGACACAACTTGCTGACGTCACTTTAGTTGCGAATCTCGCCACTCAACCTATCAACAGCTAATCTGCTCCCATTTTTTAAACAGAAAAAGGTTCTGAAACCCTAAAATCTCTCCAAAACTCTCAAATTCCCTCAATAAATCCAAATCTATAGGTTTTTTTGGCAGATTTCTCACCGAAATCTCGTGCACCATTTGAATCTTACTTCTGTTCGAAGAAAAAAGGGTAAGGAAATCGAGATTGTTGAATTCAAAGCTTTTCTCTGTTTTTTTTTTTTTTCCTTTTGGTTTATTATTATTATTATTTTTTGTAATTATGCGAGCCAAAAAATGGTGCAATATCGTGCGATATATCGGCTGATACCTAGAAATCTGAATTTTTTTTTTTTTTTGGGGTAATTTCTGAGGGGTTTCAGTGGATATCGTGTTGCTGGCCAGCGATAACAATAATATCGGCCGATAGTAACGATATTGCGAACACTAGTCTCTCTTTAGGACCTTTTGTCTGAGTTACATATTCCTTTTCATATTCAAGGAAATCCATGCCGTGAATACCGAACTCGTGCTGTGTTGAACTTTGTACATGTACTTCAGAATTTATTTATTACATTCAATCTTTCAGTTTGGGTGGGCAAATTCTCTTCTTCTTCTACATCTTCGTCTTCCTTTTGAAATTTTATTTCCGAGTTTCCTGCGAGTCCTTATTGAGTTGGCATATTTTATTGATGGAAAAAAAAATAAAAAAAAAATCTGTGCAATTTGGACAGTACTTGTTTTTCTTTTTTTCTTTTTATGTAGAACAAGAAAAGAGAAATCTAACCTAAAATGAACGCTAGAATTGGTGATTGGAAGTCCAACTCATGGTTTTCATAGTTTTGTTCTTCAAAATAAGGTAAAACTGTAATCTTCAAATGTGTTGAGGACAGTTGTAATGTTTTTTTTTTTGTTGGTTGCTAAACCAACTTTTTGCTTCTGCTTTGTTTTTTTTGTTTTTTGTTTTTCCTGTTTGCCTTACAGAAAGTGTTCATTAAAAAAAGAAAAAGAAAAAAAGAAAACACGAGATAAAAGAAGCAAAAACAAAAGCAAGAGAATAAGAAAACAGACAAACACAATAACAAACCCAAAACTGCCGGGTACTTA
Source organism: Magnolia sinica (assembly GCF_029962835.1). Taxonomy (NCBI): domain Eukaryota; kingdom Viridiplantae; phylum Streptophyta; class Magnoliopsida; order Magnoliales; family Magnoliaceae; genus Magnolia; species Magnolia sinica. Next base: position 210,878 of record NC_080586.1, read on the forward strand.
GTAGCAAACCCTTATCATTTGATAGTGTAATATGTGCATCTTCTCAGGCAAAATGCGAGGTGCAATTCAAGCAATCCGATCGCATGGAAACATTCTTAGGCAGGCAGTTCTACAACGTGTTCGTATTTTGGACCCAGTCATGCGGCCTGCTATATTTTCGCGTTTTGAGTCAGTTTCCTCTGCTCGCTTGGAAGAGCATGGATTTGAAAGTACCACAATCTCTGACATTCTGAAGGGCAAAGGTAAAAGTGCTGATGGGTCTTGGCTTTGGTGCACAACAGACGACAGTGTTTATGATGCTGTGAAGTCGGTATGAATTTTTGTACTTTTAGAGTTATGACGTGTGCATCCTATGTAAACTTGGGAATGTCTATTTGAAACATCATTATTAAAAGATATAGGATCGTTCTCTTTTCTTTTTCTTTTTTCTTGTTTTTCTTTTTTGTTAAGAAAAAGTATATGAGACCGTCCTATATCTTGTGATAAGGATCTTTCTTCAATTTTGCATGCAGAGCTTATATTTATTTATGTATTTATTTTTGGGCTCTGTGGTTTGCTTTTATATCTAGAAACTGATAACTTGATTTGAACATGCATTGTAGATGACTCAACATAATGTTGGTGCTTTGGTGGTGGTAAAACCTGGAGAGCAAAAGTCAATTGCTGGAATTATTACCGAGAGAGGTCATCAAAATCTTCAATGTCAAATGCTTTAGAACTCATTTATTTAAGGCTAGGTTGCTTGCAAAACAGAGTAGATTGTAGGAACAAGTGGTGCTCCATGGGGGGAAAACAAATTACTCTTCCCAATAAATAAATAAATAAATAAGAACTTTAGGATTACCTAGATGGTTTAAATACTTGTTTTGTAGGATTTCTGTTACTTTTGAGTTTTTGCAGGAAATGTGCATGAATTTTCTTGTTTTTCTCCCTTTATAAAAGAGAACGAAAAGGAAAATGCAACTCATTTATTTAAGGCTAGGTTGCTAGCAAAACACAATAGATTGTAGGAACAAGTGGTGCTCCATGGGGGGAATAAATAAATAAATAAATAAGAACTTTAGGATTACCTAGATGGTTTAAATACTTGTTTTGTAGGATTTCTGTTACTTTTGAGTTTTTGCAGGAAACGTGCATGAATTTTCTTGTTTTTCTCCCTTTATAAAAGAGAACGAAAAGGAAAATGCATCTAAAAATAAGAAATCCTAAATGTATAGTTTGCGACCTGCCATCTATAACCTGAAGAATTGTTAGTGTGTGGAATGTGGATACACTGTCCGTTAAACGCTTAACGGTATCTGCTTTTGTTTCAATTTTCCAGACTATCTCAGGAAGATCATTGTGCAGGGAAGATCTTCTAAGTCGACAAAAGTTGGGGACATTATGACTGAGGAGGTATCACCTCCACACTTGTGCCTTGATATTCCTTGTCGATTGCAATTTTCCAGACCAAAGGTTTAATGGTGAATTTATGTTATTTATTTTTTCTGCTAACAGAACAGGCTCATCACAGTGACACCTGACACCAAGGTTCTCCGGGCAATGCAGCTGATGACAGGTATATAACACAATTGCACATTGTCCAGTGAGTAATGAATTGGTTCAAATGAACTGAGAATGATGTGGTCTTGATGTGGGCAGATAACCGCATCAGGCACATTCCGGTGATTGATGACAAGGAAATGATTGGCATGGTATCCATTGGAGATGTCGTTCGAGCTGTAGTGAGTGAGCACCGGGAGGAGCTGGACCGCCTGAATGCCTATATACAGGGGGGTTACTAGGCATTTGGACGTGTTGATGCTGCTGATGATGACAAGCTGATGTTGAAGCAGAGACTTTCAAGTGGGTTTTACGAGGAATGGTTGTACATATTTGTGTTGTGTTTCTCACCGTACTTCCCAAGTCTTTTGAGTTGTCTGTCCGCTGGTTGTGAATAAGATGTGTTGTCACAATAATATAAAGACTAGACAATCATCCACGCTTGCTAGCTAAGATGAAGCACTAGCTATTAGTCTCTCATACTTTTGGGGTTGGCACATCTGGAAACACAGATTTAGATGGTTCTTTCTTTCAGTTGCTGATAATATAGACAGGACGAGTCCCACATCATGACTATTGTCCCTTCTGGGAAGCATCTTGCGAGCATGATGCATTTCCATTGGTGTGGGAGTTGAACCAGAAATAGGCTCTCTTACATTTGCACGGTTTATTTAATGGTGATCTATGGAGACCATTCGGCTGGTTGTGCATGAATAAGCTCATAAGATAGGTGCACATCAAGCTCTCACGTTTTTTTTTTTTTTTGGGGGGGGGGAGGGGGGGCGGGATGGGCCTAAGCAAGCTGTCAGCCGATAGAAAGGTGCATTTCTTAATAAACTCTGGGCTCCTGTGCTGGGAGCACGAGTGGTATGGGTTTAACCACCCCAACTGCTTGTTTATGGCATGTGATAGGTCTTCTTTTTTTTATTTTTTATTTTATTTTTAATCTCTTGGTTAGGGGAATGCCAGATGCTTTTCGAGCCACTGAAGCCCTGATTAACTCCATGTCAGCAGCTGTGATGAGAAGGGGATGTAAAGGGGTTATAGGCTGTGAATCAGGTTGACAGTGAAAGTCAGCCATCAAGGATCCTGTGGTTGAAGGGTAGATCTTGACTACCATAAATGTTTCGTTTTATGAGTCTCTCTTTTTTTCTTTTCTTTTTTCCCTCCTTTTTCGTTTGAGTCTTGATTGGTATTGAGTCGCCTCCTATGTAACAATTTCTGAGGGTTAATATATAACATTTTATTATTATTATTATTTTTTTAATAAAGATAAAAGATGATACCTATGGCTAGTTTTAAGCTAAATTTTAGTTATTCTGATGTACAACTGATAGATATCATATTGGTGTGATGAAGAGATGTCAAATTGATAAAATCTAATGTTTTAAGTATTCATAATTAAATAATAAAAAGGGCTTGCATTGAAAAAAAAAAATAAAACATTGATCACCTTTTCAGAATCGATGAAGAAAAACCCTTAAAAACAGCTTTAATATTATGGAAATTGAGTTTATGTTTTTTCTAATAAAAAAAAGGAAGAAAAGGCGTATCTACCTTTGTTTTAGGAGTTTATTCAGAACAATTCGAATTTATATGTTGAAATCTCCTAAATCTCTAGGGACTTCAATAACTTAGATCTAAGGTTTAGAGGTTAAAATTGGTAAAAAAATAAAAATCATAATAATAAATAAATAAACATGAAGTCGAAATGTTTGACCCTTTCATACTGTATAAACCAGAGTTGCGTGGGACTTGCTCACCGAAGTCTTTGGTTGATCTACTAATATAGGCTGAGTTAGCAGGGATTTGATCAACTGGCAGCGCCAATTTGATCCAGGCCCAACGGAAGTAACGATCATCATTGTCAAGTCCTTATCCCACTCAATTGGGAGGTAACATTGAAATTACCCTTTATTCTTTCATATAGCAGAGGATTCCACTTGAAAAAGAAAATGTTCCATATTAATGGATTCGAGTATGTAACCATTGGTTACAATTTACAAGATCTTCAGCACTTGCTAATGAGGCCCTAGTTTAAACCAAACAAATTATTAAATTGCAGCACTCAGTTGCTTCTGATCCCTCATGCAACTGTTCTAAACCTTCCCTTGCCATACAAAAATAGTTGATTGATGAGGTAGTATTAAATTCCTGTGAGTGCAAGTTTTGGTATGGCCCATCCAAGCTCTTCCACGAATCAGATATTCTAGATTCATCATGAAAGTATGCCAATCACAGGCTATGGACTAACTGGTACTTGGGCACACTGGACCCTGTATTCTTGTATACTTCTATTCCTTTGTATCTAGAATGGTATTTTGGAGTGGTATTTCTCTCTGCAATGGTAGAATGTTTATACAGTATCCATCAGGTTCTCATCCTGTATAAGCAGAGGCCATGGTTCATTGATCTAAAATTTGATATGACGGGCCCTGCTGTGGATGGATCATGCGCCAAAACTCCTAGATGAAAACATCCTAGCCCTCAAGTATGTAGCCCAACAAACAGATGCATATGAGAGAAAACACATCAATGGCACATGTTAAATGGAAAAAAAACAGTTCAATAACCTGTAGCATGGATTTTCCAAACTAGTTTTTTGGCCATAGGCCTTCGAAGGTGAGTCCACTATATCAGCAGTTTGGATCAACGAACCACAGGCGCACTTGTAAAAACTAGAACTGAACAGATTCTACAAACTCTTGGTGGACCATTACATAATCCGTCTATACATTTTCAAGTCCAGCTGACGTATTTAGACAATTTCCTGTAATGGGAATTTCACAAACTGTGAACCATGAAGATAAGCAAACAGATTTTGCAAACTACATGCCCTTGGGGAACCAAAGACTAGTGATAGGAATAGATCATGGCATAAAGAGGTTGGAAACCACCTCTTGCCTGACATGCAAGGATAACTGTAATGATCTGTCTGCCACCCATCATTGTTCATCAAGTAAAAAGTCTAAGATACACAGCCCAAATAGCATTATATTACACATGCTGGAATCTGTGCGTCACTGTTGGGAGTCTCGATGGGCGTATTGAAATATCAATCATGTCCCACACTGAACAACCTACTTACCAGCAATAGGTCTGTGATCAATCACCGTCAATGGAAGTTTCCTCCCTTGGTCATTGCTACCTTATAGGTCCATGTCTTGTAAGCTAAAATTCAAATGGCACTGATGAAGAAGAATATAACTCTCTCCATGATCATGTGGAGCCCATGTTCTAACCCAATATTGCCATGTCATCTTGGCACCATTCCAGCAAACTTGCCTATAATGCAGTATCTCACCTGTCCTTTTTCCAGTAGGTAGAAAGGCTTACCAATGGATGATGCAATATACATTCACAAGGTTTTAAGGACGCCAGGAACACAGCCAGTAAGTAGGCAAGTGGATGAGGCATATAACACCCTTCCATGCTTCTTGAGCTTGAATCTTATAATGGAACATGAAAGTTTACTCATACATCATTATATGAAGCTTTGCCTAATCGTCTCATTCCTCTTGCATTCTATTCTCTCTTTTCTCATCATCAACACTATAAATGCCATTGATATTCATCTAGCTTGGCCCATTCCTTGAAACTTCACATAAATACAACATTTCAAGAGGTTACAATCCTGCATTGTGCCACATGGCATTCAAACACCAACAGTGCACAGACAGGTCAACCATTGGCTCACACAGTTCATAGCTTGGAATGCCCCCCAACAATACATGCATGCAAGCATCTGAATTGCGCAAGCATGCAGAGGAATGCTACAACGCAGAACCAGAAAGAAAGATGCATTCAAGAGCAGGCTGAAGATGTTGCATATAGTAGGTTACATTGATGACAAAGATGGTGATCGACTCCAACCTAATCAAATAAAGCAACAAAAGCCCCGCAGCAACATGAATGCCCAACCAGCCAGGTGCAAAGCAAGGACAGTAATGTCCACCATGAAATATATTTTGGATACAATGTGTTGTGAATGACACATGCAGGCCAGTTGTATGGATACAGCATTTACAGGAGATTTGGAACATACTATTCCCGTCTTCCCCAAGTAATGGTACGGACATAAGTTAAGGCAAGGATCTGGATTGCAGATCCTCAAAATCAAAATTCACAACATGGATACAAGTAAGAATGAGTACTCTCTCAAGTATAATTATGTATAAATACTTCCTCGACAACACTAGAAGTTGAATTTGTGGCTCAATTGGTGTGATTCACCATAAATTCTAATTACTTAATTCTAGAGCTGAAAATCCTACTGGTAGGTTTGGATTTCAAGTATCTAGGAAGGGGTATGCCTTATCCTTACCCTTATCCAAGTACCTAGCGTGATGGGCAGGGGTTATCAGTGTTATTCCACTGCAGTTGCAGCCTAACACTAGTTTGGAATTCCCGAAATTTTTTTTAAAAAAAAAAGGGAAGAAGAAGAAGAAGAAGAAGAAAAGTGTTAGGCCCTATTTGGTGAACGCCTAGAAGTGAATAGTGATTACATCTCTTTTTAGTTAACAGTAATTGTGATATTGGAGATCGCAATTTCTGATACATAATTACTGTTAATATCGACTCATTATGTATTAGAGATCAAGATCTCTCATACAAAATTACTGTTAACCAAAATGAGATGAACTCATTTTTAGGTGTCTATCAACCGGGGCCTTAAGTTTCCATGGATTTCATTTCCCCCAGGAGAAGTCTACTAAAGTTTTGCATGTGAGAGTTTAATGCTTATCCGGAGTAAGCTAATCATGAATCATGTGCATACACTGGTATAGAACCCGTACCCAACTGTTTTGAGATTGGTGCTTCTGATGCAACAAGGCATCCAAGAGCCCGTCCAGGGTCTTTGTGGTTGCATCAATAAAGAAAATGCAATACACTAGTGTGCTGAGCTTTAAATACGCTACTACTAGGATTTAATCAAAACAAGCAAATGAGAACAAGAAAATTTGCTCCAAGAACCAAGATACTTCTATCTGATGTACCATTCACATGCAGTAGTATGGTGAATGATGTCTTTCCCTCCATTCAAGTTTCAACCTTGATGTTGTCAGTTTACTGTATGACATCTACAAGAAAACAGTTGCTTTGATCTGTCTAATTAATGAAGTTTTTGGTCCAAATGGTTGCAAGGATAATCTGCAAAGTTCATAAAATGTTGATTCATTTGCAAATCAAAGCTACCTGCCAAGTGGTTTCTGCAACAAGTCTTCAGCTCACTTGAAGAAACGCCTCTATTTTCTCTAAGCCCCTTCTGCAAGTGTCCTGTTTGATGTACTGAGAGAGAGAACTGCATCAACAGAGAAAAATGACATCCTGGCCTTCCATCAATCAAAAGCAAAAATCATGTTTAGTAGGAAAAATGGACACATGTTACCATTATTCCTCAGATGAAAGCATTGCCATATTTATTGTTCAGTTGACCATTGATATATTCTTCAGTTTGCCCCATCACTATGTTCATATATCCATCCCGACATGCTAGAATACCTTCACAATGATTAAGACATGCCAAAAGTAAAAGTCTTGTTGTTAATTATCAAGCACCTAAATTTGCATGCTCTGATGATATAAGCTTCTCTCCAGAGACCATGTAACCTAACTGCATTGGGACCATCTTCTCCTTTCAGTTATCTGATGAAAGTAAGGAGTGGAATAGCCATGTTTTCTCCACTCCTTTGATATTGTAATCTAGTTGTTGGCATAGTGCGTTCTAGAAACCGTTAAAAACTGTATGGTAGAGAATTCCAGGCGCCATTTCACACATCCTGTACTTGGTTTTTGTGAATGGTGACACGGCATGTGCTAAGGTGTATATTGCAACCCAGACCCTGCCTGTTACAAGGAATCTTAATTGAACACAAATTATTGCACATGTTACTGAATAACATTCCCAATGGGACACGTGGCAAACATGTACAAGCTCCTCACACAATCGTCAGGTAGGTCCCAACACATCGGACCTGGTAACACCAGGACTGTAGGACTAGTCGATTTGACCAAAAAAATCCCCACTGCCCTTTTTTTTGGCCTGCTCTGATCAAGTGGCTAGGATCATCCAATCAATCTAGTCTGTGAACCATGGCCCATATATGGTGGCCTGTGGAATGAATGGCAGTATCTTGTACACATCTGCCCTGCATTCATGTAGGAAGTTAGGTGCTACTTGCATTCATACCCTTCAAAATGATTGACGACACCAGTAGAACATGTTAAAGTACCACTGCCTGTCTAATTGTAAAATTCAAAGAAAAGGAAATGGGATATGTTATGACCAACGTTCAAAATATCTTTTCAAAAGCATGATTTTATCATAGTACATTTTGATACGAACATCATAACGCCGGTTTTTATTGTCCTTGCATTGTTTTGTTCAAATTTATTATCTTCAAAAAATGTACAAAAACCAATGCCTTCACTATAGCCTTGTCCTGTCTATTAGGAGTTGGCTTCATGAATCTTGTTTGTCTATCATTCCTATCTAAGGTTCTATCCTCGTCAAGTGGACAGACCTTCGTATGCCTTCCAAACCCTTTTTAAGGCCTTTTCCGTTATCCTCTTTCCAGGCCCTTAAAAACTAACCAAAGTTCCTACCCCTGCAAGGTCATCCCCGACTTCCATAGCAAATGGATGAACATATCACCATCTTATTATCTCTTATTTGGCTGCTCTTTATAGGTGAAAACAGAAACAACATTCATCATATTATATTTGGCTGCTCGTAGGTTGCTTCAGATGCCCACATTCTTAATTCTATCCATCCTAGTCTTACTGTACATCCATCTCGACATCCTCCTCTCTAAAATGCTCATCATGTTGCCTCCTCATTGGGACACCTCGTGGAATATTACAATAGAGTCAGCAATAAAAGTTTTTTAAAAAAATGTTAAGAACTTGCATTCTTTTTTATCTACTGATAAATGGATTTTAACAGGATAAGACCCGCAAAAGGAAAATTTTACGGCCTCTACGGGGCAGGGCAAGCTAATGCACCAACCTTACAATAAAGTCCCAACCAGTACTACTTGAAGAAAAACTCCCTCATAGCCTGTGAATTCCTTTGCGGACCTCATACGATAACTCTGCCCACACACAATCGATCACCTTACTAGGGTCTTCCTTCCCATTCTTGAAGAAGCCATTGTTTCTTTCCTTCCAAGGTCCAAATCACTACTAGGAAGCATAATTGTCAAAGAAGCTTCCCCTTGCACTCACAAAAACCAAACATCCATGCCTCGAGATTAGCAATCATGTTGAACATCAAATGCTGTCCCAAATTGGTTAAGATGCCACCACCACACCTCAGTGACAAACAGAAAATGAATAGAATTTCATACATGCCTCTAAACAAATAGATGATTCAGACATTCTGTATTCTTGATGCAGATAAAGCAAGCATTAACTAGTGCTCTGCTATCTAATGAGGTCAATTGCCACACGATGTCACAGCCCATCACCCACTTGAATCCAAGAACTCCCAGGGGACCTTTGGAATTCCAGAAAACGTCATCAGGGCTACTCCAACTCCCATTTGGTTTGCATAGAAGGAGCTAATAGAAACGGTTCCTGAGGCATCCCACTTCCAAACTCTCTTATCCTTCTCTATTTAATTAAGATCCGCACCTTCCAAAAGCTCTAGTAATATGAAAGAAGTCCACTTCATAACTCCTATCCTGTCCAATTTAATTAACCACACCTTCCAAAAGCTCCAATAGTATGAAGAAGTTTACTTCGTCCTTGAGATTCCTCTTGAGGATTGATGACCACATCACTTAACTGTCATCCAAGGTTAGGAATTGATATCTTGGAATCCTTAGAGCCAATCTACAAGTGATTCAATGATTGCACATAAAGGTCTACCATCACACCACTGATCCTTCCAAAAATGGATGAGAAAATCATTTCCGATCTCAAGGGAGATTCCTTGCACGAACAGGTTTTTCACATTTTCCATGCCCCAACACCTAAGAGTCAAAGGTGTGCCCCATTTGTGTGGGATGCTAAAATTGTGACGCCAAAATCACTATGGGCTTATTTACTTTTATGAGCCCATATGACCCATGTTTCACATGCTAACAAGGCCCAAGTGTTAGTGGACCCTGGGAGGGGTATTTTTGACATTTCTCTCTTGAAAGGGTGGGTTTTAGAGTAAGTTATGTTAAGGTTAGGAGAGTTACGAATTTTGGTTGTTTTTGGGAGTTTTGAGAGCCTCCAAGGGGAGAGAGCTCGGGTTTTTTTTTTTTGTAGGTTTTCTCCATCCTTGTAATCTTCTCTGAATAGTAGATTGATCGTTGCTTTGTGCCATGGTTTTTTCCCACAAGGGTTTTCCACGTAAAAACAGTGTTCTCTATGTATAGTTGTTTGGATTTTTCATTTTCTCTTGTTTGTTTCAATCTAGATTAAGGTGCTTCTGCAAGGCCAGTTCTCCAACAAGTGGTATCAGAGACAGGTCGGTTTGTTAGTTTGGATTTGAGATATGGCGTCGAGGGGATCGAGTGTGAAGTTCGAGACAGAGAAATTCACGAGTAAAAACAACTTTGAACTATGGAGATTGAAGATCAAAGTCTCCTAGTTCAGCAAGGGTTGCACTCCTTAGGAAAGAGAGCATCGTCCGGAATCTGTGAAGGAAGAAGATTGGAATGAATTGGATCAAAGGGCAACTAATACAATTCAATTGCGCTTGGCCGATGAAATTCTTTACAATGTCATAGATGAGACAACTGCTGTACGTTTATGGGCGAATTTAGAGAGTATTTACATGACGAAATCTCTCACCAATCGTCTATTTCCAAATAGGTAGTTTTATACTCTAAAAATGGCAGAAGGATCGGATCTATCTGACCATATTAACACATTCAATAAATTGGTTTGCAAGTTGACGATAGTAGAGGTGAAGATCGAGAAGGAAGACAATGCCCAAATTTTGTTGACATCTCTCCCCAAGTTGTTCCACTATCTAGTTGATACTCTTTTCTATAGTAAGGATACTTTGGATATCGAGACCGTTATTGTATCCTTCCAGTCGAAGTAATTGCGACATGAAAGCAGCAATGAAGATAACTTCATGGATGCATTGTTTGCTCGGGGAAGATTGTCTAAGTGAGAGAAAGGGAAACCGCGATCTAAGTCCAAGTCGAGAGGTAAAGGAAAGTTGAAGTATAGGAATTGTCAGAGGATGAGACATTTAAAAAAGGACTGTCAGTTTTTCAAAGCCTAAAAGGAAAGTCAGGTGATTTGCCGAAGGAAGCTAATTCAGTTGAATCCAGTGAAGGCCCAGATGGTTGTGATTACGCATGAGGAGTATCTTGAGAATGTTCTAGTCAAATTCGGACTAGAAAAGGCAAAACCAGTTAGTACTCCCCACGCTGCTTACTTTCGACTTTCTTCAGAACTATGTCCTACATCAGATGAAAAAAATGGTATGTCTTGTGTGCCCTATTCGAGCGCAGTTGGTGGTCTTATGTATGCCATGGTCTATACGAGATCGGATATTTCACATGCAGTTGGTGTTGTGAGCATACACATGTCAAATTCCACCCAGACAAGCAACATTGGGAAGTGGTGAAATGGTTACTTCAGTACGTATGAGGTAAGATGGACTACGTCTTCTATTTTGAAGATTCAGAGGAGAGACTCGTAGGCATTGTTGATTCGGATTATGCAGGAGATGCGGACAATAGAAGGTCTACTTTCAGTTACTTGTTTATGCTAGCAGGTGGAGCTGTCGGTTGGATGTATAAGCTTTGGTATGTGGTTACACTTTCCACTATCGAAGTTAAATACATGGCAGTAACAGAGGCATTTAAGGAAGTTGTTTGGTTGAAAGGGATGATGAATGAGTTGGGGTTTCAACATGAAATCATGTATGTGCATTGTGATAGTGAGAGGGCAATTAATTTGGCGAAGAGCTCGGTATATCACTTCCGGACTAAGTACATTAATGTTCGTCATCACTTTATCACTTTATCCGGTAGATATTAAAAGAAGGAGATGTTACTCTTGAAAAGATTCACACTGGTGAGAATACAGTGGACATGCTTACGAAGGTCGTTCCTCCAGAGAAGTTCAAGTTTTGCTCAACTTCTCTGGGCATGGCAAGAAAGGAATAGAGATAGGGTATGCACAAAGCGATGATGGTGATGTTTATAAGAAGATTGGCAAGGTAGTGAAGTGATTTTGCTATCAAGGTGGAGATTGTTAAAATTGTGACGCCAAAATCACTATGGGTTTATTCACTTTTATGAGCCCATATGACTAACATGGACCCTTAGAGGGTTTTTTTTTTTTATTTATTTATACAATTCCCTCTTGAAAGAGTGTCTTTTAGAGTAAGTTATGTTAGGGTTAGGTTATAGTTACGATTTTTTGTTGTTTTTGGGTGTTTTGAGAGCCTCAAAGGGGAGAGAGCTAGAGTTTTTTTTATGAGTTCTCTCCATCCCTGTAATTTTTTCTGAATAGTAGATTGATCATTGTGTTTATTTTAGAGCACTGAGTGGCAGGGAATTTATCTTCTCCAATCTCCACTCAACCCTAAAGCCCATTCTCCTTGTCATGTACTTGAGAAATTCCTAATTAAAATAGTCATATAACTTTCCCACATCCACTTTGCAGATTACACTTGGCTTCCCTTACATATATCCTAAGTCAATATGCTAATGTGTGAAGCCCTTCATTGAAAATGTGCCTCCCCTTAGTAACACCCCTTGGGTAATAATAGGCTCTATAACACAATGAAGCCTTGATTCCAAAAATCTTAGATAATCTTATACGGGCTGCCTATCAGGTTCATTGGCCTGAAATCCCTACGACAGTCCACTGGATGGCCTGCATTGAAGTGACTGTATGCCACATGCATGTTGGAAGAATCACCACCCACTGTTGTTTGAGATGGCAGTTAAGTTTTCTCCTGGAAATGCTAACACCCTCAAGCACTAAACATGAGCAGGGAGTGGAATGTTTGCAGGGTAGTATTACTTATGAATCTGTGAATCCTTGGGATGAGGCTTCTCCACTCATTGAGTGCACACCACATGACACTGAACGTGGACCTATGATCGACCATCCATATCTTCACTGAGGTGCATCCAACCTAAGAAATAAATTGGCCAGATTTTTGGACTAAGGAACATTTATCATAGAACCACACAAGCCATTGGAACAAGTAGTGCATAGTTCAAAAAACCCCCCAAAACATCTTGATTTAGTGTTCAGCCGGGGCCGGTTGACTCAAATACTCAACTGACTCAACTCAATGTTTGATAACTATAAACAAAAACATTAGGAAACATAAATATTTAAAATAGTTACATTTAGTATAAGCAATATAGAAAAGAATACAAAACAACAGCATAGCATACAACTTCTTAGTTAAGAGCACTGCTTCCCTTCTTTAAAGGTTTGGGGTTTGAACCTCACTATTCCCTTGTTTACCTTTTTAATAAAACCCTATCCAAAGGCGAGTGAGTCGGCTCAAGTCATGGTGTGTCGTGTTGAGTTGACTCAATAAGTTTGTACGAGTTGATTCTGAGTCAATGTTAGTATTGAGTTTCCCAGTGTCTCAGCTTGAAATCTCACTGAGTAGAGTTGACTCCGCCGAGTTTCAAGTGAATGAACTTTAGATCTATAAAGTAGTTCATTTGTTTTGGGAAGTTGAAGACGGGCCATCATGAATTAGTGTTCCCTCCTCCTATATTGTACTTCCTTCAGCCAAGAATGCATAGTATCATAGAGCTTTCAACTTTTCCCAAGTATAGCCTATGCCTTGGTGAAATCACCGATTTGAAGGATCCCCAAGATACAAGATAGTTGCAGAACTAATTTTGAAAAAGTTCTGGCAGCTTCTCTTATAGAAGCTATTCTAGAGTGTAGAATGGCTTCTATTTTGAAAGAGAGGCTGCTACCAAGTGCACGCTAAGAATCTCTTATCAGCAAATCAATGTAAGCGATTGAAACTTAAGGCCGCATGTCTTTGAAAGCATTGAAAGTGAGGTGTGTGCTAGGGGACCAATCATCCTTCATGGGGTAGAATGTTGGGCAGCTAAGGAACAACATGTTGAGTCTAGCTGAAATGAGGACGTTGAGATGGATGAGTGGAAAGACAAGGATAGAAATAGAAATGAATGCATTTGAGGGAACTTAGGAGTAGCACCAATTGGTAATAAGGGAAAGTAGATTTAGATCGTTTGGCCATGTGTAACGGAGGCAAAAAACTAAGCCAGTTTGAAGCAGTGAGTCGGTGCAAATTGAAAGCTCTAAAAGGGCAAGAGGAAGGCCCATAAGGATATGGGTGGAGGTATTACGAAAAGACTTGATGACATATTGTCCAACTGAAGTTACGACCCGGGTCCCGACTCATGGCTAAGTGGTAGACTCACAAGAGTTTCAACACTAAGGTCATGGGTTCGAGTACCCATTGTGGTGTGTGGTTGTGAAGGTGTGTGCGTCAAAAAAAAAAAAAAAAAACTGAAGTTATGGCCCTTAATAGAGTGGGATGGCGGAATAGGATTCACGTAGGCAACCCCAATTAATTGGAATAAGGCTTAGATGATGGTGGTGGTGTGCCAGGGTCATCATCATGGAGAAGCTCATAGCCAATGATGGACCACTCCAAGGGAGGTCACCGATTAGGATGCCTAACCGTAATTACTTCAATGGGACAAGAAATCAAGGAATGCAAGAATTTCTTGTGGCAAATGGAGTGGTACTTTGAGGCTTTTAAGTTGGAGGACAGAGCCCAAAGTACATACAACTATCATGAACCTCATTGACAATGCATTATTGTGGTAGCATAGGAGACGCAGTGACATTGGACAAATGGCACGTGGCACAATCCAAGCCATATATGTAAGGTATAAGTCTATGTACAAAGGAGTGTTTACCTAATATGAGTCCCACTGCTTGCAAGTGTTATCTTTACTATAAAGTGTAACACAGAGCTTTCTCCTCAACTCTCATGTTATCTTATGTCCCCAACTAGTTCTTGGTGTAGAGTCAAGCAATGCACAAATGGCAGATGGGCAAAAGAATAAGGAACTGGCCATGAGCTCATACAGAGTGACCAAGTAAACACATTGGGCCCCACCTGATGATTGGCCACCTAGAGAGATCAAAGTGAAGGAATCAGAGGAAAGTGGCGAATGCACTTGGGAAGACCATAATAGAAAAAAAGGGATCCAAATTCCCCACATTTCTTCAGATTGAATGATGTCTAAGCCTGCTTTCATCAAGCCTCCCTCCCTCTCTCCTTACTGTTTCTTTTGCCTTTTTGCCTTCTTCTGTTTTTAATCACCCATTATCTCAGTTGTTCCTTTTAAATTCTATCATACAATACAAGGGTATAGAATGTTTTATTCCACTTGATTTTTTTTCCCCCTTTTCTTGGTCGAGATGAAAAAAGAAAAGAAGTAAAGCATAAATGCAGTGGGACAATAACCATAAGTAAAGCATAATGCAGGGAGATAATAACCATAAAAAGTGAAATGGGAATAAGCAGTAAACTCAATACAACCACCCAATGGTGTAAAACAAGCCCCAGTTTCAGGGTTTCTTCTTCTTATTTCTTTTTAATAGGATTAAAGATCAGTATGTACATGCGTTCCTCTAATAGAGGTTCATCCCAGCAAAGGAGTATTTAAAATCCCCTTCCGAAGAATTCTTCAAATTCCAAAATGAAAAAAGAGATTAAGAAAATAAAACACAACAGTCTACAGCAAGGGGAATTTTGAGTTCATGATGGGGATCTTGAACCAATCAATGGCAATTCACTGCTTCTTCAACCAACAATCTCTGAGCTGCAATTCAGTTGTTTCACCAAAGCACTTAGCCCTCACCAGGCAGAAATGGGTGCAGAAGCCCACAGATGAGCAAATTCTGCTCGTCTTCAAGATATAGCAAGCAGCACAATCAAGCCCTCTTCCTTGGATGACTATGCCCCATGCTCTAGAACACTGACTGCCAACACTACAATTCATCACACCTCCATCTTCATCATCCTTGAGTTCCTCTACTAAAATAACCCCATCTGGTGTGGGGCAGCTCCTTTCCTTCCACCTCCTTGTAATGTAAGGCCACTTCTCCGACATTGCCAACTGTCTCTCCAATCTTGTCGTTGTGGAGGAAGAGCCATCTCCCTTGTTGGAGTAGACGTGCACGAGAAAAGGGGCTTCTCCTATATTCCTCACTATCTGTTTGTGGAAAAGAAAAGGATAAAAAGGGGGGAATCCATGAATTCTCTTTCATTTTAATATAAGCATTCTCAAAAAAAAAAGAAAAAAGAAAAAAAGGAACGCACTTAAATTTGTTGCTGGGATATGAAGATGAAAAAAAAAGAAGAAAAAGATAATTCAGGTTTAAACGAACCTCTGTAACAGATTCCCTCATCCATTCGTCGAGCTTATCAAGGGAAACGGGATTGGGATCCTCGTGAAAGCTCATCTTCTTTTCCCTTAATTTGCAGGAATCTGGTGCATAAATGGAAAGACGACTTGTCATGTTTCCTCCTCTTCCTTGAAGATTTTCGTTTTCGTTGAAGCAAGTTGATCGCATCATATACCGACGGTTGTGAAGCTGCAATCGGGAGAAACGAGGGGCCTCTTTGTCTGCATTTAGAAACACCTTCCCGCATCCTAGAGCCAGAGAAGAAGCCATTGCTTATTTAGAGAGATCTTGTTTCCCCTCCGATCAAACGAGATGAAGATGAATGGGATTTTCTTTTTCTGTTTTATAATAATAATAATAATAATAAAAGGCAAGGCAAGGCAAGGCAAGAGAAGGAGACAGATATGAATTTCTTCCGCTTTATAATCCTCTCTAAATCTCTCTATCTACCAGAGACAGAGAGATAGAGAGACAAGCGGCCGCCTCTTCTCTCTCTCGCACTCGCGGATCGATTGCTATGGTAAGAGATTCCTCCTCTATCTCTCTCTTTCCTCCACGCAATGGAATTCCCCCTCTAACTTCGCCCTCTGCGTTTCTTTTATAATACGTGGCTTACGTGGCAAGCATGCATTAGGCACCAGCCCGCACGTTCCCCCACGCGCTTCTCTCGCACTTTGTTCGCGTTTTTTTTGCTCCACCTCGGATTCTCTTCACACGTCAGCGACGCCTAATCGGACTCGGATTCGGTAGTGACGGCGCCAGTACCGGACGCTGATTTCCTGCGAATGCCTGAAGTTCCTGCACTGGACCGTGATGTTTTTCAGGAATCCACTCCGTCCATCCGTTTATGAATTATTTTAGGAAATGAGACCAAAATTTAGCAGGATCAAAGACTCATGTGGGCCATATTAAAGGAATAGGTTGTTATGAAAATTTCTACCTTTGAAAGCTTCTGTGTTCTATGAATGTTCAATTATCAAGTTTTCGGCCCACTTGAGAATTGGTTACGGTTCATTTTTGGTCTCATGTAGTGAAATTAACTCACAAAACGGATGTACGGAGAGGATTTCTAACAAACATCACAGTGGACCCCACCTGTGTTCCCACGAACTTCGTGGGAAAGGCTTTCCAGGAAATCCGCGTCCGCCCGTACACACCTCGGTACTGGTCGGTGCTGAAAAATTTTGTGCCCAGCCATGTTGTATTTGTTTTATCCACGTAATTCATCCAGCATTATCCCTAATTTTTTTATTTTTTTAAAATTTTATAAGTAAATGGTTGTCTCAGATAGGCCACAGCGCATGAAACATCGGTGATTATGTTAACAACTTTCTAACCCCTTTTATAATATAATGTTTATTTGCAATCCATGGTTAGACGTGATTTAACGGAAAACCCAATTACCAATAGGATCCAAAAATTTTGTGCCCAATGAAGTTTTTAATGTTTAACATTTAATTACCACACTCTCATTGTGGTCCACCTTAGATTTGATTATGCCTCATTTTTTAGATTGTGTACTAAAATGAGCAGGAAAAAATTGATGGATGGCTTGGATGAGAAACCCAGCTCAAGCATTCAAGAGGACGCGAAAGGAAGTTCCTCCTAAGCAAGAATGCCGGGTGGGGCCCATCGCCATGTTTGTTAGAAATCTATCCCTTTCATTAGTTTTTCAAGCTCAGTTTAAAATATTCCACCAAAAATGAGGTGGATCCAAAACTCAAGTGGGCCACACGAGAGAAAACAGTGGGAATATAGTGAGAACCGTTGAAACATTTTTGTCAACATAAAAGATTTTTGTAAGGCTAAACTTTTTGTATTTTCACTTCATTCCAGTGGTAATGACATAAACGGTTTGGATGGCATATAAACATCAAGGTGGAGCCCAGAAAAGTTTCAATGGTTTATATTTCTTTCTCCAATTTTCCCTCTCGTGTGGCCCACCTAAGTTTTGAATCCAACTGATGTTTTCTCAATTGTCCTAAAATGAGATCTCCAAACAGATGAACGGGGTAGATTTCCCACAAACATGTTGGTGGGCCCCCCAGCATCCTTACGCAGGAACTTCCCACGGAAGGCCTCGCAGGAAATCCCCGTCCCATCCACGAGGACGCGGATTGCGTCCTACCCCGTCCGGGCGGGCAGGGCTCTGTGTGGCCCACCCTGATGTAAGTGTTTTATCCACGCCTTTTATCGTTTTTCTCGGATCATTTTAAGGGACAATTAAAAAATAAGACAGGTAAAGGTTTTAAGTGGACCACAAAGTTGGGATTGAACGTTCACTATTCAAAACTTCTTGTGAGCCGGAGAAGTTTTAGATCAAGCTGATATTTGTTTTTTCGCTTCATCCACGTCTACATGACCTCATGACTGGGTTGGATGGTTAAAAAATAAAAAATAAAAAAATCACGATAGCCCTTAGAAACGTTTCAACGGTAGGCGTCATTATCACTACAGCTTCCTTTGGTGTGGTCCACTAGATCTATGGACCTGCTTAGCTTAATAATATATTAAAATGATATGATAAAAACGATGAACGGCGTGGATAAAACACTTACATCACTGTGGCCCCACAGAGCCCTGCCCGGACAGTTTACCTTGGGCAGGGGTAGGACGCAATCCGTGTCCGTCCAGTATGGATGAGTCACCACCAAATCCGCAGTGGATTAGGTGCCGTCCTGACTGAGGGACCCACTTGATCATCCATTTTTTTGCAATTATTTTAGAGCATGGCCCAACAATTAAGCAGATCCAAATTTCTAACAATTTTATATATATATATATATATATATATACACACACTACATTCAGGTTTTTATCGTCTCATCAACGGGTTACATGGAAAATAAATGTCACAGTGCCTTCGGAAGTTTTTAATGGTGGGCATTCAATCAGCACTATTTCCTGTGGTGTGGTCCACTTAAGATTTGTATCTGCTTCATTTTTTATTTAATCCTCTAAAATAAGTTGCAGAGACGTATGGATGGGTTTGGATGGCGTGGATGTACTACACATATATCAAGTTGGCCCAGGGCCGCACCATGTTGGATGAGGTCCGGATCGCATGTAATCCGCTCCTCACCAAATATTAAGAGTGGGATTTTGACCAGACTAACCCAGTGTATGTTGTTTTTACGGGATTGACCTCCCTTTATCAAGTTTTATTTTTCGGCTCTTGTAACAACTCACAAAGTTTAAAGACGAAAATGGAATGCTCTGTACAAACGTTGAGCGTATGAGAAGCTTTATACCTTCCATCCCGAGACATTGTATGGCCACCACTTGGTTATTGGACCCATTGGAAGGCGGATCCAATCTATTCATTTCCTTTATGGCCTTATATTTACTTGTGAAGGTGCTAACCTCACACTGATATGGGATCTTTGTAGCCCACAAAATTTGATAAACGATGATGGTGGCTATTCACTATCAACTATTTTCTTGTGGTCTACAAGATCTGCAGATGAGGCTCATTGTTGGAACCATGGCCTTTTATGAAATTCCAATGAGAATGGACATTCAACACATACCATATTGTAGGCCCCACAGACTATGTCCAAAGCCCCACGGCCCTTAACACATGAACAACATTGACCTCAATACATGACAGCCTCGACCTTCACCCTTAACACCGTAAGGATATTGTCTATGAGGTCCACCATCGAGTATGTGTCAAATCCACTCCATCTGTTAGAGTCGGCATTTTGTAAAATGTCATGTACCAAAGAATAAGCTATGTCCACTGATCAGGTGGACCACACCATAAGGAAACAATTGAGAGTGAATGGACACCATTATCGTTTATTTGGGCGATAGAGAGTTC
Source organism: Magnolia sinica (assembly GCF_029962835.1). NCBI lineage: Eukaryota > Viridiplantae > Streptophyta > Magnoliopsida > Magnoliales > Magnoliaceae > Magnolia > Magnolia sinica. The sequence continues at coordinate 230,631 of NC_080586.1, forward strand.
GCATTAGGCTGAAGTTAATGTATTCTCATTAAAATAGTGGGTTAATGTATTTTCATTGAAACAATGGGCCACGAAGAGAATGAATGGATTGGATATGTCTTTAAATAAGTCAAATTACCACGTGATGACTACCTCGTGCAAACGATCAGATAATGGAAAACTCACATTTTGGTCTTTAAAAAAGTTAAAAAGCTTACGTAAGGTTTGAAAAAGTATAAAATGAAAAGAAATGCTATTTTTTTTAAATGACCATAGAGCCATTTTCATAAAAATCCCAAACTAAGTTGCTGGAGCCGGCTTAGGTCCAAATTCACCAGGGTGGGTGGATCCCTAACTGGAGGGCCCACCTTATTGTATGTGCCTTACATCCATGCTGCTCATCCATTTTGACAACTTAATTTAGAGCATGATCTAAAAAGTGAAGAAGATCCAAATCTCGAGCGGACCACACCATAAAAAAAGGTAGTGGTTGAACGTTATAAACTTCTTCTAGGCCACAAAAGTTTTGGATCAACCAAATATTTGTGTGGTCTCTTCATCCAGGTCTTTTTTAACTTATCAAATGGTTGGATTTTAAATAAATATTTTGGTGACCCTCGAGGAGCTTTTAATAATGGGTATTCAATCACCACATTTTCAGTGGTGTGGTCCAACTAAGATTTGTATCTACTTCATTTTTATTTTTTTTTGTACCATTCCCTAAAATAAGCTTTCAAAATAGATGACCAACGTGGATGTAAGGCACATATATCAAAGTGAGCCCCACAATCAAGGATCCACCCACCTCAGTGGATGCACCTCCCAAGGTTATTAATTAAAATAGCCCTAAATTATGACATAATAAGGGCGTTGACAACAAATTTTGGATCCATATCTTTTTTAACCTCATGGGCATTTTTTGACTTTTTAAAGGTGAAAATGCCCCTATGTCACCCAACCCCTCATACAACGGTAGTTTTTCGTGGAAGTTGAGAATGTTTTTCGAGAATTGAGGTGTGGGCCCCACTAAATTAATGATTGGGGCTATCTCTCAGCCAATCTAATCAATTCACTTTAATCAAATAGCCATGAACTTACAATAAGATCATTTCACAACAAAATTAAATTAAATTAAAGTTGTCTGTGGCCTGCAACTGCATTAACATTGTGAGTTAATTCTGAACCGTTTTCTCAACGATGTTTCATTCGTGATGAGTTTTTCCCTCAAACTCGGGCAAATTGTATAAAATTAAAACCACTTTCACGTGAATGGCTTCGAAATGTGACAAGACGATCTAATGGGGCCCACACAAGATGTGAGATGGGTTTAATAGGCGGGTCGCTTGCTAGAGAAGGTGTAACGCCCTGAAAATCGAGGGTCGAACAGATTCTTGTAGACACTGAAAATCGGTGCCTACGCTGATTTTATATTTGTGATGTGATTAGGGGGTGATAGGCTAATTATGGATGTTGGAGTCGCCACTAGCCGAAAAATCTCAAAATCCCATAGTCGGTTAGAACCACGAAATTCGTAAGGGGGGAAATTCAAAGACTTCCTTACCTTAAATTGACTCCTGGTCTGCAATCCGAGATTTCGGGTAAGGGACTTCGGTTACAAAGAGAGAAGGTGTTAGGCATCCTCTCTGCCCGTATGAACATACGGTCTCTACTTTGTGTGGTAAAACAATCTCAAGGGATGGATGATGTGGTCAGGATAAGACTAGGCACACACGTAGATTTCTGATGTGATAAGATCCGAGATTTCGGCAAACCACAGAGCATACGTCCAACGGCGTGTCTAGAAGGTGGATGTGATGATGCTTATGCAAAGACTAAAAAAATGAACTAGATCACTAGGAATTTCTGATGTGACAGGATCCGATGTACGACAAGCCACAGAGCATACGTTCACTAGAGATCTAGGAAGCATAGGGTCGAGAAGGGAGTATATGTCATGATGAATGCTTGTATGTAAATAGATCCTTGGCTTGATCTTGAGTAGGCTAAGATGTGGGTTGAACTATGATCAACTGGGCTAGGCTGGGAGGTTAGGAAGGCAAGGAGTGGGCTAAGAAGATAGCTGAAAAATCTGAACTTGAAGGCTTGGGAGCATCTCCTCACCCTCACTCTCTTCCTCTCTCTCTCCCTCTCACTCTCCTTCTCACTTAAGCTTGGAAGTGAAGAGTTGTTGATGAAAATGTGAAGAGGAGAGGGCTATTTATAGCCTTCTCCGATGGTCTTATAGTAATTGTGGGGTTTGGGAGGGGTAAAAGGTGAGGTGGCAAGCTATGGTTGGTTGTGGAGAGAGGAATACCACGTGGCATCTCATTAGTTGTTGGGGTTGGTAAAAAGGTAAATAGTGAAGGTTGAAGGGGTAAATTCGAAGGAAAGTTGACTTTTGGGCACTGGGACAGCTGACCACACGCGGGCCGCGAGGGGCGACATTCGAAGTACTGCAGGCAGTAATCAGACTACTGCCTGCGACAGTCAGACTGCCGCCCGGGCTTCATTCGAGCCGAGTTTGTAGGTGTGGGTTTTGTACGTTGTGCGGGTTCACCTGGAGGTCTTCTTTTGGGGTTTGTGGCTTAGACAAATGGGTTTAGGCTTGGGTAAAAGGGGGTCCTGGTTAGGATATAGGGTATAGGCGGGGCTGCATGTGTGCTGAACAGTTTGGATCACAGTTTCAAGTTGCGGATTGGGGGTTTTGGGACTTTTTGGTCAGGGTTTGGTTTAGGCTGCGATTAAGGTTTGGTTTAAGGTATGATCATGGTTCCCAGATAGTCTTAGTCTTCTCAAGGTGTAGCTTGGGTGGGGTGTCTACAAATGCCCCTCTTTGACTGAGGTTGCAAGTAGCCGAAGGTCAAAGCGAGTGGACACCCCACCCTTCTGGTCAGAAAAAAAGGGTAGTGACTCGAATCCGTTGCCTGCCATTGTATCATTGTCAGTTGGCTGTATGGAAAAGAGATGACTTGCACATATCATGAGGGTTGAGGAAAATGTTGTGATTGCCTCCTGCGCATTCGTCGTGGCTTTACGGATCACCAATCACAACCCTTTCATGTCAGATTGTTAATAGCATTGGAGGGTAAGTCTGAAAAGTAAGGGCCTTTGTGCATTCGTCGCGGCTTTATGAGGATTCCCATACTGTTTGGTCTGTTGTTCCTTTGCTACGTAATCACCCTATGAGTATTTGGTCTGTTTGATTGTCAAAGTGGTTAGCTGCCCTGCGCGTTAGTGCGGACTTACGTGGAACTCACTACGCCGACTTAGACTCAATCAAATTTTTCGAACATCCCGGACTAGGCATGTGCAGGTAATCTGTTGCCATGCAGTCTGTTGATTTTGATACTTTGGTTACAATGGATTATTGTCACTTCGAGTTTGATGGTTCTTTCTAGAGCTAGATCCATTCATTTTTACTAGCATTTGTACGACTGTCCAGATATAAAGATCGGGCCAATCGTATATGTATCATGTACGGATTCGATTGTCCTTCGGGGAAACCAAAAGAGATCAAATCTTATTTAGCTGTGTGCACTAGCCGCAATTGGAGAATATGAAAGATTCTTCAGTGTTCTGTGCGCCGCGTGCGATTTTGAAAACTTTATTTGAAAGCTATTCCCTTTGGAGCTAGATTCCTTGGGGATTTTATTTGAAAAATATATATTTTTGGATTTTTTGAAAAATATCCGTTCGATTTCGCGGGTGGGCGTCGTCGTTTGGTTTTTATTTATAGAAAAGTAAGATGGCTCTACTAATAAATTAATGGGGCTAATGATTTAGAAGAAACAACCCCTTTCTGAGGCTATACTCCTTGGGGATTCATTCTGTTTTTGGCAATTTGGTAACTCGGGAATATTTTGGGACTTTCTGGAAATTTTAGAAATTTTTTGAAAATTTTGAAAATTTTTAGAGATTTTTTGGAATTTTCTGGGATTTTTCAGAATTTTTTTGGGATTTTCTAAAAAATTTGGGATTTTTTTGGTTTTTGGGGCTGTTTTGGTGATTTTGAAAGTTTGGAGACTGTTTTGGTAATTTTGAAAACTTAGAGGTTGTTTTGGTAAATTTGAAACATGGGGGTGTTTTGGTAATTTTAAAAAACACATTTTTTGGATATTGTCCAACGGTCAGAGGGTGGGACTGGTTGCTCTTGACCGCCCTAGGGGATAGGTGTGCTGGCATATGGGTGCTTTTGGTCGGGCGGTGGTCCGAAGGGTGGGCTGGTCCGTTTGGTGACACCCTCTCCCTTATTTAAATCCTCCATTTGGGACGTCCAAGGACCCATTTATGGTCCCTGGAGCTTTCTTGGAGAGATTTTTCCAGCCCATTTTCCTTTCATTTCCCCCCTCCCTTCCATTTCAGGTAATCTTGGCAATAAACTCTTGCTGGATCTCTGTTGGGCCACTTTCTTGAGGAGTCTTTAATGAGTTGGATTTCTTTTTGGGTGTGGAGAGGGCCATGATCAGGACCGTTGGGCCATCCTGATTGGATCTGATCCGTTGGGACTGATTCGTTTTGGGCCAAATGTTTGGCTGGACTATTATCATGCTATATTTTTGTTTTTTTATGTTAGAGTGGGGTGTGATAAGAAAAGGGGCCCCACCCTTTATTCATTTTGATTTTTTTTGTTTTATCTTTTTTTTTTTTTGAAATTGTTGGTGATGATCTGGACCGTTGGATGGATGATCTGGGGCTTACTTGAGTGTGTTAATGGCATGGGTTGTAATGGTTGACCATTTTTGGTGAATGATGGACCGGTGAGATTTTCGAAGTGGGCCCCAGATCATGCTCCTGACATGTCCAGATACATGGATTTTTGGTGGAGGGTGATTTTTGAAAGTGATCCCTGGAATGAAGTTTTTGGGAAATGGGCCTTGAAAATGAGCTTGGGTATGGGCCCTTTGAAATGAGCTTTGAAGTGGGCCTTAAGATGGGCTTTTGAAATGGGCCTTGGGCTTTTTTGGAAATGGGCCTTAAGATGGGCCTCTTTGAAATGGGCCTTGGACTTTTGGAAATGGGCCTTGAGATGGGCCTCTTTGAAATGGGCCTTGAGATGGATTTTTTGAAATGGGCTTTGGGACTTTTTGAATGGGCCTTGAGATGAACTTTTTAAAATGGGCCTTGGGCTTTTTTGAAATGGGCTTTTAGATGGACTTTTTGAAATGGGCCTTGGGCTTTTACGGAAGTGTACTTACTTGTGTGTTTTGCCCGTGTAGCATGCCCCGTCGTGGTAGAAATGAGGCTAGTTCTTCTCGTCAGTAACCCGACCCATGCTATGTGCCAAGAGAGGGCCGACATTTGTCTGACATAGCCCGGGAAGGTGGTGCGCCCGTGGTCTTCAGAGGACAAGGAGTCAGGACGCATTGGCCGAATTGGTTCCATGACCCGTAGCCACTGTTCTTTGAGGTCTTGGAGCGCACTCCATTTGCCCACCTATTTCGAGTTCGTCTGAGCAGGACAAACATGTCTCTCTTGTCTGCTTTGACTGAGCGGTGGTACCCTAAGACCCATACCTTTCAGCTGCCTTTCGGAGAGTGGGGCATTACCCCCTATGACATATACATGCAGTTGGGTCTTGGGTACGACGGAGGATCCGTGCCTTTCGAGGATGACCTTCCGGTGCCCACTGAGGATGATTGGATGAGATTATTGGGGATGATGCCCGAAGATACGGATTTTACTGGTCCTCTATTCAAACTTCTCTGGCTATCGTCAAACTTTGCAAGGCGCATCCTTGAGACTGAAGCTACGGCTATGGTGAAGGCTCGGGCCTTGATCTTGTACACTATGAGTGTGATGATTTTCTGCCACGGGAATGAGCTTGTGAGTTCCCGTCTGTTGTCACTCGTGGCAGACATCACTTTCCCCACACCGTACAACTGGAATGCGGCCCTTCTGGCCAATTTGTATGAAGGGTTGGACAAGGTCAGCCGTTGTATCAGTCGATCCTTGACTAGCTTTTATCCAATCATCGAGGTACTTTCTTGATCTCCATCTCTGCAATATCTCCCTGGGGATGATCTAGTTTGTCCTTTTCTGATCGTAATTTTGTGCAGGTCTGCTTTTTCGACCACTTTTCCCACTTAGCCCCTACTTTGATCTATCATTCGCCTCCACTTCCTCGCATGATGCTGTGGTATAAGGATAACCGCAGCCGCATGCGCCTATTTTTCAATCTTGCCTGGAGGTCGAATATCGATGCCCTTGTTCCGGGTGATGTGAGTGATCTACCCTTTTTTCGCATTGCCCATGTGTTGCTTTCTGCTTATCTCTCAGCTCTTGACTTTCCTTTTTGCAGTTCCATACCAGGTTGTACCTTCGATCAAATGCGGCGCTTACTCCTGGGGCTCAGGAGGCTTTTCAGGCCTCACGTTGACGTCACATTCTGGAGGATCCACGTGTGACGAAATGGTACCTGGGGGAGAGACTTTTTTGACAGTTGACAGGTAGTCCCATGGTGCTACTTAGCCCGCCGTCCGGGCCTTTTGACTGGAGATCGGTGCCTGAGAGAGAGTTAACGACCGCCTTGGAGGGTTACGATGCTAGTGCCTTCGTTGATCCGGACAGAGAGTACAGTTCCTAGTGCGAGTAGTATGGCACCGGTCTGATCTTACAGCCCGGCTATGATCCTGGTGGTGGTGCACGTTTTGCTGGATGAGGGATCTTGGGCCTCCATTTTCACCGCAAGGATACAGGCACTTATCTCTTCCTGATGATGATTAGTTTATTGTGTCATGTAATCTTGAATCCTTGGATGTGTATTCTCTATGTTTATATGAAATCTTAGTTGATCAACATTGCTCCCCTTTTGATCATTGCCTTTATTCACCTTTGCGATCCCAATTGAGTGTACGGATGTTTGTTCTTGGGTTCTGGCCTTTAGGAGCGGACCCTGCTCGAAATTTGCCCGAAAGTGGGCCCAAGCGGTATCCGAACTGCTGCGGGCGGTAGTCGGGATGCTGCCCACTGACTTTTTTCCTCCCGTTCTATCCTGTCAGTGCTGCAGCGATGCAAAAATGTCAGTTCTGAGGGCGATGATTAGAGTACCGCGGGCGGTAATCGGGGTGCCGCCTCCGTTCATCTTTTCTTCCAGCGAGTACCCTTCTTCTCTGTTCATTCTCTTTCCCCTTTTCCGGATATTCTTCCCTGCCTTTGTCTGTCCGATCATATTCCCTTTTGTCCCTTTCCCTTTGTCCTCTCCTTCCTCTTTTTTTTTTTGAACTGATTATGGCCAGCCATGATGGGGGTATTGAGGGGTTCATGAGTGGTGAGGAGGTAGGTGGGTCCAATAATGGTGGAGGGGACCCGTTTATGTATGAGTTAATGGAGGTTGGTGGGGGAGTAATGGGCTCTTTTGGGGAGATCAATGCCATTTGTGACATTACTCCTACCACCATTAATGGAGGATGTAAGGTTGGGTTGGATAGGACGAGAGGTTTTGGTGTGTTTGATGGATCCATACTAGATGGGCCGCCAGGATTTATGGATATGAGGACGGATGGTTTGGGTGGTGAGGATAGTGTGGTGATGGTAGGAGATGGCTTGATTGATGGAGTGATGTCGATGGGTGGTGTAGATGGTAACATGGCGATGGTGGACCGCTGGATTGATGGAGTGATGTCTATGGGTGGTGTAGATGGTAGCATGGCGATGGTGGATGGCTAGATTGATGGGATAGATCGGACCTCGATGGATGACGGGCCCTATTTTGGTGGCCCAAGCGGTTTGGATTTGGCAGGTGATGAATTTCTTGCAGACGGCTTGGCTCAGATTTTGGAGCGGACACCGAGGCATTGTTGGGGCAGGCAGTTGTGGTCGTGGCTCAAGGTGTTGGTCCTGTCAGCCATTGGGACACTTTTGGGTGTTACGGCCCCTGGGGCTTGTGCGTTTCAAATAGCTCCTGACGTGGCAGTCGTTGGCGGCTCAAGCTCGCCCGTTGCGGCTTTCCAGGACACCTTGCATGATGCGATGAGTGATGCTGGCTTCTTTCAGGACCACGAGATAAAATTGCTGGACGAGGAGATGTCCATTTTTATGATTCCCCCGTTGACCTGGGGATCCAGATTGTGGAGGGTGTGCTCGTCCGGACCTGTCGATTACAACCACATGTCACCTACTCTGAGAGACTGCACCTCTAGATAGAGAGCCTGACTGAGTCCGAGATCTTTGAGCTAAGTTCTTTGGGCTTCCGAGAGGTTCTCCACTTTCACCGAGTCTGCCTAGATTGGCGACTCTTGAGTGCAGCGTTGTATGACTGGGTTCCTTCCCTGAACCTGTTTTCCTTCAACAATCTGGAGCTGGGCCTGTCATTGGAGGAGTTCTCACACTTGTCTAGTCTTCCTCTCACCCGAGAGCCTTATGTTCCTTCGTCTGAGTTGGTCCGTCTTTTAGATCTGGTCTCCTAGTTCAGGTTTTTCACTGCTCTACCTACTGTGGAGGGCAGGGCTGATGAGCTTTCTCTTGTGGTCCTGTATGATCGCTATTCTACCTCCCGAGGTGCCCCTGGATTGGACCGCCAGCTTCAGTGCCTGAATGCGTTGATATTCTGTGTTTTAGCCGAGCTACTTTTCTCAGGATGGCGACAGTCCTCGTTGGTGGTTCTGCTGGATGTATTCCGCTGCATCCTACATCGTAGGAGTATCATTTCCGTGGCGCTTGCGGAGCTCTTTCTAGGGCTGACCGAATGCTCGTTGGGGCGGACCCACATCCTCCGGGGCTGTTGTGCCTTCCTTCAGGTATTATCTATTCTTTTCCTTTCCTTTTCTTGGCGTGGTTATCTGCTCGCCACCTGATCTTGACCCATATCTTCTTACAGGTTTGGTTGTGAGAGCACCTGTTGATGACTCCCCAGCTTTTAAAGCCGGATTCCCGTCGTGGTGACGTGCTGCGCTTGTTGCTTGATGGCCTTCCTCTTCGCACAGAAGCTATCGAGCCGTTATACCGTAGTATGTTTTCTCAGTTACGGGGGTGGGAGATCAATTGGGAGGCTCCCTGGCTTTGTCGCTCCCCAGCACTCCTTTATTGCTGCTCGGGGGTATTGCTTCTACCATCCTGTGCGCTTTCTTTGGCAGTTCGGCTTTTGGCAGGATATCCCAGATTTTGCCTTTTCTGAATTTGGGCATGCCCCCTTTTCATATGATTTGACCACTCTGTACAGGCGCATCTGGATTTCCTGGCAGGGCTCCCTGGATGTGATGGCTTTGGATCTTGAGTCTTGGGCTCCTCCCATGGTGACAGTACCGTATCAGCGATGAGTGGTAGAGCAGTCACTGTGTTGTCAGGTCCCGGGTTGGCACTTGGCGGATGAGGCTGCCGATTAGGATATGGTGGGTGATATTGCTTCATCCTCTTCCTGTGTCGATGATTCATTTGAGGCTTTTAAGGAGCACCCTTTTATCGATCCATCCTTCTTACTAGCCACGCATGGTCACCTGATCTTCGAGATTGTTGTTCTTCGTCATGCATGTGAGGACATGGCTCGCCGGCTGGCAGTGGGGCAGTGATATGATGAGAATATGCATGCGACGCACCGCCTAGAGAGAGATGAGGCCTTCTACCTGCGTATGGAGATAGAAAGGCTCAGGCAGAGGTTGTCAATATACAAGAGATAGGAGCTTACCCGCCGTTCCCGATGTTGATTAACTGCCTTGTTATGTATGCATGAAACCTTTTGTTTTTTGTGTTTTTGGCTTTTTGTGGAAAAAAGAAGACAATGCACTTGTAAGAAAATTTTAAAGGAATGAAAGAAAATTTTGTTTGTGCCAAATTTGCCAATGTTCGCTTATGTTTGAATTTGTGCTTTGGATGATTAGGATCAGAATCTTGGGCTCAGCCCACATTGTATGCAGTATTCTAGATTGTGTCCTTAAGGTCTTGGTTCCCTGAGAGGGTATCCGGGATCGCATTCCGTGGATTTGAGCAAAGTTTGCTAGAGTACTGATCTAAAGTTGATCTTTCCTTATATCTCGTTGTGGCGCTTGCTGCTTCAGCTTCTCCTGTACCTGCACTTTTATTTTATTATTTTATTATTTTTTTATTTTTTCCTATTTTTACCCGTAACTCCTTTTCAGGTTTTCACTATGTCCAGCTTTCCCCATCATTTTTGCCTGTAACGTCCTTTCAAATTTTCACTACGTCCCGGATTTTTGATCTTGCCTGCCTCTTGGCAGCTGTGCTATTTTTACCCTTGACACCTTTTCAGGTTTTCACCAAGCCTGTTATGTGCCTGCTGTTTTTACTCGAGCTGCCCTTTCGGGTTTTCAACTCGCCCATTTTGTTTAGGCATGCCTTCCCTTTTCTTTTCTTTTTTTGAGATTTGGCTTTTGGAGTACTGAGAGTGACGGATGGATTTCCTTCATAACTGGCCGACTGGTTACCTCCTGTCCTTGCCTTTGAGCACAATCGTAAGCTGCTTTTGGTGGGATTATTTGGAGATTTGGGATGAACTTTTTTTTGTGTTTCTTCTTTTTCTCTTTTCTTTTTGAGATTTTCTTTCTTCTTTTTTTTCTTTCTTGAGATTTTTAGGAGAGACGCCGGATGTTTGTGATAGGTGAGGTGGCGAATATATATACTTTTTATTTTTGGTGGGAATGAAGGGGCAGCTTTACGATTGTAATCATTGACAAAGTCAGGTATGGTTACTCGTGATAGATTTTCACGTTATCGACGTTGATGGGCTCGGGAAGATCTTCCCCTTTCAGGTTGGTGAGTCGAAGAGCGCCTCCTTGGAGTACTTCATCGATGATCAGTGGTCCTTCCCATGAGGGTTTGAATTTTCCTCTTAGATCTGGTAAGTTTGGTGACAAGATACATTTCATGACCATGTTGCCAACTTTGAAGCTTCTTTTTCGGACCCTTTTGTTATAGGTTCGAGCTATCCTTCTTTGATAACACTGGGAGTGGCTTAGCGCTCGCATGCGCTTTCATCTGCTAGATGCAGTTGATCATACCTTGCTTGTTGCCATTTGCCTTTCTCGACTTCGCTTTCCAGTAGTATCCGCAGTGATGGGATTTCGATTCCAACTGGTAGGACTGCTTCCATTCCGTATACGAGTTCGTAAGGAGTTGCGTTTGTAGCAGACCATACAGATGTCCAATAGGCCCAGAGTGCGTAGGGAAGCATTTTTGACCAATCACAATATGTCTTCACCATCTTCTCCAGTATGTGAATGATAGTTTTATTTGCAGCTTGAACTCCACCGTTCATTTGAGGAGGGTAGGGGCTTGATTGATGGTGTTGAATCTTGAATTTGTCGAGAAAATCACCCATCCTTTTATTGACGAACAGAGTTTCGTTGTCAGTGATGATGGCCTGAGGGACCCCATAATGGTTAATGATATTGTTCTTCATAAACTTGACCACATGAGATGCTGCGATGGTGGTGTATGATGCTGCCTCTATCCACTTGGTGAAATAATCTACTGCCACTAGGATATACTCATGCCCGTTTGAAGCTTTGGGATTGATTTTGCCAATGATATCCAATCCCCATATGGAAAAGGGCCATGGTGCCGTCAGGTTGTAGAGTTCGAAAGCCAGCACATGGATCTAGTTCGCGTGCTCCTGACACTTGAAGCATTTTCTGACGTGTTCGCAACAATCTGTCTCCATCATGAGCCAATAGTAGCCGAGCCGCAGGATCTTCTTGGCCATCATGTGTCCATTCGTGTGTGGGCCGCATAGTCCTTCGTGGATTTCTGACATGATCTACGTTGCTTCCGTTTCATCCACACACCAAAGAAGGACTTGATTAGAGGATCGCTTTTAGAGGATGCCCCCGGTAATCACGTACTGTGCCGCTAGTCGTTGTATGGTGCGACGATCTATCAGTGTTGCTCCTTCCGGGTATTTCTGGTGCTCGAGATATTCTTTGATGTCTGTGTACCACGACCGATCATTCAAGGGTGGCTCAACTTCATCGATCTGTAGGCAGAATACGGGCTCCTCCTAAAGTTCAATAGTGAGTTCCCATTCAGCAACTCCTTTTGAGATCTCCAGCATCAAGGGGAGGGTAGCCAAAGCGTCTGCAAACTGATTCTTAACTCGAGGCATGTAAGAGAATGAGATCTCTTTAAACTCTTCGATTAAATTCTTCAATAGACGTGGTATGGGATCAGCTTTTCATCCTTGGTCTTCCAGTCGCCATTTGTCTGATTGATGATGAGTTGCGAGTCCCCGAAGACCTATAACTTCTTTACATTGAGTATTATAGCCTCTCTTAGACCGGCAATTCATGCTTCATACTCAGCTACGTTGTTGGTGCATTGGAATGCTAACCTCCTGGATATGGGAACTGGGACGTCTTCGGGAGAGTAGAGTATGGCACCTACCCCACTCCCTTTCGAGTTTGCAGCTCGGTTAAAGAAGAGAGTCCACTCTCCTGCCTTTCTTTCTTCTTCTTCCTCGATTAGGAGGATGTCTCCATTAGGGAAGAAGGTCTTCAGTGGTTGATAATCAGGCAAAGAATGTGCTGCTAGATGATCGGCCAGTGCTTGCCCTTTGATTGCCTTCTGAGTGACATAGGTGATGTCGAACTCAGAGAGCAATAATTGCCATTTTGCGATCCTGCCTGTCAGTGCTGGCTTTTCGAACAAGTACTTCAACGGATCCATGCGAGCGAGCAGGAGGACTGGATGGGCGATCATATACTGTCGTAGCCGTTGGGTTGCCCAGATTAGGGCGAGGCATGTCTTCTCTAAGCTGGAGTATTTAGCTTCATAGCTCGTGAATCGCCTGCTTAGATAGTAGATTGCTTGCTCCTTTCTTCCTGTATCGTCGTGTTGACCAAGGACGCATCTGATTGCTTCTGCTGCGACGGAGATGTATAGGAGCAATGGCCTACCTGGAGTAGGTGGCATGAGCACTGGAGGATTTAGCGGGTATCTTTTGATCTTGTCGAAGGCCGTTTGATAGTCGTTATTCCATTCCTTTGGCGAGTTCTTCCGTAGGAGCTTGAATTTGGGCTCACAGACCGGAGTGAGTTGTGCGATGAATCGGCTGATATACTGGATCCGCCCGAGGAAGCCCCGAATTTCTTTTTGAGTCTTGGACGGTGGCATTTTGATGATTGCCTTGGTCTTAGTTTCATCCACACGAATACCCTCTTTACTGACAATAAAGCCTAGCAACTTGCCTCCGGTCGCACTGAAGACACACTTTTGCGGGTTGAGACGGAGCTTGAACTTTTCTAGCCTATCGAAGAGCTTCTTAAGTTTTTTGAAATGTCTTTTGATTGTGCGAGACTTGACGATCATGTCGTCCACATAGACTTTCATTTTCTTGTTTATCATGTCATAAAACAAGGCAGTCATGGCTCGCTGGTATGTAGCTCTTGCGTTCTTCAGTCCGAAAGGTATAACTCGATAGCAGAAAGTTCCCCATGGTGTGATGAAAGAAGTCTTCTCACGATCTTCGATGGACATCTTGAGCTGATTATAGCCTGAGAAGCCATCCATGAAGGAGAAGACCTTGTGTCCTGCAGTATTATCTACCAGTGTGTCGATATGAGGCAAAGGGAAGTTGTCTTTGGGGCTTGCACATCCTGACTTTTCCATCCTTCTTTGGAACTGGTACAATGTTTGCGAGCCATTCTGGGTAGTTGGAGACTACCAGGAATCCCGCGTTGTACTGTTTGATGATCTCATCACGGACCTTTAGGGCCCATTCTGGCTTCATTCTCCATAGCTTTTGCTTGATAAGCTTCATGTCAGGCTTTGTTGGCAGACGGTATACCACCAAGTCTTCATCGAGCCCTGACATGTCCTTGTAAGAGAAAGTGAAGTTGGACAACCTCAGTTTCAGAAACTCCATCATCCTCTGCTTATATTCCGGGGATAGCGATCTTCCGATGCGCACCTCTCTGGGGAGTTCCGCTGACCCTAAGTTCACAATTTCAAAATCGTCTGCTACAACATTGACCTTTGTTTCGAACTTTTTGAGAGAATCCTCGAATTTGAGAGCTGTATCATTATTTCTCTCATCCAGGGCTTCATCCAAACCCATGAGCTCGAAGTCCAACTCTAAATCGAAATCATATGAGTCGACCTCAAACCCCTGCAATGTGTGTAAGGTGTTTGGCACAGTGATTTTTGAAAGTTTTTCTATTTTTTTTGTATTTTGAGAATTTTTTGATGTTTTGTGGTTTTGAGGAATATTTGATTTCTTGTATTTTTGGGAGTATGTAATGTTTTTATGTTTTAAAAATTTTCTAAATTTTTTGTGTCACCAAGGTATCCCGAACAGGACGGCGTTGCAAACCATGATTGGTCTTGTCCTAATTTGGGGTACCAACTACTATTTACATTGGCATTTTTTTGATATCGGGATCCATGGATGGTTCGCCGGCTGATTCGATCGTTAGGGGGATGGCTGTCCAGTTTGGTTCTTTCCCCCATTCGATCCTGTTGCTTTGCTCTGTCCGTTCCTGAGGGTCACTTGTCCTAATGACCATGATGTCTGTTGGGCTGAGATCAGAGTCGGAGTCTAAATCGATCTCTTCGCTCAGGAGCTGGAGCTCTTCGGGCTCCTCAGATCCACCTTGCGGTGGTATCCTGATGTCTGTCCAATCAAGGGAAGCCCACTTCCCTTTATCAATCTAATGGATGGGCTGTTTCTGCCCCTAGTGCTGCTGAGCTGGTGACGAGGATGTGTCCCCTTGATTGTGGATGGGGATAGGTGTCTCCCTGTTCTTGCTTGTACCCCCTTCAAGGGACACTCCTGGTTCTGGGTCCTTTGTGAGCGGATCATTTTACATGCCCCTGGCCTCACGTGATGGGTCTAAGGGTTCCGCCCCTAGCGTCAAATGTGCTCTTGATACTTTGAGAATTTTGTCCCACCTTATTGGTGGCCAGACGGGCTCCGGGTAGGAATGTTCAGAGAGTTGGAGCTGCTAGAGGTGGTCCTCAAGGGGAATCACTGTGTCTTCACAAACTGTCTCAGCTTTGATGGACTTGATGGGTGTGCACTTAAATGGTTGCCCCTTTTTGGACCTTTCAACTTGATCCTCCGGTTTTGGTTGATATCCCAATCTCTGTCTCTGCATGTTAGCACGTGCTGGTTTTACTACTATACCTTTCTCGTGGAACTCAGTACAGCAGTTCCAGATTAGTTGTTCAGCAGGGGGAATGACATGTTCAGCAGTAAGAGGGCGAGGATTAGCGATTGAGTTTACAACTTCGAACTCAAAACTGTGATATGATACATCACCCTCCACGTGCTGGATGTTGATCACAGGGATGTCAGTTTTTGGGATATTAACCGTTACTGGCAGGACAGTTTCTAGTTCGACCAACACTGAGATGATTTGATTTCCTGGAGGGAATTTAACCCTTTGATGGAGGGTTGAGGGAATGGCTCTAATAGCATGGAGCCACGGCCGCCCCAACAGAAGGTTAAATGAGGCAGGGATGTCAATGACCTGAAATGTGACAAGGGTTAGGCCTGGTTCGATTTATAGTTCAATATCGATTTCTGCCTCAACCTGCCTTCGGAAATTATCGAAAGCTCTGACGCTCATGGTGCTGGGCCTGAAAGAAGATGGTTTTATCCCTAACCGTTCGGCAGTCCTCAAAGGGTAAATGTTAAGGTTAGATCCATTGTCAATGAGCACGAGTGGGATTCTTGTGGCGGGCTACTATGTTTAGTGAGCGCCCATGTTAACAACCCTCAGGTAGTTAACTCATCATCGGAGAAAGTGATGGCTCGAGGTGCTAAGAGTTGTCCGATCATCCTTGCCACCATTTCGCCGGGGAGGGGGGGAGGGGGGGGGGGGTACATCAGGAGAGATATGTACATCATTCGAGGTCTCCGCAAAGATTTCTCAATGTGATCTTGATGTGTATAAAAGTTCCCAGATGGATATTTGTACAGGATGGACTTGAGTTGGGCTGTTATGTCATAAGCAGCATCAGTTTTGCAGGTGGTCCTCAACAAAACTCCCCAGGTTTCTTTTGGGTTCTGGTTATCTCTCCTGAAGTACCTCCCATTGTTACCCACTTCGGCGCATTCTGGGTAATGCCATGGGACTGCCTTCGGGTTGTAGGACAGAACCGTCATTCCTTTCAAGTATATTAGTGGTTCCTGAGGCTGAGGGGTTGTGGCTCAAACAGTTTGTAGTAGACTTGGTGATTTCTCTTGAGGTACCACCAAGTTTTGGCGAGATTTGACACTGGGGTTGTCTTCCTCCATTTGATGTGTGGGAGGGGTCCTCTGGCCATGTGCCAGTTGGTGAGGCATCCGAAATTTTGAACCTTGAACCGGGGGTGCCCCTTGCAAGGTTAGCGAGGCTAGATCAGGGGGGCCTATTGGGAGAATGATAGGTTCGGAATTCGAGCTTTTGGATGTATTGGTGTGGAGTGTCCCCCCTGGGGGATGGGATGCTGCAAGTGTGACCTGTTAGATGCGGCTTCAAGGGTTACGAGTGACTGAATTGCTGGTGCTGCTTCCAGGAATATGAGGGGTTGTGTTACTGGTGCTGCTTCAAGGACTAGCCGTGGCTCCGGTGTTGGCGTATGTTGGTAACCCCATGTCCGATTTGCTGTATCGGTCATGATTGCTTGTATGGAATGATGCGGAGAGGGATACATGGATTGCCCTCCTTCAATGTGGTTGACGGTAGAGGTGCTAGATGTACTGGGCCCTGCTTGGTGCGATGGCAAGGGATTTTAGAGGATGTTGGTTTGAGCCGCATTGTTAGCCTGTGGAGCGATCGTAATTTTTTGGCTTTCGATCAAATCTTGGACCGCATGTTTCAAAGCGAAGCAGCGGTCCGTCAAATGGCCAAGAGCCTGATGATATGCGCAGTATTGATTTTCGTTATAACCAGGCGGCAAGGGGTTAGGGGGAAGTCTTGGTTGGAGTGGTGTCAGAAGTTGCTTTTGCATTAACATTGTCAGAACCTGACTATATGTCTGTGCTAAAGGGGTGAACTTCCTCCCTAACATTGCCTGTTTGTATGAGCCTGATGCATTCCCCCAATGTTGTTGTTGTTGTTGTTGAGATGGTTGTCCCTGATATCCCTGTTGGGCTTACTGTGGTTGGTACTGCCTATTGGACTGTGGCTAATACCGCCTGTCTTACTATGACTCCGGTTGCGGAGCGTATTGATTGCCCTGAGTGTTAGTGACGATATTGTTAACCTCCGTTGTGCGCTGTGCAGGAGCGATTGTTTCCATTCCCGTATCCTACAGGTTTCCCCTCGACTTTGTTTCTTTTGACTGAGTGGGCCTGGTGTGGCCATGGGGAAATGGTTCCAGCTCTAATCCCAGCTTCTACTTGTTCTCCAGCCCGAATGAGTCGGGAGAAATTTACGTAGGGATACAAGATTAGATATCCCGAAATATTGGGATTTGCTGAATGTACGATCATGGATATCTGCTCCTCGTCGTCGATGGGGTTTCTCATTCAGGCTACTATGGCCCGCCATCGTCCCACGTATGCTGACAATGATTCGTCACTTTTTTATCTCAGGGCAACCAAGTCAGACCTTCTTGAAGCCATGTTCAGATTGTATGAGAATCTGTTGATTAATGCCTGGGAGAGCTTTTCCTAGGTTTTGATTCGATGACTGTCCAACGAGGTGTACCAATCCAAAGCGTCACCCTTAAGGGACTTCTGGAAGAGTCGTATCAAGGCTCCATCAATCCCTGCTATCGCATTGAGTTCCCACAAAATGTTTTTAGATGTGCTGTGGGGCACCCGTTACCATTATACCTTTTGAATTTTGGTACCTCAAAGTTTGGAGGTACCCAGGCATCTGGGAAGGGACAAAGGTCCCTGAACTTGGTGGATGGGTGATCCACCCCTTGCTGTCTCTAGAGTTGATTTTGCATCATTTGTAATTGCTCTCGTAGCTCCTCGATTTCTGACTTGCCTTGCTGCGGGTATTTTGCCCCTTGCTGCAGGGCTTGCACTGCTTCTTTTTCATATGGATCAAGGACGAGGTGTTGTTGGAAAGAAGATGGACTCCCGGTGGCGGGAGGCAGCTGGAATTGAACACCACTCCCTTTCAGAGGAGGGTGTGATGTTCGAAAATGGCTCCCACCTGGGGTATCTGCTAATTTCGGAATGTTACTCCCGTTAGGGGGAGTGAGTTGGACTCGAAACTGGCCCCCTTCGTGGGCATTCATCAGTTCTTGTCGGTGGTTCCCGTTAGGGGGAACCTGTGTTGTAACCTGATTGTTGTGGGGTGTTGAGTAGAAATGTGTGGGAGGGTTGCTCCCATTTGTTGGTTGTTATTGATCTTGTGCCGACTCTTCTGGGAGAGAGAGCACGGGATTTGCTTGAGGAATGGGGGAGAAAGCATATGGAGTCTAAGGGAGTGAACTGTTTTGTACACTAGGCTAGGTTGCCCGTGTGTTTGGTGTGGCATTTGACACTAGGCGGTGTAGCAGCTCTTGCACTGCTTGTAGACTTTGGGCCATTTCTTGCATGGTGGTGTTGGCTTGTGGGTCTACCGGAGCCGATGGTGATGGTAGCGCGGATGCTGGTGTAGGTGCGGGTGCTGATGTTTCGGGAGCTAGAGGAGCTGCCGACTTTTCTTCATGGGTAGCTTGAGAGGTCATGGCTGCGCGGGATCAGGTGGTCATGGTTCAGACCTAAGCCTAAACAGGTGCAAGCCAAGGACTTTTTTTTGTGTTTTTGTATGAATGCAAATGATGATTTCCCTCGAGATTAGAGTACCATACACTTTCGAGTCGGGTCTCAGCTAGTGCGAGCTAGCATGCATCCCCAGCGAAATCGTCATTCTATCGACATTGAAAATCGGCGCCCATGCTGATTTTATATTTGTGATGTGAATAGGGGGGTGATAGGTTGATTATAGATGTTGGAGTCGCCACTAGCCGAAAAATCTCAAAATCCCGTGGTCGGCTAGAACCACGAAATTCGTAAGAGGGGGAAATTCGAAGACTTCCCTACCTTAAATTGACTCCTGGTCTGCGATCCGAGATTCCGGGTAAGGGACCTCGGTTACAAAGAGGGAATGCTCTTATTAGTTGTTGGGGTTGGTAAAAAGGTAAATAGTGAAGGCTGGAGGGGTAAATTAGGAGGAAAGTTGACTTTTGGGCGCTGGGATAGCTATCCACACACGGGCCGCGAGGGGCGACATTCGAAGTACCGCGGGTGGTAGTTAGACTACCATAGGCGGTAGTCAGACTACCGCTCGCGGCAGTCAGACTGCCGCCCGGGCTTTGTTCGGGCCGGGTTTGCACATGTGGGTTTTGTACGTTGTGCGGGTTCACCTGGAGGTCTTCTTTTGGGGTTTGCGGCTCAGACAAATGGGTTTAGGCTTGGGTAAAAGGGGGTCCTGGTTAGGATATAGGGTGGAGGCAGGGCTGCATGTGTGCTGAATGGTTTGGATCACAGTTTTGGGTTGCAGATTGGGGGTTTGGGGACTTTTTGGTCAGGGTTTGGTTTGAGCTGCGATTAAGGTTTGGTTCAAGGTATGTTCTTGGTTCCCGGATAGTCTTAACCTTCTCAAGGTGTAGCCTGGGTGGGGTGTCTACAATGCTCAACTCTCGAGTTCCAACGCATCACTTATGCAACATAGATAATGATGATTAAATGTTGTTCGTATTAGTACATTAAACATGAGTGGGATTATACCAAATCAGCATATCATACTCCAGATATGATTAAATTAAGCAAGCGGAAGACTATGATAGATATATAAAGTGTATAAGTGGATATGAACCCCAGAGTATGATCATGTCACCAGGTTGAATAATTCATGTATAGTTCCAAAATGTACAAAATGATAAAGTGTACTGTCATTTAATCTATATCCCTGTAGCCCCGGTGATGCAACTCCAGGTCTACATAGACCCGTCAGAGAGTTACAAGTAGGAGAACTCCTCGTTGTCGCAGAAGGCCGACTCCAACTCGTAAATCTCGCCATCATCTAAAACTACAACAGAGTCTAGTTGGTATTTTAAAACACTGTCCCAAAGTGGGAGTGAGTGATTAACTCAGTGGAGTTATAAGGCAAATGTTAACATGTTATCAATTCAGTCAAGTAGTAATGATAAAGCAATACAACAAGCATTCCTAAGTACTCTGGTTAATGCAAGGATGATATGTATTAATGATGCATGCACTCGCTTGCACTCCCTCTGCGACATCATCTCACGGTCGCACATGCTAAACTCCTACTGTGTTTAACACCCATGCTAAAGGCACATGCAATTCGACGCATGGTCGTGTTAGCTAAGTTTTTAATTAGATTCGTTCATACAGCAGATTCGAGAAGCTAAGGTACCTCCCTTTTATATCATTTACCCAAACAATGATCTATCTAGGGTCGTCAATCCTAGTTTATCACATACGATAGGTAAGTTCGCAAGTTTACACTATAGGTTGCTACGGGAGGCTCGTCACCTCAGTGTAGGCTTAATTCACACTCGAGGTCACTACGAGGGGCTCATCACTCAGTCTTAGGCCTATTTTATACTCGAGGTTACTACGGAAAAGGCTCGTCACCTTAGTGTAGGCCGACAGCTCGAATAAAGTGTCACATACCACCGTATTCGGCTCACGAGTTTGATTTACTCACTGGACACTACGGGGAGGCTCGTCACCCCAGCATAGGCCGACAGCTCGACCACGGTGTCCCATACCACCATGCCTGGCTCATGAGTCTTACCGGATCGTGGTACCAAGGTTAAATGGGTTTTTCAATGGTAAGTGGTACCTTAGATTTAAGCAGCATCGTCCATACATGGTAAACATACATTAGGTCAATCGGGTTGCTTGACAAGATCGACTGGTACAAGCGTACGTTGAATTAATCGACATGGAGCGCACAAGTACTCCTTATGGCCTAACCACTGTCGATAATCACCGTATGACTCGGATTCATTGAACGTATCCGTCATGGCGAAACTAGTTTGGCCACTAATCGTAGACCATTACCGATTGCCTGGACTACATATTAGTTCCAATCACATTCAAACATAATAGGCATTCATATGTGATAGTCCAAGCAGCATGTGACAACCAATTTAAATATAAATCTCATTTGAGCCTTTCAACAAACACATAGTGCACATGTTATTATACATAAGCATTTCATCCATAAATCACATGATAGTAAGAGAGGTTACATAAAGGAAACTGCAGCTATAGATAAGGTAATTGAGAATTCTATCTCAACACCCTCATTAAATACATTTCAACAAGCATTTTCTTATTTAGGTATTTTATCAAACACTTATACTACACATATCAACGTACATGTAATAAATTAGTTATAACGTATATTATAGTAAATCCTTTCACAAGGGAGTTGCCACACGTACAACAATCATGTATTTCCAAATAACAATTATGGCAAGCACAAATCATAATTCCATATTCATACAAATATTTCAATAAACACATGAAATGCATTAATTTCAATGTAGTTCATATATATATGTAATACGTGGAAAACATCGCATCTAAGCATATGTGATAGCAATTAAGTCAGTCATAAATCATTAACTGACATTGAAAGTCTTCAAAACCATAACCTAAATGTTTATAGTCCACACCTTCCGTCGGTAAACTCATATCAAACTCGGTTCGAATACTACGCCTTTGTCTACGGCACAACGACTACCTAAATCATGAAATAGGTTAGCTATTTCACCGATCTACCTATCTGGATACCCAAAGCGAATTAGGGTTAGGATTTCTTACCCAAAAGTGGAGTCGAAATCGTCGGTATAGCTACACGGAAGAGGGGATTCAGCACCTGGAGCAGTGGGATTGAATCCCAGCAACTATCTCGCACTCTCTCTCTTCTCCTCACTTTCTCCTTCTTTTTCCTCTCTTCTCTCTCCTAGGGTTTAGGAAATCCGTATGGAATGAGAGAGGGGTGGGTTAAGGCCCTTATATAGGCCCAGAACTGATGTCATTGGCCCCAAGGCCATGGTATACTTAGGTTATAGCCAAAAGTTGTCTGTTTCGGGCCAACGGAGCTCATTTGGAGGTCCATTTTCTGCATATGGTCTGAAAAAAGTTTCCTAAAATGGATCTACGTTAGGTTAAGATTTCGATTTGATCGGATTTGTATATCAGCCGCGGAGGACCAGTTTCAATTCAATGGCTATCGACACTCGATCAGGGCCACAAGTGCACTGACATGTGTAGGGAAATTTTCCTAATCCAAGGGTGTAGTTAGGTAAGAATCTGACGGTCTGAAACCTTAAATTTGGTCTGCAAACGAACGGCCCAATTCACTTAAGTTTGAGTTTATTCCCTGAAAATATTCAGGTTTCTCACACACTTCACTTCGGGCTCAAAGTTGTGTGTTTCTGGATACTATTTGGACTTGATTTTCGAGATGGTTGTCAAGCCCAGTAAGGCAGTCAAAACCATATAGTTTCGTGTCAATCGGACTTTCGACGCGCGGTCCAGGTCCGATACGGAGTTTCAAGATGCTCCCGAGAGTAACTGGGTTTTAAGATTGATCGTAGATTTCTAGGTAATGTTGGATTAGCGATTCTAATGGTTTTGGGTCTTGCAGTTTGTCTAGAAAGTGATTCAAGCTAATTCGCAGATCAATTCAGTTTAGTACTTAATTAATTTCGTCTAATTTTTAAAGAATTTGATTTTTAATGATTTCTGCCTGAGATGGTACTCAGGTCTTTGTACGGATTTTTTCGAGACGTTATAGAAGGTTATTTAGTCTTTTCTTTTCTTTTTTTTTTCCTTTTTTTTTTTCCATTTCATGAGAGGGAACCATTTTAGTCGTCATGACCATTGCCACTTCCGTTTCGCCCACTCCAACAAACTTTTGGTATGCATCCAACGTCATTCTCTCCATTATGGTGAGCTTCTGAGTGTTTTTTTTAAAAAGATTTTCAGTCACACTCTTCGACGTAGAAGCAATGATCACCGAAAGTAATTTAGGTTTGAATAATAGTGGTTTTTTTTATAGGTATCAATGGTGGGAGTTTGTGAAATGGAGGAGAGTATAGCAGTTCCCTTTATAATTTTTTTTGTATGAATAGTGTGAGTTTATGAAAGAGATGAATTTTGTAATAGAATAATATTTTAATTGATGAATTTTGAAGTGGAAGAATGTTGTAATGGATGAATGTCGAAATGAGATAATATTGTAATGGATGAATATTGAGATAAAAGAATATTGTATGGTAAATCGCTGATATTTATTGTAGATCATTGATAATCATTGTGGATTGTCGATATTCAGTGAAGATTGCTGATATTCACTGTGGGATCGCTAATATTCAGTGATGATTGTTGATATTAACTGTGGATTGTCGATATTTACTATGGATCGCTGATATTCAGTGAAGATTGCCGATATTAACTATGGATCTCGATATTTACTGTGAATCACTGATATTTAGTAAGGGGCATCGATATCAACTGTGAATCGCTGATACGCACTGTGGATCGCCAATACGCACTGTGGAACACCGATCTGACAAAAATAGTCATATCTCACTCGTTATATATCTGATTTGAGTGATCTTATACTCATTGAAAAAAATAATTTTTGGATTTAGATCTCGATCGTGAAGATTCTCTATTCCACTCAGAATTTCTCCCTATTGTAACCAATGTATATGTAGAAGAACCCATGTCATCGTTATTCATTTTCATTGATTTTAAATAAAGAGCTGAGATAACGATCTCAACACTAATGGTCATCTTATCGATGCACAAAGAGTTTTTAAATGACTCATACGATTCTATAAAAGAATTCAGTAGGATGCATGCATGATCTTTATCATTCATTACCTCATCCACATCCAACAATTTACAGACAAGTCTATTAAAGTTACTAATGTGGGTCTCAACGTCATCTCCCAGCTATATTCAGATTGAACAATTATAACTTCAGATACAAACGATTCTCAAGAGACTTATTCACATAAATGTTCTTTAACTTCACTCATGTATCAACCACAGTCTTCTCTCTTATAACATTGTGACAACCTTATCCATTAAATACAACTGGATTGATATATTGACCTTTTGATATAACTTGTTCCACTCTTCTTCTTTTGTAGTTTTCGGTCGCTTTCGAAGAAGTGCATCTTCCATTCATTGCTAAAGTCGAAGGCCCTTCATCTTCACCTTCCCTAGTTCAAAGTTGTTTTCCCCATAATACTTCTCTACATCGAACTTCATGCCAGATATCATATATATCTTGTCTTCAGATTCGATATGCTTCCCAACTTTATATCTGATACCACTTATTTAGACTCGTAGAATCACATAGAAAGGAATCAAACAAAGTAATCACAATTGCAAAAGCAAATCCAACAAAGAAATCCATTATGAATAACAAATTTTACAAGAGATGGAAAGAGCTTACCAATCAAAAACCCAAGAAAAACCATGGCTTTTCTTTTCCCTTGCTCCCCCAAAAGCCTAGACACATTTTTCATCCCTTAACCTCAATTATAAACCCTTTTAAAAAGTTAAAATCAAAATAGGAAACAAATCCTGCAATTTTACAAACTGTGCAAGTCGATTGATGGGAGCTTTGATCATATCGAGTGTCATCGACGTCTGTTGATAAGATCGAAGCCACCTTCGATTATATCAATTTGGACTTAAAAACTGTCCAGCGAGTAAAGGCTAATAAATGAAATTTTCTCGATGAGTTCGAGTAGCTGCTTGATGGAATCAACAGCCGGTCAATGGGATCAAGTGGTCTATCAATGCCATCAACAAACCCAATTACAGATAGATTTAAGACATTAGACAACACTTATGATCAATTTAAATGGGGTGTAAACATCATCGGAGACCCAAAAAAGGCTTCAACGGCAAGCATTTTGCTCTCCACATTTTCAAGGGCGTGGCTCCAACCATCTGCAACACCTGTCTTATGCAATACCATGCCGGCGAGGCGCACCATGCTTTATGTGTAAACTTCACTCCATCCGTCCTTGATTCTAAGCAAGAGAAAAATTAGCCATATGCATGACTCAAGAGGGTTACAATGGGGATGTGATGCCAGCCATACATTTGTGTGCAGGCTACCGTGACCTGTATCTTCCATCTAGGCCCATTAGTCAGGTGAAACCAAGATGATCAGATGAGTTTTGGGAGCAGTTTTATATTGTTGACATCCATCTGACACATGAGGTCCAAATCACCGGCCTTGTGAAGTTAGATTTACATATAAAATATTTTGGCCCACCGCTTGGGTTTTTTTAATGCAGCTGCATCTAGATGATTCATATCCGTACAACCAAAAGATCTATGGTCCACTGCAATTCATATGTCGCATCCACTCCATTCATCAATTTCATGAACTCATTAGCAAATGACCTCTAAGGTATAAGATGGATGCAAACCTCAGGTATGCAGAAAATTAAAATGCCAAAACATAAAGGGCTCACACTGAAGTTTTCAATTTTTTATTTTTTTTTGCAATGCATCCAAACCAGTTCATAAGGTACTTCCCACGGGGAAGAAAGGAAAACACAACTATCAGATAGATTTAAAACTTGTAGGGCGTAAAAGGGTTTCAGTGGTGGGTAGTTGGTATATCTCATTTGAGTTGTTCTCTCGCCCATGACCTAATATGAGGGGCCCAGAGATCGAGCATGTACATAATTAGGCCCACCCAATAAATGATTTAGATATTAAACACATGTGCTCCTTTGATACATGCATGGTGTGTGAGTGGACTCTCTTACATTCAAACGGCTTTAGAAAGTTGTTTGTTTTTTTTTTTTTTTTAACACACCCTCATGCACAACAATGGGTAATGGAATCCCTGAACTTAGTGTTGAAACTCTTACAAGTCTACTGCTAAGTCGTGAGTAAGAACTGTTTTTGTTTGGTTGGCTGATTAAATGGCATGAAAATTGTTGGAAATATATAGATTAATGTATTTCTGTATAATGTGGAAATCGAAAAGTGCAAAATAATCAGAAATCAGGACAGGCTGAAGCACGTCTGAAACGCTATCCTTAAAGCGTTATTTGCCCCTACTCAAGTGAATTGAGTATGCTGGTAGGTTACAGGCAAATAGCTTATAGGATACGATGAGCCTGGTGTGGGTCTACATTCAGCAAACACGAAGGCCCACCAAATGGAACTCAATTACACACTTTTTGGTAGTATTACAGTATAAAGGAAAAAATTCCAAAAGAAGAAGAAAAGAAGAGAAAAAGAGTTTTGACTTCTTGTCAGGTCAGTTCAAATCTTCAGCCACTGGTTCAGTTGAACCGTTTTAAACCACACCGCTGGTTTGTTCTTCAAGCTAAGGTTTAAGCCTTGCTATGTTGCTGGAAACACTAGAATATATGAGTGGAGAGGGGCTGGCTGTCTCAGTTCGTATGGGTTTGCTGGAGTGAGTTGAGATGGTTTGGAAACCCATCCAGGTCCTCCTTTTATAGGCTATGGTGGCTAGGGGGTTATGGTTCAGAGACTTAAATTCCATTAAGCCATTTCTGGCTGTTGGAAAACTAGCCGTTTTATGGCCATTTTTTTACTGTTGTGCATGGACCATTAAGCTGCTGCATGCTGACTGTTGTGAGACAACAGCTAGCCGTTTTCTAGCTGTTGGGCTAGCCATGCAGCAGTTACAGCTGGACCCTGCACTAATGGCTCAGCTGTTACAGTTTCTGCTGCAACAGCTCTTTTCAGTCCCTCTATTTATGCTGAGAGATTTCTCTCTCAGTCCTTTAGTCTCTTTGCTAACCAGCCACCCATCATAGCCACTTAGTCGCTCCGCGACTCGCACATGTCTCGCTCCGGTTCGCTCAAGGTGGCGAAGGACCAACCCTCTGCGACACGATGCGGACATGCGAAGTGCGCCACTAGCGCCTTTACAGCCACACTGCCTCACATGCCCACGCCCTCGCACTGAGCTAGAGCCCGTGCCCGTGCCCGTGAGCGAGACCGAGACCGAGACCGAGCGCACGCACGGGTGTTCCAGTGCTCCGCACTGGAACAAGCAAGGTCCATAGTCCACGGACTAGGTAGGTAAATATTATAATACTCCACATCCTTTATATAAACCACAGGTTTTTCTCTTCTTTTTTCCATGTGGGACTATTCCCAAAAAACCCGTAGAAAAGTGTTTTTTCAAAACAACTTTTTATATTATATATTATTTTATTATTAAAATATTTTTTATTAAAATTAATATTTTTTGCAACAATCCCCCACTTGATTTTATAAAATTATTTTCTCGGTTAAATAATATTGTCAAAATAATCAGCCGCAGCTTTTAACCAGTTATTCCTATATAACAGAATTGGAAATACCACACACATATTTGCTATATGTTTGTTAGAGTTCCCACAATCTTGCTCAGCACAATTAATGACCATGTGCTTATCCTAACTCGTGAATGATCCCGAGAGAAAACTCCTAACTCTCATGAGAGACGGCCCCATCTCTATGTTCATATAGGTGAAATCCTTCCAGTGTCTCCGTTACTATAAGATACTTGTCTTTATAGACTGGATTTCATTAAGAGTTCTAAAACTCAAGCCTCTATCGTAACGCTCAGCACTTATCTATTATGGATGAGGTTTTATAATTTAGTGCTGAAAACTTTCCACATATAGTGACTTGTTCTTACCCATTAAACCCAAAATTAGAGATTTTCTGACTTTAGGTTGGGTTATCATCACTGGTGGAACTTTGATTGAAGAGTTTCAACCCCATCCCTCTAGATGTAGCCTTTACTACCTCTCTTGGTAGAGGTTTAGTGAAGGGATTTGCTAGGTTATTGCTTGATTTCACATAAGAAATAGCAATGATTCCATCTCGAATCAATTGTCTAACATAATCATGTCGAAGACTAATATGTCTAGACTTACCATTATAAGTGTCATTATAGGCTCTAGCTAATGTGGCTTCACTATCACAATGTAGTGACACAGCCGATATAGGCTTTACACAAAGAAATTTCTAATAGAAGATCCCTTAGCCACTCACCCTCTTTGCCTGTTGCAGTCAGGGCTATAAATTTAGACTCCATAGTCGAATGCGTTATGCAAGTTTGTTTCTTGGATCCCCAAGATACAGCTGCACATCCTAGGGTGAATATCCACCCTGTAGTAGACTTGTTGTCCCCTGCACTCGATATCCAGATCGCAACGGTATATCCTTCAAATACGGCAGAAAACTCTGAATAAAATAGTCCTAAGTCTTTGGTTGCTTTTAAGTAACCAAGGACTCTACTTATTGTATTTCAGTGTTCAGTACTAGGGTTACTAGTAAACCTACTAAATTTACTCACAGCATATGCGATATCAGGTCTAGTGCATTGCATAGCATACATAAGATTCCCTATAAGAGTCGCATATTCTAATTGTGCAACTATTCTTCCAGTATTTTCTTTTAGCTTGATACTTGGATCAAATTGAGTCTTTATTTCTTTTATATTTATATGGTTAAACTTGTTTAGTATCTTCTCAATATAATGAGATTAACACAAAGCATAACCCCCATAATATTTTTTTACTTTGATACCAAGAATGATATTAACTTGTCTAAGATCCTTCATTTTAAATACGGAATATAGAAACTTTTTTATTTCAGTTACACCTTCTATTTTATTACTTATTATTAACATGTCATCAATATATAGATAAATAATAATGATGTAATTACCATATATTTTAGAATATATGCATTTGTCAGCTATATTATGCATGAAACCATGAGAAAGTATTTTAGAATCAAACTTCTCATGCCACTGTTTTGGTGCTTGTTTTAATCCATACAATGATTTGATTAATCTACATACTTTGTTTTCATTTCCTGGTAGAACGAATCCTTCAGGTTGTTCCATATATACCTCCTCATTGAGGTCACCATTCAGGAATGCAGTCTTTACATCCATTTGGTGGATGCGAAGATGATGTATGGAAGCTAGCGCGAATAATATCTTAATGGATGTTATCCTAGTTACAGGAGAGTATGTGTCAAAGTAATCTATCCCTTCTTTTTGTCTAAAACCCTTAGCTACTAGTCGAGCTTTAAGGGTTTGGATAGTCCTATCAGTATGATATTTCTTCCTAAATACTCACTTACAACCTATGGGTCTAGAACCTGGAGGTAAGTTAACTAGTTCCCATGTTTGATTTGATAGTATAGATTCCATTTCATCGTTTATAGCTTCTTTCCAGAAAGCTGAGTCTCTAGAGGATATGACCTCTTTATATGTTTTAGGATCATCTTCTATAGTTATTACTATAGCTATTTTTCTTATAACATTTTCTCTATCTCCTTCTAGAAGATGGAAAATGACACGTTATGACTCTATAT
Organism: Magnolia sinica; assembly: GCF_029962835.1. NCBI lineage: Eukaryota > Viridiplantae > Streptophyta > Magnoliopsida > Magnoliales > Magnoliaceae > Magnolia > Magnolia sinica. The sequence continues at coordinate 259,867 of NC_080586.1, forward strand.
AGTCATCTCCTAGAATCTTCTCTATTCTTGTCGTTTGACTTCTACGAGGCTCAATAGGAGCTTCCACTATCTGTGGAGCTGTGCTATCTGGTTCTCTATTAGGAGTTTGGATTTCATTATCCTTTGACTCCAAGGATAGTGAGTTTTCAAAGAACTCAACATCTCTTGATTCTATTATTGTATTAGCCTTTATGTCTAGAAATCTATAAGCTTTACTATTTTGTGCATATCCTACGAAGGCACATTTAATAGCTCTTAGTCCTAATTTAGTTCTTTTTGGATCAGGGGTTCTGCAATATGCAAGACACCCCCACACTTTTAGATATCTTAGGTTAGATTTTCTACCTCTCCATGTTTCATATGGAGATATTTTATATTTTTTAGATGAAATTCTGTTTATTATATGGCATGCTGCAAGCAGTGCCTCTCCCCATAGACTTAGTGGTAACTTTGCTCTTATCAGCATTGAGTTGACCATTTCTACTAATGTTCTATTATTCCTTTCAGCTATACTATTTTGTTGAGGTGTGTATGGCGCTGTACAGATGTATCAGTCCATGTTCTTCACAAAAGTTATCGAATCCATTGGAGAAGTATTCTCCTTCACTATCGCTACGGAGAATTTTTATTTTCTTATTCAGTTGATTCTCTACTTTTGCTTTATATGTTTTAAACATGTTTAATGCTTCATCTTTGCTCTTTAATAGGTAGACATACAGATTCCTAGAGCAATCATCTATAAAGGTTATGAAGTACCGTTTACCTCAACGAGTAAGAATGCTGTTTAACTCACAGATATCACTGTGTACAATATCCAATACTTGAGACGATCTTTCAACACTTGGAAAAGGTTTCTTTGTCATTTTGGATCTTATGCACACTTCATATTTTCGGTTTCATTATCTGTGTATGAGATTAAACCATTATTAGCCATGAACTTCAAGGTACTATACCCTATATGGGTTAGTCTATCATGCCACAGTCCAGCGGATTCAACCATATAAGTAGAAATGCTACTTTTATTCAGAGAAAACTTAACCATTCCATTACAAGCATATCCCTTTCTGACAAAATTTTCATTTTTAGACAGAATCAGTTTACCTGACTCATACACCACCCGTATGCTTGGTTTTCCCATAAGATCTCCAGAAACAAAGTTTCGCCTCATGTCTGGGACGTGCAGTACATTAGTTAAAATCACTTTCTTTCCACAGGTGAATATCAGTTCGACAGTCCCTTTGTCGACGACCTTCGATCGGACTTCATTACCCATTTGGACTTCTTGACCATCGGTCAATTCTTCATAGGTTTTGAAGGCTGATTTGTCGTAGCACACATGTACAGTAGCAGCAGTATCATACCACCAACCTGGAACTTTGCTTTGGATGGTATTCACCTCAGTGATCATAGCCACGATATCGCCTTCTTCTACTGCACTTGCCTTTTTTTTAGATTTGCGATAGCGGCATACTTGAGCATAGTGCCCGATTTTTTTACAGACATGGCATGGGCCCTTGAACTTTCCGTTCTTCTTTTGGGTGTTCTTCTTGAATTTTTCTTTATTAGGTTTCAGGGAATCGTCCTTCTCGAGATGTTTGTTATTAGTGTTTTCTACAGTATGTACCTTGGACGAGGTATTCTCATTATCATTTTTTCTACCGCGGTTACGGGATTCTTCCTCAATCCTAAAGTGTTTCTGGATTTGTTCTAGTGTGTAATCCTCGATTTTATGCAGCAACTTCTTTCTATGGTCTTTCCACATCGGTGGCAATTTGGCGATTATAGCCCCGACTTGGAATGATTCAGGAAGATTGATTTTTATCGCTTTGATTTTATTTACTATTAGCTGCAGTTCTTGGATTTGGGGTAGCAGCGGTTTATTATCTACCATGCTGAAGTCAAAATACCTGGCGATGAGAAACTTGTTGGTACCTTCTTCTTCAGCCTTGTATTTGAATTCCAGAGCGGCCCAGATCTCCTTTGCTGATGACGTCTGTTGGTACAGATCGTACAGGCGGTCGGAGAGAGAGTTCAGAATGTGTCCTCGACACGAGAGTTCGTCTTAGGCTCTTTTGGTGCGGGCAGCTACTTGTTCAGGTGTGTCATTGTCAGATGCTTCAGGTAGTGCTTACAAATTTGGATCTAATATGTAATAGATTTTCAACGCCGTTAGGAGAAATTTCAGCTTGTCTTGCCATCTTGTAAAATTGGTTCCATCGATCCGATCAAGACGTATCAAGTCCTGATTCATCAACTTGATGGATGAAACACTGTCGGCTTCTATCAGAAAAATAACGCTTTAAGATTGTTAGAAATATACAGATTAATGTATTTCTGTTTAATGTGGAAACCGAAAAGTGCAAAATAATCAGAAATCAGGACAGGCTGAAGCACGTCTGAAACGCTGTCCTTAAAGCGTTATTTGCTCCTACTCAAGTGAATTGAGTATGCTGGTAGGTTACAAGCAAATAGCTTATAGGATACGACGAGCCTGGTGTGGGTTTGCGTTCAGCAAACACGAAGGCCCACCAAATGGAACTCAATTACACACTTTCTGTCAGTATTACAGTATAAAGGAAAAAATCCCAAAAAAAGAAGAAAAGAAGAGAAAAAGAGTTTTGACTTCTTGTCAGGTCAGTTCAAATCTTCAGCCACTGGTTCAGTTGAACCGTTTTAGACCACACCGCTGGTCTGTTCTTCAAGCTAAGGTTTAAGTCTTGGTATGTTGCTGGAAACACTAGAATATATGAGTGGAGAGGGGATGACTGTCTCGTTTGTATGAGTTTGCTGGAGTAAGTTGAGATGGTTTGAAAACCCATCCAGGTCCTCCTTTTATAGGCTATGGTGGCTAGGGGGTTATGGTTCAGAGACTTAAATTTCATCAAGTCATTTCTGGCTGTTGGAAAACTAGCCGTTTTATGGCCATTTTCTAACTGTTGTGCATGGACCATTAAGCTGCTGCATGCTGACTGTTGTGAGACAACAACTAGCCGTTTTCTAGTTGTTGGGCTAGCCATGCAGCAGTTACAGCTGGACCCTGCACTAATGACTCAGCTGTTACAGTTTCTGTTGCAACAGCTCTTTTCAGTCACTCTATTTATACTGAGAGATTTCTCTCTCAGTCCTTTAGTCTCTCTGCTAACCAGCCACCCGCCATAGCCACTTAGTCGCACCGCGAATTGCATACGTCTCGCTCCGGTTCGCTCAAAGTCGCGAAGGAGCGACCCTCTGCAACACGATGCAGACGTGCGAAGTGCGCCACTAGCGCCTCTACAGCCACACTGCCTTACAGCCACACTGCCTCACATGCCCACACCCTCGCACCAAGCCCTAGCCCGAGCCCGTGACCGAGACCGAGACCGAGACCGAGCCCGAGCCCGTGCCAGTGCCCGTGCCCGTGCTCGAGCCCGAGCGTGAGCGCATGCGCGGGTGTTCCAGTGTTACGTACTGTAACACGCAAGGTTCATAGTCCACGGACTAGATAGGTAAATATTATAATAATCCACATCCTTTATATAAACCACATATTTTTCTCTTCTCTTTTCCACGTGGGACTATTCCCAAAAAACCCCTAGAAAAATGGTTTTTTAAAACAACTTTTTATATTATATATTATTTTATTATTAAAATATTTTTTTATTAAAATCAATATTTTTTGCAACAGAAATTACATTAAATGGGATTAACGTTATTATTGCGCAATGATTGCATGTTGGAAGTACCAATATATTTTGACCATCCAGTGGCTGTGTTTGGGATTAGAATCTCACTTTTAAAGGATGAGTATGGATAAACCATGTGATAAAACGCATGCATTAACGTGTGGCCATCCGCATGGGATCAAATGCAGTTTCATTCAATGATATAATCCCATTCCTTGTCTCCAAATGTCCAATGAATTTTGCACGGAACTAAAAGCAATTCCATCCCACTTAATCTCTTTCAAGCCCAAGTACAAAACGGGCCCAGAAACCTCGTAAAATAATAAAATATACATCGGTCCTATTAAAAACTAAGCAGACCCGAGCTGGACTGTCTCGACCCGACTGAACCCGACTTCAATTCATGAACAGGTTGACCCATTTAAAATCGAATGGGGGAAGCTAACCCACGTGTTTTCGTTGCGAAATGGGCGTCAGAGGCGTTTGCTCCGTCCGCACGTGCAGCAAGCCTGTCTCCCATAGAAGGCGAAACTTTTCCAGTCCCGAAGGGAAGAAGAGGAATAGTCGCGAGCAATCAAAAAGAATTACATTCTCATCATTCCAATCGACATATTCCAGATTCTTCTTCTTTCTTGATTCTTATTTTCTTCATTCCCAATAGAGAGAAAAGAAGGCAAGTGGACGATGGATCATCATCATCCCAGCAACAACAACAACAACAAGAACAACAACGACTACAACAACAACAATAACGGAAAGGGGTACGGGGATAACAGCTCGGAAGGACGTTGGGGCACTTGGGTCATGGGCAATCCGGCCACGCCCCAAGCCCATCCTGCCAACCAACAGGCAGCCACATGGGTCGCTGATCAATCCCTCCCATCCTCCCATCCTCCTCCCAACAACGCCAGTTACATGAACTACTCTGTTCCTCCTCCCACTTCTGCCTACCAGTACCCTCCTCCTCCTCAGCCCACCAACCCCTACATCCATACGTCTCCCGTTCCCGCCACCTCTGGAAAACGTAGGTATTCGTAACTTTTTAAATTTATTTATTCCTTTCCTCTTGAAGATTTATGATCGTATTCCACCACTACTTCTATAGACATTCTAAACACTACGGGGTCGTTTGGATGCCTGTAAATGGTTTTAATGGTCTAAATCATTTACAGCCTGTCCTGTTTTGCTGTATGCTGCCAATGATTGTCTGTGTTTGGATAGCCTGTAAATTGTTTGAGTCCTGTAAATGGAGAGCCAATCTTTGAAAATATGGCCATTAGGCTGTAAATGAAATCACACATTTTTGCCTGTAAATCAAGTGAGGCTGAAATCTGTAAATCAAATGATTTGCAGGCATTTTTCAGCATCCAAACATAGACTGTAAACCATTTACCTGTAAATCATTTACAGGCATCCAAATGACCCCGATAAACATATTCCACTTGATTAAATTAATAAAAAAGACTGTGATAATTTCCATTCATTGCGTACTGCATCCAAAAGAAGGCTAATTTTTGGTTGATTTCTTGGTATCTCATCGTCTCAGGTACCATGGAGACGGTCCTTGACGTGTTGGGTCGATGGGGGAAGAAGGTTGAAGAATCCACCAGAAAGGCTGAGGGCTTTGCTGGCAACGTCTGGCACCACCGTGAGTTTATTTATTTTTTATTTTTTGACTTCCATTTGCCTCTGGCTCTAACAGAATCGCACCCCAACTGGCATTTGCTTGTTCCCCACATTTGCACGAGAAGAGGCCCAAATTGAGCCCCACTCTCGTGGTGTTGTTTAAAAGTTCTATGCTATTAGGAGTCTTTCCTCATTAGCTTTCTCTAGTATCCTAGAAAGTCTAGCTGCATTACAAGTCTTCTATTATTCGGTTTTTATATTTTGGAAAGTTTAGAATTGGTAGGAGAAGAACAAGGAAAGGAAACTATGTACAAATCTTTACTATAAATGATGCCAGTAGCGTTTGGACGTTTTTGCCACCATAATTAGTTTTTGGAGGGCGCCAACAATTGAAAGTTCAAAGTACATGAAACAAAACAAAATGATTTTCAGACTCTTACTAAGCAGCAATGTGTTCCACAATTTACTCAGTTTAATTTGAGTTAATATATTTCACGTGCCCCATTTCAACTGCATGTGTATCAAGCGTCATACTCAAACCAAGTATCATATAACTCCTTATTTCTCTTTCAAAATTCTAGGCTTGATCCTCCCACTCCCTGATTCTCTCCTCCATCCTCTCCATGGCACGTTCCACACCACCTAACCTAGTCTTCTATAATTATGGCTCATTGCCATAAACATGAATACACTTTTTATGTTTATGTGAGACACTTGCTTTGAGCCTTTTCAGTGCAACCTGGTCATCGAATCAATGAGATCTCAACACCCGAATCGCATGAACAAGTGAATACTCACAAGAAACATTTGAATAGAGAGGGAGAAATAACGTTATTGATATCAAACTTCTTCTCTTACAATACTCTAGAAAATTCACAAACTCAGAAAAATGTGAAATGCTACCTCCCACACTTACTCCCCTTTTATAAACTCTAAAGACAATCCCTATGAATCCTTAACGTAAGTGCCCAACTATTAGATGGATTTCAATTCAATCTTAATTTATTTCAAATCAATCTATAACTTATTTAAGATAATAAAAACCCCATTAACAAAGATTTGGTAAAAATAGCAAAAGCAAATCTATTAAATGCCCCCAAAATTATCAATCAAATCTTCCACATTAGCCCTCTGTCTTCTACAAAAGGTAAGTATGATCTCTGACATTTAAGCCTCAAATTTTGCAACAAACAACCCAAAAGCAGCACTTGTTGGACCTTGCGGTGGACCGTGGGCCTACATCACTTTTCTCTCGTATAGGGTGGAAGTATCAGCGAGGGTTTTTTTTGGCTGATCTCTACCTTAAAGGCCACAGGACTGTTGTGCTTATGCTCAGTTTTCTTTATCTTCATCTGCTGCTGTACGTAGTATTTTTCTGCAACTTTTCTGATTATTTTTAGCTAAACTTGGTATGTAGATCTGAAACTTGCACGCAGTTTCTGTTCTTTGACTTTGTTTGCATTATTTTAGTATCGGAGCTAGTGCTTTCCTAGGGAATCCATAGTTTTTGTCTTCTTTCTTTTTGAAACTTATTTCCCTTTTTCCCAAAACATGCTTTGAGCCTTCGATTTGCACTCAAATCCTTCCCTTCGATCTTGTTTTGAGGCACCAATGTGGTAAAAAAAAATGATCTCTTGCCATTTTTTTTTGGGGAGAAAAAGGAAGTGAAAAAGTGGAAAAAATATGCAAAACCCTCCTCTTATAGCTGTGTCGCCGAAACACAGAGACGGGGCAGGCGAAACAATACCAGTATGCCCCGTATTGGTTGATACGGCACATATGGGGCCGTTATGGCTTGTTTTGTCATTCAACCGGTTCACTCCCGTACTGGGTTGCTTCCGTGACCAATGCGATTACTATACGTTTACGACTGATGTGGCTTTATCATAACAGAAAATTTGAAACATGATTCTTCCCCAACCCGAATTTTGTTAGTTGTTAAGTATTCAATACTTCAGGTTGGGTGGCTTGGGTTGGGTCGATCCTCAGGTCGACTCTTGGGGCTGGGTTGGGGCTTGGGTTGACCCTCAACCGAAGCTGACCCCCCCTGAGTTGCATCCCTAGTGGCAATGTGTCTTTTTAAAGGGTCGGCATTAATCTCTCACCTTTCTGAATTTGTTATAGATGAATTAACCACCAGTGTGTAGAATGATGTCCCTTGATTTATGTTCATTGTAGATAAAGGTACTAGGTGCACCCCAAGTGCAACTGTTTGTAGAGTGCCTAGAATGCTACAGGTACCCAGGCTGCCTAGACATACGCCTAGAGATTCTAGGCACAAACTTTTCATTTTTTAGTTCTATATCACAAATGTTAATATTCACCTTTCAACAAAATCATAAATGTCAATAGTGAATTACGTACATATACATGCACATATTGATATTTTTTAATAGTTCTATCTCTCAAACTAATTTTAACAAAATGAAATAAAACTAAGTGTAAAGTTATTATGTCTTTTAGATAAGTCTCATGAATCCACAAAATAGAAAGTATTCCCTGTTTTAAATTGACTAAAGCTGAGACCATTCGAATTTAAAAGGAAATTCAAAGTAAGAGGCAATTAAGCAAAAGCAAGTTATGCATCAAACCATCTATTTTATGAAACTACTAATGAACTAATCATTAATCAAACCATCCGTGCGGGTAAATTCGTAACCATTAATCAAAAGCTAATCAAAAGCTAAAGCTGCTCGATAGACATTAGAGATTGAAAAGGTCGTCCTAAGTCTCAAGTCTCAATCCCCTTAATAAAAACAAATCATGTTTACTTAAACAAAATATTAATCACTCATCACCATCATCAAATTTTTTTTTGGAAGAGTTATGGAATTTTATTAAAGGCCCGCTAGCAACAACCAACGAGAAAAGAATACAAGAAAAGGCAAAAGCCCAAAAGAGATATAACAAGAGGAAAAAAACAACTATTAGTCAAGGCATTTGAGAATAGAGGCCCAATCACAAATAAAGGTTTTCACTTACAAAATCACAGCCTCAACTACGTTGTCGAAACAGTGCCTATTCCTCTCATTCCACGTCTCCCACCAAATAAGCGGAAGAACCGCATGCCAAAGGGTTCTTTCTTGATGCCCAAACCTCCTCCATGCCACACCCAAAGGAGATCTTTAACATTGGTAAGCATAATCCAAGACAAGTTGAAGGAGGATAAAAAGTGGGACCACACCTTGGACGTGAAAGAGCAGAAAATCAACAAATGATCAACTGTCTCTGCTGCTTGCTCATAAAGGTAGCATCTGTTTGGAATCACCATAGACTGCTTTTGCAAGTTATCGATAGTCAAAACTTTCTTTTTGCCTACCAACCAAGAGAAAACTGCAACTTTGGGAGGAATATTATAATGCCAGAAGTGGTAGGCGTAATTCTCTCCAACACCCGAAGCGGAAGACCGGATCATCATGAAGAATGAGCTAGCCAAGAACTTCCCTGAACTATGATATTTTCAAGCCATTTCATCTTTTTCACTGGGAGGAGTCACAAAACGAAGCCTCTTCAATAGGGACAAGAGCTCTTCAATTTACAAGTCAGTTATGCCTCTTATTCAAGGGGGAGACCAACATACATTACTACCCGAACTCGAGAAGCACTCCACCACCTTAACATCCGCTGAAGGTGCTAGCGAAGCCAGGTTAGGGTAGATTTGAGAGAAGGGAAGGTCGCTGCACCACTGATCATCCCAAAATCTGACTCTAGTTCCATTGCCTATAGAAAAGGAGATGCCTTTTCTGAACTTCGCTGATAAAGCCATAATTGACTTCCAAGTATTTGAAGGCCTATAAAGCGAAGACTCCTTAGCTTCCCATCCTCCCGGCTGAAGCCCATTTTTGGAAGCGATGATTTCCCTCCAAAGAGAACCTTCTTCCCTGGCAAATCTCCATAACCACTTCGCAAGCGAAGTATGATTCATATTGAATAGGTCTCATAGCCCAACCCCACCTTCTTTAATGGGTTTACAAACATCTTCCCATTTCAAAAAGATGAAATTTAAAGCCTTCATTGCAAACTTTCCAAAAGAAATCCCTCCTGAGATTCTTCAATTTAACTCTTACTGAGGATGGGCATTTGAATAGAGACATGTAGTAAAGCGGCATGTTGGAAAAGGCTGCTTTAATGAGAGTTAATCTCCCTCCCATGAAAGGTAGTGACTCTTCCATGAAGCCAATTTTCTTTCTATCCTCTCCACCACCGTATCCCAAAGGTGTAAAGGGGGTTTACCGATGCATAAAGGGAGCCCCAAATAAGAGTAGGGAAGAGATCCCACCTTGCACCCAATAATTGAAGCCAACGAAGAGACCTCACCTCATTATGGGATAAATGGATGCCCACTCAACTCTTTCCCATGTTCACTTTCAAACCAGAAACTGCCTTAAAACACCCGATTATCTTATGCAAGTTATCCATCATGAATGGTTTGGCTTAACAAAATATGATAGTTTCAACCGCATACCGAAGATGAGAAATAGGCTTCCCAAATTTAGACACACAAAACCTGCGAATGAGATCGGATTCTTGGCCTCTTGTTAACATATGGCTAAAAGCTTTTGCCACCACCAGAAAAAGGAAAGGAGAAAGTGGATTGCCTTGGCAAATACCCCTGGAGGATTTAAAAAACACTTTCGAGCTTCCATTTATAAGGAACTAAAACGCCCTAGATCTAACAGAAACCTGGACCCAATTTCTCCATTTTTTTTTTACCACACCCCATCCTTGCCAATAAATAATCAATGAAATCCCATTCCACGTGACCATACGCCTTCTCAATATCTAGCTTGCAAACTATACCTGCCTTTTTTTTCTTTATATCTGGCATCCGAGCGTTAATTTGCTATCAACACACAGTCTGTGATTTGATGACCTATTTTCAGAAATGATATCATCAATAACTTCACGGAATCACGAGGCCAAGATTTTTTCTATGATTCTGTATGGGCTGCCTATGAGGCCAATGGGCAGAAATCTTTTATATTCTCAGCTCCCTCAACTTTAGGAATAATAGCAACAAAAGACGCACCATAAGCCGGATGAAGGTGGCCAGTAATAAAGAATTCATTAATGAAAATCATCACATCTTGTTTTATAACGTTCCAAAAAACTTTGAAGAATGCCATAGGGAAACCATTTGGCCTCGGAGCTTGTCATCAAATTCTGTCATCTATGCGTTTCCACCATCATCAGTCTCTCTCTCCTTGAGATACTGTTTTGCTTCTTCCGTTCCCCTGGAATCAATCTCTTCTTCTGATTCCATCCTTTGATGCCTTTGTAGTTATAATCTAGTACTCAGAACTGAATTAGGGAGTCGATTAATATCTTCCAGATGATTCCAAGTCAAATAATCTTCATCATGTACTCAATCCCCGCCTTCTTTGCAACTCATAAAGGTAGCATCATGTACTCACTTGTTCAAATGTGCTCCACCTCTTGTCAAATTTGATGTTAGATTCAATCATCATCATCATCATCTAAACCTTATCCCAATGAATTGGGGTGAGCTAAATTTGATGTTAGATTTCATAATAAAAATGCTAGATTAAGAAAGTTGCCTGCTGTGTTTAGTGGCTGATGGAGCTGTATATTTCAGAAGGTACCTCTGCACATTTCCATTCATTGCATTCTTAATTGCTTTCTTCGCTGTTCATGGCCTCAAAGATGAAGCCTAATGCAGGCTTCTCATCACTTCCAATGTGCAGGCTTCTCATCACTTCCAATCAAATGGAGTACACGAGCAATGGGTTCAGTGATTCTTAAAGTATATAAATTTGGAGAACTATATCACTTGCTCTCTTGCCTTTTACATTCTTTCCCCATTTATCGAATGCCCATTCTTTGAAGTAAACATTGCATGCAAATTTCTTTTCTGGTCACGCATGCTTTTTAATGTGAAGGAAGAAGTGGCAACCCTTATGATGGCTAGTCTCCTAACTCCCTTTGTTAAATGTCTCATCATGTTCAGAACGCTAGAGCCTTTCAAAAAAAAAGTTCAGAACACTTGAATGATGGTAAATAAGACATCGGACCCAATTACATTATCGATGGTCCATTTCACTGGAGGGATATTTCCAATATCTTCTAAAATTGGGCCAATGTAGTGAGTGACACCTGCAGTCCAAAATAAATTGGGACGCATTGCCATCAACAACTTTTTAGTTAATATGATATTTCAATCTCTCTCTCTCTCTCTCTCTCTCTCTCTCTCTCTCTCTCTCTCTTTTTCCAGCAGTCTTAATATATGATGATGCATTACTATAGTCTAGAACCCAAAACAACCCCCCCCTGGTACGCACGCACACACACAAAAGAAAAAGAGAAGTGTATGTAGCTTATGATAAGTTGGAGCTTTCATCCCTAGTACACATTTGCCCTATAGCTTTGTTAAACCATCAAGCTCACTCTCAGTCTACCTTTTATATCTATTTTCAAGCGTGGTTTGCATGTTCCTATTCTCCTTTCCCGTCCTCTTTTTTGCTGTATCTTCTAAAATAGGAGTTACAAAGGTGGCCCCATTCGTTTCTAAACCCATCATGTATGCTTGAATTTATTCTTCTGCCTCATTTGGGTCTTTTGGGCATGTTGTCATGTTTTGTCAGGTTAACAAAGGTTGTTTTTGTCAGACGGGGGGTCTGGAAAGAGCCAGGTGGTGAGATCGTGTGGTGAGTAAGCAGCCTCATCAAAGCAGATATTTATGTGACATATAGCTGGCGCCTTGTCTTATCCCACCTAGATGGAATTCTAATAAGCAACGAATGCATTCATGTGAGGAAAACAATGAAAAATCCGAGGTGTAATATGCAAACTAATAGGAAAAGGAATAAGACCATGTTGAATGGGTTTTCTTGTTATATATGCTTCGAAGAATTTGTTTTAAGGAAAAATGGTGCAAGTAGATAATGGCATGTTCATCGCTCAAAAAAAAGAAAAGAACAAAGAGAGAGTAGATAATGGCATGCATTTCGGTCGTGTCGTTTTCTATTCTTTTGAATGGGTCCCCGATTGACTTCTTAGACAGTTCCAAAGGGCCGTAGACAAGGTGATCTTCCCCCCTTTTCTATTTCTAATAGTGGCAGAAGTGCTCAACAAGCTTTTTCCAAGAGCGGAAGAAAGAGGCTTAATCAAGGGCTTTTAGGTGAACAGTTCCTCTCCCATGACCACCCATATTCAGTTTGCCAATGATACTTTTGTGATTTGTGAGGCTGAGCCAAGTCAGATCTCAAATATAAAATGCATCCATGGGTGTTTCGAGGCAGTGTCGGGAATGAGAGTGAATCGAGGTAAAAGTTCTAATTCCATGATCTTGGTTGGGCTGGAACTTTTGATAGGCCCATTGAACCCTTTGGTCCTATATTAACCATGCCATTGTGATGGGTCTTATGGGCCAAATACTCAAGTAGTTGGGCCCTTGTTTGCCCACTATAATAAATCCATACTTGGGCCGAGATGTGAGGCCCAACTTACTTGTGTTAAACATAGAAGGATTTCCCATATGTTGGGCTAATGGGCTACCCATTAGGCCCACCACAATGAGTGAAACCATGACCCTTATGGTTGGGCCCTAACCTTGCTTAAGGGCCCACCAGGTTGCCTTTGTTTTGGGCTTAGTGGATGGCTCACTAGGCCATGGATTGATTGTGCCTTGGACCTTTCTTTGCATACGTAGCAGGCTACCTTTTGGGACCCAATTGAGGTTGGATGTCCTCCTTGGTGGCCCTAAGGTAGGCCCATAGAGGTCCTTATAGGTGGTTGAAGGCCCACCTTGGGCCTAGCTAGGACCGTTCCTCCTTAGGATTTTGACTCTCTTAGTTTGTGGGCCATCCCAAAGTACTGGGCTCCCACTAGAGGATTTTTCTTCTCCTTAGAACACCTGTCTATGTTCCTAAACCTTAACCCTCCTTAAGACAGAGGAATACATTCTACAGGTAGCACACTTACATCGTTGTGACCCACATGCATCATTTGTATGAATTGATTGCAGCATCTATGTGGGAACTGATAATAGAGAAGATGGAGAAACAGTTGGCAACATAGAAAAGAAATTATTTGTCTTTTGGAGGTCGCATTATGTTGATCAAAGCTTCTCTTGCTAACTTGCTGGTGTATTGTCTCTGGTGTTCATAGTGTCGGTATCATTACATGTGCTGCATGGTAGGGATATGGAAACATGTCTTGATATCACTGATATTATCACCGATACCCAAAAATGTATCACTGATCGAGGTAAACATGGGGAAAACAGGGGAATTTTCCAATGAAACTTCAAGAGATGGTAAGATACACATATTTGCATATTTAGAAATAAAACATTGCAAAATCGACGCATGCATAATAAGTTTCAATTTAATGGGGGCCCAAAAGCATGTGTTGTTGTAGAGAATCAGTTTAATAGTAAAGTTCATATAATATATAATACAAATGCAGGTACTAAACAATAAGTGAGACATCTAAAAACTAAAAGAACTAAAAACATACCTATCCAGCCACCCCTCATATCCACATAGAGTTATGAGGTGGCTTAAATTCGTCACCTCCATCCCTACTCAATACTGACTGGTGGAGGTACTCTCCCATGTATCTCTGGTACTCATCCTCCATGAACTATATGAGTATGCCCATACATACACTCATGCGTGATCTATCCATCCACTGATGCATGCATGCATACAGACATACACACAGTGACACATATGTATATACACACATGCATGATCTACCCATCCATGCATGCACACGTACGAACATACATGTCTAACCATCCAATCATCCATACATATACACACACATTAATACATACATCCATTTTATAATACAACCATGCATCCATAAAAAAATAAAAAAAAGGAATGGAATTTCTTATATATATATATGTGATAGCATCTTACTAAACCATGAATATCAATGAACCCAACTATTGCAATTGCTCAAGATACCCCCTTTTAGCTTCTAGGGTCTATTTCTTAGTTCAAGATCCCTTTTACTAACTAGAATAAAAGAATTAGTAGATCTGTATTGCCTAAAATGGGAATGGGCTGGGGTTATGAACTTATAATCATGGAATTGACTCAATCATCAAATTATAAGTTCATTTTATACCGGACCAGACCGGAATAGGGTTATGTACATTCTTATTATGAGAAGGGGTCATTCGAGCATATGTAAATAGATACTATGTTTACATGTGCATCTGTACATCATTACAAAAAATTGAAATGGATTTTTTTAAATAAATATATTGTTTAAATATTGTTTTAAAAAACGGATTTTCCACCAACAAATGCAATCCATTAATCATAAACATGGAGCATAAATAAGAAACATCAAAACAAAACAGAAATAAAAAAGGTTGAAAGATTTTTTTTTTCCTAATTAAACAAAAAAAAATAATTCATTTATAAATATAAATAATTTAAAAAACATTTCAAAAAATTGAGAGATCAACATGAATTGATAGATCAGCCCCTCCTCATGCTAAAAATTGGGGCACTGCTACTTATTTTTGTAAGAAAATGGGGAAATTTTTTCCCAAAATTTCCCCATTTCAATCATACGATCTCTTGATTTTGTACCCAAATCCATGAGAATCATGCATAGACGTGGATTTGTAATGAAATCCGTGCAAAACCAAAAAATAAATTGTTATACAAAATTTCATACCTTGGAGCTTTGGTCTATTCTTCTTTCAATCTTTGATTTCTCCCCTAATCATGTGTTTTGATTTGCAATACTTTTAAAGGAGTGGTCATAATCAAGTGAAGGACATAATTCCACAGAATTACCACAAAAATCCCCATCATCATCATCATCTTCTTCTCACTCTCTCTCTCTCTCTCTCTCTCCCGATATGCAACTCTCCCCACCTAGAATCCCTATATCAATGATATCGGCAATAATATTGTTGATACATGGAACTTTATAAAGGAAATGCATCTGATAATGTAGCAATGCTGATACGTGTCGACACAAAGGCAATATATTGGCAACATATCATCGATCCCTAGGTATTAAAAAGAGTTTCAGTATCTCTCACTCCATGATACTGATATCATCGGCGATATTATTGATAATATTGCTGATAATAGAAACATTGACCGTCTCTCAATGTTTCAGATTCCAGTTTTGGGAGCAGCTAAAATTAAGAAAAATCCAATGGGATTTTATTTTTATTATTCTTGGGATAGGCAGAATTAAGGAAATAAATCAGTCTTCTCAGATAGTGGTGGTGGAGGCTTTGGATAGAGAAGGAATCACTATTGAGAAGAGTCATCACTGGAAGACATGGAACGGCTAATCATGGCTGGGAGTCTGGGACCCAGATATTTCCATCAGGTTACCTTCTTCTAAAGTACGGAGAATATAGTTGCAGTGGGATGTCTCTGTGCCATGGGGAAGGTGCTCTGAGAAGGATTTTCTGTGGTAGTTAGCAAGGGATATAAAATGCTTTTTTGGGAGGATATATGGTTGGGTAATAGAAGTCTTGCTGGTGAATATCTGAGATTGCATCACATTGCAGTAAAGATAGAAGCAGTATTTAGCAAATTTGCTGAGGTCTTGGGGAGATGTCAGGTGTGGAATGTAACTTTTTGCTGGAACCTGTAAGACAGTTCGAGGACTATCAGCATTTGCTCTGGAATCTCAATCTGGTGATCCTGAAGACATCAGAAGATGTGAGAAGTTGGAAATGGAACCCTTAAGGCAAGTTCACCATCAGGTCTTTTTTTTTTTTTTTTTTGACAAAGCAATAACTTCGGATGATTCTTTCCCTCTTATCTGGCAACCAGAAATCACCCCCCCCCCCCCCAAGAGTGGCAGCATTTATGTGGACAGCTGTTAAAGATAAAATCCTCAGTGTATCATCTTCAGAACAGATGATTCCATTATCCGAACGGATGCATTATATGTAAAAGAAACGGGGAGTCTGTAAACTAACTGTTCCTGCACTGCGTAGGTGCTGCAGCATTATGGAGCAGTTTCTTTCAATTGTTTGGCATTGAATGGGACATGAGAGCCTTTGGAGACATTTCTTAGCTGGGATAGTGGGCCTTTTACATCTATTGAGAGGCTTGTGTGGCATCTCCTCCCTTCAGCAATATGTTGGGAGTTATGGAAAGAAAGAAATAGTTGCATATTCTGAGATGACCAGAGCCAGGTAGCAAGGCTGTTTGATAACATCAATGCCAGGACAGTTGAATGGGCCTTCATCTCTTCCAGCTGTAAATTAAATCCGGCAGAGAACCCACACTATAGTTGAAAATTGTGGCCCCATGTACTTATTCTAGAAGTTAAAATTTGCTCCAATGTCTCCCAATTAAACAGTTCGTTTAATCTGGAGTAGTGGGGGAAGCATATTGCCGTTTATTCGGTGTTGTTTTTGGCCTTTTGGCTTGGTTTCTTCTTTAATGAATTTCTGTTAATTAGTTTTAAAAAAGTATCCTTTGTTTTTTCAACTTTCTTGGAGGATATTGTTGTTTATGGAGGATATGTTTGATTTGTGAATATTGAAGTGATCTCTCTCTCTCTCTCTCTCTCTCTCTCTCTCTCTCTCTCATACATGCAAACACACTCCCTCACTCTGTTTTTTTTTTTTTTTTTTTTAAATTTATATTTTTATAAATAAATTTATTGGTTGAGAAGTAAATGGTATTTGTACTTGTCTGCATGAAATCAGCCATGAGATTCGAGATAATTGATATATGACAGGGTAGGTTCCTCAGCAGACCCAATATGATATTGCTCACAATTTGCACCAACATTTATTTTCCTAAGCCTATGATTTTAGTAAGAATCTAATATTGTGAGCAGTTTTGGACAGTAAGGCTTCCATTTAATTATCATTTCTTTGCTGCAGAAATAAGCATGTTTTGTGTGTGTGTGTGTGTGAGTGTGTGTGTGTGTGTGTGTGTGTGTGTGTGTGTGTGTGTTCCATAGGTTGGTTAGAGCTTTAGGTGTACCTTATAATGTTAAATCTAATTCCTAATTTGCAATCATATCTTTATCTGGCAGTTAAAACTGGTCCTAGTCTCAGGGATGCAGCCATGGCGAGACTTGCTCAAGGAACGAAGGTGCTTGCCGAAGGGGGGCATGATAAGGTTTTTCAGCATACTTTTGAGATCTTGCCTGGAGAACAATTACGAAAGGCATATGCTTGCTACCTGTCAACTTCAGCAGGACCTGTTATAGGAACACTCTATATATCCACAGCAAAGCTAGCTTTTTGCAGTGACAACCCTCTCTGCCGTAGTTCTTCCCCAGGACAACAGGAATGGATTTATTACAAGGTACCGCTCCTTTTTCATAGTCAAAGTATGCATCTTAGAGCTTTTTTAACCTAAACTCAGGGTGTAAAAATATTTTAATATCCTCACATGGATGGTTAACATAAGATCATTTAGAACTAGCACTTGAGGGTTTGAAAATTTGATTTTATGATACAAAATGCGAAAAGCAGTATACTAGCACTAAGAGAATTTAAGTGGCACAAGATAGTTTCTGGTGGTATATTCTTTTACTTACCAGAGGAATGCTAATCCCATGCACGTGTGGGAAAAATGTGCCCACTTGCGCTTTGATTGTTTCATTTTGAAGGATAGTCAAGTGAGTAGAAATTTTTTGCTATACTTGGAATATATGGGTTCTACTGCCATTTGAACTAATCAAAATGTGTGCTGGCAACCTTTTTCATACATTTTGCGTGAGCTTAGCATTCCCTATGTACAATATATCTAGTTTTCTGGTATTCCCTGCGAAGCTTGGATACATTATAATAATGGGCATGGAAGTTGGGCACACAACACACCCATAGGACCAAGTGTGTGTGCACATTTGTGCTCTGTAATGCAAAACTGGAATCAAAGAAGAAACTAGTTGCAGAAACTCAAATCTATATGTACGATATTTTCAGCAGAGCTCACCAAAATAACTTTATTCACACACAGCATTATGGCACAATATAAGTTTTCTTCCTCTTTAATCTTCAAAAGGATGTTTTTTTTGTCCCTCTCCCCTCCCCCATCTTCCTGCTATCGAACAAACCACCCAGCTTCCTCCTATCCCCCAACTCTTCCCCCTCAAAACTTCTACAGAAAATAAGAACAGCATTGTATCTGTTTGATTCAAAATTTCATTTCATAGTGTTTCTGCGTACCAAAAGGGAGGACTCTGCTTCCTAAAAATAATAAACACTCACTAAAAAAGTAACTCTTTGTATTGCTATACCACTAAAAACAAGGAAACAACTTCCTAAAGGAGACTAACCATTAAATTAATACTGAGAAATACCATGCACATGGGGTATAACGGACGTATACACAACTCATACACTTACAATTTCATATGCTGCCATATATACAAATCTTGTATATTTCTTATGCATGATATCTTTTATAAAATATATTTTATGTCTACAATCCAATGTCCAAAAACCAGTTGTAGGCAAGTTAGAAAAGATTGGGCGGGATTTTCTAATGCAAGGGTTGGAAGGAAATCATAAGTTTCTTTTACTATAGTGAGAAGATGTAAACTAGTGGATTAAGGAGGTGCAGGTTTGCGAAGTTTGGAGAGTGAATGAGGCATTGTTGGGAAAATGGGTTTGGAGGTTTGGGGTTGAGGAAGGAAGTTTGTGGAGAGATGGCTAGAACTAGGGGTGTACACGAACCGAGTTAGCTCAGTTAGCTCTCTTGACTTGACTCGAAAAAGCTCAATTCGACTCAGTTCGAAGCTGAGTTCGAGCCGAGTTGAGCTGATTTTTTGAGCTCGAAAAAATTTTGAACCGAGTTCGGGCTTGCCCGAGCTCGACTCGACTCGAATCGAACCCCAACTCGAATTGAACTCGGATCAAACTAGTTCGTTGACTCGGTTACTTTGATATTGATGCTGCTCACCAAGTGTTTAATGAAATGACTCAATGAAGTGTCAGCTAGTGGCAAGGAAGGTATGTATATGAAACAAATATCATTTTTCCTTGATTTTGATGTTGCCTATAAGGTGTTTGATGAAATATTTGTAAACAGCTACTGTTGTTTTACACACAGTGAGAAATTGAAAGTGCATTGCATGTGTTTGTGAAAATGCCGCAGAGGCTCGATTTTGGCTTGAACTGGCCCAAGCCAAGCCGAGCCAAGTTGGCCAGTCAGGCTTGAGGACCGAGCCGAGCCGAGTTCGAGCTGGGGTTAGCTAGTGGCTGAGCCGAGTCGAGCTGAGGCCAGCTCGACTCGGTGTACATCCCTAGGTAGAAAGTATGGAGTTGAGGAAGGGGGTAGATGGGCAAAAGCTTCTTCTTTATATAGGGCCTCATCATTATGGAAGTCAGTGACTTGTTTAGAAATAGGGCTTGGGAGTGTGTTGGTTTCTCATTAGGAAAGGGTAAGAATATTTGATTTTGGGAAGATTTGTGGATTAGGGATCAAAAGTTGAGTATTGCCTTTCCTCGATTAGCAGGTATTGCCATGGAGCCAAATATTTTGGTTGATAGGTATTTTTCTATTTTTTGGTGAGGAAGTTATTTGGGCACCTCCTTGTAGAAGAAATCTGAATGATGAAGAGGTGCAAAAATTGGTTAGATTGTTGGAATTGCTTTCAAATCGACTTCCGTCAAGTTTGGAGGAGGGAGCATTGGTGTGGTTAATCGAAAAATCTGGAAAGTTCTCGGTAAAATCCTTTTATAAGAGGATTGATGGGGGCCATCTTGAGCAGGTTAGAGTGTCATACAGCTCATGTTTAGCATTATGGTGGTCCATCTAAAGTTGCGGCATTTGCATGGTTGGTGGGAAGGAATAAGTTTCTCACAGTCGACAATTTGTGAAGGCGCAATATGATTATCCCAAATGCATGTTTATTATGCTATCATGCCAAGGATCCTTTTGCATTAAAGATTTGGATTGAGATCTTAGAATTGTTTGGAGTTGCATGTGTTGCTCTAAGTTCGATAGATAAGTTTTTCGTAGCTTGGCATGGAGGGGGCAAGGGCAAATTCAAGAAGCGGATTTGGCATTTGTGCTTATTAGCAGGCCTATGGAGTATTTGGTTGGAGAGAAACAGTCATTGCTTTAAAAATTGAAGAGGCTAGATATCGGAAGTTTTCAATAGGGCAAAACTGAATGTAGTGGAATGGGTGCAAGTATCTAATGTATTAGTTATGGGTCAATTTCTTGTTAGCTGGTTTGATCTACAAGGGGTCTGTGGTTGTATTTTTATTTTCCATTTCTGTATTTTTTTTGGCTTCGGCCTTCATTGAATAATTTTATAATTATCGCTTCAAAAGAAGAAGAAGAAGAAAAAAGATATCTTCTTAGCATCCAAACTTAATCTTGATAATATTGGCGACTTGTGTGACCAGATCTGTCCCACTTTGGTTCACCCCAAATGTCTAAGCTTTGGATTGGCCGCCTCAATTCCCCCTGCTTCAGAGAATTAGTCTGTGAGTTTGAAATTGGCACGGGTCTTTGTATTTGATAGGTGTTGCACGGCTTCAACTACCTCTGAGGACTTTGATGATGACTGCCTCCAAAACTTGTAGGTGCCATGCCATATTGACCAGGTCATGCCCTCTCTTCTTGCATCCTCCGCAAATGTTGTGTACTGGAATGTCTCTCTTTTCCTCAGAGATGGATGTGTCATGTGTTCAGTTCATTGTCTTCTACCCAGTGTTCGAGTTGTCGTTGTCGCTACAAGTTTCGCTGGCCGGAGATAACGATATAATATCATTATCGCCGATAATATCGCCGATAACCGGAAATGCAGGGAAAAAGGGGGAAACATGGAGAAAATGGTGGAATTTTTTAGTGAAACTTCAGGACATGCCTAAATACACATATTTACATATTCAGGAATGAAAAAATTGTAACAAAAATGTATTAAATAATAAGTTACCATTTAATGGGGGCCAAAAGGCATGCATTGTCGTAAGAAATCACTCAAATAGTAATCAAAATGAGTTTCAAGGGCTAAGATGTTAGATCAAATCAAAATTTCTTATAAGTTACAATTGAGGAAAGAGTCTACAGATTGCATACTGAGTAAACTCTATGGGGCCTATTGTGATTTATACATACAACATGGAGTAAAATTGACCCATCCTCCGTCGCGGCCAATGGAATCATCTATGCATGTGCACGTGAAAGCATGCATCCGTGTATAGCAAACCACATTTAATGCGTGTAGGGATGCGCTCTGTGGGGCCCACCGTGATGCATGGATTTTAATCCACGCCGTCCATCATTTTTTTCAGATCATTTTAGGACATGATTCTAAAAATTAGGCAGTCAGGCAATTCCATTGTTCAAGTGGACCGCCCCACACTAATCAGTTGCATTAATAAAACTCACTGTTGAAGCCTTTGTAGGGACTACCATGATATTTATTTTCCATCCAACTTTTTCATATGGTCGTATAAACATGGATGAAGGGAAAACACAAATATCAGATTAATCCAAAACTTCTGCCGCTCACAAGAAATTTTTAATGGTGGCAGTTCAATCCCCACTATTTGGTTCACTTGAGCCTTTGATCTACCTTATTGTTAGGTTCATATCCTAAAATGACATGGAAAAATGGATTGATGGCATAAATAAAACTCATACATTAAGGTGGGACCCATAGAGCCTTGCAAGGGCAGGATGTAATCTGCGATTTGATACACTGATTTGAAAAAACTGTGGGATCAGTCACACCCACCGTTGTAACATTTATAAGGCCCACCATTTTGTATTTTTTAGATCCAACCTCATCATAAGTTAACATAGAGATAGATGACGTGAAAACAAAAATATAAACTTGATCGGAAACTTCCGTGGCCCCTAAGAAGTTTTGAATGGTGGATCACTGTCCCCATTTCTGGGGCCCACTGTGATGAACCGTATCTAAAGCTCAAGTGAACCCAGGAAGGTTTCAACGGTATGGATGGCATCTAAACATCACTGTTGAACCCAGGAAGGTTTCAACGGTAGGAATTTCCCAAACCACATTTTCCTTTAGTACAGCTCACTTGAGCTTTGGATACCGTTCATTTTTTAAAACAAGTACTAAAATGAAATCACAAAATGGATGGACGGAGAGGATTTCTCACAGCCATCACAGTGGGCCCCACCCGAGCTTGCAGCGTAGGAAGAGTGGGAAAGGTTTCCGCAGTAAATCCGCGTCCCTGGTCCATGTGGAAAGGAAATCGGATTGTGTACTGAGTTACTCAGTACGCTCTTATGGTTCTGAGTAAACTCAGTTGGACCCACCGCGAATGCATGTGGTTTATCCACACCGTCCATTCGTTTTTCTAGATCATTTTATGGGTTCAACCCAAAATTGATGCATATACAAAGCTCAAGTGGGCTATACCACTGGAAAAAGTGGAACTATTGATTTCAACCGTTGAAAATTTTCTAAAGCCCCCAGTGATGTTTACAATTTTTTCAATGGTAAATGTTCAATTTACACAGTTTCTGGTGGTGTGATACATTTGAGGGTTGGGTATACTCCATTTTTGGGATAAAGCCCTAAAATTATGTGTTAAAAGAGATGGACGGAGTGGATATAATGCATGAATGACACAGGGGCCCACGTAGTTTACTCAGTACGCTTACCGTACTGAGTTACTCAGTAAGCAATCCGCTTCCTGCGGCGGAAAGGGCTTTCGCTACTCCCCTGCCGTGCTCTGTGGGCCCCACCACGAGGTATGTGTTTCATCCATGCCGTTCATCTATTTTTATAGATAATTTTATGATATGAAAAAAAGAAAAAGAGGTATATCCCAATCTCAATTGGACCACATTACAAGAAATAGTGTTGAATGAATGTAGACCACTAAAAGCTATTTGGGGACGATAAAAGTTTTGGATCAAGCTGATCTTTGTTTTTTTCCCTTCATCTGAGTCTTTATAAGCTAATTAACAGGTTGGATGTCAAATAAACAGTACAGTGGGCCTTAGGAGGATTTAAATGGTGGATATCCAATCACTACTGTTTTCCCGTGGTGTGGTCCACCTGAGTTTTAGATCTAACTCATTTTTTGGATAAACATTTAAAATAATATTTCAAAATTAATGGATAGCATGGATACAACAAATGCATCAAGGTGGGGCCCACGTAGCACCGACCTGCACCCGTCGTGGGTCTTTTGAACAGCGTCAGAGTGAAAGTGAGCTACACCGTCAAAGCTCACTTGTGGGGTCCACCGTGATTTATGTATTTTATCCACTCCGTCCATCCATTTTAATAGATAATTTTAGGTCTTGAGCCTAAAAACGAAGCATCTCGAAACCTCAAGTAGACCACACCATAGGAAACAGTATGAATTGGACATTTACCGTTGAAAATATCTTGGGGGCCACAAAAGTTTTGGATCAAACTTCTATTTGTTTTTTCCCTTCATCCATGTCTGTGTGATCTTATAAATAGGTTGGATGAGAAATAAACATCATTGTGGGCCCTAGAATAGTTTTAACGGTGGAAGTCATTATTCAAACTGTTTCCAATGGTGTGGTCCACTTGATCGTTTAGTACGCTTAAATTTTGGTCTCAACTACTAAAATAATATGAAAAAACGGATGGACTGCATGGATAGACGAGATACATTCTCTGTGGGCCAACAGAGTGTACTCGTACGATAAGAGCGTACTGACTAACCACGTACGCAATGCCATTTACGGCGCCCGATCCCCAAATTGTGATAAAACCCCCCAAAATCCCTCTCCCCTTTCAAAATTTTCGAAATTTTATCTCTTTTCCCACCGATTTCTCTGGATTTTCAACCCGAAAATCCCTCTCCCTTATCCCAAATAAAAAAAAACCTCTAATTTCGACCAAGATCTCGGCCCGCTGGCGGAATCAAGACGTTGCAGAGGATTTTTGGACAAAAAAAAAGAGGAAATTTTGGGGTCGAATCTTATCGGAAATGCCGATCTGCACTCAACAGCAGTTGAATTCGCGTCTTCCTCCAAATCCGGGCGAAAAAACGGGTATTTCTTATGTTTTTTATGATTTTCTCGCCGACAACGACCCCTTTTATCGATAAAAGGGGGTTGTTAGCTACAGTTCCCACCCGTGGTTGGTGGGAACAACGAAATATCGGCGCCCTTTTGAAAATACCGACAATATCGGCGAGATTTCGGCGATATTTGGAAGCGAAACGAAATAATGGGGTTTCGGTGTCGCTGCACTGGCGACACCGATAATATCGGCGATATTTCGATAATATCGCCGATAATTTGAACACTGCTTCTACCTAGCATGCTTGCTGCTATAGTAATTGGTATTGTCGTGTCAGTATCTTCCTTGTTTTCTAGTATTACAACAATTACCTTTGTCCCATATCTCTCAAAAATTACCTTTGTCCCATTGTTGATGTAGGACAATTAACCACCTGCTCTAAAAGCTCGAATTGTTAGAGTATGACGAATTAATCCCTTTATCTCATAGCCCAGGCCCTATATCGCATGGGTTAGGACCTCGGCTGAACCCCCTTCGTGGGCCCCAAATCACAGGGGCCGCCCACCCCGAGTGTGTCCCTGCATCTCACGGGCTACCACACTCAAGCCCGGTGTGAAATGCACATTAATCACCCCCGGTGAGGAGTCTCGAACACGAGACCTCCCCCGTGGGCTCCAAATCACATGGGTCACCCACCCCGAGTGTGCCCCTGCATCTCATAGGCGACCCCACTCGGGCCCGGTGTGAAAATGCCCTTGCATTAATTGTTGTCTTGTGGTGGATTGCTTTTCAATGGTTTGAGGAAAATCTCTTTTCCCTCATGTAGGAATTTGTAAGTGTATTGTTGAGGGTCAAATATTGCATATTATCCCTCATTTATTACTTGGTTTTATGAACATGATAATGCTTAATGTTCTATTTTAATCATGTTTGTGTTGCAAGGTGAATTTAAGAGTTTGGATTGAAAATGATGCTAAAAGTATGGATTTAATGCTCAAGAATCACCAAAGCATGGATGGATCTTACGAGACTAAAAATGAAGAATTTACATGCTAAAGATCCAAGAAAACCAAGTGAGGAATGAAGAGAATTGAATACTTGAAGTGACGAAAAGAAACCCTAAAAATCTGTCTGCTTTGACTAGTTTAAGCCCTCCTTCGACCAGTCTAAGGCTCCTGCTTGACTAGTCGAAGATTCCTCGACTCGAACTCCAGCAACATGAACTTTTAAATTCACGCGATCCTCGACCAGTCGAAGGTGCCCTCGACTAGTCGAAGGTTTTCCTCGACTCGTCTAAAGTTATGCAGACAACACACGGATTGCGTAAATTTGAGGCAGTTTCCGGATTTTTCCAACTTCGTGCGAAAGTTGGAGTTGCAATACTATAAATAGGAGTCCCTAGGATGTTCCTAGGCATCTTCTAGGGTTTGAGGAGTGGAGCAAAAGCATGGAGAAGCCGTCGCCAAGAGTTTTTCTTCCTTGGTTGTTTTTATGCTTTTCTTATGAGATTTTAGTTCAATCATGTCTATGGTTGGCTAAACCTCTTAGCTAGGGCTAAGAGGTGAAGCTTGTAGCGTGATGAAATGTTTCTTTTACTTTGATTCATGTTTATGTTGAACCTTCTTTGATTCTAGTTTGATTTTAAAGGAATACTTTCAGTTCTTAATGGTTTATTGTGACTCAAATTATAGTAGATTTGCAATAACTTTGAGTATCTTCTTTTCCTAATTTTGAGATTGTGGGATTGATAAATCCCGTTGTTAGCCATCGTCTCCTGGGCATGGTTTGGTGATGGAATCTCTTCTAATTATCACAATTCTCCTCCATCGAGAATTAGGTCAAGGAAAGTTTAGATTGATCTTAATTGTATATCTTCTAATTGGATAGGATAAGACTCCAATTCCAATTGTGTGATTTGAATCAAGTAAGAGGGCTCCCTGATCTCTACAAGTGGATCCTTGGAAACCCTAGTTACCACCTTTGAATTTGTTAGTTTTTAATCACTTTAATCACAATTACTCTTTCAATTATTCAGATTTAGTTTTAGTTCTTCATCTAGTTCTAGTTCTAGTTAAATTCAAAATACACACGAGATTAGTCCCTGTGGATTCGACCTCGGTCTCACCGAGATTATTACTACATCGCGACCCTGCACTTGGGGTTGTGAACATGTACCCATGCAATGGGTATCCAATCAACATGTGGCAAATCTGCATTGGACCAACATCACACCAAAGACTGTAACGCGGGTCCAGTGAGTAAGTGACCAAATATCGGTGCATAATCTGCATGGATTTGCAACCATCATCTGCAACTCTGTATTCACAATGCTAAAATGATTGATTATGACTAGGATAATTCTTCCTGCACAGAACACCTGTGCATGAAAAACACTTGCGCATAGCCCATCTTCATTGGTCTCCTCTATAGTTGCTGTTACAATTTGTCTGACTTCAAGAATCATAGCTTTTCATTCAATCCTTCTAGTACTTTGTTGTTGCCATCATCATAGGCTGCATCCTCATTCTCTGCCTCGTCTTCTTCATGAGTCTCATCACAGTCGCTGAGGAAGCCTTAAAAAGAACTAAGGAATTTAGACAGATGTATGGCTGAAACATGTTCCTTTCTCTACATTTAAGACAAGTAACAGGGATGCGGCCTCTTTTTGATGCCTCCAGTTCTTGAATTGCGTTAGTGCCAGGAGTTATATTGGTCTTTTGACTCTCACCATTGGTGATCATAGGGATGCGCAAGCGATTCTGAACCTACAAGGCAGATCTCTGCTTGAAGTAGTACAAGATGGCTGATACCCTCTGCTTTGAAGTGTTGCACCTGGCTGCCATCCTTTTTTATTGCCATTGTGCTCACAACGTGATGATAGGTTTCATTGATACTCTCTGAGCTGACTTCCACCACTTCCTGCTAAATGTTCTCCCTTAGCCCATTGCAATACCAGGCAACCTGGTGTACCATCGTGTCCATAAAATCAAACCTCACTTTCAAATCGTATCACTTTTGAGTATACCCTTTGATGGTCAGATTCTCCTGTTGCAGGCTTATAAGATTCAGGATGCCTTGGCTTCATGATCTAACAGTAAGAACCTTCAATTCGTTCCCATCTTCATCTCGTCCCATGTCAAGATGCATGGCAGGACAGTCAATTCCGAGTCTCTTACTACAGAATGCCACCAATTTTCTGCCAGCCCTTTTAGTTTCAATTTTACAAACATCAATTTAAAGTCTTTGAACATTTGGCACAACTTGGAATGCCCAGGCATGCAATTCAGAATCTGCACGGGTGTGTGTGTGTGTGTGTGCGTGCAATTCAGAATCTTCACGGGTGTGTGTGTGTGTGTGTGTGTGGAAATGGTTCTATGCGGTCGAGCTCATGGGAACTTCCCATGAGGTCGAGCTGTGTGGGCCCCACCAAGATGTGTGTCGAACATCAACACTGTGCATTTGTTCACATGAGCTCATCCATTGTCATGGTGGGGTTAGACCAAGTTTGTTCACAAATCCAGCCCATCCATTGTGTGTGACTCCCACTTGGATGAGGGGTTAGACCAAGTTTCAGCCGCATCCAAAACTCAGGTGGGCCCCACAAAGTGTTTTTATATGTTTTAAGCATGTCTTCACATGGTTTTAGATGGTATGGCCCACCTGAGTTTCATATATGGCTGATTTTTGGGATATCCCATAACCTAAAGGGGACCCACCAAATGCATGATGTTGATGTTTGATACACATCACAGTGAGCCCCACACAGCTCGACCTCATGGGAAGTTCCCATGAGGTCGACCTCACAGTACCATTTCCCATATATATATATATATATATAACCATCCCGCAGGTTACCTTGGTGCGGTCCAATTCCCACTGCAGGCTACCAAGTTTTGTAGACCCCACTATGATGTATGTGTTGTATCTACAACGTCCATCCTTTTGGAGATATTATTTTAAGCCATTAGCCAGAAAATGAGGCAGATCCAAAGCTTTAGTGGACCCCACCACAGAAAACAGCAGGACGATTGATGCCCACCGTTGAAACCTTTCTACGGCCAACAATGATGTTTTTTCGAAATCCAACCCGTTCAAAAGTTAATAAAGACATTAAAGAAGGGAAAATACAAATATAAGCTTGATCGAAAACTTTTGTGGCCTTTAGAATTTTTTAACAATGGCGTCACTCTCGCCACTGTTTTTTGTGGTAGGGTCCACTGGAGCTTTGGATGTGACTTATTCTTTGCATATTACCTTAAAATGATCCCTTCAGATGGATGGACGACGTGGATACAAAACATATATCATGGTGGGGACACAAAATTTGGTGACGTCACTTCTCAACCTGTCAATAGCCCATCCGCGCCCAGGTCTCTTTGCGAGGAAGCAGACTGCATACTGAGTAAACTCTTTGGGGCCCTCTGTGATTTATATATTCCATCCACTCCTTGCATCCATTTTAACAGATAATTTTAAGTCTTAAGCCCAAAAATGAAGTATATCCAAAGCTCGAGTGGGCCACACCACAGGAAACAGTGTGAATTGAATGTCAACCGTTGAAAATTTTCTTGGGGTCCACAAGTTTTGGATCAATCTGATATTTGTGTTTTCCTTTCAACCATATCTGTGTGATCTCACAAACAGGTCGGATGACAAATAAACGTCACTATAGACCCTAAAAAGGTTTCAACGGTGGAAATTATTATTCCCAATGTTTCCTGTTCTATGGTCCACTTGAGCATTGGAAATGATTCAATTTTTGTCTCAACCATTAAAATACGCTTGAAAAACGGATATATATATATATATAAAACCGTGGTGTTTATGTGAAATCCACCCCAACCATCTGGTGCGTCACCATGATGGGCCTCATAAAAATCAAGGGTGGATGTCTCTCTCCCAACTGTATCCCTTGGTGTGGCCCACTTGGATCACAGGTCAGCTTGATTTTTGGTTCTGAGCCTACCATGGAATTACACATCTAATGGTCGAAGTAGATCTCACATACACATCACAGTGGGTCAGGCTGGACTATAGGTTAAGGTCCAACCAGAAGATAACTTCCAACTTGTCATGTGTGTATGACATCCAACCTGTTACCTGTCTAATGGATGGCCTGATCATGAGCATCACCTTTTAGAAAACTCCGTAACATCCACTCATTAAGCGGACCACACTTGTGTTTACTATTTACCAATGTTTGGACTTTGTTTTATATGGTGCAGCCCACTTGATGTATAGATAGGACCCAATGCACTAAGCAATCCTCATGGTGGGGCTCACCTATCAAAGGGACTGGATGTCACATAGACTTTATACTTTGGAAGTTATCATATTGGTGGACTATAGCTTGTGGTTCAACCGGGTGAACTTACAAATGCGTTTTGGGGTATATCAATGTTTTCTAGGAACACGTGGGAGATGGACGCACACGCGGGGGGAGAGCAACACCAATGGAAACAGTTGGGAGAGAGATTAAATGAAATACACTCCAACCATTAGATGCCACTAAAACTTAGGCCTGGGACCTAAAAATTAGGCTCATCTGTGATTCAGGTGGGCCACCCCAAGGGAAACAGTTGGAGGGTGAGCTTTGCCTTGTACACTGTTTCCAATTGTATGCTCCACCTAAATCACAGATGGGGCTGATTTTTGAGCCCTGGGCCTAACATAGGGTGGCATACCTGATAGTTGGTGTGGATTTCACATTAAAACCACCAGGGCCCACTGGAGCTGTTGACCCCTTTTTGAAAGTGATGTGAAATAACTCTTTTCTATGATATATTTATTAACATTAATTGATCCCTAATTTCTAAGCTGCTTTGCGATAGATATGTATGTATGTTTTTGTTTTTGGAGGATGATAGATATGTATGTATATCAATATTTCTGACTGTTTTTCGAGGGTTAGATTTAGTTCTCCCATTGTTCCCTTCCAGGCAGACAACCTATAATTCATCTCACTCATCTGCTTAACAAATTGTCCAAATTGTTCCATCAATTGTTTCATTGCTCTCATAACATCACTTTTGAGTTTCCCCTGCCATCTTGGTACTAAAATAAATCCTGCTTCTTGTGGGCACAAACAATTTGAATCAGTTGGGATGGGTGTATGTTGATGGAGGCAAACTAATGGTTGGACTGCTGGGGCTGATTGCTGGATTTTTCTGTTGAAAGTTTTTTGAGTGAGTTGAAAGTTTGAGTGACATGTTGCATAACAGTCTAGGGCTGTTTAAAGTATGTATGGGGCTAACCAAGATCCTTCCCTTGAAAATTTATCTCATCACCCATAAGAAGCCTTCAATGATGGGATTCACAATTTTCATTTTTAATGATGAAAACGTACTGAAAAGTTGGCCAGCCTATATTCTTCGGACTCAACAATGTATCCTGATCAGTCTGTAGAGCTGGCCGATTAGCCTTGTTTCAACCAAAACAGTTTATTGCCTAACCAATATTATAGGAATTAATGAGTTGGCAGCATCACTCGGTCAAGACAAAGATGAGGACGACCTATGAAACTAAAGAGTAATGAGAACTTTTAAGAGTGTTTAGAAGTATAACTCACAACAGGCGAACCTCAGCTGACTTATTTGTGTACAAGGGTGTTCACTCATTTCTTTCTGCAAGTCTGTACGTTGCAGGTGAAATTGAAGTTCCAGTGTTGACTGATAAAGATCCATTTGCAAGTCTTCTTGCTGGAGTAACATGATTTTTTCTGTAGCAAAGCATAACGTGCAAGGCATTAGGATGGAGTGGTGCTTATTTTGCTGTTCCTTGTCTTATTTACTCATGCAATCTAGGGTGGTTTTTTATTTTATTTTATTTTATTTTATTTTATTTTTATTTTAAATTTTGTTTTTTGTTTTCCTTATGCGATTCGAAACATGCCAGTATTCAAAATATCTACTATTGTCTCTTGGCTGCAGTTTTTCTTTTTTTTCAATTTCCAATTTCACGTATCAACAATATTATCTTCTACTGAATTTTGCCTCCAAGAATAAAAGAAAAGAAACTGCTTATTTGAATTTTAGTTTTGACCTACAAAATACATATATTGGCAGGTAGTGATAGAGCTTGAACAGTTGAGGTCAGTAAATCCTTCTACAAATAGGTCGAATCCTGCGGAGAAATACATTCAGATTGTCACTGCAGATGGTCATGAATTCTGGTTCATGGGGTTCGTATCATATGACAAAGCGCTCAAGAACCTGACCGAGGCTTTACAACACAACACCAGTGCCCATTCTTCTGGAACGCCAATGCCCCATACATAAAAAAACTGTGGAACTTTGTTTTTAGTGGATTTTCTGTGTTTGTGTATTACACATGAGCTTCTGTTTAAACTGCTTAGAGTTTTCTTGGGATGGGAATGAATGCCTGAACAACAGAGAGCACTGAACATAACATATATTTGTATGTGATACAAATCTTTCCTAAAGATGCAACTGTCATTGATGATTTATTTGCTGATAAATGATTCCCGTGAATGTTAGTTGGGATGATGAAAACAATATTGGAAGTTTTACAGGACTGGCATGCATGCTGAAGAATAAGGCGTCAAAATGAATATCTTACCAAGTAATTGATGAAGCATTCATTTAGGACATCCTCTATTTATAGGCTCCAAAGTTGAAGCTTCCAGACCACAGTCAGCCATCTAACAATCCATTGCCGCACCAAGGGTCAATCCAATGGTTCAAAATACCCCAAGGACATGCTCACAACAAGTGCACGAGTGGAAATGTAGTGAACAAGCAAAAAAGAGCCTTTAGGGCAGTCACATGAAAGCAGTCTGCGTGACCTGTAATGCATCACAGCGCACCATCATGCAACAATGGTTTCCATGGTAAGATATAACTCTCCGAAAGGTGGGAACAAGAAAATCTATAAAGCACCCAAACTCAACATTCTGAATTCCGTAACAGCTCAAGAACATGGCAAGCAGTAACAACTTCTTTGATTTTCTTTATTGTGAAAAGGTCTAACCACAAAGCCATCATCAATCCGGAGATGTTGAGATGAGATTTGTTTGTGCTTGAGCAAATCTGTTATCCACCTCGGAAAGGACTGGAATAGTCTACAACACCTATTTTATGTAGTGCATAAGACTCCGAAGATCCAATCTGACAGAAAAAAGAAAAAGAAAAAAATAGATGGGCCACACCAATGGCAACAATGTAAAAATGGGATTAAAATCTCTAAGGCTCCCTTTGTTAAATCCGAAGTCTAAAGCCTGAATCTGAAATCTGAAGCCAGAATCTGAAATCTGAAGTCAAAAAACTTGTTTGATAATTATAGCCAAAGTCTAAAAATTAAGTACTGAATTTGAAACAACCTGTTTGTTAACAAACATATGAAATAGGTCTGAAATATGTTAATTTGACACATTTGCCCCTATCTCACGTTGGAAAATGTTTTACATTATAAAGAAATTATTTTTTATTAAAGGAAAATAAAAATCATTATATTTAATTCAAATAAACTAAAATACTTAATAGAAAATTAAAATATTATTATTCATAATGCCCTCAATTCCTCTTAGCAGGAATACTGTCACTATGTGTCGTTTAGGCTTGAGCACCAGTACCAACAAAACCTTCAAATAAGGCCTACAGAACTGACGAGACAATGGTGCCCACCTCGGGTGCATCCGGACGCATGCTGATTGGGTAGGACGCAGATTTTATGGGAAAGGCTTTCACAGGAAGCTCTTGTGATGGGAACCTATGTGGGGCCCACCATGATGTTTTTGATAAATCCATCCATTTTTTGAGTTAATTTTAGGAGAATAGGCAAAAAATGAGCCGGATCCGATACTCAACTGGGCCAAAAATGCAAGAATTGAACATGCAAGAATTGAACGTTTGAAATATTCCTAGGGCCTTTGTTTTCAGCTCATCCCATTATAAACAGTATGGATGGAATGTAAGCATCATTGTCGACTCTACGGAGGTTTCAATGTTAGGAATTTCCCTACCACCTTTTCCTTTACTGCGGCTCACTTGAGTCTTGGATCCAGCTCTTTTTTGGACTTTTATCCTAAAACGAGCTCAAAAAACGTATGGATGTTGTGGATTGATGTTGTGGATTTATCAAAAACATCGTGATGAGCCCCACAATGGTTCCTAATGCAGGAACTTCCTGCAAAATCCTGAAATCCGCGTCGGATTAGGTACTACCGTCGCGGATTTACTGTGAAGGCCTTTCTCAAGAAGTTCCTGCCCAAGAATGTTTGGGTGGGGTCCACTAGAATCTATGTGAGAAATCCATTCTGTCCATTCATTTTTCGAGCTCATTTTAGGACGTTCAACCAAAAATGAGGTGGATACAAAACTCAAATGGATCACGTTGAGGGAAAATTAGGAAAAGAAGTTCATACAGATGAAACCTTCTTAGGCTCCACCCGGATGTTTATATGCTATCCAAACCGTTTACAAGGTCATTTCCAATTGGATGAAGTGAAAACACCTAAAATATAGCTCGATACAAAACTTTTATGGCCATAAAAATGCTTCAACGGTGCTCACTGTTTCCTCTTGTATGGCACACTTAAGTATTTGATAAACTTCAATTTTAGTCACACGTCCTTAAATGACCTCGCAAAACGGATGGATGGGGTGGATTTCTCAAAAACATCTCGGTATACCCCACCCAACATCATTTCTCAGGAAGTTCCTGCAAAAGGCTTTAGCGGTACTACTCGGACGCCGATTAGCTTATGCGAAATCGGATTGCGCATGAGTTACTCAGGACGCTATTATCGTACTGAGAAAACTCAGTTGGGCCCATTTGAATGTATGTGGTCTATCCACACCGTTCATCGGTTTTTCCATCTAATTTAAGGGGTTGAGCCCAAAATTGAAGCATATCCAAAGATCTAGTGGATCATACCAAAGGAAACAGTGGGGATAATGATTTCCACTGTTGAAACTTTGCTAAGCCCCACAGTGATGTTTATTTGTCATACAACCTATTCATAAGATCATAAAGACATGGATGAATGGAAAACAAAAATATAAGATTGATACAAAACTTCTGTGGCCCCAAGAAGGTAGAAGTTCAAGTCAACTGTTTCCTATGGTGTGGTCCATTTGAAAATTTTATATCCTTCATTTTTGGGCTCAAACACTAAAATTATCTGGGAAAATGGATGGACGGAACGGATAAAATACATAAATCATGGTGGATCCCACAGAGTTTACTCAGTAAGCTAAGCGTAGTGAGTTACTCCGCTTCGCTACTGACAGGACGAGTAGCGAGATTCGCTATGGGCCCACTATGATATATGTGGGCCCATTATGATGTATGTGTTTATCTACACCGTCCATCTATTTGGAGATATAATTTTAGGGCATGAGTTAAAAAATTAGGCAGATCCAAGTGTGTAGTTGACCCACCACAAAAAACAGTGGGGATATTGATGCCTACCTTTGAAACCTTCCTAAGGCTCTTCATGTTTTTATTTGAAATCCAACCTGTTCACAAGTTAACACAGACATGAGAGAAGGGAAAAAAAAAATATAAGCTTGATCAAAAACTTTTGTAGCCTATTTAAGTATTTAATAGTGGGCTTCACTCTCCCCATTGTTTTCTGTGGTGAGGTCCACTGTAGCTTTGGATTTGACTCATTCTTTGGACCTTTACTTAAAATTATCTTTCCAAATGAATGGACAGCATGGATACAAAACATACATCATTATGGGACCACAGAACTTGGTGACGTCACTTTGGTAGGGAGTCTAGCTACTCGATCCGTAGGTATCCAGTCCGCGTCCGCGGAAACGGACTGGCTACTCCCCTGCCCCCAGTGGCAGTCGGTGCTACGTAGGCCCACCATGATGTATGTGTTTCATCCATGCCGTCCATCTATGTTTCTAAATCATTTTATGGGATGAGACCAAAAATGAGATATATCCCAATCCCAAGTGGACCACATTACAGGAAAACAATGTTGAATGAACGTCGACCATTAAAAACTTTTTGGGGGCTTAAAAGTTTTGGATCAAGCTGATCTTTGTTTTTTCCATTCATTTGGGTCTATATGACCTAATCAAGAGATTGGATGTCAAATAAATAGTACATTGGGCCTTCGGAGAATTTTAATGGTGGATATCCAATCACTATTGTTTTCCTGTGGTGTGGTCCACCTGAGATTTATATTCCTCTCATTTTTTGTATTAAGTACTAAAATGATCTTTAAAAATGGATGAATGGAAGGGATGAAACACATACATCATGGTGGGTTTAGATAAGTGCTCTATGTTAAAAGTTGGGAGGTATATAATTGCAAGGGTGAAAATATCTCCCGCAAAGGACAATTTTGGATTATTACAGAGCGCATTCTTCATTCCCCATTAAGCTTGACTCCCATCACGGGAAAAATTTCAATATAAAGGATTCCCATCATGGAAAATTTTCAACATAAAATGGTAGAGTGCTTTCTTTTTCTGCGTTAACAAACACCACAAAACCATTAAGTACAAAAATTCAGCGTTAACAAACAGGCCCTAAGTTCATGCATTGTGGCCTGCTTTAAGTTTTGGATGAGGCTGATTTCCGATCTTCCCTTCATCATGGTGAGTAAATCTAAGGTACATTTGGATGCATAATTTTACCAAGGGCCTATTTGGATACCACCAAATAAGTTACTTTTTCTACTTAGAATAGTAGAGAAATAACTCATTTCAGAGAAATAAGTTTGGTTTATTATTAGTTTTAAGTTACTTTTTAACTTAAAAGTACTTAATCATTTCAATAATAATAATAATAATAATAATTATTATTATTATTATTTGTCTTTTCACTTTTCATAAGTTGCTGAAGAGAGGCATAAGAGAGGAAAGAGAGAACAAGTTGCTTAATATGTTGTTTACCAAACATACTTATCTTGTTAATAAGTAGAAACTAAGATAAGCTACTTATGGCATAAGTAACTTATCTTAAGCAACTTATGATCCAAATGCCCCCTAAATGTTATTTGAGTTTCGAATGTAATTCAGCAACTTGGCAAATGAAAATTAATTGCAAACTACACTTTGTCTATTTGGCTAGAACATCATCAAATTGTAATTTGGTCTTCATGTCTGTTTGGCGGTAGAATACAAAATGAAATTTGGTTTGTCATTTTTTAAAATAGAGTTGGAGTAGCATCCGATGGACGTGATATATAAGATCGCAATATTCTCCTCTACCATCTGATCTGGCCGTGAAATAGATTTAAGAATAACTTTGATTGGGTGATTCTAACCATCTGGTCTATAGCCAGAAAAAAATGGATGGTTCAAATTAATTATGCTAAGAAAGTTTGATCATTTGTCTAGACAATCTATCATGTATGTTCCACCTTTAGTTGATTATAACCAGCAAGAATCACTTTGATAAAGGTGATTCTAATCATCTAATCAATGTAGGGGATAGTGGATGGTCTAAAATTATTATACTAGAAAATCTGATCCGGACCACCCATTATGTAGGCCCCACCCTTGATTGACAATAACTCTCAAGAACCACTTTAAGCAAGTGATGCTAGCATTCGATCAATGACCAAGAAAACTGATGGTCCAAATTGATGAAAATAATAAATCAAATAATAGATGCAGATCATTTGTTTATAAGTAGATTGCCCTTTGATTTTTTATTTTTATTTTTTTGGGTTAGCTTGTTAGTACACACCCATGTCAGTACTCACACTCCATGTTAGCCACCCCTGCTAGGGATTGATACCAAGACCTCAAGTGTTGAAACGAGGTATCTTCACTCAGTCTGCCAATTGAGCTATGGATCTAGGTGTTAGATTGCCCTTTGATTGATATAAGTCTTAAGAACCATTTGATTGAATGATTCTAACCATTCAACCAATGGCCAAGATAAAGGATGGTCCAAGTTAATTATACTAAAAAAAGGGTCTTGAATATTTATCATGGAGGCCCACCTTTGATATGAGTACAACCTTAAAATAAGGTTTTTTTTTACCATGCAATTCATAGCCAAGAAGATGGATGGTCTAGATTGATTACACAAAATGTCCAATAATTGATCTGAACTGTCTATCATGTATATGTTGCATTTGATTGACCATAATTTCAAAAACTGCTTTGATCAAGTGATCATGACCATTTGATCAATGGTCAAGAAAATGGACGATCAAAATATCCTAGAATAGATCAAATTATGATCTGAATTGTCTATCAAGTGGGCCCCACCTTGACTAAGCATAGTTCTCAAGAATCATTTTGATCGGATGTTTCTAACCTTCTGATTAATGGTTAGGAAAATGGACTTGTGGGAAAAAGTTTGGTCATTGGTCTGGACAGTCTATCATGTAAAATTAAAGCCACCATGACTGTTAAGAATAACCTCGATCAAGTCTATCATGCAAACTTTTATTGACTATGGCTTTCAGGAATCACTTTGATCAAGAGCTTCTAATTATCCGATCAGTGGCTAGGAAAATGACCGGTCTAGAATGATTGTAAAGGAAAAGGTCTGGTCATTGATCTATACCGTCAATCATATAGGCCCTCTGATTAACCACCACTCCTAAGAAACACTTTGATAGTGTGATTATAACCTTTCGATTATTGACTAAACAAATTGTTGGTTGGAACTGATCATACAAATAGTTTTAATAATTGACCTAGATGATTTATGGCCGGTTCAAATATCACCAAATAAGTTACTTTTTCTATTTACAGTAGTAGATCAGTAACTTATTGAGATAAGTAAGTTTTGGTGTATGATTAATTATAAGTAGCTTTTTTATTTAAAGTTATTTAATCACTTTAGTTTAATAACTAGAAATCAAGATAATTAGCTACTTAAGGCATAAGTAACTTATCTTAAGTAACTTACGATCCAAACGCTTCCTTAACATGTTTTAACATATAATTCTCACCTTTGATTAACAATAACTCATAAGAATCATGAGCGATTATAGCCATCGGGTCAATGGTCATTAAAAGGCTCATATTAATCAATATTAGAAAAGGTAAGATTGTAGAATGGGTGGCTAAGAATTTAGCTACTAAAAATTCTGACCTCATGTTTATGCGTGGCCATGGATTGTCGCCCGAGTATCTTAAATGTCAAGACTCTGGACATATAGATAGTGTTTTTTATATTTAATTTCAATTTGAGAATAAAAGACGGTCGGTGAAACATAGTTTTTTTTTTTTTTTTTAAATTTAATTTTTAAATTTTATTATTATTATCAAACAAAGTTGAAGTTTTGGAGATAATAAAACTGGTCTCATATATCTTTATTTTTCTGAAACTAGGTCTAGAAATTTTGCTGTATCCAAATAGTCTCTTAGGGTCTCAAAGCTCATTGAATTCTCATCCATGATCCCATTCTCAAAGCTTTAATTTTATGAAGTTGAAAGATGATGACTGGATGGGAACAATCCTATCCGAACTGGAACCAAGAATCTGCAATGGTGTGGGTGAATTTATCTATCTCCAACTTTAGGGAGGGCTGTTGGATTCCCTTATGATTGGTGAGCAAACAACATATATGCCACTTTTTAATGTCACGTTCCCTTTTGAAAACCTGGTGATATTCGAGCTGAGGATAGGGAGGATCATAGCCTTACACCCACTTTCTGAATTTTGCTCTCTCATTCTTTGAAAGCTCTTTCCCTTTTACTTATATGCTGGATCCGGGATCTATCATCAATGAGTTGGGACATAGATTTTCTTTTTCTTAAAAAAAAGAAAAGAAAAAAGAAATTCTTCTTTTAGGAGGCTGACCTGTCCAACTTGGGGTTGGACAAATAGATGATTCTTGAGGGATAGGGGTCCCTTTATTCCGAGCCCTTGCTATATTC
Source organism: Magnolia sinica (assembly GCF_029962835.1). Lineage (NCBI taxonomy): Eukaryota > Viridiplantae > Streptophyta > Magnoliopsida > Magnoliales > Magnoliaceae > Magnolia > Magnolia sinica. Next base: position 298,901 of record NC_080586.1, read on the forward strand.
ATGTTTTATGTGATCCTTTGGTTTGGTTCTCATACCAACTTGCACCTCTCTCTCTCTCTAGGATTCCTAGACCTTGATCGTTAGGGATATAATGTTCATACAGCTAGCACTGCCGCAGAGGGTCCTTACTCATGGCTTAGTGGTAGATTCACAAGAGTTTCAGCACTAAGATCATGGGTTCAAGTACCCATTGTGGTGTGTGCATAAATAATAATAAAAAGCACTGTAATTTCAGACGGTGATTTATGTAAACTCTAATTCACTTTGAAGTAATATGTAACTTGTCATGAGAGAGAGAGAATACAAAAGGAGAGATTATTGTTTGAGAGCTGCTTCTTCACCTTTTGCCTTTGAGCATAGTGGATCGATGTGAATCCATAGATGTACTACCGAAAGGAAACCACTTAAATCTGTTTTATAATTTGTATTTTTTCTATATAGTTTTTTTAGAGTTTGATATTATTGTGTAGTTGAGAAGTGGTCTCTTCTCCCAACAAATCTCTCTCTCTTCAATATTACTTTTGTAGAGTAGATAAGGTCATTAGATGTGGGTAACTTGTATTATTGTTTAGATTATATAACGTGATGCTTGAGGGTGTGTGACAATGAAAGGGGCTAGTGGTGGTAGTAGACTAGCATTACAAATTTCAGCATCGCTTTCAATCTGCCCCTTGAACTTTTGGATTCGGATTCTTTAAAATGACATTGATTTGAACCCACTTGAAATAAAAACTGCTTTGACTGAGCGACCAAATCCTATTTTTGGGTGTGGATCTGGTGCATTAGGAGACAAGGCTACTTATATATTATATAATAACATGGTGTTATTATTATTATTATTTAGTATATCTCATTGTCCCCATCTCTCCATTTTCCATTCTTTATACCTCCAATTCCAAAGTAATTTATTATTTAGCAATTTATGTATGTGAATCCAAACGCAATCTAGCAATGTAGTATAGTTTAATTACAAGGTTGCCTAGGATTCTTAAACTAAGGGAAAGCTAGAGAAAAATGCAGTGAAACATGTTACTATATAAGGAGGGTTAGGCTGAGTGAAGTCAGGACAGGACTGCTGCTAGCCCTCCACGTTTCTAAACCAAGGCCGCTAAAGCCACATACATCGATATCCCAAAACAAAAAGCATGTAACAAGAGACAAGATCCAGGTGTAGCCTTGGACTTGAGGAAGGACACCTCTTCTGGTTTTGGAAGCTCTCTCTCTCTCTCTCTCTCTCTCTCTCTCTCTCTCTCTCTCTCTCTCTTACGCGGAATGGAAAGGGGAGGGGATCAGGTGCGGAGCCAGCTTTACCCAAGATGGTTCGTCCCTTAACGTGGGGTCCACCTTGATTCATGTAATCTATATCCACTCCGTCCATTCATTTTGTCAAATGTATTTTTGCAAAAGAGCCCAAAGCTAAATCAGATCCAATTCTCGGGTGGACCATACTACAAGAAACAATTGTGATTGAACACCCTATCATTAAAAGCTTCCCAAGGCCCACCATAATGTTTATTTTCCATCCAACCTGTTGATAAGGTTACATAAACCTGGATGAAGGGGAAAAACAATTATCATCTTGATCCAAAACTTTTGTACCCACTAATGGTCAATCACAGCTATTTCCTATGGTGTGGTCAACTTGAGAATTTTGGATCTCCTTCATTTTTGGGCTCATACTCTAAAATGATTTGGAAAAATAGAAAGACAACATGAATATAAAATACATGCATCAAGATGGGCTCCATGGTAAGGGCCGTACTGTCTTGGGTGAGACCGGGGGCTGCACCTAATGAACATGGTTTGGCTGGTGACCCAACTCCCTCCAGCTAATTAGTATTGGCCCCACCATGATACATGTATTTCATTCCCGCTGTTTATCCATTTTTTAACTTCTTAAATCCAAATCTAAGATGGACCACACCATAGGAAAATGGTGTTGATTAAATGTCAACCATTAAAAACTTCATAAGGCCCACTATAACGTTTATTTGTCATCCAATTTATTAATAAGATTACATATATTAGGAAAAAGAGGAAACATAAATATTAGCTTGATCCAAAACTTTTGTGGCCTTCAAAAGGTTTTCAGTGATAAGTATTCAATCCCCACTACTCCGTGTGGTGTGGTCCACCTAAGATTTAGATTTGCCTCATTTTTAAGACTATTTAATAAAATGAGTTAAAAATGAATAGAAGGAATCCACACACCATGGTGGGTCCCACGGAGCTTTGGCACAAGCTAGCTAGCCGGTGTTTGGGTGAGTAGGCAAACCGCGTCCGCACTCCCGAAGAGAGAACATCAACCGACTTTTGATTCCTCGTGACCCTTCCTTACATATTTACTGAAAAGCCACCGCTCATTTCTAAAAGTCGAAAGGATGACACACACATGTACATGATTCAAGGTAAAAAATTAAAAAAAAAAGGAAAATGAAAAAGAAAAAGACGTTAACCCCCGTAAGGAATGCTTAACCATGGCCAAAGTCCAAATTAGTGGGTGGGTGTACATACGTATATAGAAAGAAGTTTATGCAAGATCCAAGCCATTGAACGGTCGGCCCCCACCTCGAATGTGTGATGATCTCTTATGGTATCACTTTGAGTTAATTAGATGAAGGGAGCATTTTGCATGCAAATTATATATATATAAGATTTACTGTCGTTCATAGAGGAAAGCCATGCTTATCATGTGGTCAACAGTCTCAACCCTTGTGCCACGTGTGCCCATATGCTTGCTGGATTGCATTGCCTTTTTAACAAAAAAATAAATAAATAAAATTGAAAATGTAGAAAGAAGAGTACTTTTATCTAAAGGGAGATTAGTTGACGACCTAAAATAAACTGCTTTTATGGGACGGAAGGAAGGCTGGGGTACATGTGGGAAGCGGTTTCCTTCCTGTCTGCCAGCACATAAATGGGTCCAGGCAGGGTTCTGTGGGGGCCAATATATGGTCATGTATAGGTTTTATCCACATTATTTTTCCAGATCATTTTAGAGTATGAGCTAACAAATGAGGTATATCCAAGGCTTAAGTGGGCCACACCACGTATAATAATGATGCTTACCGTTGAAACCTTCCTAGGGCTTAACGTAATAGTTATTTGCCATCTAAACTGTTTATAAGATTGATAAGGTCACATAAACATCAATGAAAAGAAAATGCAGATTTCAGCTTCATCCGAAACTTCCATGGATGAACTTTAGATCCACCTCTTCTTTTTTTTTTTTTTTTTCCTTGGCTCATGCTAATCTAAACAACGGATGAATAGCCTGGATAAAATCCATACATCAGAGTGGGCCCACGGCACCTCCCTGGACTAATTCCTTGTAGGCAGGGGAGCCTCACCCAAGAAGGTGTGGCCCTTACCGTGCGGCCCACCTTGATGTATGCATTCTATATCCATGCGGTCTATCTATTTTATATATATTTTTTGTTAATGATATGAGTCTAAAAATGAACCAGATCCAAATCTCATGTGGACTATACTATATAAAATAACGGTGATTAAACACGTTACCATTAAAAACTTCCCAGGCCTACTGTAATCTTTATTTGCCATAGGTCACACAAACCTGGATAAAGGTAACAAATAAATATCAGCTTGATCCAAAACTTTTGTGGCCCACAGAATTTTTCGTTCACCTGGTATTAAGATCTGTTTCATTTCCGGTCTCGTACAGTAAAATGCCCTACCAAAATGGATGGACGGTGTAGAATATAGAATACATACATGAAGGTGGCCCCACATTAAGGGCCGCACCTAATCCACTCTTCCGTGACCGGGAACGAAAAGTGAGAGGCATATAGGTAATTTTGTAAAACAAGGTTTGAAACGATGTTATGTGATATGATCATGCATGGATCTGCGGAGTGGGGTTTGAGGGTGGATGGATGGATGGATGATGCCAGTGTGACTTGCAGCTAATAAAAAGAATGGCCTTGTTATTGAGATGAGAGAACCTGTTTGTTTGCATGATAGGTCAATAGTCAGTAGGAAAAATAAAATATATAAAAAAATGAATTAAAATGTAATAGTCATGTATGTATGTATGTATGTAGGTTGCTTGAAACAGGGGGCAAACACAGCCCACGGGATCGCTTCGTATTTTTGAGATGGAAACGTTATTCACAACGTATTGTAAAAAAAGCATTAGTAACGGCTGAGAGAGATAGGGACATAAAATCCTTTCTCAGTATAAATCCATCACAAATAAAGCTCAGGCCCTTCTCCTTTTCTTCGCCTTTTGTCCTCTTTCTCTTTCTCTCTTAACATCTGTTATCTATCTCTCATGCAAAAAAGCACCTGGATTCCAATCAGACCCACCACCTCCCTCTCTGATACTTTCACATTCCCTCTATATAAATGCTCGACTGCCAGCATTCTTGCATGAAAGCATATCATCTCTCCTCTCTCTTTGTCGTTTGATTAGTGACAGTATCGACCCAATGGCCTCTCTTTCTTTGAGTTCTTCATCATCATCATCTTCAACATGGACCCAAAAGCAGAACAAAGCGTTTGAAAGGGGGTTAGCCATATTCGACAAGGAAACTCCTGACCGTTGGGAGAATATAGCTTCCATGGTTGGTGGAAAAACGGTGGATGAAGTGAAGAGGCACTATGATGCGTTGGTTGAAGACTTGAAGTGCATCGAGTCGGGTCAGATCCCCATCCCTAATTACAAACACCCCACTCCTAAGATTAATGACTCTTCCTCCAGGTTCAACTCAAATTCATCCTCTCTCATCACCGACGACGATCACCGGTACTTTCAGAACAACTCTCTCTCTCTCTCTCTCTCTCTCTCTCTCTCTCTCACTCACTCACTCTCTGCTTTTCTGGGTTTTATATGTTTTGTATTACTTGTTTGTTAGAATGGTTGAATATTTCGGTTTGACTTCCTATCTTTCTTATTCATATGATTCAGGCTCATGATGTATCTCAAGTTGCAGTGAATAAAGTCCTTCAACAAACCTTTTTTCTCTGGAGTATGAGGAATGGGTTTGTTACCTACTTAAATCAAGAATGCTGCTGGGAGCAGAAACATCTCTCTATCTCTGTCTATCTGTCTATCTGTCTGTCTCTCTGTCTCTCTGTCTGTCCATCTATCTCTATTAATATGTGATGTGGGGGAGGAGAGGGGGAAGGAGGGAGGAGTAACGTGGGTTGGGGTGGTTTCTCTTCTTGCCTTTTTACTGTCTACAGCTAATGTGTCTGAATAAGAGTTTGTAATTATTTATCATTTTACAAGTAGACGTTTTTGTCATTATTCACTGCGCTTTTAAATTTCCCTACTCACTCGTCCACCGCACAAGTGCTTTCACATTCACCAATTTCCTGTTCATCGAAACAGGGATTGCAAACTGACACTGCCAGCTCTGTGGGCCCCCACGATGATGCATATTTTAAATTATCCATGCATTTGAGCCCAATATGGAGGCACAACCACACCACACGAAAACAGTGGTGATTGAACGCCACTTTAAAAACTTCCTACGGCCCTACTGTAATGTTTATTTTTCATCTAACCTGGTTTCAAAAGTTTTCGGCTCCAACAAGTTTTTAATGGTGGGCGTTTAATCACGACTGATTCCTGTGATAAGGCGTACTTTGATTTGGATCTATCTCATTTTTTTGGCTCATGCAACATTATGGTGGGCCACACTGCTCTGGCCCGTAGCAATGTCATTGTTGCTCTGCAATCCGCGTCTGCACCGATGTGGGGTTTTTTTTTTTTTTTTTTTAAATCTCTTTTAAATGGAGACACATGTTTAAAAGATGTGATTTGATTACTACATAACTTCCGTCCATTTAGGCAGGGATTCATCTGTTGGAAATTTGTATGGGAAATTTACGACTGTGGACCCCACCTTTTATCCAGTGGTTTTTTTTGAAGCAATACAAACTTAGAATACGCACCTGGACCTCCTCGCACGGAGTCGGAATTTCAGTACGAAAATACCCTCACCTGCCTTTCGAAGACGAGCGCTGACGCTCTTCCAACCGAGAGTTGTACGAACGGCTCAAAAGACATCAAAGTTTCATGGCCCTACAGCTATGTATTTATTATATCCACAACGTTCATCCATATTTCGAGATCATTTCGAAGCATTATCCCAAAAAAAAAAAAGAAATCGTATCCAAAGATCAACTGGACCACACCACAAACAGCAGCGGGGAAATTGATTTTCACCGTTAATTTTGTAGGGCCCACCATGACATTTATTTTCCATCCAACCTATTCATAAGGTGACAAAGGCCTGGATGAAGAGTAAAAACAAATTTCATAATGATCCAAAATTCTGTAACCCCTAACAGGGTTTCAATGGTAGACGTTCAATTCCCCACTGCCTTTTACGGTGTGGTCCACTTGATAGTTATATCTATCTTATTTTTCGTCTCAAGCTTTAATATAAGCTCGCCAAATAGATGGACGGTTTGGATATAACACAGACCTCATGATGGGACCTACAAAAGTAACATGATAAAAAAAAAAAAAGAAAAAGCCACGGAAGGCGGTGGCACTACCGCCGGTTTGGCGGCAAGTCCGGTGGTAGTGCCGTGGCAGTCCGACTTTTTTTTTTTTTACATGGAGAACTTTTTCTCCCTTACATTTTTCTCTAATACATAATTAAGTAAATATGTATATATAAGTATATAAAAATATTTTTCTATCTTTAAATTTATTTAACAAGCATATCTCCTAAACTAGAATGATTTACTTAACGTACCACATATGATTTTGGGGTAGGAGAAGCTAATTAAGCCAACCAATGTAGTTATTTTCCAAGATTCCATCGGGTCGATGGTCGAAAATCCATTTCATTCAGTTCGTGGTCAATTTTAATCACTTCGCGGTTAAACTGGAAATTCAGAGGGGCAAACATGAAATTGAGCGAAGAAAACATGAAATTGAGTGGGGAAAACTAGAAATTTAGCAGGTAAAACATGAAATTGAGCAGAGCAAACATGAAATTAGGGCTGAAAGTCGGGCCAGTTGGTTCGGGTTGGTGCTCAACCCTAACCCAACCCAAGGTTCCTATACCTAAACCTTGACCTAACCCAACCCAATCTTGGGTTGAGAATTCTCAACCCAAGCCCAACCCAAGAGGGCTCGACGGGTTGATTAGGTTGGTCAAGTGTATACATGTCTATTTGGGAGAGAGAAATTCGACATATCTTGTTAGCTTAAGTCCTTGGAAATGACGTGGACAAATGGGACCTGACATCACTAGTGTACCTTCTACACATACAATCCACACTCAATTATAATTTATAAGTAACTAATATATTGATTGGGTTCGGGTTGGGTCAGGCAACCTGAGACCTTAACCCAAACCCAACCTAAGTTTTATCGGGTTGGTGTTTATATAACCTAAGCTTGAGATCGGACCTGATATATCCTGCCCGAGCCTAACCTAATGTCGGGTCGGTCACAGGTCGGTAGGGTTGTACCCGCCCAACTTTCAGTCGTACATGAAATTAAGGGGGGTAAACTAGAAATTCAGAGGGGCAAACATGAAATTGAGGGGAGGAAACTATAAAATCAGTGAGGCAAGCTAGAAAATCAGCAAGGCAAATTAGAAAATCAGCGGGCAAACAAAAAAATCAGCGGGGCAAACTAGAAAATCAGCAAGGCAAACTATGAAATCAGCAGGGCAAACTATGAAATCAGCGGGGCGAACTAGAAAATCAGCGAGGCAAACATGAAAATTAGCGGGGCAAACTAGAAAATCAGCGGGGCAAACTATGAAATCAGCGAGACAAATTAGAAAATCAGCGGGGCAAACTAGAAAATCAATGGGGGAAACTAGAAAATCAGTGGGGCAAACTAGAAAATCAGTGGGGCAAACATGAAATTGAGCAGGGCAAACATAAAATTCAACGGGGCAAACTAGACAATCAGCGGGGCGAACTTAACAGATATTTTCATGGCTTGAGCCGGTAAATCTAAACTTATCCAATATTCAAATGGACCACACCAAATGAAATTTTGAATTGAACTTTTATTGTTGATCATTTCTTAGGGGCTACAGAAGTTTTGGATCAAGCTTGTAATTGTTTTTTCTATTAATCCATGTCTGTATGATCTTATGAATAGGTTTGATAACAAACAAATATCACTGTTGGGCCCATTATGGTTTCAACAGTGGAAATCATTATGCCCATTGTTTCCCGTGGTGTGATCCACTTGATCTTTTGATATGCTTTAATTTGGGGCTAAACCGCTAAAATTAGATAGAAAAACGGATGGACGGTGTGGATATACTACATACATTCAATGTGATTTTCATGTTTCCTCTGCTGATTTCCTAGTTTGCCCCGCTGATTTTCTAGTTTACCCCGCTGATTTTCTAATTTACCCCGCTGATTTCCTAGTTTGCCCCGTTGATTTTCTAGTTTGCTCCACTGATTTCCTAGTTTGCCCCGCTGATTTTTCTAGTTTGCCCCGCTGATTTTCTAGTTTCCCCTGCTCAATTTCATGATTCTATGCTTCAGTCTATCTTTTCTACTTCTTTTAGTGGATGCTGCCTATGTGTTGTTGTGGTGGGCCTTCCCTTGGAGGTGTTGTCGCTAAGGTTAGTTTAGGGTCTTGGATGTGAGATCATAGCAGTAGACTATGGTCTATGGTCGGAAGTTGGGAGGGCTAGATGGGAAGGTGTGGCAGCTGGTTGGTTTGTATAAGTGGAATATTGTATGTAGGGAGAGTGGTCGCTTCCGCTCGTGGGATTTTAAGAAGGTCAAAGAGTGGATGAATCGGATTTGCCTTCGTATTGTTGGTGAGTGAGGTGGTGTCTTCCTGGTAGTGTTTATGCCCATTGAGGGACAGCTTGGCATGTTTTAAGATCCATGGGATTACCGATATATGTCCTTTTAAACATAGACCTATGTTTGCCTTGCTCAACTTCATGTTTGCCTCGCTCAATTTCATGTTTGCCCCGCTGAATTTCCAATTTGACCACGAACTGATTGAAATTTCCGTATTTTTCCGATGGCATTAAACAACTGTTAATGGCATTGAACAACAATATTTTTCTGTATTTTTCTCTAATACATAATTATATAAATATGTATATATAAGTATATAAAAATATTTTTTTATCTTTTAATTCATTTCTTTGTCCATGTATTCAACAAGCATATCTCCTAAATTAGAATGATTTGTTTTTCTTTTACACACGCACACACACCCCCACACACTCACACTAGTGGAATTTCACCACCTATGGATACTCGAACGCTTGATCGGGTGTTGAAACTCGTAAGAGTCTACCACCCGAGCAAGAGTAAGGATCTAAACTAGAATGATTTGCTTAACGTACCATATATGATTTTCATACAAACATGAAAATAAGCGGGGCAAACATGAAATTCAACGGGGCAAACATGAAAATGAGAGGGCAAGCATGAAAATTAGGAGGTAAACATGAAAATGAGCGGACCAAACATGAAAATGAGCGAGGCAAGCATAAAAAAGAGTGGGGTAAACTAGAAAATTAGCAGGGGAAATATGAAAAGCAGCGGGGCAAAGTAGAAAAATAGCGGGGCAAACTGAAATATGAGCGGGGCAAACTAGAAAATCAGCGAGGGAAACATGAAAATCAGCGGAGAAAATATGAAAAGCAGCGGGGCAAACTAGAAAATCAGCGGGGGGAACATGAAAAGCAGCGGGGCAAACTGAAATATGAGCGGGGCAAACTAGAAAAACAGCGGGGCAAACTAGAAAATCAGCGGGGTAAACATGAAAAGCAGCGGGGCAAACTAGAAAATCAGCGGGGAAAACATAAAAAGAAGTGGGACAAACTAGAAAAACAGCGGGGCAAACTAGAAAATCAGCGGGGGAAACATGAAAATTAGCGGGGGGAACATGAAAAGCAGCGGGGCAAACTAGAAAATCAGCGGGAGAAACATGAAAAGCAGCGGGGCAAACTAGAAAAACAGCAAGACAAACTGAAATATGAGCGGGGCAAACTAGAAAATCAACCTAGTTATTTTTTAAGATTCCATAGGGTGGATGGTCGAAAATCCATTTCATTCAGTTCGTGGTCAATTTCAATCACTTCGCGGTCAAACTGAAAATTCAGCGAAGCAAACATGAAATTGAGCTAGACAAACATGAAATTGAGTGGGGAAAACTAAAAATTTAACGGATAAAACATGAAATTGAGTAGGGCAAACATGAAATTAGGGCTGAAAGTCGGGTCGGTTAGTTCGGGTTGGTGCTCAACCCTAACCCAACCCAAGGTTCTTATACCTAAACCTTGACCCAACCCAACCCAATCTTGGGTTGGGAATTCTCAACCCAAGCCCAACCCAAGAGGGCTTGACGGGTTAATTGGGTTGGTCGGGTGTATACGGGCTAATATTTTCGTTATTACATTAGTTTATTATATTTCAATATAGGACTTATTTTTTGTATCTATGATTTTATTAATTATATACGTGATTATTCATCATAAAGAACTTCATTTTTTTCTTTAAAAAACCAAGCTAAAATATAGGACTACTCCTTTAAAAACTCATGTAGCATAGCACGCAATCTATTTGGGAGAGAGAAATCCGACATATCTTGTTAGCTTGAGTCCTTGGAAATGACGTGAACAAATGAGACCCGACATCACTACTGTACCTTCTACACAAATAATCCACACTCAGTTATAATTTATAAGTAACTAATATATTGAGCTGGTTTTAAGCTGTTCCAAATTTAGAACTTTTATAAACCATTCTAAGTATAGAAAAACGGACGATGTGAATTTCTCATCTCTTGTGTAGCCCACTTTGAGTTTTGGATCCACCTCATGTTTGGTCTCATGTCCTAAAATGATCTCTCAAAATAGATGGAACTGTTATAAACCACTCTAAATATAGAAAAAGGGACGCTGATTTTCTAGTTTGCCCCGCTGCTTTTCATGTTTCCCCCGCTGCTTTTCTAGTTTGCCCCGCTCATATTTCAGTTTGCCCCACTGTTTTTCTAGTTTACCCCGCTGCTTTTCTTATTTCCCCCACTGATTTCTAGTTTGCCCCGCTGTTTTTTTAGTTTGCCCCGCTCATATTTCAGTTTGCCCCGTTGATTTTCTAGTTTGCCCCGCTGCTTTTCATGCTTCCCCCGCTAATTTTCATGTTCCCCCGCTGTTTTTCTAGTTTGCCCCGCTCATATTTCAGTTTACCCCGCTGTTTTTTAATTTGCCTCGCTCATATTTCAATTTGCCCCACTGATTTTCTAGTTTCCCCCACACATTTTCATGCTTGCCCCGCTGATTATCATGCTTGCCCCACTCATTTACATGCTTGCCCCACACATTTTCATGCTTCCCCCGCTAGTTTAGAATTCTTACTCTTACTCGGGTGGTAGACTCTTCGGAGTTTCAACACCCGGTCAAGTGTTAGAGTATCCATACGTGGTGAAATTCCACTAGTGTGAGTGCATGGGGGTGTGTGTGCATGTTAAAAAAAAAGAAGAGAAAAAAACATTTTAATTTAAGAGATATGCTTGTTTAATAAATAGACAAAGAAATGAATTAAAAGATAGAAAAATATTTTTATATACTTATATATACATATTTACATAATTATGTATTAGAGAAAAATGTAGGAGAGAAAAAGTTCTCTTTGTTAAAAAAAAAAAAAAAAAACTACCAGACAGCCGCAGCACCGCCGCCGAACCGCGGCCATATGTGCCATTTTTTTTTGTTAGGTTGTTTTCGTGGGTCCCATCATGATGTCTGTGTTATATCCAAACCGTCCATCTATTTGGTGAGCTCATATTAACTCTTGAGGAGAAAAAAAAAGATAGATCTAACTATCAAGTGGACCACACTGTAAAAGGCAGTGGGGAATTGAACGTCTACCATTGAAACCCTTTCAGGGGTTAATGAAGTTTTGGATCATTATGAAATTTGTTTTTCATCTTCATCCAGGTCTTTGTGACCCTATGAATGAACTTATACGGGGAGGATTTCTCACAAACATCACAGTGGGCCCCAACTTAGACGGGGAGGATTTCTAATGGTTGACGCTGATTCAACACTGTTTCCTGTAATGTGGTACACTTAAGATTTGGATATACCTCGTTTTTTGTCTCATACCATAAAATGATCCGGAAAAATATATGGACGGCATGGATAAAAAGTATAAATTATGGTGGGGCCCACAGACCACGAAGATCTGCCATTGCTGGTTGGCAGGCGGAGTAGCCGATCGGTTTCTGTGAAAAGGAGGGGTATTTTCGTCCTGGAATTTGTCGTCCGTACGAGGAGGTCTAAGTGAGTATGTTAAGTTTGAATTGTTTCAAGAATATCCGATGGATAAAAGGTGGGGTCCACAGTCGTAGATTTCTCAATTTGTATTTACCCATGATTCAAGTGTGGGGGCCACAGCATGTCGGGGATTTAGGGGGACAGCAAACGTGTCAGATGACTAGTCCATTGATTAGGCATGGTACACTGAACATTTCATGCATGGACCGGCCCATTGGTTAGGCATCTGGTCATAAACTAGTGCAAGAATTGGAATAAAAGCTCCGGATCCGACGGTCTAAATTATTCTTCCGACCGCGGCCCACCAGATGAGTTTACTGGTGATGAACGGTTTGGACCTTTGACACATAAACTGAAATTCCTGTTTGCTGTTGGGCCGGATCCTGGCTCTTTCTTCGATCACAATCTTCCCTTGTAGTACGCATCTGCACTTATCGCATTTCCAGGATTTGTCTCTATCGAAAAGACCCATATGGATGCATGTTGGGTGGTGGTCCTAACATACAATATGATGGGACCCACCAAAATGGCCCACTGTACAAAAGTCATGCGGACTGATTAACCTAATAATCCAACTGGCGGTGATTAATAACGTAGAGGGTTAAAATATATATAAACATATAATGGTTCACATTCACACTTTAAAACTTGTTGAATAAGAGTGGTTGGGATCACCAGACCATAGAACAGGAGTCACTGCGAAAGGGTGCGGTGCTGTACATGTTCTGAGTTTGTGGATTCATGTCTTTTCAAATCCAATCTTAAGGCATGACTATTGGAGTTGAGTTCCAAATCCTGGTCAGTGTATTGGGGACAACTCCAAGAATGCCAGGATATATATAATTAAAACCTTTTTTAGGATTTTACTAATGCTTAAAATTTTTAGCTGTCCTTGGATTTGTTATCTATGTTGGTGCAAGTCCCAAAACTTATCGGCACAGCTTTAAAGTGCCAACAAATCCAATTAGATTAACGTGTGTTGGTGACTAGCTATGTAAATCCTTGTGTGTCAAGCGGGCTAAGCTTTTTGTGTTTTCAGCTCATCCCAGCAGCAATGACCTTATCAATGGTATGGATGTCATATAGGCACATCAACGTGGACTCTAGGAAGGTTTTAATGGTCATTTCCCTACCCACTTTTTTCCGTTGTCACTTGATTTTGGATTTGCCTCAATTGTGAGAGCTTCCTATGAGGTCGAGCTTTGTGGGGCCCACCGTGATGTGTGTCAGACATTCATACTGTTCATTTGGTGGTGCAGATGTTCAACATAGATCATATATAGTTGGCCCCACACATCTTGACCTCATGGGAAGGTTGATCTTATAGTATCTTTTGTTGGGGGATCGTGGAAGCAAACTCCAAATTTGAATTAATCAAGTAAAAGATAAATGCAACAAAACATGTATGAGAATATATGATTTTATGTGAAAAATTTTTGAGGGAAAAAAACTACGGCACAAAGCAACAACAAAATTTAATATGAATAACGAATTACAAGAGATAAAGTTACTTACTGATACAAAAACCTTTAGAAAGCTCTAGTCTCCTTTCAAAAACCTCTTAGAAACATTTACGTTCTCTTAATCATACCCTAATCCCGTATTATGTATATTTATAATTTAATAATTGGAATATGAAAACAATTCATGCAATTACGCAAAATTGCGCACACCATTGATCTAAGCATCGATCAAACAACCCTCAATCGATCGATAGCCACATGTTCGATCGCTCGAACATGCTCAAAAGAGTCTAGAGTGTTTATAAGTGTTATTCAAAAATAGTTGATCGCTCTCCCAGGTCAATCAACCAAACTTGTCCAGAGACCAATTTGTATACTTTAGGGTTTATTCAATTGATTGATTCGTCTGATCGATCAATCGATACCCCTGTTTTATGTATAGATTGAAGACATCTAGACAACATATTTTCCACACACACATGCATACACATATTAACACACACACACATTCATACACATATTAACACACACACACACACACACACACACACACACACACACACACATCTGACAAGGGCACTTGAACTCATGACCTCAGTGTTGAAATGCAATTTGTATACCGTTGAACCATGGGTTGAGCCCTAGTTATGAATATCTATTATGTCTATAGCATAATTATCCACATACATGTTAATGACTGGAATTTTTTTTTCCCTTAAGCCTATTGGTACTCATATGTATCATGTTTCTTATTGCTATGGATGCATGATGGGACTTGTACCAATACAACCATGAAACCAGGTGGAAGACCATAAAATTCATCCTGTACGAGTGTTAGATTGGTGAGGAAAAGTTCTGATCATATTTTTGGTCCAATGATTTCTTTAAATTTAATTACTTTTTAGATGGATTCTTGAAATTGTCTCATTATACTTTAACCATGGGATTATATATATATATAAGTATTGTGCTAATCGGGCTCTGCATTCTAGTACCAATTTTAATTGAATTTTTAGAAAAGTATCCCACTAATTTCACTTTTCATAGTCAGATTTTATTTAATGTTAATTAGGTTAGTTGGTTAAGTGGGTGTTAAAGGTGTTTATGAGTGCAAGTGTTGTGAGTATTTTGGTTGCATATAGAGTTGCACACGAACTAAGCTAGCTTGGTTAACTCACTTGACTCAACTTAGAAAAGCTCGACTCAATTGGGCTCGAAAAAATTTTGAGCCAAGTCGAGCTGATTTTTTAGCTCGAAAAAATTTCAAGCCAAGTCTGAGCTAGACTGAGCTCGACTCAACTCAACTTGGAAGTTGATTCGGTTTGAATTGATTCGACTCGGATCGAGTTCACGTAAGATAAATATTTTGTAAATATTTATATATTTAAATAAATTATACATATATATATATTAAAACCCCTAAAACCTAAACTCAAACTTAGCTCGTAAGCTCGAACTCGGCTCGAACTAGCCTGAGCTGCTGACCTAGCCGAGCCGAGTCGAGTTGGCCAATCAGGCTTGAGGATCGAGCCGAGCCAAGTTTGAGTTGGGGTAGCTTGTGGGCCGAGCCGAGCTAGGCCAAGCTCAACTTGGTTCGGCTTGTGTACAACTATAGTTGTATATTTTGATCCTGTACAACTCATTCCCTTATTGAAGAAATTAATGTCCACATTCAATGTAACATACAACCATATATTCATATTAATCAAAAGATTCTCTTCAATCGAAGAAGAAATCCATTAAATAATTTCTATGTTCTTTGATTTATAAGTGCAAGTGGATGTTTGTGGCTATGCGTGAGTGCGATTGATTGTTAGTGGGTATCTATCAGTGTTAAATAGGTGTTGTGGGTTTATTCAGGTGTAAATGAGTGGTAATGTCACGCTATAAACTCGGAAACTGGGCTCACAAAATTTTCGATCATCGAATCCGGTACTGACAGCCTCCGTAGTACCCCATTCTCGGCTCCTAGCGCCCATACATTAGATTCTGATCTTGGGATCCTACAAGGAGGATTTTCAACGTACATTTGTTTCATAACAAGTATAACCACAAGTTTACTTAAATAACAAAGACAACATCATCATCACATATCTACTAATATAAACAGTTGAATACAGTGCTGAAAGGAAAATATATATATTAATAATCATATGCTCTAGAAATCCGTTGCACACTTCAGGCTCAACGCTGTTGCGACCTAACGCCACTTGCACGCATCTATCGTGCATAAGCTTATAGAAAGCTTAGAGGGTGGTGAAAGTGTATGTGATGCACGTGCCAAGCATATAAATATCAGAGTAAGTGGAAATACTGGCAATCCATAAATCGTACAATATCAGAGTAATGCGGAAACATACTAGTAAGTCCATAAATATCATTAGCCTTATCCAGGCTATGCGATGTAAAAACATAATAGGCGAATATCATATGCTGAGGAAGTAATATAGATTAGCTATGCAATGCGGAGCGATAGTAAGCCAAATATCAGATACCGAGTCCACGAATACTGTCAACCTTAATCAGGTTATGCAATACAGAAGCACAGTAAACCAAATGTTATGTGCTAAAGATGCAATGCAATATGCGATGCGAATGAAATGACCAAGCTGGAGTGTAAAGTCAGGATAATAGTACGTAATATCGCAGGCTACGGGGTCCACCATAAGGGACTTCTATCCAAACCAGTCTCATACCAAAATTTGGATAGTCAGACTCAATGTGGTAAACTCCGTACCAAGGCTATGCGATGCAAGACATGAATGCTATCGGCCATACCAAGGCCATGCGATGCGAGGCTTACGTAGCCGAATGACATATGCGAGATGTAATGCAAGCATGTTAGTCCTCATCAAGTACATTATATCAATATAGTTTCTCTCTGGGATATCACCGAGGTCTAGTACACTTCACACTGACTGCCGCCTCCCTACCCGCATAGCCCAGCAAGTGGAAGTGACCACATTATCTGCCTGACCAGTAGTCTACCAATATCTATCCAGCTCGTTGATAGCGGATCCATTTGGGAGCTGGTCAAACTCAGCCTAGCTTATAACCCCCTCACTCGGGCGGATAAGGCCACACCCCCTCCCAACCGACCACGACATAGTGGAAGACGCAACCTACTGGTATTCAGTACTCGGGCGCTCATGTAATCACTTGGTCTAGACGTTAGGGCGTTTCCTGGCCTCTGAGGTTTAGGAAATTTCACCAACGGACATCCAAAGTGCCTAGATGGTAGAACCAAATATTTTCGGTGTCCCATGTGGTCATCCACGATATGCCTGTGGAGGCCACAACCCTGATGTCGTTAGGGCGTACAGTAATCACAATATACAATGCAAAATGCACGAGTCATACAATCTAATCATACATTAATCCTTCATATACCGTGCGCTCATGTGAGACAATCTCTGCCTATCATGGAGGCTCATAAATAACCTGTCCTATGACATATGCAATGGTCAATCACATCTCAGAATAAACATACAGGTGATGCGTATGGGCATGTATCATGATGTTATTTTGTCACATACTCATAATCGGTATCGACAACCGGCACCGATAATCGGCATCGATGATCAGCCTCGATGAGAATGGGTCTAACAAGGCCTAAGGAAAGGTCACGATGTGGACATTCAACCATCATTGCCCATTAATGTGGACATTTAACCAACATTGCTCCCAAGGAATGGTCCACATAGAGCCAAACATGTAATGGGCCCATGGCCTCACACAATGGCCTCATACATAACATAATGGGCCACATACTTGAGCCTAATACACATCACAATGGGCCACATGATATGGGCCTAATATATATCACAATGGGCCGCATGACATGGGCCTTACACAAGGGTCTCATACATCAAGTGGGCCGCATCACATGGGCCTTATACAACACATAGGGCCTCATCATATGGGCCTCATACAAAACACATTGGGCCTCATACAATCACAATGGGCCGCATCACGGTGGGCCACATACAATCTCTATGGGCCTCATACAATCACAACGGGCCTTGTATACATCAAGTCGGGCCTCATCATATGGGCTGGGTATATATCACAATGGGCCACGTCCCACGGTCCTTGAATACATCACAATGGACCGCACCACCTGATCCTCGAATGCGTCATAATGGCCATAACCCATGGGCCTCAACACAACACAATAGGCCACAACCCATGGGCCTCAAATACGCCACGATGGGCCACACCACCTGGGCCTCGAATGCGTCACAATGGGCCACAACCCATGGGCCCCGAATACATCACAATGGGCCACAACCCATGGGCCCCGAATACATCACAATGGGCCTCTCTTACGGGTCTAATATACATCACAATGGGCCACAACCCATGGGCCTCATATATATCGCAATAGGCCGCTCACACGGGCTTAATATACATTAAATGGGCCACATAAACGGGCCGCACCATCTACACCATTCATCTATATTTTAAAGATCATTTAAGAGCATTTCCCAAAAAATGAATCATATCGACAGATCATCTAGACCACACTCCAAATAGCGGCGGAGATGATGATTGGAAGATCATCTGGACCATACAACAAATAACAGTGAAGATAATGATTTCCGCTATTTAATCCACACAGGGCCACCATAACGTTTATTTTCCATCCAATCTGTTCATATGGTCACAAAGACCTGAATCAAGAGGAAAAAAAATATCATATTGATCTAGAACTCCTATGATCCTTAAAGGATTCCAATGGTAGGCAGTGTGGTCCACTTGATAGGTGGATCACATACATCATACCGCTTGATAGGTGGATCACATACATCATACGGGACCCACAAAGCTGCATTAAACGAATGGACGACGTGGAATACAAAACACATATCGTGGTGGGTCTTTCAACAGCTGGACGGCGTGGAGTGTAAGCACCGTATCGTAGATCGTACCATTCCATAAACTTCCGCGGTCTTTCCGGTCGAATTTCGGCAACCTTCGACCCTTAACCGGTATTTGCGTGCGATCTTGATTCACATGCCGTCAACCTGAATCGACTCAACCCAAGACCTTTACCATAGCGACCGCGCCGTCGCCGCGGTTCTGATGCCGCGACTCGCGCGCCAAGGTGATATTGTGGTTAGGAGATGTGGGCCAGCGTTCGGTGCGAGGAAAACGCCGCGAGTGCGAATTCTGAGAGAATCTCTACAAGATGTCACATCAATCAATCAACCCATCAATCCCATCATGTCAAGTACACATCACCTTTCACCCATTCCCAAGCAAGCCCCAAAAGTCAAAAAGATCTTACAAGCCCATACCTTCTCTTACACCATTAGCCACAAAAGTCAAAAAGTCTCTTACATACCCATCCCTCTCTCTCCCATCCATCACTCCATCACACATCACCCATCTCTCTTTACAACTCTCTCTCTCCTTCATTTTCAAATTACAACCCAAGCAACCCAAGAGCTCCTCACGTCCAAGCCATTCCATGGAGATAAAAATGCATATGTGAGGTCCACCTTTCCATCCCTAGATCTCCTATCCTAGTCATCCATTTCTCATCTTCCTCCATCAAAGAGAAGTACAAGGAGCTAAGGAAGCCAAGGGAGCAAGAAGATCAAGCGGTGGGTGCTTTAATAGGATAGTTCTTAATGTTTTAAGATGGGCCAAGTGAGGCCAACCGATCAATGGTTTGGATCTCACTTTAGACCTTAAGATGTGACCGATGGCCCACTTGGATCATCATGATCATTCCATGATGGGGCCATTCTCCATGAACCCCATCATGATGTTTATTTTCCTTGCATATTTAGGGTCATCTAGACCGTTTAATTTAGTGGGGAAGGGATTTCCACCATTGGATTTTGATTTAATGGGCCCAAATGTAATGGGACCCACTTGATGTATGATTTAGTGCAAGGGAGGGCCCATAGTGCCGGGGTCCCTCCATCACGCGGGTCCCACTCACTCTCTATCTCTCTCTCTCCCACTTTTTTTCATTTCTTTTTTAAGATCATGATATGGTTGTATGGCCCACTTGAATGGACCCCACTATTTAACATGTATTTGATCCCAAGCCATTTGTAGGTGGGGGCCCACTTTTCATATATGTTGTGACCACCATCCATCATTTGGTGGCCCACCTGAACAGGGCCCACCTTAAAGTGCTATGCAACATTGTCCAGCGTCCAGGGACGCTGGACGTGTAAGGGAAACAAAAATATTAGCTTGATTCACAAGCTTTTTGGGTGGACCACTTGTTCAGGCCTCACCTTGATGAATGTCGTTAATCCAAGCCGTCCAACCTTTTCCTCAGACTATTTTAGGCGTTGAGCCGAGAAATGAGGTTGATCCGAGTATCTGGTGGGCCATAGCATTAAAAACGGTGATTTTCACCTTTCAAATTTACTTAAAATTTCTTACGCGCCAGGACATGTCCAATATTGGGCTCGATGGACTTGTCATAGCTTGTAGAGACCAATGGCTGGGGTGGATTTGCACGATGCGGGCCGCACACCCGAAAAACCATAAGAAAACATGTTTTAAAAAATAAAATAAAATAACATAAGCAGCAGTGTTGCTGATGCCGTTGTCAGTACCACAGGTAGCGCCTGCTGCTGTGTGCGACGGGCGGGCGGGGGAACTACAACCCACGGCCCTTGCCGTGGGCCCCACCATGATGTATATCTGTCATCCACGCCGTTCATTGGGTGGGCCACTCTCTGAAGTGGCTCCACTCCAAAAATCAGCATGATCTAAAGCTCATGTGGCCCACACCATATGAAACAGTGGGAATAAATGTCTGCCCTTGGAACTCCTTTTCTGGGCCACAGAAGTTTTGGATCCAGTTGAGATTTGTTCTCCCTATTCAGTTGGGTCTGTAGGACCTTTTCAACGGATCGGATGGTGTGTAAACATTAAGGTGGGCCCCACATAGAGCCCACAGTGGCATGTGTTTTGCTGCCACCGTCCAGGCGGACGGTGGAGCCCACTGTGATATTTGTGCTTTATCCCGACCATCCAGGGGACGGTGGGTGTGTTCATGTGCGTGCGTGTGTGGGTGTGTACGTGTGTGTATATATATTTATATATATATATATAATATTATATTATATATAATATTGTATGTACTATATATATAAATTATATATTATATTATATATAATATACTGGTGGTGGGAGGCCCATCTCAGTTTACTTGTGGCCCATGGTTGAGGCCCACTTTGATATATATGTAAGGCCCATGGGTCGAGGCCGATTTGATGTATTAGGGGCCCATGGGTTAAGGCCCATTAAGATGTATTGGGGCCTATGGGTTGAGGCCCATTTGATGTACATATGGGGCCCAATTGGTGTGGCCCATTTGATACACATAAGGCCCATGTGATTAGGCCCATTGTGATGTATTTTAAGGCCCATGGGCTATGGTTCATTGCAATGTACATAAGGGCCGTTGGTGAGGCCCAATGATGTCGCCCACTTGATGAATATAAGGCCCATAAGATTAAGCCCATTTGATGCATTCTAAGGCCCACGAGTTATGGCCCATTGCAATGCACATAAGGCCCATTGGTGCGGCCCAATGATGTGGCCCACTTGATGAATATAAGGCCCATATGATATGGCCCATTTGATGTATTTAAGGCCCAATGGGATGTACCTAAGGTCCATTGCAATGTACGATTTCAACATGGGTTATGTAATGATGTTTACGTCGGGCTCTGCCTTGGGAGCAATGGTGGTTTGACGTCCGCATTGCAAGTATAGTGTTGGTTAAATGACCGCATTATGACTTTCCTTAGGGCCCATTGTTAGACTCGTACGTGTTATGTGTAGGCCGTCTAAGCCCATCTTCGTTATGAACATCATCCATCCCATATAACATATTTAGTTCCATGATTCATGATTATATGCATCATACGTATGCTTGATATGAGAAATGACTGATCATCGCATATGCCTTCGGGTAGATTGTTTAGGGGCTCCCGAATAGGGGGTGTTGCCCTACATGAGTGCACGATACGCGCAGGACTGCTGCATGACTGGATAGTGTGATTCATGCATTCGCATTATGTGATATGGTACTGTACGCCCTAGCGACATCAGGGTCGTAGCTGTTGAGGGTCAAATATTGTATATCAGACCCCAGTTATTGTCAGGATTTACAAACATAGTACTGTTTAACGGCCTGATTTAATCATGTTTGTGATGCAGGGCGTATTCACGAGCCTGGACTGGGAAAGGGTACTAAAAGCATGGATTTAACAGTATGAAGTCACCAAGGCAAGCGACGGACCCTAGGAGACCAAGATCGACAGATTTGCACGCCAGAGATCCATGAAAATTGAGGAATTGAAGCTCAAGTAGCCTAAAAAGTGTCCAGAATGCAAGATCATAGGGTTCCCACCATCTGATCAGTTCGAAACTCCATACGTGGCCTGAGGACCAAAAACTAACTATACACGTCAAATTTCAGCCATTGGATCCCTCTGGAAGTGGTCCAACGGACAGATCAGCCCCTTTAATCATTATGTGGGGCCCGCCTAATATCTGGATATGCTTCAAAATTGGTCTAGACGGTCTAAATGAGATGGCAAAATGGATGGATGGATTGGATTTTGCATATACATCAAGGTGGGGTCTATTTTATGCGAGCGGTGTACAGAGGAAGCATGCACTCGCCGTGCATCGAACAGACGGAGTCGGTCAGCAGGCGCTGACCCGACGTCCGTGTTTTAAAAGGAAACAGGGACCCCGATTCGCAGCAGGGCTTTGCAGGTGGGCCAATATCAGCATGTGTTTTTATGATCCACACCGTTCAATGTGATCAGGAGGTCAAACCGACCGCACACTGATCTACGGTCCGATTTTCCAAAAGCAGTGCATGTACAGGGAGTCCAAACGCCGGTCGGATGGATGAAGAACAGAGTCAGTGGGCCGCAATAGTGGAAGTAAAAATCATCTCTTTCTGCATCGAAATTCGACTGCAAGACCAATGAACGGCCCTGATCTATAAAAAGAATATCACAGGTGGGTCACGCAGAGATCAGCGCTACCCCCTGTTTCCGCGTCCGGCCACTGGCCGATTTCTGCGATCATTGTACAGCCATGATGATGATCGTATGAACGATCTGGACCGTCCATCGGGTAGACCATCCCAAAATGTCCCAGGGGACGTTGTTCTCTTGGAAAAAAAGGAAAGGATTTAGCGTATGCAGCGCCCGTTCTCTCGATGCGGAAGTCCTTTCGCATAGTGATTCGCAGCGACTGCCTCCTACTGCGTAAACTGATGCGAAACCAACTCCAACTCGATTACGGACGGCAGCACAGCTCTCCAGGGCTTGCTTTACCTATAAGAAGAGGGAGATTTCGAAGGGATGGGGGGGACTGTCACCGAAGGATATTAAGGGAGCTTGGTTGGAAGGCGCCAGGGAGGCTGGAATGTGAGAGAGGGAGAGATTATTGAAGGAGCTGGACGTCAGGGAGCTGTGGAGTTTAGCAGGAAACGTGGGGAGCTTGGCTTGGGTAAACGAGAAGACAGGAACAGGAAAGGGAAGTTTTTCCTTATTTTCTTTTTCTTTTTCTTATTTTTTCTGGGCTGTTATTCTTTTCTTTCCTTATGAACCCTAAGAATTTTAGCCTAATCATGGTCGGCTAAACCTCTTAGCTAGGGCTAAGAGGTGAAGCCTGTAGCGAGATGGGAGATTCTACTTTGTGCCTTTAATTTAATATTCATAAACTGAATTTGATTTAGTTGATTATTAAAGGAATATTTTTCTTAGTCTTTAATGATATGTTGTGACTTACAATAGATCTTCGATGGCTTTGAGTATTTCTTTTCCTTTTTATGTTTATGAAGTCAGAAGCCTGTTGTTCATCATTGTTCCATGGGCATGGTAGGATGACATTACCCTTGACCTTCATAGTATGTTGATTGGTTGGTAATTAGTTTAATTCTTTTGTTAACTCTGTCTCCTGGGCATGGTTTGGTGATGGAATCCATTCTAATTCATATATCTTTCATCTCTTTAAAATTACATCAGAAGAAGTTCAGTGTAATTTTCATGATTTTTGAAGCAGACATAAGATCTCTCTGATCTCTACAAGTGGATCCTCTGAAACCCTAGTTTCCTTCCTCCGAATTCCTTAAAGTTTTAGATAATTATTCCACAATTATTCCTTAAAATTCTATTTGGTTAGATCACATCTTAGTCTAGTTCTAGTTTAAGTTGCTTTCAGATACAAGATTAGTCGTCGTGGATTCGACCTCGGTCTTACCGAGTTTATTACTACATCACAACTCGCTCACTCCCCAAGTATAGGGTTGTGATGTAAGAATAATCGATGAGACCGAGGCCGAATCCACAGGAAATGGAGAACATGTGTGATCTGAAACTGACTAGATATAGAACTAGCAAAAAGATGTAATATAAATCCAATGTAAATTGATGAATAATGGTGGAAAAATTATCTAAAACTTAAGTAATTCAGAGGAAGGAAACTAGAGTTTCAGAGGATCCACTTGTAGAGATCAGGGAGATCTTATGCCTGCATCAAGGATTATGAGATTCAAACTGAACTTACTTGGTCTGGTTTTCAAGAGATGAAAGGTATGTGAATTAGAATGGATTCCATCACCAAACCATGCCTAGGAGACAAAGTAAACAACAGAATTAAACTAATTACCAACCAACCAACAATGCATGAAGATCAGGAAGGGTACTATCATCCTACCATGCCCATGGAACAATGATGAACAACAGGGCCTCCTGACGTCATAAACATCAAAAGAGAAAAAGAGATATTCAAAGCCATTGCAAACCCATTGTAATTTCAGTCACAACAGACCATTAAAGACTGAGAAAATATTCTTTTAATAATCAACTTAAAACCAAGTTCAGTTCAGAAATTCAAATTAAACGCATGAGATAATGTCTCCCATCTCGCTACAGGCTTCACCTCTTAGCCCTAGCTAAGAGGATTAGCCACACATGGATGGGCTGATTAAACAACAAAATAAAAATAAAAAGGAAAAGAAAAGAACAAGAGGGGAAGAGAGAGAAAACCCAGCCGCTACTTCCGTTTTTCCTTTCCCACCAAGCTCCCAGCTTTTCCTCCCGTTCCAGCCGTGGATCCCTCCAAAAAAACCTCTGCCACGTCCAGCATAGAAATATAAAGGAAAAAGAAAGAGAAAAAAAAAACAGAACCGAGCACAAACCAAAACCGAGCACCTCTCTCTCGTTCCAGCCACCTCCACACGCTGCCAATCACGAAAAGCCTTCCTCCTTACTCACGTCCCCTGCCCAACTGTATATCCCCTGGAGCTCTCTCTTTTCTTCCTTTTTATCCCTTGCTAGGGACGGAGGAGCGAGGTTGTTGAATTCGAAACGGAAACCCATCCGTTTACGCAGACAGAGCTGACGCAGTCGAGAATTTCGCAGCTGGAAGAACGACGTGGTCGGTGATGTTCACCGCGAATATCTTCAAGCAAACTTCCTTGCACGGTCGGTTTTCACTCCTGCTCCATCCGAATGGCTTGGATCATCATGAGGTATGATGATGGTGGCCCACCAGAGTCGACCGTAGCTTCCTGCTGCGAAACAGAGTCGCCGCAAGCCGACTCTGCCACATGCGATGGCCCATTTGTTGAGGCCGAGTAGAAAATCCACTCCGTCCATTGAATGAAGAATGAAAAACCAGGTGGGAATGGCTGGTTTCGGATCAAACTTGGTGTGGCCCACGGATTTATTCGTTGCACCGTCTATCCTGCGTTTACATGCACTCTACCTGTGTGTGTGTGCATGGGACAAAAAGGAAAGCTAGGTGACGGTTTTGGTCACCTTGCAGAGCATATGGACGGCTCTGATCGTCGAAACCTGTGATGGATGGGGCCCACTAAGAGGCACCGGCGGACCCACAATCTCCCGCTGTGAGAAGGATCCCGTTTTGAGAAGGAGAGTCGGTCAGCGCTTGCTGACCGACTTTTGGTCTTTTGGTGTGCACCCGGTGCACCTGCATAATGTGTACATGCACTACCTGTGTGGGTCCCACAGAGATGTTTGTGAGAAATCTACTCCGTCCATCTGGTTCTTCACATGATTTAGGGCGTTGAGACTGAAGATGAGGTGTTTCCAGAGATCAGGCGGGCCCCAGATCAGTAATTTGTGGGCTGATCTGCCCGTTGGGCCACTTCCACAGCAATCCAATGGGTGAAATTTTACGTGTACGGTTCATTTATGGTCTTCAGGCCACATATGGAGTTTTGAACTGATCAGATGGTGGGAACCCCATGATCTTGCATTCTGGACACTTTTCAGGCCACTTGAGCTTCAGTTTCTCAATTTTCTCAGACCCCTGGAGTCCGTCCCTTGCCCTTGGTAATGCCTGAGCTTTAAATCCATGCTTTTAACATCCTTTCCAGCCCATGCTCGTAAATATACTCTGCATCACAAATACGATTAAATCAGGTCATTAACCGGCATCATGCTTGTAAATTCAGGAATTAATTGGGGTCTAATATACAGTATTTGACCCTCAACACAACCCTATACTTGGGGAGTGAACAAGTTTTTGGCGCCGTTGCCGGGGACTGACGGTTACGTTTTTCTGAAATTAATTAGTTTTAGAATTAGGTTAGGATTAGGATTTTAGTAACTTTAGGCTAAAGGTTTTGATTTTATTTTATTTTTAGAAACTAACTTGTTTCCATGTTTTGTAGGATCCTGACATAAGTTCCTAAATTGGTAATTCCTTCCTAATTTCTCTACTTTTTCCACTTTTAAAAATAGGGTTTAAATTTTAGAAATCTTTTAATTCTACTATTTTCCTATTTGTAGGAAATAGTTTATTTTTAGAAATTTTCCTATTTTGTTTTTAGAACTAGGTTAGTTATTTCCCTTTTTAGGAATTAACTTTCTATTTTTATTTCTTTAGTAACTTTCTAATTTTAACTCTTTTAGAATCTAATTTTGTTTCCAAATTTATTTTTTGAATTTTTGTTTAGAAACTAACCTTACTATTTTGTAGGCCTTTAAGATAGAAATTTCTAATTCGGTAAGCTCCTTCCTTACTTTCTATTTTTCAGTTCTCTTTTAGTAATTTACTTTCTAGTTTAGGACTTTCATAATTTATTTTAGAAATTTCCAATTTCTTTTAGGAATTCCTTCTTTTAGAAATCAATTCACTGCTATCTTTCTTTTAAAGGATTGTTCTTCTCCTTTTTAGAATCTAACTTATTTTGTTTTATTTTGCAGGTCTTCAACTTAGGGCCTCCAATTTGGTAACTCCTTTCCAACCCTCTCTTTCTTTTTAGATTTTCTTTCTTAGGATTAGGTTTCAAATTTAAATTGAGGGCTACGAGTGTTTCATGCCCAAGTGGGCCCGTGACGACACTCGACGTCTCTTGACTGAAGGAGGATTGGTTGAGGGGTTGACTATCCATCGCAGGACTAGACACCACTCGAAATCCCCTGAGTTAATTGAAGTTATGGCTGAAGACCAACCTCCTCTACTTCCACCCAGGGTGGAAGATACCCAAGATGAGAATGAGGTGCAACAGGCACCCCCGCCTTGTACTTTACGAGATTATCTACAACCGGTGGGAGTGAGTATGCCCTCATGCATGATTTTCCCTGAAAACACAGGACAAATGAACATCAAGCCAGGAGTTATCCAACTCCTTCCCAAATTCCATGGACTTGAATCAGAGAGTCCATATTTACATTTGAAAGAGTTCGATAAGATTATAGCTACATTATGTTTTCCTAATGTATCTGAGGATACAATTAGGCTGAAACTCTTTCCTTTTTCCTTAAAAGAGAAAGCTAAGACGTGGTTACATTCACTGCGTCCTAGATCCATTGGCACATGGAACGACATGCAGAGGGAATTCATAAAAAAATTCTTCCCACATTATAAAACGATTACCCTCAGAAAAGCAATAATGAACTTTGCCCAAAAGGAAGATAAAACATTCTTCCAATGTTGGGAAAGGTTCAAAGATTTGGTCAGTTCATGCCCACAACACGGATTTGAAACGTGGCGCATTACAAATTTTTTCTACGATGGACTGACATCTTCCATGCGCCAAATGGTCGAGACAATGTGTAATGGAGAGTTCATTAATAAGGATGTTGACGAGGTATGGGACTACCTCGACAGTCTGGCTGAAAAAATACAATCTTGGGACTATTACCCAAAGTCGAACACCACGTCTAGGCCGACTCAATTAAAGGAGAAAGGTGGATTATATCTCTTGAAAGAAAAGGATGATCTCAAGTGTAAAGTGACTACGCTCATAAGGAAAGTTGAGGCCATGGAAGGAAAGAAGGATAAGGTTAATGAAATTGTTTGCGGCATCTGTGATTGCAACATTCATACAACTGAAAATTATCCTACAATACCCGCCTTTCGAGGAGTGTTGAATGAACAAGCCAATGCCGTAAACAACTATCAAAGACCTTTTACTGGACCTAACTCCAATATGTACAATCCTGGTTGGAAAAATCATCCAAACTTTAGTTGGAGGAATGGACAAACGGCTACTCCTCTAGGTTTCTTCAATCAAAATCCAAACCAAGTGAAACCTTAAGAGGAACCGGTTCACAATTCCATACAAGAGCTGGCTCAAGCAATGCGGGGAATTACAGATTTATGCAAAAGATAGATTCTCGTATGACGGTTATAGAAAAGGGGATGCTTCCTGCACAACCTCTCCCCAATCCTAAACCGCAGTACGAGATTAATGATCCCAGCTCTTCAAATCAGATGGGGCACGCTAAATCCATCACTACTCTTAGGAGTGGAAAGATCATCGATAAAACTCTTCCGGTTAGACCCGAAAAACCTCAAGAACCAGAAGAGGACAACAATGATGGAGCTAGTGATGCCCCACAAAAATTAGAACTGGAACTTCTAGAGAAGCCAGTTGCTCCGTTCCCCCAATGGTTGGTTTCACCAAAACCTCTCTCTAACTCTCAGGATATTTTAGAGGTGTTGAAACAAGTGAAAGTCAACATTCCTCTACTTGATGTCGTGAAACAGATTCCTTCATATGCCAAATTTCTGAAAGACTTATGCACGACCAAAAGACGGCAAAGTATTCAAAAGAAAATTTTCTTGACTGAGAAAGTGAGTGCTATCTTAAAGCAAGACGCGCCACAGAAATTCAAAGATCCCAGTAGCCCAACCATATCATGTGTAATCGGGAACCATCGAATTGATCACGCACTTCTTGACTTAGGAGCGAGCGTCAATCTGATTCCCTACTCGGTATACAAACAGTTAGGTTTGGGTGAATTAAAACCCACCCTAACCACACCACAACTTGCTGATCGCTCTGTTCGTGTACCAAGAGGGATAATCGAGGATGTGTTGGTCCAAGTTGATAAATTTTACTACCCTGTAGATTTTATCATCCTGGACACCGAACCCATCAATAACATAAGCACTCAGATCCCCGTCATTCTTGGCCGCCCATTCCTTGCCACTTCAAATGCAATTATCAATTGCAGGAATGGTGTCATGACTATGTCTTTTGGGAATATGACATTAGAGTCAAACATCTTTTTCAATAACGGCAGAAACTTAGAGGAGGATGACGATGTCTACGACATTAACATGATTGACTCTTTAGTGGAAGATACGACACCTCTGACCTTATCCTCTTACTCTTTAGAGACGTGCCTGGCCCACTCCCATGATTTTGATGATGACATGATTAGGGAGACGTGCGCCTTGCTTGATACTGCACCGGTACTTGAAGTTAACTGGTGGAGGCCACAATTTGAAGAATTACCACAAACCGATGTAGTGCCTCTACCGTCTAACCTCAAGCCGCCGAAGCTTGACCTAAAACCTTTGCCCTCTGATTTAAAATATGCCTATTTAGGTCAAGATGAGACATACCCGGTGGTGATCTCTGCCCACCTGGAGAAAGAACAGGAGAGTATGCTCATATCTACTCTCATTAAACATAAAGGAGCCCTGGGATGGACGATAGCGGACCTCAAGGAAATCGATCCCTCGATTTGTACTCACCACATATATCTTGAGGATAATGTAAAAACTGCTCGGCAACCACAACGTAGACTAAATCCAAATATGAAGGAAGTGGTTAAAGCCGAGGTTCTTAAACTATTGGACGTGGGTATCATATACCCTATATCTGATAGTCAATGGGTGAGTCCAACTCAAGTGGTCCCTAAGAAGTCTGGAATCACCATCGTAGCCAATGTTAATAATGAACTCGTGCCAACTAGAGTCACTACTGGTTGGAGAATGTACATTGACTACAGGAAGTTGAATACCGTCACGAGAAAAGACCACTTTCCTTTACCATTCATTGATCAGATCCTGGAAAGGTTAGCTGGTCATTCCTATTACAGTTTCCTTGACTGGTATTCGGGCTACAACCAGATAGAGATAGCCCCTGAAGACCAGGAAAAGATCACATTTACATGTCCCTACGACACCTTTGCCTACCGAAGGATGCCATTCGGACTATGTAATGCCCCTGCCACCTTTCAGCGATGTATGCTTAGTATCTTTTCTGATATGGTGGGGCAATATCTAGAGGTCTTCATGGACGATTTCTCTGTTTACGGTCCATCTTTCAGCAAGTGCTTGGAAAGTCTTAAATGTGTGCTGAAAAGATGTGAAGAAAAGAACTTGGTACTTAATTGGGAGAAGTGTCATTTCATGGTTCAGAAGGGAATTGTCCTTGGGCATATCATCTCGTCAAAGGGAATCGAGGTAGATAAGGCAAAAATCGATCTTATCTCTAACCTACCGCCACCCAAGAACATCAGAGACGTGCGATCCTTCTTAGGACACGCAGGATTTTACAGGCGATTCATAAAGGACTTTAGTCTCCTCTCTCGTCCTTTATGTAATCTTCTTCAAAAGGATGCTCCGTACGAGTGGACTGAGCAATGCCAGGAAGCTTTCACCAAGCTTAAGGGCACGTTAACCACTGCACCTATCATGCAGCCACCCGACTGGAGCCTTCCTTTTGAGCTTATGTGCGACGCTTCTGATTATGCTCTTGGGGCGGTTCTAGGCCAGAGAAAAGATAAGAGGCCCTACGTCATTCATTACGCAAGTAAAACTTTAAATTCTGCCCAAGTGAACTATTCGACTACGGAAAAGGAACTCCTAGCCGTAGTGTTCGCTTTGGATAAATTTAGGTCCTACTTGATCGGATCCAAGATCATTATCTACACAGATCATGCGGCACTTAAGTATCTTCTTTCTAAGAATGATTCTAAGCCCCGCCTGATACGATGGATCCTTCTACTCCAAGAATTTGATTTGGAAATTAAAGATAAAAAGGGAGTAGAAAACGTTGTGGCCGATCACCTTTCTCGCCTTCATACCTCTGATTCCCTTGAGATGACTCATATCAACGATATGTTCCCTGATGAACAACTGTTCAGAGTCTCCCATTCACCTTGGTTTGCTGATATTGCTAATTATCTTGCTACAGGTGCCATACCGACACAGTGGACTGCGCAAGATAAGAAGAAATTTTTCACCGAGGTGCGCAACTTTTTCTGGGATGATCCTTATTTATTTAAATATTACCCAGACCAAATTTTAAGGAGATGTGTACCAGACGATGAGCATCAGAGCGTCATCTCCTTCTGTCACTCACAGGCCTGTGGTGGTCACTTTTCTGCTAAAAAGACCACGGCCAAGATTCTGCAGTGTGGCTTTTACTGGCCTACTATGTTTAGGGACACTCATGAGTTTTGCAAAGCTTGTGAGCGTTGTCAGAAATTGGGAGCATTGTCCCGTCGAAATATGATGCCTTTGAACCCAATCCTTATCATTGAAGCATTTGATTGCTGGGGCATCGATTTCATAGGACCATTCCCCCAATCATTTGGAAATCTGTATATTTTGCTCGCCGTAGACTATGTCATTAATGGGTTGAAGCGATTCCATGTTGAACTAATGACCATCGCAAGGTCATTAAATTCCTAAAAGAAAACATCCTTTCTTGATTCGGAACGCCTCGAGCCATCATTAGTGATGGGGGCTCACACTTTTGTAATAGACCATTCGAGAGCTTAATGAAGAAATATGGTATCTCTCATAAGGTGAGCACCCCGTACCACCCGCAGACAAGTGGGCAAGCTGAGATTTCTAATAGAAAAATTAAATACATTTTGGAGAAAACGGTTAACCCTGATCGTAAGGATTGGTCAATCCGATTGACCGATGCCTTATGGGCATACCGTACTACCTTTAAAACCCCTATTGGAATGTCTCTCTTTAGACTTGTCTATGGGAAAGCTTGTCACTTGCCTGTGGGGCTGGAACATAAAGCATACTGGGCGATCAAAAATTTTAATTTCAATCTGGACCACGCTGGCTCGCTACGCAAACTTCAATTGAATGAACTTGAAAAAATCCGGAATGATGCGTACGATAATTCGAGAATTTACAAAGACAAGATGAAAGCATTTCATGACCAACACATTTTTTGAAAATCATTCATGCCTGGTCAGAAGGTCCTTTTGTACAATTCTCGATTACATCTCTTTTCGGGTAAGCTTCGATCTCGTTGGATTGGCCCTTACATTGTTGTTACTGTTTTTCCTTATGGGGCCGTTGAGATAAGAGATCCCGACAATGGCAAGGAGTTTAAAGTCAATGGACATCGATTGAAACCATTTGTCGAGAAATTTGATTTAGAGGACATGTCCATGCCCCTGACTGCTCCTGTTTACCAGGATTGATCTCCTAGTCTGATGGAGGTACAGGTAGGTTTATCGCTTTCATAGGACTAGGATAGTTGCTTTATTTGTCTGGCTGAAGACGGTAAACTTAGCGCTCCTGGGAGGCAGCCCAGCTCTTCATTTCATTTCGTTTTTATCATTAGTTAGTTCAATGTTTGTGGGTAACATTACTGCAAACCCTCACGAGACTACAACTCGTCCACTAGGGGCAACCTAGGGGTTTAAAGGCTTGTTGCATATGCTAAATGCAATCGAGAGTACCTGCGAAAGTGGTGTAGGTAGGATTTCATTTTTTTGTTATTTTTATTCTGTTGGTTTCTCTCTTGTGCTAACCCGCTCTTACATAGATATCTGTGGAAAGCCTCTTGATTCTTTCGTTCAGGTACTATCTTTCTATCACTCCTATATTTTCGTTGTCTCATGTGCATTGCATGTCTATTTCTTTTACATTGAGGACAATGTAGATTTTTGGTTGGGGGTGGGAGATTAGGTTTCCTAATCAGTGTTTTCTTGGTCTTGAGCAAAAGTTGTGAAAATTTTTAATTTTTCAGGATTTCTGATGAAGTCGAAGTGATTTTGACGGCCATCTAGGGCACTTAGAATTTCAAGATGCGTGATGTTGGTACTTTATGACTCTTGGATTCAGTTATCTATTAAATTTCACAGCTAAGTTTGAATTGTTAATCCATTATTAGAATTTATAAACATTGATTGAGTCATGAATTCGCAGGACACATCTCACTTGCATATTAAGGTTTCAGTTCGATATTAAAGGATTAACTTGGTAATCACTAAACATGAAAGGAACCAACTTGAGAAATTAAATGGATTGGGTGAACAGTCTTTACCATAGGTTTGCTCCCTATAGGTGAAGATTCGATTCCCCATGAATGATATGTGAAAAAGTTGGGTGTATAGTCTTTACCTTAGGTTTGCTCCCTATAGGTGAGGATTTGATCCCTCTTCTTGGCGTTACTTCTAATGAAAAAATCAAAAATTAAAAGAATAAAAAGATAATGTGTAAGCCAAGTTGGGTTATCGTGAATTCTCTTATTGGTTACCAATGATATCCTTAAATATCGAGGTGAATCTTAATGTTGACAAGTCGAGATTAGACTATACATCCATGGAATTCAATATTTAGAATTGTTCTAATTGATGGACTAATATTTTGAACTTAATTATGAAGTTACCGTGTGCTTAAGTCTAGGAGAGGAAGTAATGCCAACATTCATGATCTTAGAATTATAGTATCTGAATTGTTTTTTTTTTTTTTCTATAAATCACTTGAGTTATAAAAATTGTCCTGTAATTCTCAATTTATCTTTCGCATACCTTGCTCGGGACTAGCAAGATGCTAGTTGGGGGTTGTGTTGAGGGTCAAATATTGCATATCAGACCCCAGTTATTGTCAGGATTTACAAACATAGTACTGTTTAACGGCCTGATTTAATCATGTTTGTGATGCAGGGCGTATTCACGAGCCTGGACTGGGAAAGGGTACTAAAAACATGGATTTAACAATCTGAAGTCACCAAGGCAAGCGACGGACCCTAGGAGACCAAGATCGACAGATTTGCACGCCAAGGATCCATGAAAATCGAGGAATTGAAGCTCCAGTGGCCTGAAAAGTGTCCAGAATGCAAGATCATAGGGTTCCCACCATCTGATCAGTTCGAAACTCCATACATGGCCTGAGGACCAAAAACCTAACCGTACACGTCAAATTTCAGCCATTGGATCCCTCTGAAAGTGGTCCAATGGACAGATCAGCCCCTTTAATCGTTATGTGGGGCCCGCTTGATATCTGGATATGCTTCAAAATTGGTCTAGACGGTCTAAATGAGATGGCAAAATGGATGGATGGATTGGATTTTGCATATACATCAAGGTGGGGTCCATTTTATGCGAGCGGTGTACAAAGGAAGCATGCACTCACCGTGCATCGAACAGACGGAGTCGGTCAGCAGGCGCTGACCCGACGTCCGTGTTTTAAAAGGAACAGGGACCCCGATTCGCAGCAGGGCTTTGCAGGTGGGCCAATATCAGTATGTGTTTTTATGATCCACACCGTTCAATGTGATCAGGAGGTCAAACCGATCGCACACTGATCTACGGTCCGATTTTCCAAAAGCAGTGCATGTACAGGGAGTCCAAACGCCGGTCGGATGGATGAAGAACAGAGTCAGTGGGCCGCAATAGTGGAAGTAAAAATCATCTCTTTCTGCATCGAAATTCGACTGCAAGACCAATGAACGACCCTGATCTATAAAAAGAATATCACAGGTGGGTCACGCAGAGATCAGCGCTACCCCCTGTTTCCGCGTCCGGCCGCTGGCCGATTTCTGCGATCATTGTACAGCCATGATGATGATCGTATGAACGATCTGGACCGTCCATCGGGTAGACCATCCCAAAATGTCCCAGGGGACGTTGTTCTCTTGGAAAAAAAGGAAAGGATTTAGCGTATGCAGCGCCCGTTCTCTCGATGCGGAAGTCCTTTCGCATAGTGATTCGCAGCGACTGCCCCTGCTGCGTAAACTGATGCGAAACCAACTCCAACTCGATTACGGACGGCAGCACAGCTCTCCAGGGCTTGCTTTACCTATAAGAAGAGGGAGATTTCGAAGGGATGGGGGGGACTGTCACCGAAGGATATTAAGGGAGCTTGGTTGGAAGGCGCCAGGGAGGCTGGAACGTGAGAGAGGGAGAGATTATTGAAGGAGCTGGACATCAAGGAGTTGGACGTCAGGGAGCTGTGGAGTTTAGCAGGAAACGTGGGGAGCTTGGCTTGGGTAAACGAGAAGACAGGAAGAGGAAATGGAAGTTTTTCCTTATTTTCTTTTTCTTTTTCTTATTTTTTCTGGGCTGTTATTCTTTTCTTTCCTTATGTTTTAAGAATTTAGCCTAATCATGGTCGGCTAAACCTCTTAGCTAGGGCTAAGAGGTGAAGCCTATAGCGAGATGGGAGATTCTACTTTGTGCCTTTAATTTAATATTCATAAACTGAATTTGATTTAGTTGATTATTAAAGGAATATTTTTCTTAGTCTTTAATGGTTTGTTGTGACTGAAATTACAATGGGTTTGCAATGGCTTTGAGTATTTCTTTTCCCTTTTTATGTTTATGAAGTCAGGAAGCCCTGTTGTTCATCATTGTTCCATGGGCATGGTAGGATGATAGTACCCCTCCTTACCTTTATAGTATGTTGATTGGTTGGTAATTAGTTTAATTCTTTTGTTAACTCTGTCTCCTGGGCATGGTTTGGTGATGGAATCCATTCTAATTCATATATCTTTCATCTCTTTAAAATTACATCAGAAGAAGTTCAGTGTAATTTTCATGATTTTTGAAGCAGGCATAAGATCTCTCTGATCTCTACAAGTGGATCCTCTGAATCCCTAGTTTCCTTCCTCTGAATTTCTTAAAGTTTTAGATAATTATTCCACAATTATTCCTTAAAATTCTATTTGGTTAGATCACATCTTAGTCTAGTTCTAGTTCTACTTGGTTTCAGATAACGTACAGGTATCAGTCCCTGTGGATTCGACCTCGGTCTTACCGAGTTTATTACTACATCACAACCCTATACTTGGGGAGTGAACAGTAGCCTCCACAGGCGTATCGTGGTTGGCAGGATCGGATACCGAAAATCTTGTTCTACATAGGGTGCTATAGATATCCCTGGGTGAAAGTCCCTAAACCCTTATGGTACCAAGAGGTTGCTCCAACGTCTAGACTGAGTGGGTGCATGAGCGCCGAGTGCCGATTACCAGATGGTTGCGCTTTTCACTGTGTCGTGGTCGGTTGGAAGGGGGTGCGGCCTTACCCGCCTGAGAGTAGGGGGCAATGCTAGGCTGAGTCTGACCAGCTCGAGGAATGGGTCCACTATTGACGAGCCGAGCCCGATATTGGCAGGCGGATAGTGAGGTCTTTTCCACTCACCTTATTGCACGCGATGGGGCGGCAATCTGGCTTGGAGTGTACTAGACCCCGATGATATTCTAGATTTTGAGCTGTATCGATATGTGGACTTAGATGGGGATTTGTATGCTTGAGTTACATTTCACATTGCATGGCGTTAGTATGACCGACATCATTCTTTGCACCGCATGGCCTTGGTACGGCTAATGGTATTCTTGGCATTCATCAGCATGTTCTGTATTACTCTGATACTGTATAACTGCATTACCACCTTGAGCATACACTTTCACCACCCTCTTAGCTTTCTATAAGCTTATGCACGACCGTTGCGTGCAGGTGACGTTGGATCGCAGCAGCGCTGAGGCTTGGGTGCGTGGCTGATCATTTTGGAGTTTTGTTCATCTTCATTGTATTTCCCTTTATGCTCATTGTACTTGTAAAGTTTTTTATCATAGTGGAAATGTGATGGAGTTTTTGGTTGTTGTTTGTGGGTTATGCCTTTGGTTATGCTTATTACGAATCAAACTGATGAAAAAAAAATCCTCCTCGTAGCATCCCAGGATCGGAACCTGGCGAATGGGCACTGGGAGCTGAGAATGGGGTTCTACGGAGGCTGTCGGCGCCGGATTCGGCGATCGAGAATTTTGTGAGCCCGGTTTCCGAGTTTGGGGCGTGACATGTAGTACAAAACACATATCATAGTGGGTCTTTCAACAGATGGACGGCGTGGATTACAAAACATACATCACGGTGGGTAGGCCCCACCATTTGAACGGTCTGGATGAAACACTTTCATCCAGGTGGGGTCCCACGCCCAGGGATGGACCACGTGGCTAAAACACTTACATCAAGGTGGGTCCCACCAGATAGATGGACGGCATAAATAAAACACAAATGTCAAGGTTGGCCCCCACATCTAGCTCAAAACGGACGGACGAGCTGGATATAAAATAAATATATCAGAGGTGTGGCCCCACCCCACACGTGCTACACGTGTGGGTGGGTCCCACTCGTTAGAAAAACGGACGGATGGTCCGAATGCATAATACACCATGGTGTGCTCCCTCAGCACTCGCTAGTGGGGTCCACATATATGGACAGTGCAGATAAAACGCGTGCGCCATGTGGGCCCTTGCCCAGGTGGACGGACGGTGTGGATGTACCCCACATCTGGTGGGTCCCACAGATGGTGTGTATAAAACACATACATCATAGCAGCCAACATGCATGCTAACACAATACAACAGTTATATTGCTGGTTGAGGTATACCAGCCAGTCCGCTTCTAGGAAAGTGGGTCCCACGTGTGAGACTCACCAGGTCAAGATGGAGCTGATATTTGTATTCTCCCTTCATCCAGACCGCTGGATGGACGACGTGGATGCTGCACATACATCACGGTGTGGTCCATGGATGGGTGGGCCGCCCCACACCCAATTAAGTCGATATTAGTGTTTTACCTTCCGTCCAGGCCCGCTCGAAAACAAGCAGCAAGGCGGGCCCTTAGTGGACAGTAGTGTGTCCCACTAGGTGGACGATATGGATAAAATACATGTATCATTAGGTGGGCCACACATCGAGAGAGAGAGAGAGAGAGAGAGAGAGAGAGAGAGAGAGAGAGAGAGAGAAACGTGATGGAAGGAAGGGACCTCGCCACTATGGGCCCTCCCTATACAATGCATACATCAAGATGGGTCCCACCACAAGTGGGCCCTTAAACCATCAAAACCATATGTTATGAACACCCACCATTCTCGCTTCTTCTTAGCTCCATGAAATGCCTAACACCTTGGCTACCACTTTGATGGAGGATGATGGAGATTGGATGGTTGGGATTGGGTGGTAGGGAGTGGGCCACACCTAGCTTCTCTTCCTTGGACGTTGGAGTTTTCTCCTCTCCTTGGGGTTGCTTGAAAATGGAGAGAGAATGAGAGAGAGAGAGAAGTGATGGGAGAGAGGGATGGGTGAAAGGTGATGGAGTGATGGGTATACATGACATGTATGGTTTGTGTAAGAGAGAGAGTTGACTTTGGGGATGGGTTTTATACTTAGGGATGAGTGATTGATGGGATTGATTTGATTAGATATTCTCTTGGGTTTGCAAATTGCGCGGCGTTTTTCTTGAATTGAATGCGGGCCTACATCTACTGGCCTGAGTATCGCCTTAGCGTGCGAGACACGGCGTTGGAACTGCGGGGACGGCGCAGTCGCTAGGGTACAAGTCTCAGGTTGAGTCGACTTGGATCGATAGGATGCAACTCAGGGTCGCGCGTAAATGCTGATTACAAATCGTGGGTTACTGAAATTCGACCAGGAGGATCACGAGAGTCTAAGGAACGGTAAGAACTAGGATACGGGCCTGACAGGTAATGTAGGCAAGTTGGTATTGGGGGTGTTTGTGGGTGGGATTAGGTTCATAGGTACAAGTCTATATTAGTATTTTCAAAACACAACGTAAAATAAAAGTTTTAAATAATCTAATTTTATATTTTATAACCCTCTATTAAGATATTCTCAGATTTTTATAAAAAAGAAAAGCAACATCCTATGAATTCCTATTTAGATATTTTCAACACACCGCCACACACGCTGTAGTGGGATTTCACCACCTATGGGTACTCGAACCCTTGACCAAGTGTTAAAACTCCTAAGAGTCTACCGCTGGAGCAAGAGCAAGGACCAGAAAGTTCTATCCTATGATTAGGATTTATTTGAATAATGTTGTTGTCAAACCGTCTATTCATCAATGCTATTCATTTAATTAGGTCTTTCTTGGATCTATCTTCGATGAAGGAAAGAATAAGAGTTGCAATCAACCCTTGAAGTAGAACAATAGAGATGCTAAAGCTGTCCACACAAGTAAACCCCACACGCTGAAGGTAATATATATATATATATATATATATATATATATATATATATATATATATATATATATATATATATATATATATATATAAGGAAAAGGTTCTATATGCTCGACCGTATTATACCTTCCATAAGGTCGAGTGCTGGCAGCACGTTATTCGTCGGATGGTGAAAATTTTAAACAAATCAAGTAATTTTAAAGGGAAATTGGATAAATAGAACTCGTGCAACTGGTTATTAAAATATCCCTCCACCTCTATCTCTCTCACGCTTATTTTATGCCGAAAACCTTGCGTTAAAAACTTACATGGAGCTTACCGTGGTTTTTTTTTTTTTTTAAAATCTTTTTGAGAAATCCACCCCGTCTATCCATTTTTCCATATCATTTTAGGACAAGAGGCAAAAAATTAGCCGGATCCACGACTCAAGTGGGCCGAAAACGTGAGGATTGAACGTCCACAGTTGAAATATTCGTGGGGCCACGGAAGCTTTAAATTAGGATAATATTTTTATTTTTAGTTCATCTCAGTAGGAATATTATTATGAATGGTATGAATGTAATTGAAACATCACTTTTGACCTAGGGAGGTTTCAACGGTAGAAATTTCCCTACCCACCTTTTCCTTTAGCACGACCCACTTGAGTCTTGGATCCGGCTCATTTTTGTCCCCGTGTCCTAAAATGATCTCCAAAAATTGATGGATGGGATGGATTTCTCACAAAAACTATGGTTGTATGTGACCGAAAACAGTGCAGGGTTGTCTGTGACGAAAAATAGTGCAACCCTGACACGCCAGAGAATTTCTCAATTATAGAAGTTCAGTTCCCACTGATTCTATCCACTTCAAGTGCAATCGCAAATTCGAAGCGGATTGCGTACTTAATAACTCAGTACCATTAGCGTACTGAGTAAACTCCGTGGGTCCACCGTTATTTATTTAGTTTATCCACTCCGTTCATCTGTGTTAACAGATAAGTTTAGGTCTTGAGAACAAAAAAAAAAAGCATATACAAAGCTCAAGTGGACCACACCACAGTAAATAGTGTGATTAAACCTCTACCATTGAAAAAATCTTGGAGGCCATAGAAGTTTTGGATCAAGCTGATGTTTTTGTTTTATCTTCATCCACATCTTTTTTATATTAGTAACATGTTGGATGGCAAATAAACATTAATGTGGGCCCTATGAAGGTTTCAACGGTGGAAATCATTATTCCACACTGTTTCCTGTGGCATGGTCCACTTGACTTTAGATTTACTGTAATTTTGGCATCAACCCCTAAAATTAGCAGGAAAAATGGACGGACGGTGCGAATAAACCATATACATTCACAGTGGGCCCAGCTGAGTTTACTCAGTACGATAAAAGCGTACCTGAGTAACTCAGTACGCAATCTGATTTCTGCGGATTAGTTACGATAGGTTGAGTAGCGAGACACGCTGTTGAAGTGATGTTACTATAGGCCCCACCATGGTGTATATTTTGTATCCACACCTTTCATCCATTTGGAGAGATCATTTTAGGGCAATATCAAAAGAATGAGTTGAATCCAAAGCTCCAGTGGACCCAGCATAGAAAAGAGTGGGGAATAATGATTTCCATCGTTGAAACCTTCATAGGGCCCGCATTAATGTTTATTTGCCATCATTAAAAACTTCTAAAGGCCACAAAAGTTTTAGATCAAGTTGATATTTATGTTTTCTCTTATTTCATGTCTTCTTTAACTTTTGAACAGGTTGGATTTCAAATAAACATTATGGTGGCCTTGAGATAATTTCAACGGTGGGAATCACTCTCCCCACTATTTTTTGTAGTGGAGTCCACTACAGATTTTTATCTTCCTCATTCTTTATCTCATGCCCTCAGATTATATCTTAAAATGGATGGACGGTGTGGATACAA
This sequence comes from Magnolia sinica, assembly GCF_029962835.1. NCBI lineage: Eukaryota > Viridiplantae > Streptophyta > Magnoliopsida > Magnoliales > Magnoliaceae > Magnolia > Magnolia sinica. The sequence continues at coordinate 340,049 of NC_080586.1, forward strand.
CACATGCATCATAGTGGGACCCACAAAACTTGGTGACTTAACTTCAGTAGCCGACTTGCTACTCAACCTGTCAGGGACGCGGATTGCGTCCTACCCCCGCCCGTCACTAGCCCTGAATGGGCAATTCTATAGGCGGGCCCACCATGATGTATCCGTTTATCCAAGCCGTTCAACCCTTTTCTAAGATCATTCTACACATTAACACAAAAATGAGGCAGATCCAACACTCAAATGGACCACACCACATAAGACTCTTACATTTAACGCAATTAGCCTTTAATGTTTTGTGCATTTAATGCAACCAAGCTTATTATTTGGTGTGGTCCACTTGAGCGTTGGATCTGCCTCATTTTTGTGTTAATGCGTTAATATGATCTTTGAAAAAGGGATGAACGGCTTGGATAAATGGATACATCACAGTGGGCCTGCCTACAGAACTGCCTGTTCGAGGCTAGAGAGGGGTTGGGGTAGGACGCAATCTGCGTCCACCTCTCAGTGTCTAATCCGCCTACATCCACTTCCTTTATGAACGCGCGTCCTACTCCGTCTGGGCAGGGCTCTATGGGGCCCAATGTGATGTAAGTGTTTTATCTACTCCGTTCAAAGATTTTCTTAGATCATTTTAATATATGAACCAAAAAATGAAGTAGGTCCAAGGCTTAAGTGGACTACAAGGTGGGGATTGAACGTTCACCATTAAAAACTTCTTGTGAGTTGGAGAAGTTTCGAATCAAGTTGATATTTGTGTTTTCAATTCATCCACGTCTACATGACCTTATGAATAGGTTTGATGGTAAAACAACATAATGCTGGCACTTAGAAAGGTTTCAACGGTGAGTGTTGTTATTAGTACAACCTCCTTTATTATGGTCCAATGGAGCTATGGACCTGCCTCATTTTTAGGATAATAACTTAAAATGATATGAGAAAATCTTTTAATGGCATGGATAAAACACTTACATCACGGTGGCCCCCACAAAGCCCTGCTCGTTTGGACGACGCAATCGGCGTCATATTAAAAGTTGCAATGGACTCCAACGCTAGCTAGACGCAAATTAGCTACGACAGGTTACATCACCAGACCCACCATGATGTATGTGTTATATCCATATTGTCCATTCACTCAGAGATATCAATTTAAGGCATGAGAAAAAGAATGAGTCGTATCTAAAGCTGGAATGTACCCACCACAGAAAATAGTGGATAAAGTGATGCTTACCATTAAAAATTTCTAAGGGGCACAAAAGTTTTCGATCAAGCTGAAACTTGTGTTTTCCATTCTTTCGTGCATGTCTTAACTTATGAATAAGTTGGATCTCGGATAAACATCACAGTGGGCCTTGGGAATGTTTCAACAGCGGGCGCAAGGCTTTCACAAAAAATACGCTTGAGAGAGGTGGATGGATATTTTAATAACCTGTTTCACCGGTTTTGTTTCTCCAATTTTCCTATAAAATCTTCTCATTTGTTTAAAATTTTCACCATCTCTAGTTTCCCTATACAAGGTCGAGCGTATAGTACCTTTTCCCTACACACACACGCACACACACACACGTCCGAGGCTCTCTTTCTTTATATAAGGCACTTTTTTTTTTGATAGAATCTGTATAAATATAAGAAACAATTATGGTTTTAAGTAAGGGTGTCAATGAGCTTGGTTGGTTAATTTGGCATCTAGGTCAGTGTTAGGTTGGAGTATTAGGCATGAGGGTTAGGCTCAAGCTTATAATTCAAATCCATTTCTAAATCAGGTTAGGCTTAGACTAGATATCCAAAAGCCCATTACCTCGGCCCAACCTGTTAGGGTTTGTAAATGATGATTTTTTAATATGTTTTATATAAGAAAAATATTCCCATCTCCATCTCTCTCTCTCTCTCTCTCCCTCTCTCTCTCTCTCTCTCACACACACACACACACACACCTCTCTAACCCATAACCTCTCTACAGTCTAAAACAACCCACATGCCCTTGTCACCATTGTAGTAGCAAGGAGTCCTTGGCCATTACAGCGGTAGCATCCTCGTGAGCATTACCACGATGGCATCCTCGTGGCCATTGCAGTAGGTTCACCGCTTTCTTTCTCTATCTTTCTCTCTTTTTTCCATGGGCCTTTGAAGCTATTCCTATCATTGTTAAGGTCCACACGTATAGTTAAGATTCCATATTTTATAAATCGAGTTAGGCTTGACCGCCAAACACGTTTTCTTAATTCTTGATTATTCGTTTCATGCACATGTTGAGTTTAGGGTTAGATTGAACAATGTAGGTCAGGCTTTGATAAAGCTTGGCTCGATCTGTTAATACTCCTAGTTTTAAAGAGATACTAGTTATAGTACTTTACCGTCCTATTGTTCCTTATGCCTTACTTATACTAGAAGTTTGTAATATTGTCTTATCCCATGTATTGAAATGTATTCAAATTTTCATTGTCATAGTTGTTATGGGAAAAATATGTCGACTCAATGGTCCAACACTCACCTCTTAACTGACCAGGAAGGGAGCTCCATCTCTTGGCTTCAGGCCGAGACCGACCTCAGCAGAACTCGACTAAGGAGCTCCATCCCCTACTTCGCGCAAAGCTAGACCTCAACGGATAAGCCGAACTCGACCCTAACGTTTGGCCGAGCTCAACCTCAACGGATAAGCCGCGCCCAACCCTAACGTCAGCCCAAGCTCGAACTAGTCGACATGAGATCACGGAAACTATCTCCAACACGGTTCTCCTTGTCGAAGATCCAAAAGGATCCTTGCCACGTGTAAACTCATAATCCTCCTAGGATTTTGTCCCCGCCTACGCCACCGCCTTTTTCCACTTATAAATAAGATGATCCCCAGAAGGGAGAGGTACGCACAATCTCTAGTCCTAACCCTTCTACACTCAACTAGACCCACATTCTTAACTTTGGCATCGGACAATCCTCGGCACACGAGCCAGGATTTTCTTTGTTTGTTCTTTGTGCATGTTCAGAGCCAGGGAGGGCAGACCAAATTTCTACATCAATAATAGCCATCTACAATTGACCTAATACCTATGCAAATCAAATGATAGACAATACCAAATGTAAACGTCAAATCATCATTAAGTGCAATCAAAACCATTTTAACAACTAAAATAAAATTTTAATAGTTAAAAAGATTTGTAAATTTTTTTTAAAATATAGAGCTCAACAGAAAAATCACTTAATAAACATTGAATATTTAAGAATCAAGCCATAAGCGTGTTCATAGGATAGTAAATTCCTTCTTAGCCCATATAGGTATCAGTGGAACGAACCTTGATGGGTGTGTTTGACTATACTCAATTTTGTTGGCTATATATAATGATAACCTAAAGGGAACTAAAGCAAATATAATATACCTTGATTCCCACGCTTCTTAAGTTTAAAGTTAATTAAAGATAATATATCCAAAAGTCTATCATAATCCGGCACATGGGACTCTCGGTTTAAAGACCACCTCAATCTACCATGTCTAACATGTCCAAGTGGCCGGTGATATTGATATATCCAATCAGACCATTATTCATCTGCCATATCAGTCATACCGTTGTGTCAATTTGACTATTGATCTTTGAGATCAATTCAATCTGACGGTTGATTTACTAAGATACACTTTGATCCGTTTGATGGTACTATCAAATGGACAATCTCACTTTTGACTGGACAATCCTAGCCTTTCATCAATGCCTTCTCTTGTTGAATTTTAAAATCTGACTGCTTTTCATTATAGACGTCCATTGGCTGTTGACTGAGCAGCCATTTGTCGCATCTGTTCATCGTAATTATTGGTTACAATTATCTAAAAGTAGGACCCACTATTGGGATGGCCTAACTTGAGTTAAAATAAACAAAAGTATACAGTTGCGAGTGCCGATTACGAGTGTGTGAGCCCTAAAATCCTCCCGATCGGTCTATTTCTTGAATCATGTAGACAACATGGCAGGATATAGAAAATGTGTGGCTGTGATTTGTACTCAGAATTCATAAACTGAAGTAGAGGGGGTCACACGGACACTTTTATGGCTAAGATGGATCAGAAAAAGCCTGGTTAACGACATAAGTGATGTGGACCACGGAATTTGCAAAATACCATCATATCCCCGTTCGATTTCCGTTTTTATGATGAGTTTTAGTTTGAACTCTTCATCCGTTTGGCGTTGCGCCCAATTTCTACGAGAAGAGTCGAGAGAAGAATTCAGAACAGTTATCTCCTGACTATGGCTGTGCTCATATCACGTCCTTCCCTTCATCTTAAAGCACTTGAGCTTCGGATACGTTTAAATTCTGGGCTCACGGCCTAAAATGGGCTGGAAAAATGGATTGACGCGGATTGCGTCCCATCCCTCTCGTCTCTAACCCTGAACGGACAGTTCTGTGGGTATGCCCACCTTGATGTATCTGTTAATCCGAGCGTCCATTCCTTTCGTCAGATCATTTTAATGCATGAAAAAAGAAAAAAATCAACACATCCAACGCTCGAGTGGACCAAACCAAATAATAAGCTTGGATACATTAAATGCATAAAGCATTAAAAGCCAATTACAATAAATGCAAGAGTCACATGTGGTGGAGTGATAATCTCCCTTAATGTTTTTTTGTATTTCTGCCTTGAAATGACAGGTCAGGTCATCAGAGAATTGCTGATAGCCTAATTCCCATTGGTCCACGTCACCACTCACTAAAAAAATAAAAAATAATAAAAAACAACTTTGGACACCAAAACATTAGGGTAACAGGAATTCTCTGTTGACCTGATAACAGAGGATCCGGACTCGATAAACAGATGAGTCCGGATCCTCTGTTATCAAGTCAACAGAGAATTCCTGATACCCAACTTCTCATTGGTCCACGTCACCACTCACTAAAAAAATAAAAAATATATAAAACAGCTTCGGACGCCAAACCATTAGGGTAATAGGAATTCTCTGTTGACCTGATAACAGAGGATCCGGACTCGATAAACAGATACGTCACGGTGGGCCCACCAACAGGCCCATTCGAGGCTACTCGGGGCTAGAGACGGGCAGGCGTAGGACGCAACCCGCGTCCAGTGTGGATAAAGTAAATACGCTGTGGCCCAACAGAGCCCTTCGCGCCACCAAGGAAGTCTGTGTAGACAGGGTCACCACTAAATCCGCGTCCGTAAAGAAGAGGCAGACATCATCATTTCTGCTTACCATGAATTGGGGAGCGGATTAGGTGCGCCCCCAAGCACTCAGGACGGTGCGGCCCTTGGTGTGGGGCCTACCATTGATTCATGTATTCCATATCCACACTGTCCATTCGTTTTTTCAGATCATTTTAGAAAATTATACTAAAAAACTGAAGCAGATCCAAATCTCAGGTGGCTACTATTAGAAACAGGGTTGATTGAACGTTCCACCGATTAAAAAAATTACTGGAAACTACCTTAATGTTTATTTACCGTACAACCTTTTGATAAGGTCGGATAAACTTGGATGAAGGGTTAAATCAAACATCATCTTGATCCAAAACTTTCGTAACTCATTATAAAATTTTAATGTTCATTCACCCTGTTTATGATCAACCTGAGATTTGAATATACTTCATTTTTTATTTTATCTTATAATATCATAAAATGATATGTTAAAACAGATGGACGGTGTGGATATACGATACATGCATCAAAGTGGGTCTAAAAGTAAACGATGCACCGTCTTGGGTGAGGCCGGGCCGCACCTAAACGGCTCCCCATAATTTAGGACGCGGATTAGGTGGTGTTGCCCACCTACCCCAGCACTGATGTGGTGATGTGTTAGTTTCTGCGGGGCCACCTTGATGTATGAATTTTATATCCACTCCATCCATCCATTTTTTCAGCTCATTTTAGAAAATCTTTTCAAAAAATGAAGCAGATCCTAATTTCAATTGGACCACACCCCAGGAAAAAGTTGGAATAATGACACCCACCGTTGAAACTTTCCTGAACTCCACCGTAATGTTTATTTTCCATCCAACCTGTTTATAATGTCACGCAGCTCTGGATGAAGGGAAAACACAAATATCAGGTTCATCCAAAACTTTTGTGACTCGAAAGAAGTTTTTAATTGTGAGCGTTCAATCTCCTCTATTTCCTATGGTAGGTCCACTTGAGCTTCCGATTCGCTTTATTTTCTAGGTGATGTCCTAAAATGAGTTGAAAAACTGGATAAACGGTGTGGATATAAACAAATTACATCAAGGTAGGCCCCACAGCGCCCTGCAGATCACCGCACTACCTCTGGGATTGCGTCGGGAACACGAGTCGACCTTATCCAAGTCATAATTAAGGGTGTCAATCGGCCGGGCTCAAGCCTGCAAAACAGAATTTTGAAAAACGGGAAGGCCCGAAAGCTCGGCCCGAAACCACTCAAAATCCGGGCCGAGACCTATTCCAGGCCCGGCCTGTTGACTCACAGTCCTAACCGAAATTCATGGGCGCGCGCTCCAGTGCTACCAGTACTAACGCAAGCTACGGTAGCAACAGGCAGATGTGGGGCCCTAAGTGATACATGGAAGAAATCCAGCCTGTCCAATCATATGCTTCAATTATGTTACCTCCATAACCCTAAAATCCGGTTGATCCGTAAATCATTTTTTCCCCACCACATGAAACAAATTAGGAGCGAACGTCCACCATTGATTTTCATGGAGAGCTTGACATGTTAGTTATATAAAATCTATCCCATTCATATCCTTCATCTGGTATGGATGAAGGGTTAAGCTGAAAATCAGACTGTTTTGAGATTCAAATGGGATGCTGTTTGAATAAGGGTGAGCGAATTCTCTCAAATGAAATTTCATTTGTTTCCGCCCACTTTGGAGATGGATATCTCTGAATTTTGGTACCTAGAGGTGATATGAGGTCACTCATCTGATGGACAGGTTGGATGGCATTCATACATCACTTGGGCCCCACATCTTCCCGGTACCACGGTAAGCTTTTAGCGCTCGAGCGCGCCCCTAGAATTAGGTAGCGGATTAGGTGCAGCCCCCACCTAACCTCAGACGGTATGGCTCTTATGGAGGGGCCCATCTTGGTTAATTTATTTTATATCCACACCGTCTATACGATTTTTCATATCATTTTAGTTTATAATCCCAAAAAGGAAGCAGATCAATATCTCAGGTGGACCCTAACATAAGAAAGAGTGGTGATTGACCATTAAAAAAATTTTGTGGGTCATAAAAGTTTTAAATCAAACTGATATTTATTTCCCCTTTAATCCAGTTTGTGTGACCTTATCAACAGCTTGGATGGGAAATAAAATTACGAAAACATTAAAGGTGGGCGCTAGGAATTGTTTAATGGTAGAGCGTTCAACCACCACTGTTTCTTACAGTATGGTCCACCTCATTTCATCCCTAAAATAATATGAAAAACGGATGGACGGCGTGGATGTACAGTACATACTTTAATGTGGGCCCCACGGCAAGGGCCGCACTGTCCTTGGTGAGGCCGGGGCCGCACGTAATCCGCTCCCATAATTTTATTCCATCCAACGCACGCTGTCTATTGCGGTGGGCCCCGCATGTAGGAAATGGGGATTTTTAATTGATTACTAAGGAGACTATCTGCGCAGGAATCCTTAGACGGCACGCAATCGCCGTTCGCTGGTCGAGATGATACAGTAGATCTGGGAGAACCGGAATATGGTAGATCCCCCTATCCGAAATATACGTGGCAGGATCATATACCAGTCATATCCATCCTTATACTTGGCCTCGGCATGGATGGCACATACATCAAAGATTACACACTTTAAGATAATTATATCCATCTGATCGGTAGACATTATAGAGACGGTGGAAAATCAATGGTTTAACTGTAAATATTCAGTGGCGTATATTGAAGAAAAGTTACAGGTAGGATAGTCTAGTCGGTTTGAAATTTTTTAAAGATAAACCATCTATGATAGGCCCCAAATGGATGGACGGACCCGATTGTAACATAACGTGGCCACGTATTCCAGCTCAACCGTATATCATCACCGAAGTTGAAAGTGCGACAACTCTCATATCAGAAAGATTCTCTTTCGATGAATGGGCCTTCATGGAGTGCTGATTGGAGCATCAGAACCGTCCGTTTAATAGATATTGTTAGAGAGATGACGGGAAGGGAAAGAGTAAAGTAATCTAACGGCGCCATCGTCACGTGGGAGTAATAAGGACCGTTGAACCCATACTGTCTGGCGTCATCACTCATCAGTGGTGGGAAATTTGATGACTTAAAAAAATGAAAGCATCTTACCTCCTGTTGTTCTCTGAATCTTATAAATATCCGATCCCACCTCAACAGTTGCATCCGATCGGAGAAAATGGCGGGGCGGATTTCTCTACATTCATCGAAGAGACTGCAGCAGCTGCTAGTGCTGCTGCTTATAGGGACGATTTACGGTTTCCAACAGGGGGTAAGATAGTAGACATGGCCGTAAATCACTTTGCTTTGAAAGATCTGAGTCCGTTCATCTCAATAGGGAGACGGTTGTCCCTTTTTCTCTTCATATCGATTCTTCGCTGAAAGTGGATATTTGGTTGTAATCTCGATGCAGATGAAAGAAAAAAAGAGAGGGGGATGTTGATAAAACACTACCCTCAGCTATTGCATCAACCTTCTTTTTCTTGCTGTTGATTCACTGCAATATATTTTTCTTTGATTTTTTTTTTTTAATTTTTTATTTTATTTTATTTTTCTTATGGCTGATATTTTGCCTTACCATACGATATCATCGTTATTATACTACGCTGACTTTCTGTTTTTTTGTTTTTTTTCCTTGGTCGGCCTATTCATATATTATTGAAATTCTCTTCTGCCAAGGTGCCAAATACCTTATTAACTGTCAAATTAAGATAGAAAGTAGTTCAGGGTGTGTTTGGTTGGACCAAATTCATGAAATCATGAAAGTTTGATATATTGGGTGCAACCAAACGCATGCTTGCCAAATCAGTTTGGAGTATTGGACAGGTTGGAGGATACACAAAGTTTCAGGGTATTATCACGCAGCTAGCTGTATAGAAGTGTTGGCCATCAAAACTTGAGGTTGAACAGATTTGTCATTCGAATCTCCTAAAGCAATGGGACGTTAAAAACTATCTCAAAATTGTTAGGAATAGTGCAAGAGTAAAAGAATTGACATAAAAGAATCTGTGCTAAGGAACCCCGCACCTGGAATTTAGATCTCACTTTGTAGTATGATCAGATGAACCTAGGTCGAGCCGTGTACATGTCGCTATGATGAACCTAGGTCGAGCCGTGTACATGTCGCTATCTTTGAGATAGTTTGCGCCCCTCGGTGTATAGTACTGGTGGAAAAAAGTTGTCGACGCTTTTATCTCCCAGGATATAACTCCCCGGCCATTCACCCACCCAGCGGAGAAGCAACACCAGTAGGACACCCCCCAACATCTTACCGATTTTTCCTTACGCCTACAAAGAATATGAGATTTTTCCTTACGCCTACAAAGAATATGATTTTGAGTCATGATGAAAACCAAGAAGAAGCTCTCGGTTTCTCTTTTCTTTTTCTGATGTTGAAACCCTAACCCAGATCCCGCTTGTTAAAGCCTCGAAACCATATCTCGAATATGGAAAAATGGTTGCGACGTTTTACATGTCCGGATAACGGAGGCACGTTTCACACTATGGAAATGGCTTTATCTAGATGGGCACATTCAATGGTCACGATCAAACAACAGATCAAAAAATATTTTATCTGTTTTTTTTTTTTAAAAAAAAAAAATACACATAATAGAAAATGCCAAACACATGGAGGAAAATTACCTTGCTACCTATTTATAAGAATAAAGGAGGCATACAGAGTTACACTAACGGTCATTGGATTAAAGTTATGAGCCATACTATAAGACTTTAGAAAGATTGATTAAATACTAAGGCACGAGACAAATGTATAAAAAAAATCCAGGGAGGTTAACTACTAAAACTATTTTTCTACTTAGACAATTAATGGAGAAATATAGGGAGAGGAGGAAAGATCTTCACGTCGGGTTTATTGACTTGGAGAAAGCTTACGATTGGGTCTCTAGAGAATTAATAGAGTGGATGTTGGGAGGAGAAAAAAAAAAAAAACAGTTTCAAGAGGATATACTAGCATGATTAATGATGTGTATGAGGGAGCAATAACAAATGTGAGGACCACTAGTGGAGAGAGCTAAGTTCCCAATTATTTTAGGATTGCATAAGGGATTGGCAATGAGCTCATACCTCTTTGTATTAATTATGGATGAGTTAATGAGGCATATTTGTAGGAAGAGATCTCATGGTGTATGTTATTTGTAGATGACGTAGTTTTGATTGACAAGGCAAGGGAGGGTGTAAACACAATGCTAGATTTATGGATAGGTGCTTTAGAATCTAAAGGATTTAAAATTAGTCAGACTAAAACAAAGTATATGGGGTGAAACTTTAGTGATAATAGTAGTTAGAACTAAGAATTAGTAAAGATTGTTGACCAAGAAGTTTCTTAAAATGATCACTTTCCATATCTTGGGTCAATAATTCATTAGAGTGGAGAGATTGAGAAGGATGTTGTCCATAGAATTCAAGCAGGGTGGAACAAATGGAGATGTGCCTATGGAGTTTTATGTGATTGTCGTATACCACTCGAACAAAACGGAAAATTTTAACATGTTCATAAAATGAGTGTAGCTGAAATGGAGTTATTGAGATGGATGAGTGGCAAGCCGGAAAAGGATAAAATTAAAAATGAATGCATTCATAGGAACTTAGGAGTAGTATCAATAGGTAATAAGATGAAGGAAAGCAAACTTAAATTGTTTGGTCATGTGCAACGGAGACCAAGAACCGTGCCAGTTGGAAGGAATGAGTTAGTACAAGTTAAAAAGGGCAAGGGGAAGGACCAAAAGGACATGGATGAAGGTATTAAGAAAAGATTTGATAACCTATGGTCTAACTAAAGGTTGGGCTCGTCATAGATCAGAATGGTGGAATAGGATTCATGTAGCTGATGCAATTATTTGGAACAAGGCTGAGATGGTGATGATGATGCTGATGATTAATTTAGCAACAAATGCAGAAATTCAATCAATGAATCCTGAGCTGACATCCTCCTTGACTCTGTTTCCTTTGCCTAGGGAAAATTGCTGATAAGGATTTACATCTTTCAAGTTTCCTATATTAAGCAAAGACTTAATTATCGGTAGTGAAGTGCCAAGGGTTCCTATGTTAAAATTTCAGAGTCGAAATAGAAAAGAAACATGCATGTATTAACAGGGAAATGGGGGATCTCCATATGTAAATTTTCAAAAGTGACAATTCATGCTTGGTCACTTTACTTTCAAGTATGCCCATTTTACTTTCACATGTTACTCTGCCCAAAACTCATTGGAATTGCAAGTATGCCCATTTTACTTTCATATAATACCAACGAATCATTAATCATGTATAATTGCAGGTGGTTGCAGGGAAACCAATTCCTCAAATCCAGTCTACATCTGAGATTCTTCAGGTGCTTTTCTTTCTTAAATAATGTGTGGGACATGGATAAATGTTTCGGTTTGTCATGACTGTCTTTTGGGGGATGCTGAGTTACCCTTTTCATTCTGTTTTATAGGATTCTATCATACAAGAGATAAATGCAAACCCCACGGCAGGATGGGAAGCTTCCAGGAATTCTCGATTCTCTAATTACACCGTGAGTCCTCGATCTGTTTAAAATAATACAGCTATTTCCAATTTCATTATGTTCATGCCAATTTTCCATGCAGATTGACCAATTCAGGCATCTCCTTGGAGTGAAGCAAATGCCTCAGAATGCTTTGGATACTACTCCAGTGAAAACTCATCCCAAGTCCTTGAAGTTGCCCAAGCAATTTGATGCAAGAACAGCTTGGCCTCAATGTAGCACCATTGGAAGAATACTTGGTCAGTCACTTGCATCATCTTTGTTAATTTCTATTTCCTTTATATGATAGGCTGACCTTCTACTTCTGCATACCAACTTCTGCATCAACCTCCACCTTTCCAAATAAAAGATCAGGTGAGTTGGTTTCCCTCCCTTCAATAATCATGTCGTTCAACAAGGCCCATGGTGCCTAGCAATTACTCAATTGATTTGGGTTCTGATGGAGCAGGGTCATTGTGGTTCTTGTTGGGCCTTTGGCGCAGTGGAATCACTATCGGATCGTTTCTGCATTCATTTTGGCATGGTAGCTTCTGCTTCACATAGTATATTTTACCAAAATTTTCTCTTCTTGCCTCTGTACTTGCATAAGACGAAGAAACCATACTTACAATTCATTAATTTATGTTTGCAGAACATTTCCCTGTCTGTTAACGACCTCTTAGCATGCTGTGGTTTTATGTGTGGAGAAGGTTGTGAAGGGGGATATCCCATTCGTGCATGGAACTACTTTGTCCGGCATGGTGTTGTTACTGAAGAGGTTCGGATTTGGCTCTCTCCATAACCTTGTTGGCCTTTCGCTGTCCACTTACAAAGCAATTTATATTTTTTCCAGTGCTTATTTTATTCCATCTTTTGTTGGTTTCGTTTCCCTTTTATATTAACTATAACCTTCCTCTGATACTTGTAGCATAAGTCACTTATCTTAACCAGAAAATTGTTAATGGCCTTCCTAAACTTCCCATTTGTGGAGTTCTTGCTTGGGACGCAGTCTTAATCACTCTAGGGATAGATATCCTTAGTTGCATTTCTGGGTATTGCAGCAGAAGAAACTGGTAAATCGCATATGCATGCATACTTTTCCTCCTGCAGGGGGGTGAGAAACAATTATTCTTTATTTGGACAAGTAAGATAAGGATAAATGCTTTCTGTGAAACAATGCATTTGTTCCCTATTTTTCCCCCCTTGTCTTTCATTGTGGATTGTCTTTATAAAATTCTCAAGTTGTTCTGCCCAACCTAGAAAAACTAAAAGTTCTGCCTGGTGGTCAACATCTCTTGAGAAAACCACATGGAGCACATTGGTTATTATTTCTTACTGTTAGTTTTAGCAGTCTCTTTGGAAAGTTGTATCACATATCAGCTAGCTTCTGCCTGGTAGACCTGAACTAGCTCAATGTTTTCTCATCTGGCAGTGTGACCCGTACTTCGATGATGTTGGGTGTTCTCACCCTGGTTGTACACCTGAATATCCAACCCCAAAGTGTGTAAAGAAGTGTCAAGTGAAAAACCAACTCTGGAAGGAATCTAAGCACTTCAGTGTTAATGCTTATAGAATTGATTCAGATCCATACAACATCATGGCAGAAGTCTACAAGAATGGTCCTGTGGAAGTCTCCTTCACTGTTTATGAGGTAAAAGGATTTTTTATCCTTCGTTTTTTTTCAGATCTATTAAACTCTCAATCTTGATCAATCACATGGACAATAATTAGATTATTTCAATATGACAAGTAATTAGTAATGCCACATAATGAATGCCTTCTCAAATATTTCAAACCTGGGAATTTGCCAATCATTGGCAGTTTCCTTTTGTTCCTTGAAGAATATTGTAGATTGGGAAGATTGACATTAGATTTTGCCGCATGTTCCTAAAACTCAAGCTATATATTTTAAAGTTTGCTTCTTCTTCTTTTTTAATCATTACCATGTTGCATGATCTTTTTTTGCTAACTTTTGCTATTTGTTGCAGGATTTTGCTCATTATAAGTCTGGGGTCTACAAACACATTACGGGTGGTGTCATGGGAGGCCATGCTGTGAAGCTAATTGGGTGGGGGACTAGTGATGATGGAGAGGATTATTGGGTTTGTTCTTAGTTCTCTTTCTCAAGTTTAGAACCATAACATCTTCCTGTAGTATATTTGTTTAATGGGATGTGTTCTGTCTTGCAGCTTCTTGCAAATCAGTGGAACAGGAGCTGGGGTGATGTATGTGTATACCAACCTCATTCCCATCATGAATGAACATGTTGAAAGAGTTGTTGGTTCGAACATTCAACTAATTTTTTATTTGGTTTTGACAGGATGGTTACTTCAAGATCATCAGAAATACAAATGAATGTGGAATTGAAGAGGATGTGGTCGCGGGATTGCCTTCAACCAAGAACTTGATTTGGAAACATGCTGGAGTGGATGCAGGCCACGATGCCACCATGTGACTGTACAAATTCTACTCTACTAAAACCATTATGTATTTTATAGGGGTCAGAACTTGAAATTTTAAATACGTGCATCTGTGTTTTGGTGATTTATGCTCTCTATTTATGTATAAAAAGAACTGAGCAGCAAAACCCCTGTGCTCTTTTTTATGTATTGAACTATTGATAGGATATTTGCATGCTGTGTGAAAAACAAAGTGGCACCCCATAGCTGGATCGTCTTTTAACCACATAGTGAATTTGCTCAAAATTGAATTGGGGAGATGGAAGATATGCCGTTGGTTTAAATGATTAGAATTCTCCCTATAATTTGTTGTTTCCATCACTCATCAAATACTTTATAATAGATGAGATTACATGGGAAGGTAACTAGTAGTACTTCAGAAGATAAAACATAAGATGCATGGAACTTAAATGGTTGAATTTTTTTCTTTTAAACTCTTGGAGTCAGTGTTTTAAGACCTGGACTTTTCTGTCCAAACTGGTCCAACCACCAGTTCAACTGGTCAACCAACATGATGCATATTTAAATTAATTGTACATACCAAAAAAAAAAAAATCAGAAAATGTAAGATAAACTTCCCGGATTGAGCATTCCTAATCCTTCAACAGTTGGCCTAGCAAATACTGTTAAAAATACAGCAATGGTTCGCATTCAACCAAAAGGGCTAACAACCTATAGTATGAATCTTCCGATTCAGAGAATTTTTAGTGCAAGCATCATCTAAGCTGAAGCTCATCATGCCAATGATTTGGACTGGATGGTTGAACCATTACATGCTTTAACAAACTGAAAACCCAAACAGTTGGATCATTGAACTGTTATGCCAGAACTATATAATGTATAATATCTGAAACTTTTTAAGGAAAAAAAGTTTTAAAAAAAAACCATAAGACGATCATGATACGTTCATTATATAATAGCCTGAAGATGATGAAGAAGATACTTACCTGTTAGATGCTGGCTTGGACACCAGAGTAGATGCTATATAGGCACCAAAGAAAGCAACCATAGTAGGGAAGAGGGGAGAAGTAAATGAAGTTACCAAAGACCAATCCTAATCTCTTCCCCTCCTATAAGTTTTTCCTTTTTTAGTAAAAGAAAATATAAATCAAGCAATTCAACTGCCCGGAGTGTTTGCACAAACCCAACCGGGCCAGATGGCCTGGTCACTTTCATTTTTTTAAAAAAAAGGGTGCATAATCAACTTGGCCCATTTTGCTCGCTGGTTCCAGTCCAAACTGGTCCCTGTTTTAAAACATTGGTTGGAAGTAGAGAATAGTAATGAGTACAAATTAGTTATAGACTTCACTTGGAATAAAAGAAATGGTTTTGTTAGGGGTGTTATACATGCCCATCGTTTAGCATTCTGAAATGTTTATGTGATGGGACTCATCGTGGATAGTCCATGCACCAAAAATCCCCCGGATTGGAAGATCCTAGCTATAAAATATTGGGCTTTTATTGGCTCATTGAGAGCTGATGCTTTTCTCTTCGTAGATGTTTTGTTGTTGGCTTCCAATGAAAGGCTGTTTTTCCACCTGGGTTTTCCTTTGATTTTGCATCAACCATCCATTTCCACCTGGGTTTTCCTTTGATTTTGCATCAACCATCCACAGTGGCGCCCATGATATCAATGGCTTCAATCACTGGAAAGGGCCCCTCATGTACAAACTGAAAGCCCGAACAATATTGTTCCATATCTCGGCTGCTCATTCTATAATACCTCAGTTTTGTTATGCATCCTCTCATTGGTGAAGTGTGTCAAACTTACGACAGCACTTGATGAATGCACGAATTGATCTAAGCGTCCATTAGGACACCCATCCGATGACCCATTGCCCAAGACCTGAGTGGGGATGGTTCACCTCTTTGGTAGTCCATACAATTCATTTTAGGCTGAAATTGTATTAACCATCCAACTGATGGATATTGCCGGCTATTTTGGATGGTCCAGGCCATTGATCAATCAAGGTTGTGTCCAATGGCCTATCCAAGGTGGCCATTCTAATGGATGCTTATGGTCAATGAGCACATTAGCTAATTGAGTGCCAGCGAAGCCTGATGAAGGTTTAACATGCTTCTCCAAGTGAACTAGGTTAACAAAACCAACAAAACAAAAGACTCAGAACAACTAATTAGATTAGGCAGTAATATATGGGAAACTTTAGACTGATGTAGGATTAAACAGAACTAGGGTAGAAATTTTGATTGCTCCATCAGCATCTCATGGCCATTGCTCTGATTTCTTGTCATATTCAGTCCACCACTGGCCCCATTCTTTAACCATGATCAGATTTCTCATCTTCTTTGGCAAGTTAACTCAGAGCTTAGCTAAAGGAGGTTTGATTGGGGATAATGTTATTGCGTTGTGGAAGTTGCCTTGCATTTCCTTTCCATTGCTTTGATGAATTTTCCTTATTCCATTGATGAAGGAAAAAAGTGAAGAAACTATTTTTGAGCCATATTTTTGTTTATTATATTTAAAGATAGGAGGAGAAAGGAAAAAGGATGCAAAGCAAAGATACATTGCTAAAATGCTAATCCTGTACATGGATGATGGATGATGCAGAAAGAAAGAGTGAACTCTGCTAATATATACAAAATACATGGATGTTGACACTGCTCAATGCAGGGCCTTTTTACTACATAAACATAGAATCAGTTGGCATGCCTAGGTTTCTTGGTCGCAAGTTCCGCAACATGATACTGGGACGCATACTTGTGTGATGATACATCAATCTCCTCCTGTGGAGGCTCATTGAGGAAAGCCCAGTTACTTCTAGTCCACCTGTGCATACAAAACATACACATTCCAATCACCCATTTTGTTGAAGTTGAGAAAGGAGAAAGGTGAAATCCAAAGGAATAGCAGAGAAAAAGAAGTGAAATTCTCACCAGTCATCTGTCTTCTTTTCCATTCCAGATCCAACATCAGACTCCAATTCAGTAGTTGAATAGTAGGGAGGTAGAAAATAACGTGTCACTTCCTTCCCACTCTCCTGAAGCTCGCATAGGCAAGGAAAGAGTGATAAGAAATATGGTGACAAGATGAATAGAAATGGAAGTGAAATGAATTGCAATGATACAGAAATGCTTGAAGTTCTTTGAGGAAAAGAAAACTCAATTACCAGAGAGGGGTTATTATGTAAGCTGAGACTGAGAGTATGTGGGGGATTATGTTCTTCTTCTTCTTCTTCTTCTTCTTCTTCACATTTCTTGTGCAACCTCCGGAAATTCTCAATCTCTTCTTTAGTGAATGATCTGTTCCTCTCAGAGTTGACTGTGATCAGATGAGATTACAAAGAGAGAGATGTAAGTGAGAGGGTACTAAAAGGCAATGAGCCAAGACAACTTGAGAATAAGAAGAAGAATACCTGTCTTAGGATCTACAAAGGGAGAATCCCAACCGGCCATCAAAGAACCCATTTTCCACACTTGTTTGTTGCTTCACCTCAAAACTCTAGTGTACGTAACCTGATCTTCTCCTTGTGAAGGTTATAGAGATTGAGGGGGTTTTATATTACCAAAGGTTTTTGGCTGTTGGCGGCACACAGGATTTTCTCCAAACAAAAACCATAGGGCGGATTTTATTTAATATTATATGGGTTTTTTTTTTTTCTCCTAACGTCCCCGGACCTACCATTTAATTTGCACACGGGTGTGACTATCATTGATCTAACCATTCATTCGTTCATGCTTTCCCTGTCAACGTGTCATATCTGAACGCGGATTGGATACTGACAGGTTGAGTAGCGAGACTCACTACTGAAGTGACGTCACCAAGTTATGTGGGCCCCACCATGATGTATGTTTTGTATCCACACCGTCCATCCATTTGAAGAAATCATTTTAGGGCATGAGACAAAGAACGAGTATATCCGAAACTGAAGTAGACCCCACCGCAGAAAAGAGCAAGGAGAGTGACGCCACCGTTGAAACCTTCCTTATGTCCACCACCATGATGTTTATTTGAGATTCAACCTGTTCATAAGTTAGACATGAAGGAAGGGAAAACACAAATATCAGCTTGATCTAAAAACTTTTTTTTTGGCCCTTGGAAGTTTTTAAGGGTGGGCGTCACTCTCCCCACTCTCCCCACTCAGGAATGGATAAGTCTGATTTTCGCATAAGGCGATCTTGATTGTGGAGCGGACCTTCTACACGGAGTGGATATCCCACAACACGTGACATATTGGAAGGAAAAAGAATGTGCAGTGGGATAAGATGGTGGTGGGCTTTGACGCGTTGGAATAGCGGTTCATGGTTATCGCTAAAAAAAAAATAGGCAAACGCGTTGGAATAGTGGGTTCAGGGTTATCGGAATGACGTGGCTTCTTATCCAGCCAAACCGAAGACGTGATGAGTTTCCCCTTTCACAGTTTGTGGGCCCCACCAAAGTCATTTTGCGACCAGCTACTTCATCGAACGTGGCAAAAGGTATTCCATCCCTAAAATTCATCCTACCCATTGAGGTTGAAACCGCCTTTGTTCATTTTCTGCGGGTGTTATGATAACTGGTTTACGGTAAAACAATCATGCTGAATCTCAATTGGTGGGGTTGAATCAAACATCTCAATTCAATTCCCGCGGGTGGTCAAAATCGTCCCGATCCAAGTCAGTTGTTATCCGTGGCCTACCATGGTAGCCCAATAGACGGATGGTTCAACTCATTGGGTCATATGTGAGATATCCGGGACAAACTCTAATTATTGGCCCCATATCTTGATGCATATGAGAATTTCAATGCATAAACTGTTTGCACAATTCAATCAAACATGAGATCATGTCTTTGAACCATGGCTTATATTCAGTTAACATATGCAATTAGGGAAGTGCAATGTTAGAAGTGTACTTGACTCAATGTTTGATTGAACGTGACTTCAAGATATACCAATTAAAACCAAGTTTTAGGACTCAGCTATCTTTGTTAGTCACCGGTTGTAACAACAATCAGGTGATTTATGAATGGATAGGGGTTAGTCATTCCTTATGGATTATTTTTTTATCTTGTCTTTTAAGTATTTGTTCTTTAATCAAAGGAACAAAGATGGATAAACTAAAATGAAATACGATTAAAAACAGTGTTGGTTTTCTTTTATTGATTTATAAATATCGCTCATTACAATCAACAGAGTAACAAATAAATTAAAGAATAAATAAAAAGAGATAAATACTTGCACCAATCATATGGACAAATAATCTAAGTGAATGATTAGTAGGAACGTGACTAGAATGTTTGATCTTTCAACTAAGAACTCAGTTGATCAGGATCCAATAAGAAAAAGTTGTGGATATTTATCCTATTTCTACTATACTATAATGGTAGCAAAGGTAAATTATGTTTGGCATTGGCTTAGAACTTTTCATCACGTTCTCCTTTTATAACTTCTGTAAGTGGCAAAACCCTTGATGGGTTTTCTTGTTGGTTCATGATCATTCGCAGCCATGGCTTTTATGTGGTCTTCCCATGAAAGAACTTTATAAATTTAAAATCATTTTTCAACTTGCTAGTATGGTTGCAATGATTTTGCATATTGAAAATCATTTTCAAAGCTTTGTCTCATTGGATCATGGCTCAATTAGAGCCATCTTCAGAGATCCCTTATCATGATCGTGAATGTTCATGGAACTAGTGCCACCAAATCTTGATTGGGCATCAATTCATTGCTTTACATCCGCTCAATATACTAGTTTGATCTTTAGATGTTCAGAATCTTCGTAATTACCGCGAGAGCTCTAAATGTCTTTAGAAAGATTTGTCATTTTGAAATGACAATGAGAAACAGCTTTTATTGAGCATATTTGGATCTGTAATAAAATCCTTGCCTCAGCAGGTCTTTTTATAAATGTATTGGGTACACTTCATTGGTCATGTGCCACGCGAATTTGGGTTATGTATCATTAGACGCTTCATTTCTTCAAAAGGTATGCATATGATTATGTACCATTGCATTTATGACGGAAGACATATTGTGCGACTATGATTTTGTCATTATTAAACTCACAGCGTCAACACATGATGACATCTCTTTAACCCACGAGGGTGTGTTAAAAATGGTTGTAAACATATATGTACAGGATCAATTTTTGCGACAAGAGTAGTTGGTTTGATAGCTTCTCTCTATATATGTATAGAGAGAGAGACACACCCAGATCCATAGCTCAATTGGCAGACTGAGTGGAGATACCTCGCTTCAACACTCGAGGTCTTGGTATCGATCCCCAGCGGGGGTGGCTCACATGGAGTGTGTGTACTGACATGCGTGTGTACTAACAAGCTAAAAAAAAAGTATAGAGAGAGACATATAAAGGTCTCAAGTCTAATTGAGTGGGCCACAAGGTACAGTGCACCCAACAGTTTATTTTCAGCCTAATAACTGCACGTGACATCCGACTACTCCAACGAGTTGGTCCTACTATGCTTATCACCTACTGCAAACATCAGCCATATGGCCCATATCTACTCCTCAAGTGGGCCACACCATAGAAAACAATGCCAAACCATTGATAAATAGAAAATATAAGAGTATGGTCTCACTCATGGATGGATATTGTCTGATTTTTGTACAAGGTGATCCCGAATATTCACCTGTTGTCCATCGACTACGCCTTTCGGCCTGATCTTAGGCCCTGACTCACCCTCCTTCTAATCCCACCGCCCAAACAGACCCTTAGGGCCCGTTTGGCCGGGTGGATTGGGAAGGATTGAATGGTATTAGGGTGGATGGCATGGATTTCTAGGTAATGATGGTGTTGCCGGTGGATTGCTTGGAGATCCATGGGATTGCTATATCCAGTCTGTTTGGCACGCCCGGGCAAACCCGGGATTAAACCTTCTCATCCCTTCCAATCCCTCAAACCAAACACGTCCTAGGCAAATTTGAAAGGATTAGGGTGGATTGGATGGGATTTAAAGGTAATGATGGTGTTGTGAGTGGATTGTCTTAAGATCCATGGGATTGGGATCAGATCACCGACTCTGTTTGGCACGGCAGGCCAATCCTAGGATTTGACTTCCAATCCCTTCCAATACCATCCAATCCCTTCCAATCCGACCGGCCAAACGGGCCCTTAGGTTTTCGGGGCATTGGATTCTCACCAATGTTTGCGTTACTTAAGCCGACATTCTTGCTTCCGCTTCGTCCACACCTGCTCGCGGGGGAGCTTCCCTCTAAGCGGAACGCTCCCCTACCGATGCATTTTTACATCCCACAGCTTCGGCAGATCGCTTAGCCCCGTTCATCTTCAGCGCAATATCCGCAGGCAGATGGGAGACTTGAGATCTTCTGCTACACTTAAAATAGCGAGAGTCATCATTCAACAATACAAGAGGAATAACACCTCTATTATTGTTTTTTTTAATAAATATTTTAGAAGTACTGTACCACTTTTTCATCTCTTTGACCATATTTAAGAAACACTATTTCTAAGAAATCAAAGAAAGGAAAGAAAATTATTACTCTTTATGAAGTGCTCCATATTATAGCCACCTAGGTCAGCAATCATCTTTTTAAGTGCCCTATATTTATTAGTGTATCACATGTGCAATATATGCCACTACCCATATGTCTCAATGTGCCACAAGTGCAACACGTCCAACGTCTTAAACTAGAAAAAAGAAAAGGAAAAAGAAAAAAACAAGAAGAATATGTTTGCTACCATACACCTTCACATATTTAATAGTATCCATCACGACTATGGTGGTTAGATCTGGGGTTAAATTCAACGGTCCAGACTGTTGATTTGATGAGATAAAAGTTGATGGTGGTTGCTCTGGAAATATTTAGGATTGGAAAATCCTAAACTTTATATAAATTGCCTTAAAAAAATAATCTAATAGTATGCATCACAATCATCTTTTGAGGAATATACCATTGCAGCAAAGGAGCCGAAATAAAGAAAAACGAAAAAAAAGAAGCACAATTCCAATACCGGATTTTCCCCTTCGGACGGTACTATGACATTTTATCCATCCCATTTGTTTTGTACTGTAGCACCGACAATGGTATATTCCTCAAAATCCGGTCTTAAAGACAATCTTAATTTTATAATTCTATACATCAAAATCTTTTGTATACGAGAATCTTATTTTTCTAATTTAATAATGCCTATATCTAGATGGTTAACAAGTGAATAACAAGAAGGGTCAACATCCAAGCAAAAGATCCAACATTGATTGCTGGGATTTATTTATTTATTTTTTAATCTGAAATAGTATTGACCGGTGATCCATCAACCCTGTCACTCTACAAAATAATGGTTTGGATTAGCTTTCATGAGATTCACCTCCTACTAAGCTAATTTATTACAGATTAGCTTGTTAGTTCTTAGTCATGACAAGGTTTGGGTGGTTAATTTTCAATTCCTGGTGTTCAATGTAATGGAGTGCTCGTGTATGATGGTGCTGAGAATGGAGAAGAAGAGAGTCATCCCTAGTGGGGCCCACCCCTTGGCACGCATCACTAGCCACTCCACTCCCAAGTTGAGTAGGACTGTGTCTACCACTACTACTGGAGTAGAGAGGTCTAATTACTCCCTTGCTTTTACTGTTAATATTGCTCTGGATTAAGATCAATGGCTTGGATCATATAAGGGATGGGCTAGATGAAAGGGATCTAATATAATACTATCTTTATCTCTAATAAAGCCTCTGTGTACATTAGGAGCATGTTGTTGTAAGGATCACATCCTAATTTAAAGGGAATGGTCGAAGAGTTATCCCGTCTCATCCAATCTTATTTATAATTGAATTTAATTTTGAATTCATTTCTAAATTCAAATATTAGAATTCAATTAAGATCTAATAGAAATTAGAAAAAGAGTACCTAGAGAACAACTTTAGAAGTGTCAATGGGCCAGGCCTGAAACAGTTCAAAACCAGGCCGAGACCTATCCAAGCTTGGCCCATTGACAGCCTTATGTAGGACCACCTACTTAGTGGCTGTACACAAGTAGGCCCCACAGACCCCATTGACTTCTTTTTCTTGTGATTGCTTGGCAAGAATTCAACAAGGGGTTGTGCATTGGACATCAACCCCCTTCTTTAAACTCTCTTACAAGAGTATACTATTTTTAGAAACATAATTTAGTAGATTAGGATTGAAGGCCTTACTCAAGCCAGCTCATACAATGCTACAATGATGATGAACTTAAATAAACTGGCCACTATTGAATTGACAACATAGAGTTGTTGGGCTTCCATGATATAATTGGTCATTGAACATGTGATGCTATCAATTGTGTATTAGTCCATGGTCAAACGATCCAAGACATTGATCTGATGGACCCCATTGTGGATGGGAGATGGACCTAAAAACCTCTCTAAGTTCATAGACCTAGGCTTTTTGATCAGGTGGTCTACAAGGAGACTGTAATTAATAAGGAAGAGCAACATTTTCCACAATCAATGTGAAAAAAGGTAATCTCCAATTACCCAAGAAAAAAGAAAAGAAGAGCATGGGAGATTTGGGAGCTTAACGTGGGCTGGAGATGATGGATCACCTTACAGTGGAACCACATGAGTAGATCCTGAGCTTGTGCACCCCTAAACAATTTGAAGATTCTGGACCCTGGGGAGCCTGTTGTATTTGATGTTGTGTTTGCTTGGTGCTCTTGGATTGCTATCCTAGATCCATCTCTATGTGATTCCACAGTCCAAAACCCAACAGAGCCTACCTATTGCCATGTGGGTGGAACTTTCATAAGATCCAATTCATCCATCTAGGTGAGCTGCCTCTCATGCACCCTGGAAGTCATGCTTATTGCCATGTGGGTGGAACTTTCATGATATCCAACTCATCCATCAGGTGAGCTGCCTCTCATGCACCCTGGAAGTCAGAAATCATGACGAGCCAAGACAAGGTAGGACACACCATAAGAAACAGTTGGGATGAAACATGCACCATTAGTTGTGTGGGGACCACAGTGGTGTATATATTTCGTTTAATCCATTCATCTAACTTGCCTAATCAAGGTGAAAGCATTCTCCAAAAATCAAGCTATTCCAAAATTCAGGTGGGCAGTAACACATGAATTTAGAGGTTTTAAATGGTATATTTGAGTGTTGAAATAGCCTGAGTTTTGGGATCAATGCCAAACAAGGGGTGCTGTACTTAATGGACGGGATGGATCTCATCGAAGCAAAGCTATTTGCCACGTAAAAGCCGTAGCCTTTTTCCTCACACAAGTGTTTGTGGATATCCCATTACACAAGGGCTTAACTGAACCGAGCCAAATCAGCTGCACCATTTGTAGAATACATCACTTCTAAGAATCTTTAAAAAAAAAAAAACAGAACAAAACAAAACAAAACATAAAAAAAACGAGTGATAGCATCAGTCACCAAAAGAACCCAGCCCAACTTATGCTGAGAGAAGACACAAAGAACCCTTTCACATCTGAATTGAGGCACTCTTGATAAAAGCATTTAATCTCTTGGAGAGATAAGGAGAGAATACTCTGTATCCATTGAACTACCTCTAAGTAATTAAAATTATTCTTACTCGGAGAAATGGATGATGAGATGCGCGGACGCAAGCGTAGTCTCAAGCTCGAGTGTGGACGTGGGCAATGTAGCTGTAGCTTCATACAGTGGTGCACGAAGTGTGAGATGGGCCTGAGTTTTATAGGTTGTTGAAAACGGTTGGATAATGGATCCAAAACCGTCCACTGTTTTGAGAATAGCTAATAGCCTTAATAGCTAAGACGGTTTGGTGGAG
Source organism: Magnolia sinica (assembly GCF_029962835.1). NCBI lineage: Eukaryota > Viridiplantae > Streptophyta > Magnoliopsida > Magnoliales > Magnoliaceae > Magnolia > Magnolia sinica. Next base: position 364,868 of record NC_080586.1, read on the forward strand.
TTTTCTTACTTGGAGAAATGAAAGATGAAATACTCAGATGCACACGTGCGCTCGAGCTCGGACATGGGCAGTGTAGTTGTAGTAGTGCTAAATGGCGCACTTTGCATTTCGCATGGCGGTGCAAGAAGTGTGAGATGGGCCTGAATTTTATAAGATCCTGGAAACGGTTGGATCAATGGATCCAAAATTGTCGACCGTTTTGAGAATGACTAGTAGCCTCAATAGCCAAGACGGTCCGAAAAGGGATGGGCCTTGATGATCCAACGGTCATATCGTTAATCCAACGATCTAAAATGCTTAGAAATTAATGTCTACGGTCAAAAATATTTTACAAACATTCTAAACTATTGATGACCACTTAGCAACGGTTCACGCCTCATATGCTATTTAAACTAGACTATCTTGGTCCAGAATCATCCAACTCCAAGAGATCCCATCAGAATCCAATCTAATATTTCCAAACTTTTTTTTTCTTTTAAGAAATTGTTGAATATCTCAAAAATTGTTTGAGTTACTGAGTTTGACCACTTATCAGATTTGTTAAACGATCAGTTGCGTTGACCGAGTTCCTTAGTAGATCCTTTCGTGATTGTTACATGTAGAATCTAAGATAGAAGGCTTGTCTTATTCTGAAAGCAATTCGCATGTAACCTATCTGCAATCGAGAAGGGTGAATCAAACTTCACGTAGCACTGGAACACACGCACGCACACGCGCGCGCTCGCGCTCGAGCACGGGCGAGGGTGTGGGCAGTGTGGCTGTAGTGGCTCTAGTTGGCGCACTTTGCACGTTCTGAACCATTGATAGCCACCTAGCAACGGTCCACTACCTAGTGCCTATATAAATTGAACCATTTCAATCCGATTTTCATCATCTCAACACCATCTCTCCCATCATATATATTCCAAATCTCCTTCTTAGAATACTGTGAACATCTCTAGTGTCTGATTCTGTCAAAATAGATCTGTTGCGTTAAAACTGTTCCATAGTGGACCCATCGTGATTGCTGCACGTCGGATTCAGATAAGACTTGTCTTATCCTGAAAGCAATTCGCTAGTAATCCATTAGTAATTGATAAGGGGGCGAATCATGCTTTAAGGACAGCGTAACATTTTACGTGATTCAGCCTAGTGAAAAATATTTCACATTTTATTTATTTCTTTTATTTTCGGTGTATCCAAAGAACATTTTCTAACAATCTTAAAGCATGATTATGGACACTGAAAGTGTTGCATCAGTCAAACTGATGAACCAGGATCTGATCCGATTGGACCGATTCGATGGTTCAAATTTCACTAGGTGACAGAACAAGCTGAAATTCCTACTAACTGCTTTGAAGATCTTCTACATACTGGACTTGTCTCTCCAGCCTCTGCCTGAAGCAAAGGACATCGACACTCCAGAACAAGTCGCTGCAAAGGGTCAAGCGACAAGAAGATGAACTGCTGTGTTGCGGCCATATTCTCAACGCTCTCTCTAATAGGTTGTACGATCTGTACAAAGGGATCATGTCAGCTAAAGAAATCTAGAGTGCGTTGGAATACAAATACAAAACTGAAGAGAAATGTACACAAATTTCTAATTGCCAAACATTTCGACTTCACAATGGTAGACAATCTGCAGTTGCTGGCCTAAATCCATAAATTACAATTAATTATAAACAAGATAAAGGCTTTAAAAATAAACCTACTTGAATCCTTTTAAGTCGGAGCTATTATCGTAAAATTACCTTCGAGATTGAAAGACTACAGGAAGAAACTACTGCATAAATCTGAAGAATTCACCCTATAACAAATCCAAAAAACAAGAAGTATCCCGTAATCGAGACAAGAAGGATGACGCTAATGGTGCATCCTCATCCAAGGTGAATGCAGTAGAAAGGTTATCTCAAAATAATAACTATGAGAAAGTTGATTCCCTTAAACTTAACAAAGATTAAGGGAAATTCAAGAAAATCTAAAAAAGGAAAAACGACAAACCTAAGGAAGCTTACTATGTCTGCGGCAAGACTGAATATTTCACTCGAGTCTGTAGGGACTGAAAAAAGCTTAAGAAAGAGGCTAATGCAGTAGACAATGATATCGTAGCAATGATCACAGAAGTGAACTTAGTTTAAGAGAAAATTCCTGGTTGGTGTACTGCCTGTTTCACTTCATCGTGATAGTGAAACCACTCTAGCAAGAGCCTACAGTGGTACCTATAATGGGAAGTTCAGACACTTAAGTTTGAGACATGATTATATAAGGCAATTGATTCAAGATGAAATTATTGCAATCTCTTTTGTAAAGTGAAGTAATAACTTGGCTAATCCTTTTACTAAACCTCTAACGAAAGAGGTAGTAAGGACAACATCTAGATAGATGGGGTTGAAACTCTTCAATCATAGTTCCACCAGTGAAAGAAACTCAACCCAAAATTAGAAAATCTCTAAAGATTGGGTTCAATAGGTAACAACAATTTACTGATAAGTGGAAAGTTTCAGTACTAAAATTAAAAAACCTCATTCAGGATGAAAGTGCTGGCCGTTATAAAGAGGGTTGATTATTAAAAACTCTTAATGAAATCCAGTAAAATAGGACAAGTGCTTTAAGTAACGGAAACACTGGACAGATTTCACTTATGTGAACGTAGAAGTAGTGCCGCTTCTCATGAGAGTTAGAATTTTTTCGGGATCGTTCATGAAACAGGATAAGCACATGGTCATTAAAAGTGCTAAGTGAGTTATATAGATAAACACATAATGCAGAAGCTATTATATGTGTAGTATTTTCGGTTATGTCATATAGAAATAACTAGTTCAATGCTGCGACAACCAGAAATTTCGAAATAACTTTAAAATACTTACACTAAAGAAAGATTCAAATAACAAGATATTTTTCTTTATGTATAATAACTATTATTCTGACAGAGTATTTTCTATTGTTTTAAAAAACCAGTGGGGGATTGTTGAAAATTTGTGGTTTTTGAAAAAATTTGAAATTTCAAAATTTCAAAATTTTGCTGACAAAAAGCCTTTTCGGAATTTCTAATCCAAAAGTGAGGCGTGTGTTTTATCCCACATTGGAAATGGTAGAAATCTTTTTGAGGTTTATATATGGACTTGTGAAGAGTATTCTTACTTGAATGTTTTGGAGGTAGAGATGCTCGGTGCACGCACGCACGTGCGCGCTCGGGCACGGGCATGGGCACCAGCGTGGGCGAGGGCATGGGCAGTGTGGCCATAATGGCGCTAGTTGGCGCACTTGAGATGTTTTTCAAATGTTCTGAACCATTGATAGCCACCTAGCAACGGTCCGCTACCTGGTGCCTATATAAACTGGACCATTGCAGTCTGATTTTCATCATCTCAATACCATCTCTCCCATCAGATACATTCCAAATCTCCTTCTTAGAATACCGTGAACATCTCTAGTTTCTGATTCTGCCAAAATAGATCTGCTATATTAAAATTGTTTCATAGTGGACCCATCGTGATTGTTGCACGCTAGGCTTGTCTTATCATGGAAGCAATTCGCTAATAACCTATCAGTAATTGATAAGGGAGTGAATCACGCATTAAGAACAGCACTTTACGTAATTTGGTGATTCAACCTATTTCACATTTTATTTATTTCTTTTATTTTCGGTGCATCCAAAGAACATTTTCTAACAAAGGAGCCAGTGAGAATTCCGAGTTGCCCACCAGAAATGGACAGTCCTGATCAGCGTGAGACATGTTTACGATGGGTAGTTTGATGTAGGGAATAGAAGAGGAATGCAACGACCTCTACCAAAAGTAAAAGGAATCTGGCCGTAGAGGGGACCTGAAGTCACAAATGCCATATTCGGGTATATGTCATCTATAAATATTCGTTTGGGATTGGAAGCTGATAAAAAGCTATTCTTTATTTCTCTTCCTCGGAGATTCCTATACAAGTCCTTTATTTTTCCTCTTTTAGAGAGCCTCTGCCTCTCTTTCTCTATCTCTCATCCCTAAAGCCATGAAATTCGGGAAAGAATTCAAGACTCATCTGGAAGAGACATTGCCTGACTGGAGAGACAAGTTCCTTTGTTACAAGCCCTTGAAGAAGCTTCTCAAGAACATCTCTCCCTCTGACGCCCCTCTCTTCCCTCCTTATCCTTCCTCTCCTTCCCTTGCTGCTCTTCGCAATATCGAAATAACTCAACCATGGATCGGTCTGGAGGAATGGTTTGTTAGGATTCTCAATGAAGAGCTCGAAAAGTTCAATGATTTCTACATCGACAAAGAGGAAGACTTTGTCATACGCCTCCAGGTTAACCCTTCTATTCCTCTTTCTTTTTCTTCTTCTTCTTCTTTTTCTTTGAATTGTCTATTCTTTGATATGACTAGTTTCTATGAAACTCTGTTGTTTCTCCCAACACCATCAATAAAATTCATGGTTTCCTATGATTATATTGTCGTCTTCTTCTTTTAATCGGTGGGTTTCATACTGGAACCCCATCATCATTGGCACTCATCCCCACTCTTCCCATCATCATTGGCACTCATCCCCAGTCTTCCCTCTATAGAAGGTGATGCAATCGACCCACATCCCACATGTGCACTACTTTCATTTTATTTTTTTTCCAATTCTCTAGATTAGGAAATTTCATTTCTTTAATATATTTATATTAGGTAGGGAATAATTTTAGATTTTTATTATCTAAGTATCTTCTTATTTAGACACTTTAATTACAATGCTTTGTTATTTATGTGCTTTTCTATTTTCTCAAATTTTTAGATTCTATAGCCTTTATTACAGATTGTAAGGTTTAATTATAAATAGGGCCTATGGCCTATGGAATAATACAAGTTGATTGATAATCTCTTTTATGAAATTCTCTTATTTTCTCTACGGTAGCTGTTGAAGGGGGGGAGGGAAGTGATCTCTAGCTTAAGACTAGAGGCTGTTGAGTTTGCTCGCAGTCTTGCATTCGTGGTCTCTAGCATTCGGCTAGAGGATTGTTGAGTCCTTTTCCACAATCTCTTTCTTATTTTCTTTGATCTATTTGCCTCTCCTTTCGGGTATTGCATTAGGAGGCCTGCACACAGCAACTCGACCATCGATTGGCAGGCCTGTGTTTATATTATCTGGGTGTGGGCTTAAAAGCATTGAGGATTTGCATTCAATTATATAGGATCCAGGTTTATTTGGATTTCAAAAAACAGTAGTCTTTTTTATTTAACGGGCTGGGACTTGAGAATGAAAATTCTCTTACAGTCATAGATCCCGAGGGAGAACTTGGCTAGGGAGCACATGTCGCATGCAAAATTGGATTTTGATGTAAATTATGGAAAATTTTCATTGCATCCTATAGCCATTTACACATAGAAGGAAAGATAAAATAAATGTTTTAAAATGATATTTAAAAGAGGAAACTGCAAAAACGCCTGTATACATAATTTTTGTTTCCTATGATGTCACCTGATAAATTGGTGGCCCTTTTGGTTTGTTTATCACATGCTAACATCAAAATGTTGTGGCCTTCTTCAATCAAATGATTTGGATCAAATTTGCTAAGAGTTCCTTCAGTATTGTTATGTTGTGTGTGCAGAAAGTCCGATCTCTGGTGACGAAGCATGGTAAATGTGAAACTGGAATTGGAAGATGCACTTTCAGCTCCTCATCTACTAATTCCTCTGAACTTTGGTTGAAAACTTGAAATGATTGAAGTTACTTGTCGAAAGATAAAGCCCAGTGGATGTCCTTTTCCAATCTATGTTCAGACATGCTAAGGGACCGTGGAGGGGGAATGACTTAAGGAATTTTAGGGTGGCATATCAACTTGTTCTTTGAGTTACATTGTTTTCCCTGTTGTTAGAGTTCTGCCACTGGATGGCTCTGACATCTCTCAGATTGTAGGGTGTATCGGCTTTTGGCCTTCCCTCATGGAGGCATGAAATAAATTTTAATGGTAGCAACCATTTTTACCCGAGTATGGGCATGAGTATTTGGCACAATACTGCAAGTGGGATCATTTAGGACAGGTCCTCTAAAACCAAATTTTCAGTACATGGTAAGGCAATTGGTTAAGACCCATAACTATAGTAATGTTAAAATTAAATTGATTCTTAAAAATATCAAAAGTTGGGTTTGTAGCCCCGTCAGTTCAATTCCCTTTGAATTCTAAGCTGCCAATAGGTCTAGAGTCCAAAAGTATTGTGTATCTTGAGTCAATGGGATCCTTTGTTCTTACCCTTATCTGAATATCCAAGTACCAAATTCTGGTACTCTAGTTCATTAAGGATCCAAGTATTTTAGGTAGCAAAGCCAACACCAATGATGTTTCTGTAGAAGAGGAAATATGAGCTGAAGAACTTGTAATTATGATGTCTAATCTAAGAAATATGGTGCTTGGGTGTCAAGAATGTTGGAATTATGGAAGCTCTCCATAGAAAATGGTTCTAGAGAGTTAGTGATGATGACGATGGCTCATGGAAGCAAGTGCTTATTGCCGACTATTGTTTACAGGAGGGCAGGTGGATTGATAATGAGGCTAATCTACATAAAGGTTATGTAATTTGGGAGGCAATGTCTCAGGTTGAGACCAGATTCAATTATGGCTCATATGTAAGAGTAGGGGATGTTGATAGGGTCCTCTTTTGGAAGGACCTTTGGTGTGGTGATGATCATTTTAGTAGGTGTCTCTGCCTTTATATCCCAACAAATGGAAAAGCTTTTGCTTGAGAACATTTTCAAAGAGCTCGTATTATTGAAGTGAAGAGTTTGATTTTTTTTCACCGGAGTTTGAAGATGAGGTAAGGATAGTGGTACATAAAGATTTAAAGGATAAAGTTTTAGATGGTAAGAGACTAAGTGATAGAATTTTATGAATAAAACTTGTGTTAGGAGGAGCTAATTAATGTTATTAATGCATATGCATTGCGGGTAAATTGAATGGATAGAATCAAGAGATAATCCTAGGAGGATATGGATGGACTAATGTGAGGAAGTCCAAATAGAGAGGATATTTGTCATAGGAGACTTAAATGATCATTAAAGAAGAAAAAGTAGAGGATATGACTATACATAGAGGATACGGTTTTGGGAGACAAAACAAGGTGGGGGATGCTATCCAAACACATACTTTAAAAAAGAGATGAGCATTTAATAACTTTCAAAAGTGGATCACATACAGGCCAAATAGATTTATTTCTGCTTGGGAAAATAGTAAGATCATAATTTAAGAATTGCAAGGTTATATCAGGAGAGAGTTTGATTGCGAAACATTGGTTAATGGTTATGGATGTTTGTATTAGAGGTGGAAGAAAGGGAGTGAAATTAATTTGTGTTTAAAAACTAGGTGGTGGAATTTTAAAGGAGAAAAAACAATGTTATTTAGAAATAAATTGGTGGAAGAAGGAAAGTGGAAGTTGAGGAAAAAGTAAATGTAATGTGGAATGAGATGGTTGAGTGCGTTAGGAAAGTGGCAAAAGATGTTTTAGGAGTATTTAAGTGGAAAGGCCAATCATATAAGTAAACTTGGTGGTGGAGTGATGATGTACAAAAGGCCATTCATAAGAAATGTTCATATTTTAAAGCTTGGTAAAGGACTAGAATGATGAAAATTTTGAATAATATAGAAATACCAAATGGATTACTAAGAAAGTAGTAAGTGAGGACTTAAGGCTTATGATGACCTTTACAATAGATTAGAGATGAGAATGTAAGAAAGATGCCTTCAAACTTACAAAAATGAGGGAGAGGAATGGTGGCGACCTAGATCATGTTAGATTAATTAAGAGCAATAACCAGAGAAGCTATATTCAAAACTTGTTAAATGCCAACTACTTTGAAAGCATAACGATGAAAGGAACCATAAACTCAAATGACATAGGAGCAAGGTATTTCGTATCGGTAACGGTGGCTGTAATAGTCACCGCTATTACCGATATGGGCATCAACCATAACGGTTGATACGGGGGCATAAAGATCGTTACGACCTCCGTAACAATTGATTTTTTTTTACTCGAGAGATTCTGAAAAAATATTTAGGAAATCTAGAATAATGTAAATATTCCAAAAATGTATTCATTTTTTGTTTGAACATGTTTATGGTAGTGTAATAGTCCAATCTTCGGTAAGAGTGTTGTATCTAGTTGTCCGGTGAATTTATGAACATGGTTATGTGCCTCTAATATGCACACATCACAATCAATCATTAGAACTAGAAATCGGAAAGAGATATAAATATCACTTTTTTCATATATATATTTTTTAAAATGGCCCTCAGAGCTTCTATTTGCTCAAATCACCTCAATCTACAATTTTAATCCTAAAAACTATAGTAAGAGTAGTTGAAATTTGCTATAGAATAATCTAAGGAAAGTTTTTGGAAAAAAAAAGAAGAAGAAGAGAAAATTGGATTTAAATAGAAAAATGTGGTCGTTTTTCGACCTTTACAGGGGTTAACGGTCATTATGCCCCCTATAACGGCCAATGCAGTCCCAAAAAACCAACTGCCCGTTTGAACCCCTGTATCGCGTAATAGTCACGGCCGTTACCTATACGTTTTAGCCTTTATGGTAGTATTGTAACGGATACAAAACATCTTGCATGGGAGACAATGGATTCTTTTGTAAGATTAAGAAAATGGGAGACAATGGATGTTATCCAAGCACATACTTAAAATAAAAAAATTTAAAAAAAAAAAAAGAAAAAAAAAAGGGATGAACATTTAATAACTTTCAAAAGTGGATCATATACAAGCCAAATAGATTTCTTTCTACTTGGGAAAATAGAAAGATTATAATGTAAGAATTGCAAGGTTATATCAGGAGAGAGTCTGACTTTATGGTTATGAATGTTTACATTAGAGATGGAAGAAAGGGAGTGGAATTAATGTGTTTAAAATCTAGGTGGTGGAATTTTAAAGGAGAAAAAACAATGTTATTCAGAAATAAATTGATAAAAGAATGGTTTGCTAGTGAAGTTATCACGCGTAGAGTTATTTATTGGGTGTTTGAATGGGCCACTGGCATCAATGAATTGGACATTTGGGTCCTAATTGCCCTTTTTGGGAGTGTAATTTTTGGTATGTCTTTTTTTTTTTTTTCCTCCCCCCCTTCTTATTCTTTTTGCTCTATATTCTTTTCCGCTCCTTGCAGCCTTTTAATAAATTTGTTACTTCTAAAAAAAATTGATGGAAGAAGGAAAGTGGAAGTCAAGGAAAAGTAAATGTAATGTGGAATGAGATGGTTGAGTGCATTAGGAAAGTGGCAAAATATATTTTAGGAGTATCCAAAGGGAAAAGCCAATCATATAAGTAATCTTGATGGTGGAATGATGATGTAGAGAAAGCTATTCATAAGCATTCATAAGAAATGTTCATGTTTCAAAGCCTGGTAAGAACGATAACAAATTTGAATAATATAGAAATGCCAAATGGATTGCTAAGAAAGTAGTGAGGACTTAAGGCTTATAATGACCTTTACAATAGATTAGAAACGAGAAGGTAAGAAAGATGTCTTCAAACTTACAAAAATGAGGTAGAGGATGGGTAGGGACCTAGATCATGTTAGATTCATTTAGAGCGATAAGCAGAGGGTACTAGTAATGGAAATTAGATCAATGAAAAATGGAGAAGCTATATTCAGAACTTGTTAAATGCCAACCACTTTGAGATTGTAGCGATAGAAGGAACCATAAACTCAAATGACATGGGAGACAATGGATACTTTCATAAGACTACGATATATGAAGTGAAAGAAGCTTTGAGAAAAATGAAAACAAGAAAGGCCGTCGGACCGAATGGTATACCAATAGAGGTTTTGAAGTGTATGGGAGATGCTGGGTTATTTTGGTGGACAAAGTTGTTCCACAAGATTGTAAGATCGAAGAAAATGCTTGATGAATGGAGGAAAAATATTGTAGTATCTATTTTATAAGAGTAAAGGAGACATAAAGATGCACTAACTATCATGGGATCAAACTTATGAACCATAGGGAGTGAATGATTGAGCAAAGACTAAGGCATGAGACAAATTTATCAGAAAATCAGTTTGGTTTCATGCTTGGGAGGTCTCCCACTAAATCTATTTTCCTAATTACACCATTGATGGAGAAATATAGGGAGAGGAGGATCTCCAAATGGTCTTTATTGAATTAAGAGAAAGCACAGGTTAAGGTCCCTAAAGAGTTAAGTCTGGTGGGTGTTGGGAAAAAAAGGAATTTTAAGAGGATGTATTGACATGATTAAGGATATTTATGAGGGAGTGGTTACAAATGTGAGGACCATTAGTGGAGAGACAAGTTCATTCCCAATTATTGCAGGCTTGTACCAGGGGTCGACATTGAGCTCATACCTTTTGTCTTGGTTATGGACAAGTTAACAAGGTATTTACAGGAAGAGATCCCATAGTGCATGTTGTTTGTAGATGTAGTTTTGATTGACATGATGAGGGAGGGTGTAAACACAAAGCTAGATTTATGAAGGGGTGCTTTAGAATCTAAAGGATTTAAAAGTAGTCAGACTAAAATGGAGTATATGGAGTACAATTTTAGTAACAATAGGAGTGAAAACAAGGAATGAGTTAAGATTTCTATCAAGAAGTTTCCCAAAATGACCACCTTCGATACCTTGGGTCAATAATTCTTGAGAGCAGAGAGATTGAGAAGGATGTTGCCCATAGAATTCAAGTTGGGTGGAAGAAATGGAGAACTGCCTCTAAAGTTTTATGCGATCATCGTGTACCACTCAAACTGAAATGGAAGTTTCATAGGATAGCTGTAAGACCAGCCATGCTTTATAGGCAGAATGTTGGGCAGTTAAGGAACAACATGTTCATAGGATGAGTGTAGCTGAAATAAGGATGTTGAGATGGATGAGTGTCAAGTCGGAGGAAGGATAGAATTAGAAATGAACACATTTGAGGGAACTTAGGAGTAACACCAATAGGTAATAAGATGAGGGAAAGCAAACATAGGTGGCTCGGTCCTGTGCAATAGAGACTAAGAACAACGCCAGTTAGGAGTAAGTTGGTACAAGTTGAAGGCTTTAAAAGGGCAAGGGAAGGCTCAAAAGGATGTGGATGGAGGTAGCAAGAAAAGAAGGTCACAATTGACAACCTTCAAAGAAGGTCAATGGTTATTCCCAACATTTGTCTGATCTGCATGAGCAGTGAGGAGTTGATTGATCCATTTTTCATCCATTGCCAAGTTGTCCAAAAGGTGCCTATCTTCAAGTTGTCTTGGGTGATGCCAAAGTCAATCGAAGACCTCCTAGCTTGGCATAGCAGAGGACTTAGGAGAGAAGAGGGGTGCAGCGGTTTGCATTAATGGCAACTTTATGGGCTATTTGGTGGGAAAGAAATTATCCTTGCTTTCACGATTTAAAATAAAAAATAATAAAAAAAAAAAAAAAATTTTAAAAAAAAAGAGAGAGAAAGAAAGGAAAAGAAAAGAAAGAAATAATCCTTGCTTTCAGAACATGAGTGGGTCAATGGCTGATCTCGTAAGAAAAATCGAGATTGACTCGGTGGAGTGGGTGTCTGGTCTTAAGACTGTTGATGTTTGTAATCTTTTTCAGTTGTTTGGTTGTAGTTTTGCGATCTGCTTTTGCTTCTGCTTCAGCTTCGGCAGGGCCTTTTAATAAAGTATAGTTATCTTTTCTTTTTCTTTTTCTTTTTTCTTTTTTAAAAGAAAGACTTGATATCCTATGGTCTAACTGAAGGTATGGCCTTTGATAAAGTGGAATGAATGAAAAGGATCTGATCCCAGTTACTTGGGATAAGGCATAGACAATGATGATGATGATTGTCAAACAGCCATTTACTCCAAAAGCTTAAGCTGTCAGAGTGTGGTGTATCAATGTATATCAAGGGACTTTATTACTCTAACACCCCCCCGCACGTGCAAGGTGGGAACTCCGCACGGGAACATATCGACGAAGGTGGAGGGACACTCACACCATAAATAGGCCGGGCTTAATTTCCCGGTCCCTGGGCCGGACCTGATTTTCCTGACCCCCCGTGGGAGAATAATATATTAGCGAGGCATATTTGCTGCTCTCGAGATTCGAACATAGGACCTTCCGCTTTGATACCATGTCAAACAGCCATTTACTCCAAAAGCTTAAGCTGTCAGAGTGTGGTGTATCAATGTATATCAAGGGACTTTATTACTCTAACAATGATGACATGCATAGCTATCAGAAGAAGTTAGTTTTGCTTTTAGCATCCCCATGTTTAGAGCATTTGACTTAATGTGCTCATCTTTCTTAGTTTTCATCCTTTGCTGTCTCTCTATGAAAATATCTTTTGATATCAGGTACTATCTTTTGACGGGTTATCCAACAGCTGTGATTGTTTTACTTGAATCCATGTTTTTAATCAGTGGTAAATACTGATTTCCCATCCCTCATGTTGCATTGGCTGCCACGTCAAACTTCAAAGTTCCTCTTTGCATTTGGCATGATAGGAAATACCCAACATAATTATATTCCATTTATGTGTGCTACAGGAGCTGAAGGAAAGAATTGAGAGAGCGAAGGAAAAGAGTAGCAAGGGTGGTATGTTCACCTCTGAAAGTGAGTTCAGTGAAGAAATGTTAGACATCCGTAAGGACTTCGTCACCATTCATGGGGAGATGGTTCTTCTCAAAAACTATAGCTCCCTTAACTTTGCAGGTAAACCTTCAGTGTTGTCTTCTACATGTAATTGCAGTCGAATAATTTAATTGATACCTCTTGAAGCTTTCACTGCAACCTTTTAAATGCTGGACCGGCCTTCGACCTGTTTCTTTCAGTGGTTTGCACACCATGCAACTGATTGTGATTGTACCCAAAAGGGAAAAAAAATAAAAATTGAACAGCCCAGTCCGTCGGGGAAAAATGGTCAACCTGGTTATGTGCACCCTTTCAACTGAACAGTTTGAATGATTCCTCGCTCAAAATGGGTTCTTACTGACCTAACCCGTTTCTGTGGTTGGTTCCAGCACAAACCAGTCCATACATCCAGTCTGGTCCAGGTTTTAAGAACACTGGTTACATCTAGTCGGCTTTTAAGGTTCTTTGGGTTATGCCTCGTTCTTTGGGTCAGCTTTTCATGATGTGGCATGGTGGTTTCCCACTTTCCCTCTTCTTCCGAGAAATGGAAATGGTGTATTGCTTTGTTGGCAGCTTTGTGGGGGCATTTGGAGGGAGAGGAATGATAGATGTTTCAAGGACAACAGCCATTCCTCGGCTGTTATTGTTAGTAAGGTGTTCTCAATGATCAGGGAGTGGGATTCGTCACTGGGGGGTTGCGGTGTTGTATTTTAGTTTTGCTGTTCTTGTGTTCTGTTTTGCTGTCTTTTGTCTTTGTTTGGCTCCTTGGACCTTTTTAATAATATTCATCCTTCAAAAAAACAATATTTTAATAGGCCTCGTCAAAATACTGAAGAAGTATGACAAAAGGACTGGAGGAGTGCTGCGCCTGCCTTTCACACAACGTGCTCTTCACCAGCCATTCTTTACCACAGAGCCTCTTACTAGGTTAGTCCGTGAATGTGAAGCCAATCTCGAGCTCCTTTTCCCGTTAGAGGCAGAAGTCATTGAATCTGATCCACAAAATCAAACAAACACGGGTAATAACACAAATGCCCCTGAGACGTCATCTTTTCAAGAGGACACAATGGACATATACCGAAGCACTCTGGCTGCAATGAGAGCCATACAGGGCCTCCGTAGAGCAAGCTCCACCTGCAACCCTTTATCATTTGCATCTTTCTTTCAGAACCAAGACGAGGATGGCACGGGTGCCGTTACAGATGACAACTCAGTTTCCAACTCCTCACCAGCCTTGCAAAATGAGGAGCCTGATCAAGATGATGACCATTCCAGCAAGTTGAAGCTTGGGAAGTGAGTAATGAGTAAACCTGATTTGTTTCTCAATTTTGACTAGTTACCACGTTGGTTTCTTTAGATGCAGCCTGCAACAGGGATAGAATAACCCTCGTTTGTGTATACAGTGTAAAGATTTCCCTTAATAAGCCATTTCCTTGGTAAATTCAGACAATGATTTTCTTTGAAGCGTTTGATTGTAATTGGCAGGTTCAGGTTCAGGTTCTCGTTTCTATTCTATCAATGCTTGGTCTGTTTGATCAACAAAAAATTCAGTATGGTATAATTCTTACTGTCTTCCCTTTTTCTCTCAGTTACATGGCTCTGAGATGGTCCTTGCTCTCCAGTGAGTGAGTGCAGAAAAATTCCTCAATTCATCTCAAGGCCAAGTTCTTTTACCAGCGAGGAAATATGAGTTCATGGAGCTGAGATATGTAAGAAAGGCAAACCAAACACAACCACCTTGCCTTGTGTCCATTTTGCCCTTTCGGTATTATTTGAAAGAAAGATCACTAGTGTTCTTGGGTGTAACAAGTGTAACAAAAACAATTGTTGAACAAGTCCCATCTCTTGGAAAATTTCAACTTGCAGAGACAAGTGGATCAATGCCTTGTTTACTGATATTTAATACTGGAGCATTATGGCCCGACAGCTCTAAACTCATATTTGTCTCTCAAGAAATGAAACGTTGAAATGGACCTATGTCATCTTTGTTTCTTTTCCCTTAGTTGTCGGTAGGGATGGCATGGCCAGGGCCCAGCTTACTCAGCAAGAGGGGAAAGAAAAAGGAGGGAGAACTGACCACCTATAGTCTACCTGCACAGCACAACATTTTCAGCCACAAAAATTCACTTGGAATGCTGGGAATTATTATTTTTCTTTCTTTCTTTTTCTTCCTCCATGATTGCAGGCAGCCTGTGGGTAATCAATCAACCCATTTATAAAATAAAAAAAGAAGAAGAAGAAGAAGAAGAAGAAGAGGAAGAGGAAGAGGAAGCATGATGCCTGCACAAGTGATAGGAGGGAAGGTATGGCCACACCATGAGTAGTTGCCGCACGGGCTTTAAGCCATCACTCATTACACAAGTTGGCTACCTGAAGGTCCCTAGACCCGAAAGGAGGAGATGTTGGTTTGAGATCCTCTCTGTACACTTTTGCCAGCTCACATTGTGACATGAGCCAAAATAAAAAATAAAAATGAGGCAGATCCAGAATTGGAGTGGGGCATGCCACAGCTTTAAAACCTTCTAGGAGTCGACTGTGATGTTTATATATGGTCCAAACCATTCACAAAACTCAAAATATTAGGTGGATCCATAATTTCTGTGGCCTTATGAAGGTTTCAACGCTGGGTGTTTCCCTCATTTTTTGGGCTCATATGGATGCCATATAGACATCTCAGTCAGTGGGCCCTCTATGGGAACTTTCATTCATCTGAGAATAATCGATCCACAGTTGAAGACAAACATAATAATGTTATGAATGACCGTGTCAAAGGCCGGCCCCAATTTGTTGGAATTGAAGACCCTTAGCTATCAGACATTGTCTGCTTCATTTCGTAGACAAACATTGCGCTTGCCCTGTTTCCACCTTTTTTCATAGTTATTATTAAAATTTTGCTCATCTCAGTGGCCCTCACCATGGATGAAGATTGATTTTGGAATATCCCACATTGGATAATCCTAACCCTTCTCTTGGTGGTCAACTAATAGACGGTTGAAAGAAAAGATATCTAGCCAGTAAAGGCTTGTGATCTTCTGTCTAGGAGATTTCTGCAATTCGGGCCATCACATGAATGGACAGCCATACACCCACATGAAGCCAACACTCCGGACGTTTGTGGATAAGCACCACTCTATTTTAAATAATTCCTCTAATTTTATTTTTAAATATTTTAAGCTGTAACGCGGTTGAATGTGAACAGAAGTGGGACATGCGGGGCTAAGATATGTATGGTCGGATCATTAACACAACAAATGAGCACTTTTTGATACATGATGTGAGCACAAAATCTGAACCATCCTTGTGATGCAACACCCCATAAAACCGTTGAGGCCCAACTTTCAGCCTGACCCAAAACTCTGGTGGTCATGGAAAAAAGAAACGGATATCTCCCTTGATTAGCCTCTCTCTTTGCTATGGCCCAGTAGAGTTTTGGATCAGGCTTAAAGTTGGGCCTTTCGGGTTTCATGGGGTGCTGTATTATGTGGACGGTTCAGATTTTATGCCCATAACACGTGTGTAAAAGTAGGCATATATATATATATATTCCAGCATCTCTCTCTCTCTCTCTCTCTCTCTCTCTCTCTCTCTCTCTCTCTCTCTCTCTCTCTCTATATATATATATATATAAGATGGTAGCTGAGGGTAGCGGAGGGTGCAAAGGCAGGTTTGTTGATTCAATAAAGCATGCATGGGTTATAAGCAGAAGAAATGTGGCCAGTATGAGTATTTTCTCCATTGTCAAATTGGTGGAATCTCAACCATGCAAATGGGCCCGTGGTTCACTGATCCAAGCTCTTGATAGCATGAGGCCTGCTTTGTATGCCCAATGCACCTACTCCTAGAAGGTGGAATCCTAACCTTTAATAATAGGGTTTTTTTTTGTTTTTGTTTTTTGAACTGCTTTTGAGGAGAGAAACTACTAAAATGCCTTTGGCTAATTCCTCTTTAAAAAAAGTGATCAAGTGGAGAATTATAGGACCAACTGGCACGTGTACGACATCCAACCCGTTTAGCATGCATCTAACCATGATGATCAGATCAACCAAAGATCTGGCTGTTCAAATCATCAAATAGGCCACACATTAATCTAAATATTTTGGGGTTATGTACATTGTGTTTTTTTAATCCATTTATAACATATTTTATGATTGGACCGTCCAGAATTTTGGTTCATCTGATTATCATGCAGTTATGTTTGTTGTATGATTTTGGATGTCATATCCATAACACGTTGACCCAACAACTAAGCTTTACCACTTTTTAAAGATACAAAGCAAAAAAGTTAAAAATAAAAAACGAGGACATTTTAGTCATTTTGCTCCTCCGAAAGCACCTCACCCCTTTTGATTAATCCAGCTTTATTTGTTAAAATCTGAGTTACTGGAGACTTTTTGAGTAAAAATCTAATGATAATAAGAAATAGATGGTTTATACATAAAGAAAATGCAGCAACAGTCCAGCTTCAACTAAGAAAATGGGAAATATTTTAAAGCTAGAATCTTACACTGATGGTGATTTTAGTTGGCAGGGGCGTACGTCCTGGGTGAGGCCCATTCCACCATTGAGCCATTGGCCCCACCTAAAAATTAGAAAAATACAACTCCCAAATATCTTTCTCGACCGGCCAAATAATGGAAAGATAAAACCCTTCTACTCTGTTTCGAATTTCGGTAGTGACCCTCCCGTACCAACTCGGTACTGGTTGTTATGGAAAAATATATTTGGGCCCCTCCATTATGCATGTGTCTTATCCACACCGTCCATCTATTTCTAAAGATCATTTTACAGCATTAGCCTAAAATCGATACAGATCCAGATCTCAGGTGGAACACATAATAGGAAACTGTAGTTATTTTACTCCTATCATTAAAAACTTATCAGGGGACACAAAAGTTTTGGGTAAAGCTGATATCTGTGTTTTCCATTCATCCAGGCATGTGTAACCTATTCAACAGGTTGGATGGAAAATAAACATTACATTGGGCCCTAGGAATTTTTAATAGTCAGCATTCAATCGCTACAGTTTCCTGTGATGTGGTCCACCCAAGAATTGGATCTATCTCAATTTTGGACTCATATTCTAAAATGATCTTGAAAAATGAATGGACGGCGTAGATAACATACATACATCATGGTGGGTTTCACATAGCTTTTCCAGCACCAAACTGGGTACTGTAGGGGTGAGTACCGAAGGCGAGTCCGTTGTACTCAGCCAGCAAAGAAGAAATATAATTTTAAAGGTTTGTCCAGCTTGATGTCCTGAGAATCACGTGCATTCCCTAACCCAAATGCTCTTGGAATTGAGAAACGGTCTGCTATTCGGCCTTCTCCGCACGCATTTTTACCGCATACGTGGATCCTCCATCATGGCCAGACCAAATAGTACACTGACCCTCTGATCCTAACTGGCTGATTGGTGGACATCCAACGGACAATGGTCCAATTCCAACATCCGACGTGCGAGGGACGCATTTTAATGCATCGAATTATTACAGTCTCGTTGGCTGGCGTTGCACCGTACAATCCCGTTTTACTTTCTCCCAAGTTGTGCCAGGCTGTCAGCAATCCAAACAATTGGTCAGTTTCCATGTCCCTAAAATTGTGTAAAATGTCCCTAGATTTAGCGGTCAGGATCTTTCAACTGAGTTCATTTTTGTCACTTATTCAATTCAAGTTGAGAGTGGACAGATCAATGGTCTGGATTAGATAACCTTCGGGTGCACTTGCCATGGCTGAAAATGCGAGTATAGGGGTCTATCCTACTATAATTCCTATTTTAAATTGTTTAATAAATAAAAATAATAGCTAACTACGTACCTCCTCCGGATCCGCTACTTACGCGTCTACTTCCACTTTTGCGGTTGCATCTCGAGGGGAGTGGAGTTGGTGAGACCCCTGCAAGATGTGTGTATTCTGTATCCACCCCATCTATCCGTTTTTCCATATCATTTTAGTGTTTTACACAAAAAATGAAGTAGATCCAATTATAAGGTAGACTCTGCCATAAGAAACAAGGTGATTGGCTATTAATGGGATACAAAAGAATTTGATATTTGTTTTTTCCATTGTGTCGTATGTGGCCTTATAAATAGATTGGATGGCAAAAAAATTCTAAGGAAACGGAAACATTAAGGTGCGCCCAAACAAGTTTTTAATAGTTGGGTGTTCAAGTACCACGGTTTCCTATGGTATGGTCCACTTGATAATATGATCTGCTTCATTTTTTGAAAAATATTCTAAAATGATCTAGAAAAATAGATGTACGGTGCATACAGAATACACACATCAAGGTGGGCCCCACGTTAAGGACCACACTGTATATATATGTGTGTGTGTGTGTGTGTTTTGTTTTGTTTTGTTTTGTGTTATTTTTACGTGTAAGCGACACCTTAGTAGGACATGTTAGGACAATAGAATGAATTGAATGGCCCAGTTTTTATACATACTACCATGAGTAAGTTTATCTACACATGACTACAGTTGGGATCACCCATTTCAGAGTAAGGGCAATGAAATGGACGGTTCACATCATAGGACTGTCTTAGTTGTGGGCCCAAGCGCATGTTCCTGGCTACCCAAAAAAAAAAGGGAGAAAAAGCGTTCCCAAAATCTCCATAACATATAAGGCTCGGACATTTTGCCCGTGCAATACATTTTAAGAGTTGTGGAAATGAGATTTTGAGATAAATTAGCCATATTTGTGTAAATTTAAAAATCTTGAATTTTAGCCCATTCATTTTTTATTTTATTTTTTGGCACCAGCAGCCTACTCCAACACCTTAGGCTATGGCCATAATAACAATTGCCTAATACTTATCTGAACATCTATTGTGCCATCTTATGTTAGTGGTTGATCTAAAGCTTAAGAGAGAAACAAGCGGCAATGGGTCATCCATTGAGGGTGACCTGATCTCTTCCCCTCTATGCATGCCATCCTTTGATTTTTCTCTCCATTTTGAAATTCTCCCCCAACTTTTCTCACCAGTCTCTCTCACTCTTCCCTAACGGTGAAAAGAGAAGCTTTCGGCATATTAACTCAAAAACTAACCTTTGGAATATGGGTCCCAACAAATGAAATTCTATTTTCTATATATTGGATTATACAACATCTTGTAAATGGCTGTACTGAAAGTAGTCAACCATCCTAATTCAACAAAACATTTAAATTTTCTAAACACAATATATCAGTGATTGGAACTTTATTTTAGATTGTTTAAATTCATTTAACACATGTGATGGGTACAATTTATGAATTCCTTAGCATCAAGAATTACAATCTACTTAATCATAGAATAAACTCCCAACCTAAAATCTTTGATACCCTGGCAAACATCAACTCATAATAAAGCACTGAGAAATTGTACATTTAGTCCATATAAGCTTAAATTCAACCATGCAAATCATGGGCCGGTTTTTTTTTTTTTTAATGACTCTTATACTGACAATTACACTGAATTATTTTTCAACTTACCAATTGGTGAATATATATCAGACAATGAAATGAAATATTCAACAGTCCTAATGCAACAACATTATGCCTATCAATTGCAGCCTATGATCTCTAATCAATCTGAATTTTTTAAATTGATTATCAACCATCCTACTCTATTGAAATATTGAATAACTTCAAAACTAAATATTGTGAATTTTTAAAATTGTGTGCGGCACCCAAGTAAGTTTAATTAAATTGTCCACATTCAACTGAATAAACCCAAATTTAGTGGGTGCTAGCTTCCAATCTAGGATACCTTTGCATCAATGGCCATACATGGTGGTCCCTAACAGATGAGTGGTGTGGATCACTGAACCATGTGCCTCACTGATACAAACTGAAAAATCCTATCAACCAACCAATTCTTTTCTCCTGATGCTGTCTTTCACGTAACCTTACTTGGAAAGGGAGATATCCTCAGTCCATCTTTTCCTTCCATCTAACCTTTTGCATCTCTTTCTCTGTCGAAAAGCATACCTTCCTTCCTCGGTGGGTTTTCATTTTTAACCTTTGTCTTTAGTTTCTCAAAAAAGTATACAATAGAAATTGAAATCACAAAGGCCCGCTTCCCACTTTCGAGTCCGATAGAGAGAGAATTCACAATTCAAGATCAGATTAGGTGGAGAGATTACTTGATTGTTGGCAGAGGTAAAACTGGTAAGTTCTCCCTTCTAGGAATAAGATCATCCTATGTTGTAATCCACGCTTTTCATCTGGTAATTTTATTGTTTTCATATGGTGGTTTTGAATGTCCACTAGTTTTTTTTTTTTTCCCTGTAGAATGTTCTGCTGAATCTTGTTTTCGTCGTCTTGATTTTCTTTTTTTTGGACAGCTTTTCGGCTTTGTTGAGGATTTTTGTTCTCATGCATGGTTGGAGAATTGATGTTGTCTAGTGTTTTGGCCCGCTGGGAATTCGTTTTGGAATTCGATCATTTCTTCTCTAAATTCTTTGATTCGATTTTGTACCTCTGCAGATGTTTTCTTCTTGTTACTATGAAATAAAGAGCAATTAAAGTACTGTTTTGGTGTTTGATCATTTGAAGCTATCTTTCGATTTTAATTGACAAATTGATGATAGTGAGTTGCTTATAATACCAATATTTTTTCAACAGGAAATTGCATCTGAATCTATGTAAAGCTAGCCCATTAAGTGCAGTTTTTGTAGACATACAGATTCTTTTTTCGTTTCTTTATTATTATTATTATTATTTGCTTTTAGCTCTTTGTTTGCACACATTTACATATTTAAATCTGATATAGGATCACCCAAACAAAGTACTTTAGAATGGACCTTCCTTTTCTCAAAATGCTAACCAGATTTTTAGAATCATCCAATCATAGTGATTTGAGAGAGATGTGTAACAAAAGGTGGGCCCCACATGATGAATGATAGCCATTATAATCATACCTTCCTGAACAATCAATACTAACCGTTCAATTCTAAAACCACTAATCGATGGCTGGGATCATCTGATGGAAGTGAAATGAGAGGGATGGACAATCCAACGTAAGCCCACATGATGGACGGTCGAGTTCGATTCTTAGATCTCTTTAATATACTCAATATAGACCACCCACTTCTTAAACCACTAATCAGATGATTAGGATCATCCAATCAAAGTGATTTGAAAAAGTGACAATCAAAGGTTGTCCATACATGATAGACAACCCACATTATGCTTAGAGCTGGCCCTCTAATATAGTCAAAATGAACCATGCATTTCATTAATCATTAATATTATTGTTAAAATGGTTAGGTAAAAGTGACTTGAAAGGGACAAACAGTCAAAGGTGAGGCCCCACATGATGGAAAGATCCACATTAATACTTTGACCTCTTTTAGTTCTTAATATAGACTATCAATTTCTAAAACTACTAATATGATGATTAGGACTGTTTAATCAAAGTGATCTGAGAAGGATTGGTAATCAAAGGTGGACCACACATTATGGATGATTTATATACACAATATGGACCACCCATCTTCCCAACCAGCAATCAGATACTGGGGACCATTTGATCAAAATGATTTGCATATTATATTAATGATCAAAACCTTGTTAGTGTAATTAATAGGAATTGTCCATTCCATATCAATTTTTTATTTTTTTTTATTTTTTTTTATTTTTACAAACGCACACACACCCCCACACACTTATGCGGTAGTGGGCTTTCACCACCTATGGATACTCGAACCCTCGCCCGGCTGTTGAAACTCCTTAAAGAGTCTACCACTGGAGCAAGAGTAAGGATCCATATCAATTGATTGGATGGCTAGACCATCGGATCAAGGTGAGTTGAGAAGGAAGATCGGTCCTAGGTGGGCCAGTGGAAAAAGACTATATTCATCTTTTTTGAATACGTACTCTAAATGCAGATATTTTCAAGCAACTGTAGGAAAGTGACTTGCATAGGAAAAAAACAAAATAAACTAGATGCCCCGAAAAGACTTCTGAGTTCTGACCCAAGAAGTATCTTGGATCTTCAAATAGATCCAGAAATCATTAATACGTTTCCTAGGGTTGTGAGACCTTGAATGCTATCTTCTTTGTAACCACTCAACCTGCATTCAGTCAGTCAATTCATCAAACACATGGTAATTAGTCTGACATGTTCTCATGTTCGGGCCATGTTTTTGCAGCAACTAACAGAACAAAAACGCTGCGCTCGTTTTTTTTGTTTTTTCCTTGCCAGTGTATCTGACAGTTTGTGATCTGGGACTTGTATAACTTTGCAGGAGGAAATGGAAGGGGATGCGAATCAGCGGTCAGCTGTCGCTGAAAATCCAAAGGCCACTGCCGATCTAAACATAAAGAAACGAAAGGGAATTCTTTCTCGCATCTGGAATGGCATCTTCAGAAGACGAAATGGGGATTTTGAGAAAAAATTGCAACACCTTTTCAAGGAAGAAGCTTCTATTCATGCAAGGATGAAGAGAAGGGCTCAAAGATGGAGAAAGATGGCTAGGAACCTTATTGTTTCCTCTGTTGTTCTTGAGGTCAGTCTTGTATTGCATTTTCTTTTTTACATGACTGCTTCTACATGAAACCTGAGGTTATGTGCATTCCTTTCTTTTTTTCTTTTTTCTTTTTAAAAGCAAGGTAAATGAAGGGTTTGCAGAATCATTCCCTTCTTCTTTTTTTACTTGGCTCAGACAAACCTTCTTTGCTCATCCGCTCTTGGAGATCGCTTTTGTGAATAGATGTCACCCTCTGTTGCACTTAAAAAAAAAGAAGAAGAGAGAGTAGAATAAAAGAAAGAAGTTGCCTGTAAAGGGATTTTTTGGAATTATTATCTGTACTGTTTGTTGTTATCCGTCTGCCATTTTTTGTCTCCTACCCTGTTCGTGGTATTGGCTTTGGAAAGAAACCATAACTTTCAATTATTGCGATCAAACTCCCATAAGAAGACAAAACCATCCACTGTCGATGTGGAAGCGTGTAAGGAAAAAAACAAATTTGAAAATTTTGGACGAAGATTGAGAGCTTGCGGTTTCTTCTTCTATTGTGTAGTCTTTCAAGGAAAAAAAGAATAAAAGATCCAAAACTCAAATTCCTCTTCCTAGTGTGCTTAATGCAGGCGACAAGGATTTTATTTGGGCCTTAAAAGGTCCCAATATTTATATCTAGAGAGAAGAAAGAAATGAGAGAAACCATGATATTCAAATTTTGGACCATCAGATCCACAAAAAATGGTAATGTTCTGTTTGGCTGACAGTCCTAAAATGATTTTTTTTTCCCCTGAAAATAAGATCCGTGGAAATGATACTTTTAGAAATCAATTCCAAAAAAAAAAAAAATAATAATAAAAAAATGGTGTTATCTTGAAATGCTGTTTGGATGGCGTAGACTATTTTCATGTTTTTCCTTAACATGCTATTTGGATGTCAATGTCTGAATAGAATCATTTTATGAAAATAACATAGTATGATGCAGGCATCAACCCAATTGCACATATCCCATCCTTTAGTTGATCATATTTCGAACTCTATCAAACATAGGTATGGTGATTGGACCATTCATCAAGTAACCCATCCTAGTTGGGGCCTTAGTCCTACTCAACTGTGCCTACTGAGTTTGTACATTCAACCCTTCTGTTTTTAACTGTTCATCTACAGCCATTGATTGGATTTTGGATGGTTACTGATATTTTGTTTTAACTGTTTGTTCACAGCCACCGTTGTATGGGAACTACCATGCAGCTCACTTCCTACTGTGCACTTGACGTATGGGAAGGTGGTTTGGGGACTATTCACCTAGTGGGATAGCCCAGTCAAAAAAACCACATGGATCTGATAATCCTAGACTTCACTTCTACCCACTAATTGTAATCATCAATACTTGATGACCTATGGTTTAACTGAAAGTCCGGCCCCTGATAGAGTGGAATTCAGAATAGGATTCATGTAGCTGACACCAATTAATTGGGATAAGGCTTAGATGATGACGACGACAATGATGATGATTTGAGATTGATAGACTAAATTGTCAGGATCCTCTAATATCTGTGGTTCTCGAAATATCATCCACCTAAGGCTGGGCTTAGCGGAGTGGCAATCCCAATCCACCTCCTATGGCATGTGTAGGTTGGTAATGTTAGGTAGGTGTTAGGGGATTTCCTAGATGTTCATTATGGGTAATGTTTTGATGAATATGCAAAGTTACCGTAGAGGGAGAGTCATAGAGAGAGACACACCATGGTGGAGAAATGAAGGAAGGGGGGTCATTATAGTGTTGTGTCTAGGGTTTAAAATGATTAAAAACTAAGTAAAAACTATTCCCTCTTAATTTACATTTGGGCAATTTTAGCTTGTAAAATTTTTCAAAAAATCTTGTTGTTTCTTTCCTTTTCTTTCCTTTTTTTGTTTAACAAAAATGCGATCCAAACATCTTATTATCTCTTGCCACATGTAAATAAAAGAAATTTTTTTTTTTTTTTTTAAAATGGAAACTAAAATTAACGATTTTTGGAGTCATCAAACAGGGCATGCGCATATTGGATCAGAGGAATGATATGATCCTTCACTTGAGGCTTTGCAAAGTGTATTGGAGTTTTTGGTTCTGACAAGTTAGGCCCATGGCTCAGGAATCGAGACGATTGCTTAGTTGCATTCCACTGTGGATAGACCATGCCTCAAATATCTCCTTGATCGAGAGATCCTAAAATCCTAACCACAGAAGTTGGTCTTTTCTATGCTACCTTAGTACAAATATGGGCATTGGGTAGATCAAGGATTGGGATTGACAGATCCTCATAATTGAAAATATCTGGGAATGGGTACAAGCCTACAAGGATTAGTCACTGCTCATACTTATGGTCATATAGTTCCCTAATAATGTCAGATGTTGAATTTGTCTCCCAATCAGCACGATTCACTAGAAATTCTTAATAACTAGCAAGTTGAGAATCAAAATCCCAGAAAATTGGATTTCAGGAGTTCCTTACCCTTATTCAATTATCCCACTGAGGACTCTAGTTTTTTTATGGACCCAAGTATTGTAGGGCTTTTCAACCACCTCTAGGTCATGCATCAAAATGTTTGGATTGTCCTATCCAAGAAATTTTGGGGCATACATGGTGCCTAGAGGACCAATGATATCACTGAACTGTTGGTCCCACTTGTCGGATTGCAAAGTCTTAATTAGAAGATCCAGTTCCTCATCGGGTAAACCGTTGTTTTCTTTTCATTGCTTCCTTGGTTTGATACTTAATTATTCTCAGGAGAATTATTTGCAAAGTGTGGTGCTTATTGCCATCTATTTTTCCAGGTTGTTGCAGTGGTTTATGCAATCATGATCACAAGATCATTAAATTTGAACTGGAAAATGAGGGCAGTACGAGTTCTCCCGATGTTTGCCTTGCCTGCTCTGTCTTTTTTAATCTATTCAACACTTGTAAATTTCACAAGGATGTGTAAGTATCTCAAACTGTACTTTAAGCAGAATTCTTGTCATCTTTCCTTCTATGGTTGAAGTCTCTATTATTGTTTGTGGTGATGTTTACAGACACCATATTCTTTTTCAACAGATTTATCTCATAATGATATTCTTGCTATGGTTGCAATCTTTTAGCTCAAAAGATTAGTTGTTCGATATATGCAATGCAAACTAATTTTATTTTGGGTGTTGGAAATTTGCTTCAAAACATGCTAGTGGAAAATTTAGTGGTTTTAAATTCTTTATGTTCCTTTCTGATTTGCAAAGTTGTTTCTATGCATCACTTATAAGTAGAATGAGTTTTCAAGTATCTCTTTTACGTTCTTGTTGAAATTTTTAGTGAGGGTGGTTGGGTGATTGTAGTATTACTAAAATATTTTGAAGATTCTTACCCTCTAAAATTACTTTAGACAATCCTTATGTACATGCTTCTTTTTTATTAAGAAACGAGGCTGAGTCAACTCTGATTTCTGAAGTTCCATTTGCAATGTCAATACCAAGAGAAATATTAGAGAAGGTTCAGTATCACTACAAGCTCAAATTGTATTGATTGCATATGTTTGCAAACATGCAACATAATATTCGATGGATGATTCTTGATGGATCCTGACACATCTGTATAAAAAGAAAAAGGAATTTCAGGGAATTTATGTTTCGCATGTGCTTAGGGATTGGCCAGCTGTAATCATAGCGATCTGTTGAAAGCGAAGCTCATCAGCTGGTGGAAATGCCTACTTCAGGCTTTTGGAAGCTCAACATCAATTGATCCTTACCGTTAAAAAGAAAAAAGAAGAAGAAGAAGAAGTCAATTGATCCTTTGTGGAAAGTCTTGGGAATTGTGGGATTAGTGAGTTTTAAGATATACGGTACCATGCACATGAGCTTTTATGGAACTGTTGAACTGGGTGAAGCTTGCGATCCAAGGCCCTCAGAGAAGGGTTGAGAATCTTTACAAAAAGTTAATTAAGTCCCGTCGTTGTGGAGGGTGACTCTTCTAACATCATTTTTTGAGCTTCTACACCTCCTTTTGGAGCTTGGGAAGCTCAATTTTGTGTTTGTTGAAATCTGGGCTATTGCATCTAGGCTAAACATTTTGTTTGCCCATGTGGAAAGGGAGGCTAAGTTTACAGTTGATAGGCTTGCTAAGGACAATGCTGGCTGAGAAAAGATTTACAGTAATAAAGTCTCTCTCTGTCTCTATGACAACCAATGTTCGAAGTATCTATGATATTATTGAAATATCTCCGATATTATCTTTATCTCCAGCTCAGCGATACCGATAACACTGGTACCGATACCGATAGTGTTGGTAGTATTAGAAATTCCAGGTATTAGCAATGTATCGCTAAGTATCGTCAACGTATCAATATCACTAATGTAATCACTAATATTTTCAACTATGTAAATTCTAGGTGTCGCGCCAATGCATCAATATCGCCAATATTTTCGACTATGTAAATTTTAGGTAATGCTTGTATCATAAGTGTATTGACAGTATTTCAATAATATCACAAACATATTGATATCATCAAAATTTTGTTTATTAGAAAAAAAAATATATTTCAAATTTTTTCATGGGCACATGGTTGTATGTAGTGTTCAGTTTGTCATTGATAATATTTCGATATTATAGATATTGCAACATGCGTGATATTGAAACCACAATTTTTCATTTCCTTTTCAATTATTGATAATTTCTTGGTGAAATATCATATGTTGTTGATATTTTGCAATATTGATGGATGTTTGGGTGGAAGGTTGGATGGTTAAATAGGTTGGATGGGATGGTTGGACTGATTTCTTACAAAAACACATGCTTTTAAGGCCCCATTAAATGGAAACTTGTTATGTATGCATTCTTTTTGCAATTTTTATTTATTTATTTATTTATTTGAATATTTCTAAACATGCAAATATGTACATTTTAACATCTCCTGAAGTTTCGCTGAAAATTCCACCGTTTTTCTCATGTTTCCCCACATTTCCGGTTATTAGCAATATTATCAGCGAAATCGATATTGTTTCTGTATCCCTGGCCAACAAAACTTGTAGCGATACCGATATTTCGAACACTGGTGACAACAGAACTTTGGTAAACCGAGAAAAGATTTACAAGAGAACAAGAATGGAGAATAAGCATAGACACCACACTACACCTCAAAAGGATTGATGACAAGTAGTCATTCAATAACTAAATAATATAGAATCAATTCTCCAACAACACTAAAATTGCTCTGTACAAAACCCTTTAAAGTCTCATAAGCCACAAGTACAAGCTACAATTTCCACCAAGCTATTGGGAAAACCTCTTTTGCCTTAGCTGCATTATTACAGAACGTTTCTTCCATGCTTTCCAAAGCCTATTGAGCAAGACAAGTCTCCAGAAGATGTTCCTTTTCAGGCTGAAACCATCCCTATTCCATGCCTCAAAAAGTCTGTTGATCATCCTAGGCATCACCCAAGCCAACTTGAATAGATTAACGAAACGTCAACAAACAAACCTTGTAAAGTCAATATCTGTGATCATCATCTATCTTTTACTCAAAGCATTAATCAAAGCGGCAACAGATTCAGGTGGAGTGGGGGAGTATCTATTTCAAGACATTAGCAAGTGCAAATTGTTCAAAAGTAGGAGAGGGAATACAAGTCCAATGCGTGATTCAAAGTGGGTGTGCCAACTGAGTCAAATGGTCGTGCAATTTTGTCTATTCCTCATGTGGTCATTGGTGAGAATCTTTTCCTCTCATTTTGGCAAACAAGCCATTACCTTGGGAACCTTGATATGACAATATTGAAGCCAATGTCAAGGCCACCTTCTTGCTGTTATCTCCTAAAAATGAAGCATAGAATGACTCCAAGGAACTTCTTTGATCTTTCACTATATTACGGTTCCATCCGCCTCTCTCCAACTGAAGGCTCTACCTCTTCAATTGCTTCATTTGTTCCCACTCTCTTTTTCTCTCAAAACATAAGAAGAAGAAGAAGAAGAAGATATCAACCAGTAATTTTATCTTATATACACAAGTCTAGTCGTTGTACTTTTCCCCAGCAATTATGGGAGGATTCCTGGAGCCAACTCCAAATATCTGGGATGAGGCTAAGATGATGATGATAAAGAGAATGTATTAATTACTAATATTTTTTAAACATAGTAATAAATACATTATTTTTTAAAATAATATTGATAAAAACAATGTGTAGTCCTTAAAATGGAAGAATAGTCAAGTACACCTAGTTTACTTTAGCTTTAAGTGCACCTTGATGCTTTTAAACATGTGCATGGTCCAATACTTGACATGGACCATCCATAAGGTTTATCCCATTCTTAATTGGCTACCATGAAAAGGATCCCACTGATTAGGGATCTTAACCCTATGGATGTTAGCCCTCTTTTTTCTTTTTCATTTTTTTAAATTTATTTATTACTGTCAGATTTCCCGGCCATAGTTAGCATGGCCATGATCCCCTTTTGAAGTGATTGTTTAGTGATATAGCCTATCAATGTGGCCCTAGCTATACACTATGTTTATTTAACATATATATTAACTTAGTAGGCATGAGCTATTCATATGCAGTGTAACTATTATAGAAAATAATAGATTTGTGAAAGCGTCCAGTTATCATGACAATTGTATGTTATCTAGTGTCTAATAATTTATGTTGCATAGATGCTGTATTCTGGATCCACTCAACTTCTTTGTGAGAAGGTAATGAAACGACTGATATTGATTCAATATCAACAAGGTCCTTGATCGAGTTTTTGAACCTTGGTAATGAATGTTACTCCATAAGTTTGACAATTTGCATGCACTTGTGAAGATATAGACCTCCTCGATCCAACCTTGTTTACTTTGCAATTGCAGTTGTCAATGTTTTATTCTACTTGGAACACTCTTAATTGCAAATTTTTTAAAAGGATTCTTATGCCTTGTTTTTAAACATATTACTGTGGACTCAATCATCATCATCATTTTAGCCACTCTCCAAGAAATTTGGAGTTGGCTTTGAAATTGTAAATTAGTGGAAGTTCAACTATCAGCTGCCCACAATTCACTGTCCTTCCTCTTTTATGTGGGTGTCCGAAGCATCAGTAGTAGAGGCTCATGGTGACACTGCCAAGGTATTAAAAAAGGGTTAGGTAATGACGTAACAGCCGTTATGGGGAAAATGGCTTGTAATGGTTCATAATGGCTCATTACGAGGCTGATACAATTTTTTCAATAAAAAAAGGGACCCTAACAGCTGTTACAATCGCCGTTATCGTTCTTGAATACCTTGGACACCACTCACGTGCCAACACGGTTCCACCTAGCATTGACTTGTATCGTAACTATTTTAGGCGTGCCTTGAAAGGGAAGCATTCAATTTGGGTCATGGATAAGGGTGGCAATGGGTTTGGGCGGGCCGGCTTTGGACCGGTCTTGGACCTATTAGTTTAGCATGTGGGCTTGGGTCTGATGTGGATGGGCCAGATCAATTTTTGGGCAGGCTTGGGCTCTCTCAAAACCCATTCTCCATAATGAAAACCCAAATCTAGTTGAGGTAATAGGAGGACAAATGAGTAGAAGAAAGCCAACAATATATATTTAATAGTAGTAGGAAGAAAAAGATAGGTTGAATACAGATCAACGAATGATTAACTCAATTTGGTGGGGTAAGGAAAAGCACTGGTTAGTAGTGGACGTGAATGGTTCAGTTGGAGGCATGCTAGTGATATGGAATTCAGTGATTTGGAGCAAAGAGGATAGCTGGATATGGAGTTATTCGGTGTCCGTGGTGTTAAAGGAAAGGGGGTCTGATTTCAAATGGTGCTTCTCATCAGTTTATGGGTTGTGTAAACCGAAACATCGCGGCAAATTTTGGACTGAATCAGATTTATGTCGTTCAAGGTGGGACGTTCCATGGTGTGTGGGAGGAGATTTCAATGTAGTTAAAGTCCTGCGTGGGAAATCAAATGGAGGTTGGATTTCTAAAAGTATGAAAAACTTTTTCGAATGGATCTTTAAAAACGGGATGATAGACCTTCCGTTAGGAGGTCCAACGTTCACATGGTCAAATAGGTAAGCGCAACCAATAAAGAGTAGGCTAGACAAATTCCTCATATCCCCGGAATGGGTGGAGAAATATCCGATGATTAATCAATGTGGGTTACCTAGACCTTTTTAAAAAAATAAAAATAAAATCATTGTCCAGTTCTTCTGGAGGTGGATGAGGACTGGGAACCTCAGCCTTTCCAGTTTCAGCTAGCATCGTTAGAGGATGAAGGCTTTGGGGTAAAGATTGTTGAGTGGTGGTAATCCTTTTTGGGTCAAGGGGGTGATAGCGTTAATCTCTTCCAAAAATTAAAGTTGCTAAAACAGAAGATTGAAGAATGGAAAAAAGAGGTTTTCAATGACTGAGAGGAGGAAGAGACTAACATGCCTCTAGAGATTCAAAGGCTAGATTCCAAAGAAGAGGAAGAAGGTCTCTCGGAAGAGGAAACGACTTGGAGGGAAGTACACAAAGCTAAATGCAACGTTAGGCTGAGGGAGGAAGAAATTTAATGGCGACAAAGGTCTAGGGCAATATGGTTGAAAGCAGGGGATAAAAACACCAAGTTCTTCCATGCGATAGCTAGCACTAGAGCATGTGTGAATAAGGTATATCCTCATTAGTAGCGGATGGTCAATGGATTGAGGGGAAAGATAAAATTTGCAAAACCATAGTCCAATTCTATGAAAACATTTTGTCAAAGGAAAGTGAACCTAGGTGTCTCTTGATAATTTGTATTTTGAATAAATCTCAGCAGAAGAGGCGGCTTTGCTATAACACGCTTTTTTATGAAGATGAAATCAAGAGAGCGTGGCAAAATTGGGAAGTGACAAAGCACCAAGGCCAGATGGTTTTCCGTTAGTATATATTTTTAATTTTTTTCCAGAAATTCTGAGAATGTGCAAAGGGAGATGTGGTTGGCTTCATGCAAGAATTTTTCAAGAAAGGCTTAATAGTGACACAAATAGGGGCTACGTTTATAGCGATGATACCCAAAAAGGAATTAGCTGAATGTTTGAAAGATTTCCATCTTATAAGACATTATCAAAGGTGTTGGCTTCAAGATTTAGGAAGGTACTGGGTAATGTTATTTCAGAGTCTCAAGGAGCCTTTGTCGATGGAAGACAGATTTTGGATTGCTCTTTGCTAACCTATGAATGTGTTGGCTCTTGTTATAGAAAAGGGAAGGAAGGTATAGTGTGTAAGCTTGATGTTGGAAAAGCATACGATCACGTTGATTGGGTGTTTCTAGACTATATGTTGGGTAGGCTAGGATGTGGACCAAAGTGGCGGTTTTGGATTCAGTCTTGTGTGAGATTGGCAAAATTTTCCATTTTGGTGAATGGTTCGCCGAAAGGTTTCTTTGCTGCTTCTCATGGGCTTTGTCAAGGCAATCCTCTATACCTGTTTCTTTTCGTCACAGTTATGGAGGCTCTAAGTAGAATGATAGACATAGGCGTTCGGGTTGGATTGGTCAAAGGATTTGGGGTAGATAACACGAATTTCCAATTTCTCATATTCAGTATGTGGATGATACCCTTTTATTATGTAAGGCAGATGATTTCTTTGCGGCAAATCTTTGCTCGATTATAGTCAATTTTGAGGTGGTTTCGGGCTTGAAGGTAAATATATCAAAAAGTGAGATTTTGGGAGTAGGCATTTCCAAAGAGAAGGTTCATGAAGTTGCAAGGGTATTTGGTTGTAGGGAAGCATATTTTCTAACAACGTTTCTGGGTCTACCATTATGTATAGGGAGATCGGCGAAACATATGTGAGACAAAGTTATAGAAAGATGTAATAGAAAGTTGTCAAAGTGGCAGTGTAGTTTCTTATCATTGGGTGGGAGAATGGTTTTGATAAAAGCTTCTATGTCTAATCTTCCTGTCTATTTCATGTCTCTATTCAAGTGCCCAAAATCTATCATCAATGCTTTGGAGAGATGAAGAAGGGACTTTTTGTGGGAAGGCTTAGGAGAGACAAAAATTCCATCTAATGAAATGGGAAGAAGTTTGTAAGCCGATGGTTCAAGGAGTGTGAATTTCAAAATTAGAAGAGATGAATCAAGCACTGCTAGGGAAATGGGTTTGGAGGTTTGGGTCGGAGGGATAGGCTAGATGGAGAGGTGATAGCGAGAAAATATCGGGGGGGGGGTGTGGTGATGGGTGGTGTAGGGGAGTGGTAACTAAGGCATCATCTTTGTATTGATCTTCTTACTTGTGGAAATTGGTAGCATTCCTTAGAGAGAGTGTGTGAGAGGGAATATGCTTTCATTTGGGGGATGGTAAGAGAATCAGATTTTGGGATGATAGGTGGGTAGGAGATGTGAAGTTGGGTGATAGGTTTCCATTATTAGCAGGGTTAGCCAGGGAAGAAGGGGTGAAGGTGAGTAGCTATTACTCAATTAGGGGTGATGAGGCTATATGGGCCCCTATCGTTAGAAGAAATCTGTCGGATGAGGAGATCGAACAGCTAGTTCAATTACTTGAGATGCTGGCAAACTTTTCTCCTATGTTATTAGATGTGGACTCCATAAGGTGGTTGAAGGCCAAAGTCATGCTCATTCTTAGTTAGGTCATGCTATTGGTTTTTTAGCGTAGAAGTTGAAAACTGCGAGATCTCTTCAATGGCTTCTTCTTCTTCTTCTTCTTCTTCTTTTTGCATTACGGTGCTCCTACGAAGGTGGCGGCTTTTAGGTGGCTGGTATGGAGGAATGAAGTGCTAACAATTGATAATCTATGTGGAATTTGTGGATCACCTGTTTATTCACTGTGCATTTTCTAAGGAGGTTTGGGATCATTTTCTCCACTTTTCCGAAGTTCTATGGGTGTTCCCGAACACAATAAAGGAATTTCTCATTGCTTGGCATGGCGGGGGGATAGGAAAATCATGGAAAAGGTTGTGGAGATTAGGCTTGTTAGTTATCCTATGGGCTTTAATGGTGGGAAAAAAAATGAGCGATGCTTCAGAAACAAAAAGAGAGGAGCATTGCAAGTCTTTACATTAGCCATTCAAAATGTGAAAGAGTGGGCGGAAGTGTAGTTTTTGTTTGTTTTATTTCCTCTTTTGCGAGGGTTGTGTCTCTTGGGGCAGCTGTATATTGTCGTAAATTTGTATATTTTGGCTTTCGCCTTTTTAATGAAATCTCATCTTCGTTCAAAAAAGAAGAAGAAAAAGAAGATAGAAAGGAGATGCCATGCCTAAGCCCTAGGCCATATGAGTGCATCATGTGAGAATGGCATTATGGTAGGCACCAACCCATTAGAGGTTCTCTCATCCAAGAGATCTTCAGATGGGTTGGACTCTCTCTCTCTCTCTCTCTCTCTCTCTCTCTCTCTCTCTCTCTTCAAGTGTCACCAGATCTTTGGTTGACATTTTGATGCAGAGGGAGCCATGTGGCGGCCTCTGATTTGGAGAGAAGATGTAATCTAATTATCGCTGACGCAAGGAAGTTGATCCAGCCCTTTGTATGCGATTGGGTGGTCCCAGGGAGGTCTCAGGTTGGTTTGAATTGATCTAGCAGAGTTTTTTAGTCCCAAGTTATAGGGTTCCAAGGTTCAGGTTTTGGTTTTCAGCTCCAGGTTTCAAGTTAGGGTTTTTATGATCTATGGTTCTTGGTTTCAGGTTAGGGTTTCTGGGTTCTACACTGATAGGTTTCGGGTTAGGATTTTTGTTGTGACCCAAATCTCGTGAGGTTGGTCACCCCATTTTGGGTGGGTTGTGTACACTAGGTAAATGGATGGACCATGTTGATCATAATCTACAAACTGTTCGATGATTCATGTAGACCATCCATCATGTGAGCCCCACCCTTGATTTACTGTAGCTCTCAAAAACTCACATTGGTTTTATGATCCTAATCTTCTATTCAATTTGTAGGGAAATTCACTATCCACATTGACCATAGGTCCATACTACTATACTAAAATGGTCCGATCATGGATCTAGACCATCGATAATGTGGGTGTCACTTTTGATTTCCCATTCCTATCAAAAGGTCACTTTGGTCAGATGATCCTAACCATCCATTCAATGCCTAAAGAAATGTATGGTCCATATTGATCATGCTACAAATGGTTTGATCATTGATTGCCATTTGGATCCCATCTTTGATTGCCATCCCTCCGGAAATCTCTTTGGTTGGGTGATTGATTGGCTACAAAATGGACGCTCCATATTGACCATACCACAAATGGCGCCATCTTTGATTTAGACCATCCACATGGCTCCCACCTTTGAGTGCCCATCCTTCCCAAAAAAATCATTTTGGTCAAATGATCCTAAGCGTTACATGCTCCCCACCTTTGATTGTCCGTCCTTCTTAAGAGATTTTTTTTTTTTTTTTTGCTAGATGGAAATCTGAAAATCCCAGTATTTTTTGACATTGATGCCTCATTTTTTGGGTTATTGATGCCCATCCACATTTGAATGTCCTAGGTATTCCCATGTCCATCAACCTGCAAAGTGCAGAAATCGCTTCAAGCGGAGAACTAGATTCCCAGGAATCCTGATGCTCCAAATCCAAACAGCCCTTGGTCTTGGGCATTAGTTAAATAAGTTTTTTTTTTTTTTTTTTTTTTTAATAATAATTTTAATGTTCTGGTGAAAATACTTAAATGCCTTGACATTCCCATGCATTCATAAGTTGGGGAATCAGCTGATGCGATCAATTTCAAAAGGCTGGCTCAGATTGTTGAAATCTTGAAATTGCCTGCATAGAGCTATTAGTTGGTAGTAAGATGTGAAATGGTGCATTTGAAATCTTACATTTCATTCTTGTTTATCTGTAGGTGACCGCAAGGACCAGAAAACACTTGAAAGGTTGCGTGCTGAAAGGCAAGCAAAAATCGACGAGCTTAAAGAGAGCACAAACTATTACATAACACAGCAGCTTATCCAGGTGATAAAACAGATTTGATTTATGTTCTATTTCGTGGCATGAATTTGGGTGGCTTGCAAATAGTGGCCAAGCTGGATGCATCTTCTATTTATGGTTGATCTCTCTTCCATTGGTTATGTTGTGTTGAGTTTGTGCTTGGCCAAGATCATGCACATGCTTGCGAATTGCAAGTATGTGCCTGTGTGGACTGTATAATGTACTTACGGCAGGCATGTCATGTCCAGAGATATGATCCAGATCCTGCTGCCAAGGCAGCTGCTGCAAGTGTTTTGGCATCAAAGTTGGGTGCAGAGTCGGGCTTGAAAGTATATGTAGGAGATGAATCCAACCTCAACATGCCAACAGGGAAAAGCAATGATGTGGAGTTGGTGCAATCTAGAGGGCTTCGAAATCGGAAACAGCCTCTTGCAAAAAATGGCAGTACAGGGAGTGGTGAAATGCAGCAATTAGTTGAGGAATTGTCCCTTGATGATGGGAATGACAGCCCAGACTTTTCTGGACAGAATCAGGCAGTTTTTGTTGAACACCATCCAAGATCAGCAGCTAATGATGGGGGTTGGATTGCTCGCATCGCGGCCTTGCTTGTGGGTGAGGATCCAGCACAATGCTATGCACTTATATGTGGCAACTGCCACATGCACAATGGTGAGCCTCCCATGAATGTGCTTGTTTATGTCACCTTCTGCTTTTTAGCATAGAAACCTTTCATATTTTTTGGAAGTGTTTAAAGAAAGAGAAAAAAAAAAAACCATGAATATATCCAGCAAGAGAGTGGATGTGTGCTCCCAATACCACATAGTTCGTTGTGTGATACACTCTCTTTGGTGAGTATGGCACCCATCTCATTTGCTTAGCTAGTACATGATGGAAAAAAGAAAAGAAATGAGTGTAGAACCATAATTTCGAGTTGCTAAGAATAACCATCCAGACTACAAAAGACCCATAATCCGGATCGCACGATCCCAAATCGAAAACATAGTGTTGTTGGTGATTCAAGAAACATTGAGTTAAAGCATAGGCAAGTCATACTTTCCATCATCTATTACCTATTGGTGCTCAGTTTCCATAATCTAATTCCATCCATCCTCATCTTGCCATAATCAATCTCAACATCGTTATTTCAGCCTACTCAACATTCTGTCCATAAAGCATAGCTGGTCTTATAACTGTCTTATAAATTTTCCTGTTGGTGTCTTAGCACATATGGGTTTTAGAAGCCTTTGGATTGATTGTTTCTCGTTACTTGTTTCCACTCCTATGTTACTAAAATTGCAGTCCACATACATTCACTTTTCGAGTCTGGATGATTCTAAAACCTATACATTCTGATGCATCCCTCAATAGTTCTAGTTTTTGGCATTTCCCCTCATGTCTCTTCATTCAATACTATCATCTAAAAACAGCATAAGCCATGGGATCTCTTTCTACAAAAGCCTCACTATATACTAATTTGAAACTCACTTGTCTCTTCACTAGTGGTGGTTACATTTGTTACCTCACCCTCATACATATCCTTGATCGTGTCAGTATATCTTCTTGATACTCCTTTCCCAAATTCACTAGAATAACTCTCTAGGGGGCCACCCTATATTTATACTTGCTCCAAATCAATAAAGATGGTAGAAATCCTTCTTCCTCGCCCCATATTTTTCCATCAGTTGTCTAAGTAGGAAAATAGCCTCATTGGTTGACCTTTCTGGCATAAATTCAAACTGATTTTCTGATGCATGCATCCCATGCCCTAATTTGTTTCTCAATCACTCTCTCCCATAGTTTCATAGCTTGTATAATCCCTAGTTAGTGTCTCTGTATTCCTTTATTCCTGTAAAAAATGTATAAATAATGTATTTTGTTTTTTATTAAACTGATGCGGTACAGTCCATTATGAGTGGCTTTTTGAGTTCTAAAGAAGTTTGAGTGGAACCAAACTAGAAAATGCTCTAACGCTGGCTGAACTCTGTTAGACTGGGTGGTTCAATTTCATTTTTTGAGGGCTGGTAAACCCTTTAGGAAGTTATTTGTACAGAACTTTTGTATAAGCTCAAAATATCATGATAATGGCCACATATGGGCATATGATACATTTTGTGCAATGTGGAATCTTCAATTGCATCCTTGTGAATTGCAAGTAGTTTCATTGGGTCAGGCAAGTAATTCGATGGTGTTGTATGGATGCAGGACTGGCCAGGAAAGAGGATTTCCCACACATAACATACTACTGCCCGCACTGTCATGCACTGAATGGATCACGGCAACAAGAAGAGCATGGTTCAGGTTCAAATTCTGGCAAGCCAAGCTCGCCAGCTTCAGGCAGCGGTGACGTGAACATCCATGCCCGCGGTGCTGAAATCACAAGCAGCAACTCAGCAGCTGTTATGGAAACTGCTGTAAAGAGCGACGACTTGAAAGAATCGGTTGAGTGCGCCAGCTAACTGAGGATTTTTTGTGAAATTGCCTATAGAGGGACAGTTGCTTTTTCTTTCATACACACTTGTGTGAAGCGGTGTGTTGAGAATTGACAACCAGTAATGGCCCTTGTTGGGTTGGGTAACAGAATCCTATATATTTTAAGTAACAACAGTGGGGTTGCATCAAGGATGGCATTGGCCTCACAAAAAGAGAGAATTGGAAAAGCATTAAAAACGTGTCAGGCAGCGATTTGCTCTTTTGAAAAGTGGATAGAATCAGGCAATCCTCTCTCTCTATAAATGTATATATGTGGTAAAAAGTACCACGAGGTCGGGCGATGTATATATTATATATCCCACTGGTCTCTTGCGCACGTGGTTTGGCTGGTGACCCAGCACGAGCTAACTAGCTGGTGTCAAAGCTCTGTGGACCCCCCCCATGATATATGTCTTTTATACATGCATGAGCCCAAAAAATAAGCAGATCCAAAGCTCAAGTGGACCACACCACAGGAAACAGTGGGGATTGAAAACTTCTTGAGGGCTATAAAAATTTTGAATCAAGATGATATCTGTGTTTTCTCTTCATCCAGGTCCATGTGACCTTATCAACAGGTTGGGTGACAGATAAACATCACTGTGGGCCATAGAAAGGTTTCAACGGTGGACATCGTTCACCCGTCCATTCACCCCACTGTTTCTTGTGGTGTAGTCTACTTGAGCTTTGGATTTGCCCCGTGTTTGGGCCTGTGCCCTAAAAATAACTGGCAAAATAGATGGACAGCTTGGATAAAACAAATACATCATGGTGGGTCTCACAGAGCTTTGACACCAGCAAGCTGGCTGGTGTTCAGGTCACCAGCCAAACAGTGTTCTTATGGTATGGGGGCTGGCCAGTTCAAGTGGGTTCCAGCCATGATGTGTACGTGAATTCCATTCCATACGTCAGATGCGTTAGCGCACATTAGGCCTAGGGCCCAAAAATCAGCCGTCCGTTATTCAGGTGGGCTACACGTGCGAAGGGGACCCCACCTATGACCTACCTAACTGTTCCTTTTCTCTCTCTCTCTCTCTCTCTCTCTCTCTCTCTCTCACACACACACACACACACACACACACACACACACATATATATATATATATATATATATATATATATATATATATATATATATATATATAATACTAGAAACTAGCAGCAGGGGCACGTGATTCACATGGGTAGTGGTGTTTTTCAATGGGCCAGGGCTACGAGGAGATGGGTGGTGTTTCTCTTTCTTTTCCTGTTTTTTTTTTGGTTATCTTTAACGCTCCAGTCAAAAGGACTGATGAATTTTTGAAACGCGTGGCAAACGTGTACAAGATCCAAAAACAAATGGATCAGCAGAGCACTGCATGGGATGGGCCCCACTTAGAGTAGGAATGTGCCGTGTATGATGAAAGGGGTCATTGATAACGACAAACAATTCTCTGCGGGCCTGCCCTTTTTTGGTCCGGTGAGAAGGACCGGCCATATATGGATGACAATATGGACCCATCCATCTGGTGGTCCTGTTATGGGCTGGCGAAAAGTCCAAAATTTACATGGAAAGATAATCCGGCATGCTACATTTGATGGGATTTGGATTAGGCACTGCTCTTATTTATACCAAGGTCAACCGTATCATAATATGGTAGGATTTGATTGAATGACAGGTTATTGTTAGAGATGAAAGTGGGTTAACCATACATTAAATATCTTTCAAACATATAAAGTATAGGTTGCTTCTTTGAAGGCGGCCTATTTATCCATTCAAATTCTACCACGTTGTGCATATGCGAAGCTCCATGCAGGCTATATCTTATCGCTTCAAAAGATTAGATTGGGAAGTAAACTAGATAAAGATCCCAAGGCATCAGGCCTCTAAAAGCGATGAACAATAAATAATATGTATTATTTAATAAGTTATGTGCTGGTTTTTGTTTACATGCTGGAGGGATCTCATTTCTGTTGGCCTGGAGCGGTTTTGCTGCAACAGCTCCCATTCTCTCTCCGTGATTGGTTTCTCAAAACTGAGGAAGCGGTATTACCCCCTGGAATGACAATAAAGGCTGTTTTTTTATTATTTTTATTTTTTTAATTTTCTAGTGTGGCAATGGGAGGGATACGAAATGCAGCTGTCACTTTTACCGAGTGGTGCGGAGTATGTCGAACTTACGACCAAGGGGTTCATCTATTTCAATGGCCCACGAGATAGGGACATTTCTCCTCCCTACTCATGTGTGTATGTACTTGGATATATGTTACACGTCCATGAGAGAAGGAGACCAGTGGCTGTAACGCATACCACCATTATAACTACTACAACTAATATATAAAGATAACGCAGAGAGAGAGAGAGGAGACCAGTGGCAGTAATGCATACCGTCATTATTACTACTGCAACTAATATATAAAGAAAACGCCGAGAGAGAGAGAGAGAGAGAGAGAGAAGTGGGGTTTGTTGCCCTCGTCATTTCCTCATGACTTCACTTCTATCTGCAAGCTTACCCATATGATAAAAAATGACAACTAATCACATCCAACCGATTGGATGGTGAGTTACCTTCCACCTTCTGGATAACTTCCAACGCATCATGTCCGTACTCACACCAGTTGGACGGTGAAGTACCTCCTTCCACTTGCTGAATTAACTTCCAAGTTCCAACCCATCATGTCCGTACTAACATACATCCTTTCAAATAGGTTGGCCCCACTACAACAATCATCTTGTGCCACTCATCAGGTGGGCCACACCACAGAAAATAGATAAATAACAAAATACAAGTGTGGTCTGAATGATGAGCTGATGAGGCCCATTTTTACATATGGCAATCCTCACGGAGGAACCAATTTATTTGACGGGCTGGATGTCTCACTGGCACGACATTTTTAAAGTTATCCACTGGGTGGAGGGTAACTCACTCTGTGTAACCCAGTTGGACATCAGCATCTCTCAATATAATAATAATCATAATAATGCTTCTGAATTTTAACCGTTCGATCGTAGGCTTTTTCACCACCTTAATCTCTTTCGGCCAAAAAAAAAAAAAAAAACTACGACCAAGTTTTTTTTTTTTATCCCTTATGAGCCGTCGAATTGTAAAAACAGACGGTGTGGATGGAAGAAACAAGAACCATGACCAAGAGCTATATCTTAAACAGCAGGGGAAGTATATAATAATAGGAAGATAAAATAAAAATTTCGTTCCCTCTTTCCTGGCCATGTTATTATATAATGTAGATGATGGGTTGTATATTTTCACGCGAAAAACGAGAGAGAAAGAAAAATAAATAAATAAAGGGAGTTGGTTTCCCTCCGAGAGGCCTACCTTATATACGTCTACAAAAATAGAATGAAGAATCCCCATCATCTAAGACGAATCATCGAAACACGATTCCAAAATACCCTCTCTATTTTTCTAACACTCCCTATCAACACGCCTTCCCCACTTCCATTCTTTCAATAATAAAGTTTTTTTTAACACACTTCTTTCCTCTCCAACACTCTCTTTACCATTAAAAAGACAAAAAAGCCCATTCTGCTTATCCCAATCTATTCCTTGGCTTTTTTTCTTTCTTATTTTCTTAAAAATACTTTGTTGGGGGATTGCAATCCGACTTATTCCACTTCTCCCTTATTATTCTTTGCTTCCTTTGATAATTAATAATAAATGACGATGTCGAACTCGAGAGTGCCGGAAGATGTGATGAACTTCAGAGGAGGATCCGTCCTTGGGAAGAAGACCATCCTCAAGAGCGATCATTTCCCTGGTTGCCAGAACAAACGCTTGTCTCCCCAAATCGATGGTGCTCCCAACTACAGGCAGGTCTGTCTCTCTTCTTTCTTTCCTTTGTCCCCAAACCACCCTACTTTTTCTTCAATATCTGATTTTGGCGTTTGACAATTCAGAAATGTCCTT
Source organism: Magnolia sinica (assembly GCF_029962835.1). Lineage (NCBI taxonomy): Eukaryota > Viridiplantae > Streptophyta > Magnoliopsida > Magnoliales > Magnoliaceae > Magnolia > Magnolia sinica. The sequence goes on from NC_080586.1 coordinate 407,122, forward strand.
CTGATCTGATGAGTCTGCCACTTGGTTAGTCTTGTGGTTTCTAATGCACCCTTTTATGCTTTCAGAATTTTAGACAATTTTTTTGAGTATATTGTGCCTGTGATTATATCTGGAAAACTGCAATTAGATGCTATTTCAAATGTTTGAAGTGGAATGCTCACCTTCACATCACATCTTTCATCACTTTTCACTGATTCTCACATCCCATACAAATGTGAGTTACAAACTGCTTTTCTAGACTTATGTTTCCAACTCACCCTTTGTATGGAGGGTGAGGAGCTTCGATTAGTGAAATCTATACCAGTACCATCCACAGTGGGACCTCTCTGGACCATCACGTCATGGGCAGAAGGACAGAGCAGCTCCCGTGAGCTTCCTGAGCATTTCTCGTGTTTGAAAGTGAGCAGAAGCAGTGATATGTTTAGATTCTTGCTGCACCATCAAATGTTTTATGGATTCCTTCTGTGGGCAATTGTAGCTCCAAGGATTTTGAGCATTATCCCTATTGCTGACAATCCCATTTAGCAATTTTTGCATTTGATTATCTGATTTCCGGTGATTTTGGTTGAATATCTCAAAATATCGTGGCTCAGTGGTGTACAATGCATTTCAACATTGAGGTCATGGGTTCGAGCTCATGTTACCTTAAAAAAAAAAAAGCACCGATATTTAGAATACTGAACATAAAACTTCCCTTATTACAACATCAACCCACATTCCAACATACTATCTTATGCATAGTTGCATACCATCCATAGCACTTTTAGAAAAATGAAATGGCATTACATGCCCCCCCTTCTCATTGATTATATGATTAAGCAACTGCATGTCCGACAATATTCGTTGTCTAGCATAACTTGGTTATGTTGTTGTTTGGTGCCATATAATTATGCACTTTGGCATGCATTTGCGTGCTGGTGTTTCTAATCCCATCTGTATGTTTAAGTAGGGCCTATGTCGCAGTTATTCCCAGCACACATTGGTCCTTTTGTGCTAGCTGCCCACTTGAAGTTATCATATATTTCATCATATTTGTCTGAAGCTATCTTTCTTGTGACATTCAACAGGCTGGATCTTCTTTGCGTGTGCATGGTGTTGCAATACCAACTATTGACGGGATCCGGAATGTCCTTAATCATATTGGGGCACAAAAGAATGGAAAGCAAAAACGAGTTCTTTGGCATAGTCTTCGAGAAGAACCGGTAAGATTATTTATTATTTATAACTAAAACACAAAGAAATTTAGATATATTTTTGCTGACCATTCAGCAATGTGCAATACATTTTTTATTGAACAGAACTTTGGATATGTTTCAGTTTAGATGGAAATATTGTTTCTAATCAATTCCCAAAACAGGTGGTGTACATTAATGGTCGTCCTTTTGTTTTGCGTGATGTGGAAAGGCCCTTCTCCAATCTTGAGTACACGGTTAGTTGATATTATATTGGTTTCTGAGAAATTTTCCTTGGCACACTTCAAAATAATAAAAGAAAGAAAAGAAATTTTCCTTGGCATGGGAGTCGATTTTTAGCAATTTATTTGATTGGATTATCACTTTTTATATATCATATGATTCGTTCATGAATACATTTTTCAATATCATATATCCTTGTCACCATCAAGCTTACTTTGTGGCAGATTCAGATCATATGGCTATGAAATTATGATGGTGGTGCTTTCACAAATTATCACGCTAATTTCATGCTTTGTGCTTTCACATACTATGAAATTATGATGATGGTATCGATCAAAAGAAATGAAATTATGGTAGTGGTGCTTTTACATGTTATGCTTTGTGCATATTGTAGAAAGACCCTTATGCATAACACAAGTAGTTGTATCATATATATCATGTTATTTATCATTGTGATATACTATGCATATGGGGTGGTGTGCAATATTATGTACTTAAAGTAGTATGTTATTTTTTAAGTCACATCTATCGTAGTGTATATTGATTATAAGATACAATAATATAGATGATGTTGTTTAGCGAGCTAGTTTTGGCATTGCATGTACTAGATGTTAATAGTTCCCTTTTTTGCTTTAGAATTAATGAATTTATTGAAAAGAGCCCATATGCAAGAAACAAGAAAAAAAAAAGAAAACCCAAAGAGCATTACAAACTCAACAACGAAAAAAGAAAAAAAGGTCTCAATCCTTGATCAAAGCAAACACCTTCCTAACAATGATTGCTATGGATTCACTATTGTTCCTCTCCAACCAAATAAACCGCAGAACCGCAAGTAAGGCAAGCTGCTACTTAGACCAATCTTTGAATCGAGGACGGAAACATCTCTTCCATAGACTTAGGCATAACCCAACGAACATTAAAAGCTGGGAGAACACTATCCCAGGACCCCTTCGCAAAAGGACAATGAATGAAAATATGCTCCATTGATTCCTAATCCTCCAAATAAAGCAGGCATTTGGTAACACCAACGCTCTTTACACAAGTTGTCAACAGTTAACACCCTATTCCTTCCCACAAGCCATGCAAATGCAACAACCTGCAGAATGGCTCTATACCTCCATTTGTGACCTGTATGGCTACCTTTAGCTTCAGATCCTTCAGTGGATAACACTTTGAGGAAGGAACGAATTGAGAATCCATCCGACCGGTCTTTCAGCCAGGTCAGCGTATCTTTTTTGCCCGGGTTGGGACAGAGACCATTGGGACAAGATAGCATCCTCGCCAGCTCTTCGACTTTGATATCCGAGAGATTCTAACAATAAGTAGGAAGCCACACACCTTGATTTTGAGCCGAGAAGCGTTTGGCCACCACAATATTTTGAATCAAACGTAACCTCACAATAGAAGGAAAATCAAACTTGAGGGTGAACTCCCTTTACTAGATGTCTTCCTAGAAACAGTTATTTTCCCCATTTCCAACTGAGAAAAAAAGAAAAAAAAGAAAAAAAGAAAAAGAAAAACAGCCATCGTAGCAATTGATTTTCAGCAGAAGGAGGCTCTATAGAGAGAAGCCTCCCAGATCCACCACCCCATATTAGAGACCCCATGGCCCATACTTATCAGCTATAACAGATCTCCACAGACCCCCCTCCACCCCAAAACACCAAACCCATTTTCCTAATAAAGCAGAATTCGCATCCTCAAGCCTCCTAATACCTGCCCCACCTTCCTTGAAAGGCCTGCAAACCTCCTCCCAGCCAAAGGCATGGAACTTCCCTTTTAAAGCTCCACCTTGCCAGAAAAAAATCCCTCTGCAACTTTTAATTCGAAGGAGAACCAACTTAGGACTTCAGAATAAGGACATGATAAGGAGGAAGATTCAAAAGAGCAGACTTGATTAAGATAATTCTATCTCCCAAATAAAGAAATCTACCTACTAAATTAAAGACTTCCAAACTGTACCAAAAGTCTATTATACTTCTTTATGGTGGAGAGCAAACCAAAAACTTTTGTCAGTCTACTATTTAAAAGCCGACCTAAATTGCTGGGAGAAGGCTAAGAAAACAATGATGATGAACATACCATAACACAAATATGCATGTATTTATGCAGTTTAGAAAGTGAAGCATTCCTTGGACAATCTGAGCTTCAGTTAGCAATTTTCTTCTCCAGGCACACATAACCTGTTTACTCACTTCTTTATTGCTTTCACATTGCATGTTTACATATGACCTTTTGTCAGTTTGTCTTGCTCAGTTCTATTTGATATTGTTTTTCCACATAAAAATAGGGAATCAACAGGGCTAGGGTTGAACAGATGGAAGCTCGCCTGAAAGAAGATATCCTGCAGGAAGCTGCACGGTATGATTATTGTGTGCATCTTATTTTTCACTTTAAAGTGACTGTTGAAAATGGTTTGGCGGCGTGTTTCTGATTTACTCTTCTTGCTTTCTGTGATAGTTTATTTTCTTTGCAAATCTGACTTAGCAGATATGGAAATAAGATCCTTGTAACTGATGAACTGCCAGATGGTCAGATGGTGGACCAATGGGAACTGGTGACACATGACTCTGTTAAGACACCTCTGGAGGTATGCGTGTCCATGCTCCTCATGTTGATGAAGAGTCATAGTTGTTTGTGTATCGATTGTTCTTATATTTTAACTTATACATTTAAGCTCTCATTAGGTTTATGAAGAGCTACAAGCAGAAGGGTACCTTGTTGACTATGAGCGTGTGCCTATTACTGACGAAAAATCCCCAAAGGAGCGAGATTTTGACCTTCTGGTTTGTCACCTCATTTCAGCCCTCGTTTGAAATGTTGGAATTGCAAGTCATTATGATCGATTTCTAACACAAACGTTTTTTTAGAGAACTTTCATGTCAGATGCAAGCGCCAACAAATTTTTTTTATCAGAAATTTATTAGAAAAGAAAGAAAGAAAGCCCAACAAACAGGAGTACTAGAACTACAAAAAGGCCCATGTAAGGACAACACAGCAACAACTAAAAGGAAAAAAAAAAAACTGAAAAAATGAGAAACAATGACCCCCTCTGCCAGTCTATCAGCTTCAATGTTGCCATCACGGAGGATTATGTGCACAAAGACGTTTGCATTCCATTGCAAAGTTCTAAGGCATCAATCCAGGGGAAATAGCCAGGCTTGCTCCCTGATATTGCATTGGAAGGATCCCCTTCAATGATGACTAGAAGAAAATCTAGTTTGGAAGATGGCGTTGTGGGTGTATGATAGAAGAGGGGAGGAAAAATCACTATCTTCTTCCTCTAAGATAAACCTTGGATCCATAAGGAAACCTTGAAGCCATAAGGTAGAAAAATCGCTAAAAGAGAATATTATAGAAAATAATGAATCATGTTTGTTTACATAACCCTTTCATATTATTTATATAAGTCCTAGGCCCTAAATTCTTAACTTTCCCGAAATACTAAACTTTACTAAAACTAGTAAATGATTTGTAAACTGACTCAAAACTCTTTCCCATGACTCAAATTGGACTTTAAGCATAATTAGACTTCTTCAAACCCTACAATAATCTAAAAATAGTAAAATCCATAATTTTATTGAAAATAGTAAATTTTGACTAAAAATTTAAATTACTCCTAAAATGGCATATATGCACAACAGATAACCAATTGCAAAGTTATGGCCATCAGAAGCTATAGTGCACTCTAGACCCTCGATCAAACTTTCTACTCCGATTTCTTTTGATCCTTGTTATCCATGAGATTGACCTTGATTTTGTCCTATATCAGAAGACAGCTTCACCACCTACTGTAAAGCCACTGCTTCGCTAAAATTGGACTCTTTGACCCATAGGCCCAGATAAATCAAAAATAAAAATAAAAAATTGGATTCTTTGACCCATGGGCCCAAAGAAATTAATCAAAATGACACCTGAGTGATCTGTCAATACACTAACAAATCCCAGCTATACCAATTTTGACATACGGACAACTATCAAAATTAAGTTTTAAGCTGCCAATTGGAGGCGGCTTCCACCAAAACACAGGCTGTTGTCTCAAACCTCCATTCAGCATAATCTCCTCCCAATTAGAGATGAACATGGAATAGGAGAACTCGAAATTTTTAGCCTGCAATAGGAGGGATCCGAAGATCTTCTTTTCTTCTTCTTCTTCTTTATTTTTTATTTTTTATTTTTATTTTTATTTTTTTTCTGTTGAGAACACCGAGGTAGCTTTGTTAGGTCCAAGTATTTCTTTCAATCCATAGTGCCCATAGAGAAGCACACATTGCCATACTCCAAACCAGCCTACCATTGGAATTCCACACAGTAGCAGACCAACCCAAGTGCCAACATTGCAATTAAGATTCAGGCCAACTCCTTAATTTACATACATCTCTGTTTTCTACTATCTTTATAAATCATGCAATGGATTTTTAAAGCACAAAATTTTAAAGCCACAAACACATGTAGCAAAATTTTTGCATGCTTGGTAGATATGAATCGTATGCGTTCAGGGAAAGCTAAGCAAATTTATCCGTATGGATGATCCTAAAAAATATTTTAGAATGCAGCTAAGGCACTTAATTATTTTTATTTTATTTTTTTACTTTTCAGGTTCATAGAATCTCACAAGCAGATATAAACACAGAAATAATTTTTAATTGTCAAATGGGGCGTGGACGAACCACAACCGGCATGGTGATTGCTACTTTGGTTTACCTTAACCGTATTGGATCCTCAGGTACTATCTGTGGCTCTTTGTATTATTCTCTAGCATTCTTGATAATTATAGACTCCCTGAGAAGTAATGAAGTTTATTAAAGAAAAGTTCGAAAGCAAAAACAAAACAAGTGGCGAGCTAAAACAATCAAAAGACAACACCCAAAAATTAGGGAGCCCACTCCTTGATGCACATTAAAGCCCTACAAAGAACCACCGAAATGGACCCATGGCGAGTCCTAAAGCATCGATTGTTCATCTCAACCCAAAGGGTCCAGTGTTGATATGGGCATCAGTGTTGCGCCCTTTAGAGTGTACCAGAGGAGGAGGCATCGCCGACAGAGTACCAGAGTGGAGGAGTTGATGTGGATGGACGACGGGTCCATCGGACCCACTTTCTAACACGTTACGAGAGCAGCATGACTGCACCCCGACTATAGATCCATGGGTCGGATTTCACACCCTATCACATGGGTGTTTTAGTTTTGGATTTTTTTTGTTATTTTTCTTGTTTCAGGGGCTTTATTTCAACTTTCTTTATTTTTCATCTTTTTGTTGTTTTTCTTGTTTTCAGGGGCTTTTGTGCACTTTTACTTTTTCCATAGCTTATATATATGTTGTGAGGAACCCTATTTTCATTATTATTAAATGAATAAGAATTCGTTTATTTTCTTCCTCTTTATTCAAGATATTAGGGTTTCAGGATTGGCCCTTGAGTGTTGAGGATTCCACCCCGATTTCGGGTTTCCCTCTTTCTAAGATCTTCAAGGTGCAAGAAAAGGTAAGAATCATCCTCCTTCTTTTCTTTTGACGACAATGGACCTATACCTTCTTCATCGTAAACTCCTCATCCTTCACCCCTTTCGTTTTTCTCTAGATACCCCTTTCTAGTTTGAACGGAAAAGAGGGATGGTTAGTCAGTAGTACCATATCCAAGCTTACTTGTGGACTGACTTATGCTAGACCTGGGATATCTTCATATTCTGAGGTCCTCCTTTTTTACTGTTTACGTGATCTTGTGGTACGAGGCATGATCTTGACGGAATAACCTCATCTTTGTGTTGAGATTTACCTAATCTCTTTGTTTGGAAACAGTTAGTTAATTGGTGTATTTATTTGAATATTCTTTAACCTGATTATACATGCATCTAGGGTTAGGTTATCATATGTCCCTGCATCAAATGGCCAACGAGCAAGGCTAGCCACCATCTTGACTTTCCTTTCTTCTTGGGGCCGCTTGCATGTCAAGCAAGGAACAACCCCTCGACAAGTCTTGTCATCACCCAAAGAATTTTAAAGGCTTCCAAGATGCCTTCTCATGCTCCCCTAGCAAAGAGACAGTGGATGAATAAGGTGATCCACCAATTCCGCATCCTTCATGCATAAGAGACGGACATTAGGGAGCACCATGACCCTCTTGCACAGATTATTGATTGTGAGCAACCTGTTGCTTCCTACAAGCCATGAGAAAGCCGCTACCTTAGGTGGAGCTCCATAAGACCAGATTGGACCTGTATGGTAGCACCTCACACCAAACATCACCAAAAAATCACACCGTAAAAAGGTTTTATGGAAAACCTTCCTGATCTATCTTTCAACCAAACTAGCAACTCCTTCACACCCAGCAAAGGCTGGATCCCTTGAGATGAGCTAGGAGATTCAGCAACTAATCCACCTAAAGTCAATGAGGTTATGCCTACCTGGAGGGGACCAAACACCACTCATGCCCAGGCTGGAGAAGCATTGGGCAATCGAGATATCCGCTGAAGGAGAAGGCCCGATGATGTTAGGAATCTCTGATCTAAGTGAGGTCTCCCCGATCCAAATATCATTCCAAAATCATATCTACTCTCCATCCCAACAGAGAAGATCCCCTCAAAGACTTTACTTGCCAATTGAGTGACCACGTTCCAATAGAGGGCGGGGGTCCTGGTACACCATCCCATGCTAATAACACCGTAACTTGCCTGCGAGGGGGGGTGGGGGGGGGGGTGTAACTCCTCCGATGTGTCAAACTAGCACACATGTGTGGTCTAGTTTATCCATTCAAGTGGGCCAACCATGTGAGTGACCCAACGGGTACCCAACAAATACCTGAAACCCAACTAGAACAGGGTCCTAAAGCACAAGACCAGGATCCGAAAGGACCCAACCCTGATTAGACCAGGTCTGGGAACTCTAGGACCTGACCCTTTATAGCCCTACATAGAATAGAAATAAGGGGTGAAGATTCCTACTATATCATAGATGAATCACCAAGTAGAACTGAGTTCATAGGGAGGTTAACTAGGAGAGGGTATTTTGTCGAGATGATGAGGTTGAATTGGATACCACAGGGAGTTAACAATTTCAGAGTCTGCTTCATTGCAGGGATTAGATACTGGGTTTGTAGTTTGTGCTAGCAATTAGATGAATTTTTTTGTTTATTTATTTGTTTTTTCTGCAAGGATGATGAAGAATGAGGAGAAAGGGAAGCATTTAAGTACATACAGCAACACACAGGGGAAGGATGGCCATTGAAAGACATGATCTCTTCCGGATCCTCATCTGTGCTCTTGTAGCATATCAAGGTTTTGTCTGCAATGGTGATTCTCACTGAATGCGGATAAAGCATTATATACCTTCACAGATAAATAAAATAAAATTGACTGTGATGCCATTTGGTTGTAATGTGAACAAATACTACAACAAACAATTGAGTATCCATAACTAAGAATAAAATAGTATGTCATGGCTGCACCTATCAATGGTATATACTTGGATTTTCTGATCAATTCTAATCTTCTCTCCGAAGTCAACTGAGTACATGCTTTTTACATTCAAGAATGTTTAATTTTGATGCGGTTATGATGCTGAATATTAATGATATAAAAGATGACATGTATTCTACACTTCATGATCATTTCTGCAAACAGAAACTGCATTTCTTGCATGGTGTTTTGAAGGTCATGCTTTTCATTCATCAATAAAATCACTGTTTGTTTACAATGTTTTTGCTAAATAGGTATTCCAAGGACAAATTCAATAGGAAAGGTTTTTGATACTGGATCTGATGTCACTGATAATATTCCAAATTCTGAGGAGGCAATCCGTAGAGGCGAATATGGAGTGATAAGAAGCCTGATTCGGGTCTTAGAGGTATCCAAAATGTTGTATGCTATTCCATGAACTTTCTTTTGTTTTGAAAATTTAGCATGTTATTAGATTTTTTATTCACCAGTGATATGATTGCAGGGTGGAGTAGAGGGTAAAAGACAAGTGGATAAAGTCATTGATAAGTGTGCTTCAATGCAGGTATATCTTTCTCTAAGTTATCTATCTCTGAAAATTTATTTGGTATCATGGATAACTTGCAGCAGTTTTGTCAACTGTCAATTTCTAGCTGTAGTTATCCTTCATACAAAACTCTTAAGGAATTTTCATTTCATGAGGCTTAGAATTTCAGCTTTTTTAAACTATTTTATTGTGGATTTTAACAGAACTTGCGAGAAGCTATTGCTACTTATCGCAATAGTATCCTGCGTCAACCAGATGAGATGAAGAGGGAGGCATCACTTTCCTTTTTTGTTGAGTACTTGGAGCGTTACTACTTCCTTATCTGTTTTGCTGTATATATCCATACAGAGAGAACAGCTCTTCGCCCTACTTCATCTGGTCAAAGCAGTTTTGCTGACTGGATGAAAGCAAGGCCCGAACTTTATAGTATACTACGCAGGTGAATATAGCAACACATTCTTAATGAAGTTCCTGAAATCTCTAATGTCAAACCTTTAGACATAAGTGACATGGTTCCTGTAAATTGAGTATAGTTTATTTAAAATGTTCGTGTCAACCTACCTCAAGTTCGTAAGTTGTGAGTTCTTATTACAGTTAATTGATGGAAATTTGTTGATCACCTTGAAATTACCAAGTTAGTCCTGTTGTCTGCACCCTCTGCACATAAGGTCTCAATAATTCTCTTGAAGAAAACAATGCTATAGTTTTAGCAGCATTTTGTGCTCACTCATAATTATTGTTCAAACACATAATACAGCAATAGCACCTTTCACATTGTATAACTTCAAGCAAGCTCCTTCAGTCTAGTTTTATGTAGTGATGCTACATTTATCTCCCAAAAAAAAAAAAAAACAGAGAGAAAATGGTAACAGTGCTACATTTATTTCTATTTTGTTTTCCACCTTTTTAGGAGATTATATACTTCTGCCATGCCTGTCTGCCTGGAGATTCCCATTTTATTCTGAAAGTCATCTGCCATGTATCTTCCGAGGAGGTGCAAAAAATAGAAAGAGCAGGGAGCAAATAGCCACCCAAACTAGTTACAGAAGGAAAGAATAATCATCATCCAATGTGCAACCGCGATAAATTTGTTAATTGCTTTCCATTAATGTTTTTTCCTTTTCAGTGGCATAATCATTGATATTGAACTGCCTCTCTACTCCTTTACTGTTTGTATGATTCTCTACGTGGATCCTCCAAGAAAGGATAGGGAGAAGGTGCTTCGTTACATCATGAAAATGGTCCACCAATCTGTCTTTCCATCTCTATGGTGCTTTTCGCATATTTGGCTTACAGATTGTTTTTCTTTTCTTTTCTTTTTTTATCTTTTTTTTTAAAAAAAATTCTTCCCTACTGTTTTCCAGATATCATGGTACCAATTTCAGTTTTGTATTATTTTTTTCATGAACTGCTGACCAACATTTCCATTTTCATCATGGAGTTTGTCCATTCGTCATCATTTGCTTTCCCTGATCAATTTCGTGCGTCCATTCTATCTGCCATCTCGGGAGCAGTTTCTTTTCTCAATTTGAACTTCCACTAGGATTTCAAATACATTATCTGTGATCAATGAGTTGTATGTGCTGTGATAACATCCTTCTGCATATCTGTGGTATGATGAACCAAAACATTAAATAAGGGAAATGGATGGTATGTCAACCTAGATGCTCTGTTTTTATTGTGCTAGCCTTAATGATTGTCACTCTATATATTTGTCCTGATCACGATATAATGTATCCATTTCTTAGATTCTGGGTTCTAATGTTTTACGATTTTTTTCTTTGCTTCACTGTCAAGATGGATTTTATTTTTTTTTTCAGATTTTAGCTTCAGTTTCTTTTTGGCATGTTCTATCCGTTTCAGCTCTCATTGATACTTCTATTTTGAACTTATTCGCAGGTTGCTGAGAAGAGACCCCATGGGCGCGCTTGGTTATGGAAGCTTGAAACCTTCTTTGTTGAAAATTGCTGAATCTGCTGATGGCCGTCCTCATGAGATGGGTGTTGTTGCTGCCATGAGGAATGGAGAAGTTCTTGGAAGTCAAACTGTTCTGAAAAGCGACCACTGCCCTGGTTGTCAAAACCTGTTGTTGCCCGAGAGAGTGGAGGGGGCACCTAATTTCAGAGAAGTTCCTGGGTTTCCAGTATATGGTGTTGCTAACCCAACTGTTGATGGGATTAGAGCTGTTATTCACAGAATAGGTAGCACTAAAGGGGGACGTCCAGTTTTTTGGCACAACATGAGAGAAGAGCCTGTTATCTATATCAATGGAAAACCATTTGTGCTCCGTGAGGTGGAAAGGCCATACAAAAATATGCTGGAGTACACAGTAAGAGTCTAATTTTCTCATTATAGTCATGTCCTGTCAGCTGATTTCTTTAAACTCAATTTATATGCATCTCTCTGTAGAACTTTATTTCTGTTGGAGCTAAGCACATGAAGATTTGAGACCAACCAATGGTGATATCGTATGGCGGATTGCTCTTTTATCTCTGAGCATCTTAAGAGTGATTTGTCTTCTATTTCCAGTCTTTCATTGTCTGATAGTAACTTTCTTTTTACTGATATTATACTGTTATGCTGACATGTCAGGGAATAGATCGTGAGAGAGTGGAGAGAATGGAGGCCCGGTTGAAAGAGGACATTCTACGGGAGGCTGAGCGGTATGGAGGGGCCATAATGGTAACTCATGAAACTGATGATGGTCAAATATTTGATGCGTGGGAACATGTTAATGGCGATGCAATCCGGACCCCTCTGGAGGTTTTCAGATGTTTAGAAGCCGAAGGCCTTCCCATTAATTATGCACGTGTTCCCATTACTGATGGTAAAGCTCCCAAAAGTTCTGACTTTGATACATTGGCGATCAATATTGCCTCTGCTTCCAAGGATACTGCATTTGTTTTCAATTGCCAGGTAAATTTTCCATAAAGTGCATTTAAATTGGATTTGTTGTATCAGTGTATAAAGTTATGTGCATGAACTTGTCTTGATCGTGGACAACTAAAGTAGAATGTTTTGATGTGACTATTATTTGTAAACAGATGGGTAGGGGGAGAACAACTACAGGAACTGTTATTGCATGCCTTGTGAAACTCCGAATTGATTATGGAAGGCCTATTAGAATGCATCTTGGAGATTTGTCCCATGAAGAGGTGGACAGTGGTTCTTCGAGCGGTGAAGAAGCTGGGAGTGAGAGTGCTGAATATACACCAAATTTAACCAGTATATTACTACGGAAGGATCCAAATCATGCTTTGGGAATCAATGACATCCTGTTACTGCGGAAGATTACGAGACTATTTGATAATGGTGCTGAATGCCGGGAGGCCTTGGATGCTGTTATTGATAGATGTTCAGCTATGCAGAACATACGCCAAGCAGTTCTGCAATACAGGAAGGTATTCAATCAACAACATGTAGAACCAAGGGTAAGGAGGCTTGCATTGAACCGTGGTGCTGAGTACTTGGAGCGGTACTTCCGGTTGATTGCTTTTGCAGCATATCTTGGAAGTGAAGCATTTGATGGTTTCTGTGGACAAGGAGAATCCAAGATAACATTTAAAACTTGGTTGAATCGGAGGCCAGAGGTCCAATCAATGAAATGGAGCATAAGGTTACGTCCTGGGCGATTCTTCACTGTCCCTGTAATACTTCTTTTCTCTGCTTTTATATTTGAGAACCTTGGAAGTACATGTTGTTTCTTGACAACTGGACGTCAGTCACGACTATTTGGATTAGATAATGTGTCTAATGTGATTCTCTTACAGGAAGAGTTGAGAGCAGCTCATGAGTCTCCTCATGGAGATGCAGTGATGGATGCTTTAGTCAAGACTCGTAATGGTTCTGTTTTGGGTAAAGGCTCCATCCTGAAGATGTATTTCTTTCCTGGTCAGAGAACTTCAAGCAATATACAAATCCACGGTGCACCGCATGTCTACAAGGTATTATTAGCAGCATCAAAGTAAAGACTTATCACAGTTGTTGGATGTAGAGAAAAACTGTTATCTTCCTGCTGCCTCTTTTATATACTTCTGGAATTCTCCTATCATAGTTTCTTTTAAGAGGGGGGAAATCTCTCTTCCCAATGTATCAGTATGATTTCATGGTATAGATGTACTAGACATATTCCTATAGGTTGTCGCCATGTATCACCTATCGGGCAAACTATCTTCCACTGCCATAATTTGTATATTAATTTTCTTAACAAAAGTAGTAATGTATGACGAAAAAGAAAGGTTGTTAAAACTTAAAATAAACACATTGACATTCCTGACTAACGATCTCCCCATTGATTAAGCAAAAAAGAAATTATTTTTTGGATGCGAGGAAATTAATATTATCAAACAAGTGGCAAAATGCATTGCACCTAATTGCAAGCAACAGAGAAAAACATAGAAACAAAATATTCAAAGGTATGAAATTGAAGATTCTATGGATTCATTCTCTCCATATATGCCCAATAGTGGAGAAAAAGCAAATTCCAGCCGCCTCAGGCCATAGAGTTTATCGGAGAGATGCACCAATGATATTCACGATATCATCTGTCTGAAGATTTGTGTAGATTGATAGACGAAGCTTGGTTTTAATTCTTCCCAGATCCAAAGCAGAAAATCTTCCATTGAAAACAAGTCACTTTTTTATTCTTTCTCCAGATGATGCAGGACGCATGAGGGGTTGACATCTCTCCCTCCCTCCCTCCCTCCCTCTATCATTATTAATTTTTGTTATTTTAAATACAGTAATGTAAGTTTACGAATTGAGTTGACCACATCACAATTATTTGTTTAAGAGCGTGTAATAGGTTAGTATGGTCTCTAACCCGAGACCATAATGTTGAAATGCAGTCTACCACTGAGACACGGGCTCGAACCTAATTATTTATATTTTTATTATTTGAAATGCAGCAATGTAAGTTTATGAATTGAATTGACCACATCATAATTATTTGTCTAAGAAAAAAGAAGTTAATTCTTCTCTGATTTAAATGTACCAGACTTCATCCCAAAATCTGTCTTTTCAGGTTGATGGGTACCCTGTATATAGCATGGCAACTCCGACAATCACTGGGGCTAAAGAAATGTTAGCGTATTTAGGTGCTCATTCTACAGCAGGGGGTAATTTTGCTCAAAAAGTGATTTTGACAGATCTGAGAGAGGAGGCAGTAGTTTACATCAATGGCACCCCATTTGTCCTGAGGGAACTGGATCAGCCTGTGGATACACTCAAACATGTGGGAATCACTGGTCCAATGGTAGGCGTTACTGCAACATGCCTATTACATTAGAAATAATTAAGCCAACGGATTTTCTTTATGTATCCCTGCTTGGCCTTAATGCAGGTGAAAAACATGGAAGCTCGGATGAAAGAAGATATAGTAGCTGAGGTAACACAATCTGGTGGTCGAATGCTATTGCATCGTGAAGAACTTAACCCAGTGTCGAAGCATTCCAGTGTAGTAGGGTACTGGGAGAACATTTTATTAGATGATGTGAAGACACCTGCAGAGGTATATGCCTCTCTGAAAGCTGAAGGCTACAATATTGAATACAAGAGGATACCGCTAACACGAGAAAGAGAAGCCTTAGCAACAGATATTGACGCAATCCACTCCTGTCAAGATGAGTACGTATCATGTATCAGACAGCTAGCAACTATTAACTGTTTTACGGTGATTTTACTCTTATATTTAACTAAGAAATTTTTTTCTGTTAATTTCGGGTGATGTAATCTAACTGAAGGACTTTTTCTTTCCTGCAGATCTGCAGGTTGCTATCTTTTTGTGTCACACACTGGTTATGGGGGAGCTGCTTATGCAATGGCTATCACTTGTCTTAGACTTAATGCTGATGGGCAGTTCGAGTCCGAAAAATCAGAATCACTGGTCACAACACATTCTTTATCTTCAACCCCTAAAGACAGTTTACTGTCTCAACTTTCTGATGAAGAGGCACTTAAACAGGGTGATTATCGGGACATACTAAGCCTTACTAGAGTTCTCATGCATGGTCCCAAGAGCAAAGAAGAGGTTGACATTGTCATCGAAAGGTAGAATTTCTCTAGACAACAATGTAGGGAAGAATTCCATGCTGTTACTAACATATCTGCCATCTTTGTCTGCTTCTTTTTTTAAACTAATTTCACTCCTTGTGTGCAAAAGGTGCGCGGGCGCTGGGCATTTGCGAGATGATATTCTTCACTACAGAAAGGAACTTGAGAAATGTCATGATTGTGATGAGGAGAAGAGGTCATACATCATGGATATGGGCATTAAAGCCCTAAGGTTGGTTCAACTTCCCAAGTACGCAATATTCTGTCACTTTTTGTAGATAGAATCCTTTTGTTCTTGTGACGAGGACTCCATCCTTTCATTCTTTTTTCTTTTCTTTTTGCAAGCTTCGAGGGAATTTAGTACCTCAGAATTCCTGTGTCCTTTACAAGAAAAGAAAGCGGCTTTTATATTCAGAATTGTTTTCGCTCCTTCGGAGAGTGAGATTGAAGTTTAGTTGGCCTCATATGTTGGCTCGAAAATCAGAACTTCAAGGCTATTTACTGCAAGTGGTTTCAATAATTTCACCTGGGAAAAAAAAAAGAAAAAGAAGACAGATTGAAAAAGCTGAGTTGTGGAGTAGATTTCTCAGAGATTTGGTTTGGTAGACAGTGGGCTAGAGTGCTAACAGCCATGCAATACTGGAGTAGGCCCTTCATTTCATGGTGGTCCTTCGCTTCAGCCTACAGAAACAGTAGACTGCCTTCTGTGGTAGCCCCAAAATTCACATCCATTTCTCTAGTTTCGAAGGTGACATTTGTGTAAGGGAGAGATGCAAGCAACTCCAGCTAAATAACCAAAAAATAAAAATAAAAAAATCTTTATAAATACATCTTATATTCTGAAATCCAAATGACAGGGACTTGTTTATGCCTTTGAAATTGGAGTATGAACTTCAGTGAGGGGTGCAGTTTGTGTGTTGTCTTTATCGTGTAACTTGGGCAAACATGTTTGGTAATTGATACATGATTATTTTGAGCAGCAGTCATTTGATTCTGCCTTGTTTTTTTCTTTTTGTAAATTTGCAGGCGATATTTTTTTCTAATCACATTCAGGTCTTACCTTTACTGCACCTCTTCAAGTGAAAAAGGATTTGCCACATGGATGGAAGCCAGGCCTGAACTAGGACACCTATGTGATAATCTGAGGTTTGACAAATGAAAGATCCCAAGCATTCAACAGGTCTGCTCATAATCAACATGTCAGGGATGAAATAATGGAATCCGGATAAAAGTAGGGAGTTGTGTGGAGAGGCTCTGATTGTAAAATGTTTCCCTCAAAATTATGTTGGAAATGACAATGACCACAACCCCCATGTATACCTTTGCATGTACAGCAAGCAATGTTGTGTATTTCTTTTGATGGTCTGGGTGTATTCTATTTTTCCTTACAAAACAAACAGTTTAGATGATTGCTCATAAATTACAGCTTGCATTCCTAATTTTAGTCTAAAGGAATTATGATCTATGAGACTTGAGGAATAGTGTATGAGAAACGCATGCATAGGGAATCTGGACGCTCTTCAAGCTGGCGCCATCATGAAATGGCTGTAGCCTGTTGCCCAAAAAAAAACATTTGAGATTGTTCCTAATCACTCAGCCGGATGAATAACTAGGACAAGAAAACACCTTAAAAGTTGGCCAATGATTCCCATCATCTAGAACAAGCAGGCAAATGGCTATCTGTCCAAGCAGCAAGCATTGTCTGATTGGACATGATTTTTAGGCCATGGTTCATCCATGATGAAGCCTGCTGGTTGAGTATTGTGAAGTTCATTTCCAGCCACTTGCCCCCATGATGATGTGTGTGGCAATTGCATCATGTAAAATTGTGAGTGTGATCTTCCCATGGTAGGGATTTTGATCAGTGCTAAGTGCCTATAGCTATTATGTACTATTGTAAGTAGGAGAATTGAAAGGTTGCAATAATGCTCTTGAATGGCTTTATTGTACCATTGCAAGTGAGTCGATCATTATTATTATGATCATCATGAAACAGGTTGTAAGGAAAATAGACAAATTGGGAAAAATAGGTTTACATACCACAAATGAGGTCCCCTGAGATCAATCACAACTGACATACGCATCCTGTGATTGTCAGCAAAAAGATTGCGATCCACCATGAGCATGCCATGGGCCAAAAAGAGAGATTATAGGGTGATGCTCATAAATAAACGTGAGACCCTGGATTGATGATCCAAACCACCATTTTGACCAAAGCAATCGCAGAGAATCTCTAATTCTTTGGTTGTTGGACTATTTTCCATTCGTGAACGGAGCTGTTGCTGTATTTCATCATAATCATATATTCAAGGCCAGAGATCAAAGAGCCGGAAATGTTCATTTCAGAGATATGGTGCTCATCTGCTCATCCACTGCAGGACGCACCGGACCAGAGAGTAAAATTGGATCAATAATAGATTTCAAAACTTTCTTTTTATATTTGAAAGGTCAAAGAACATGGAGATGACAACCAAGATGAAGATGAATACAACTTTGATATCCCAGCATAGTAGGAACAATGATACCCAGGCTTTTCAAAATTATTGAGAAATTGCACGTGAATACCAGCAATTCTAATTAAAATTTCAAATAATATGGATTACACTTTAGATGTGATTGGTAGGCATTTATTTTACAGTTATTATGCTTATTTGATTATCCATCTGATTGATAGACATTTATTAGAGGTTAAAAATGAAAAATATCCAATGGTTGTTCAGCAAACAAGTGAGGTTAGGATTGTTGAATCAATCTGATATTGGGACTGCGACTTATTGACATTGGTTCAACAATTTAGTAGGTTCTGCTTATGAAGTGTGTGCCCATATTACAAAACTTTGGGAGAGAAATGGATTAGGAAATCATTTTGGTTTTATGGTTGAAGGGTCTCTAGAAAGTTAAGCCGTTGAGAAAGAAATTGGCTTCGAGATAATAAATTGATGTGATTAAAGATATGTATGAGGGAGTGGTAACAAATGTGAGGATCACTAGAGATAATTGAGTTAACAATTACTTGTATGTGCTTGCACTGAGTGTCAACTTTGAGCTTCTATCTGTACGCATTGGTTATGAATGAGTTAATAAAGCATCTACAAGATGAAATCTCATGATGTATGTGGATTGCAAATGACGTGGTTTTGATTGACATGACAAGGGAGAGCATAAACACAGCTGGATTTATGGGGGCATGCTTTAAGCTTTAAAATTAATCAAGATTAAAACAAAGTATATGGAGTGCAATTTTAGTAATAATAAGAGTGAAAATGATAAATTAATTAAAATTGTTGACTAAAAAGTTTTCCATAATGACCACTTTTGATACCTTAGGTTGATAATTCATGATAGTGTAGAAATTTAAAAGTATGTTGCCCATAGAATTCAAGATTGGTGAAAGAAAATCACCATGTGCTGAAACTTAAGGAAATTTGATGTGATAGCTATAAGACTAGTCATGCTTTATAGAAAAGAATATTGGGCAATTAAAGAACAACATGCTGATAAGATGAATGTAGCTGAAAGTGAGAAAGTTGAGATAGATAATAAGCAAGACGAAGAATGATGGAATTAAAATTGAACTTTCAAGAGAACTTAAATAGTAGCACCAATGGATAATAAGATGAGGAGAAGTAGACTTAGATATGGATATTAATAACTGCACCAATTCGCAGCAAGTTAATACAAGCTAAAGGCTCTAAAAGGACAAGGGAAGCCTGAAAAGGATATGGTTGGAGTTAGTAATAAAATAATGGATGACTTGTGGTCCAATTGAATGTCTGATCCTGGATACAGGGACTGGACAATGCCTGACCATAGGAAGCTCTTTCACTCGGAAGCTAGGTGGGGTCCACAGTGATGTTTGTGCAAAATCATGTGCGGTCCACTGTGATGTTTGTGCAAAATCCACCATGTCCCATCCATTTTGCAATCTCGTATTAGGATATGAGCCCAAAATGGAAGTGGATCCAAGACTCAAAGTTGGCCACACGGTAGGAAAAAGTGGGGAGAGAAATGCCTACAGTTGAAATCTTCTTGGGATCCATCTTGTTGTATCTGCGATCCAAACCATTCATAAGGCCATTCCCATTGGGATGAAATGAAAACAAAAGCAAAACAAAACAAACAAAAATAAATAAATCAATAAAATAAAATCCCGTACATAACTTCTGTGGCCACAAAATGTTTCAATATGAGCATTCAATCCCCACTATTTCCCATCATGTGGCCCACTTGAGTTTTGGATTGGCCTCATTTATTTATTTATTTGTCCTCATGTCCGAACTTGCAAAATGGATGGACAGGGTGGATTAGTTGATGATGATGAAGATGCCTACTTATGAAGTGTCATACGCAGCTCGAGTATAAAATAACTCACCCCTTGAAAATGCATACTGAGCCTGAATCAGTAGAGTTTATACCGAGCAAGCACCCAACATGAACTATGGCCATCTCACCACCATTCGCTTCTCTTCTCAACCATTGCAGCAGCGGTAGTGTTGTAAACAAAATGAGAAATTCACCACCACCTCCATCTATTCGACTATTACCCTACCCTACGAATGTCGAGCTAAAATCAATCAAACCCAAGACGAACAAGGAGAAAAGATCGACAACCACCGACGTTTTACGGCTCATGGATAGCCTGCAACTCCCCATACAAGCTGACACCTATGTTTCTCTACTCAAGGAATGCACCGATTCCAGGGATGCACTCCGAGGCGCTGAGGTCCACTACCATATCCAGCGGGGCAGCCTCATCCCTCGAATTATCTTTGCTAATCGCCTGCTTCTCATGTATGTTGTCTGTGGTGAATTACACGCCGCCCACCACCTCTTTGATCGAATGCCTGCCAGAAATCCCATCTCCTGGGCTATACTGATCTTTGGTCACGCCGAGAATGACGATCACCAACAAGTCCTGAGGCTGTTCCTGGATTCCATACGAGAAAATGATGGGCTACTAGAGCCCATTGCCTCTGTTATTGTCAGTGTCATCAAGGCATGTACCCAATGCTGTTATTTTCAGTTGGGAAAACAAGTTCATGGACGGCTTTGGAAGATGGGTTTCACAAAAGACATGCTTCTGGCTAGCTCCTTGGTGAGTTTCTATGTGAAATTTGGTTGTTTGGAGAGTGCAAGAAAGGTCTTCGACCAAATGCCTCGTCGTGGTTCCATCATTTGGACGTCTATGATTGTGGGGTACTGTAGAGAAGATCGTTTCAATGAGGTTCTCCAGCTTTTCGAGGAGATGGGGAGAGCAGGAAAGAGAAAGAACAACTTCACCTTTTCAAGTGTTCTACGTGCCTGTGGGAGGATGCAGGACGATGGTCGAAATGGCAGACAGGTACATGCCCAGGCCATCAAAGCTGGGGTTGAATCGAATTCATTTGTACAGAGCAGTTTGGTGGACATGTATGGGAAATGTGGGCTTCTTCCAGATGCAACAAGGGCATTCGAGATGATTGCTGAGAGAGACATGGTAAGTTGGAATGCCATGCTTACTGGTTACACGAACCAAGGACTCTGCAATGAGGCTATTAAGCTTCTGTATGAGATGAAAGCTTGTGGGATAGAGCTCCCAGAATCAATGGTTAATCAAGTACGGATAGCTTGTGGTAGTTAGTTGATTTCTAGAAGCATAGTGCTAAAGCCAAAAAGCGATATGTCACAGCGTCTCAAGTGTTTCTCTTCCTGCAACTCAACTCATGCCTCTTTTGTGCAGAAGCCCGAGCATTACCAATATTATTAGTATCCCAAATGGCGCCAGAGCCAACGTCGCAATATACCACTACCTGTCGTACTTGGGTTGGGGCAGCTCACCCCCTTCCTACTCTCAAGCAGGAGAGTGTTGCTTCTTACTGGAGTGATTGGGATTGACTTTGTGCACCCTGAATACCAACCAAGTTTTTAAGCCAGCAAGCAACAGCACACTTTAGAGTTAAACTACTTGGAAGACTTGAAGGCAGGAAAGCTTGTATTGCACTATAGTTAACTTAAGATCTTACAACTTCCAATGGTGAACTTACCATCTTACAATTTCCATGGTTTCTGTGGTCTATGAGGTTTGTTGCAAATAAGGACCCAGTCAGGAATCTCTTGCCACTTTACATAGATGGCTATGATGATGCCACGTGATAATCATCCAACAGCTGAGAATACTTTTTAGATTTTCTCTATATGACACTCTACAGGACCCCTTTAGAAAACTCTAGAAACTTCTAGAGATCTTTAGGCAATTGACATGCTTCTACTACATAATTTTCTATAATTCTCTACATACTATTTTGGAGCTCCCCACTGTCTACAGAACCTCTAGTGATAAAAAATAAATAAGTGACACAAAATTCATTATGATAGCAAAAATGGCTTACAGGTACGAAAATAGCTCACTGGTACAAAAATGGCAAAATTGGCTCTCAGGTGCGAAAATGGTTGATGGGCCCAAAAATGACTCACGCGTTTGAAAATGGTTCATCAGTGCAAAAATAGCTCATGGGCATGAAAATGACATCCGGGTGTGAAAATGGCTCACCAAGTACAAAAATGGTCCATGGACATGACAATGGCTCATGAGTACAAAAATGTATATGGGGTACAACAATGGCTCCTAGGCACAAAAATGGCACCTGGGTGCAAAAATGGCTCTTAGGTGCGAAAATCATTTCCAGGTGAAATTACTCACCAAGTGCGAAAATGGCTTGAGGTGCTAAAAAGAAAAAAGATGACAAATGGAGATGCTATGGGGCTAAGAGTGTCATTATTCTTTGTACCATCTATCAAAAACTTGCGCTTGGGTCATGTATGCATCAAGTGGAAACGTGGGCATTCGGAGTGGGGTGTTTAACGGGTTTAACAGATGTAGCTCCTAAGATTAGCACATGGATCAGCCATGATAGATGAGTGACGTGTGGTATAATGGTGAAATCAAATTTGTATGCTCCTATCCTATCCCACTCTTGAAAAAGGCATGTACTCATTTGAGCTATAGTCTCTATTGCTAGAAAATATTATGCTGGACAGTGACCCTGCAGCAACAGCTTCAGACTCAGTTCTCCATGCATCTTTAAAATATAAGATCTGAACCACCCTTCACATAGGACCCTTCTTTTATTGCACGTCTACTGAGGAACATAACTATCAGATCAACAACCATTAAACATAGTCCGTATTCGAAATAACAAAGTAGAAACCCAATTGGAACATTCATCATGTGGATCCAACATTGGATTGCTAATCTTTCAAGCATCCTTTTGATCAGACATTCCTAATCACCTTACCAGAAGCCATTGATACAAATGGTTTGCATCATTTATATAGAGTTATTTACAATGTGGATTGCTTGTTTCTCAAGGATCATTTTGATTGGAAAATCATTGTCATACAACCAATTGTTAATCATAATAAGATGGTCGATTGATTGATCAATCTGTTACTCACAAGAATTGCTGCAGTTGGACTACCCTAAACATCTGATTGGTTGATAACAAAATTGGATACTACAAATCATTTAAAGCGAAAAATGCTCCAACCACAAATTTGAACCATACATTATGTGAGCTGCACCTTGGATTGTGCATCATTCTCAAGAATTGTTTTAGTTGGATAATCCTAACCATCCAATCTACATTAAATAAGACATTTTAGATCATCATATTATCTATTTCGATCAACCATCATGTGGAACCTGCTTAGAATTGCCCACATCACGCAGTTACTTCCATCTTACAATCCCAACCATCAGATTGATGCTCAATATTACAAAAGTCCAAATTGATTGTAAATGAAAGATTCTTACAATCCCAACCATCAGATTCATGCTCAATAGTACAAAACTCAAATTGATTGTAAATGAAGGATCCCATATAGTTAGCCTAGACCATTTCCTGCAGTACTCACTTCATATTAACTACATTCCTAAGGAATTACTTTAATCAAACAATCCCGACCATTTGATTAATGGTCAACCAAATAAATGTCCTTACTGATCATGAAAAGAACTATAAATATATCATCTAGATTGCTCATCCTGTGGAATCCACCTTTGGTTGCCCACTCTCAAAAATAACTTTGTTGGATCATTAATCTTATTGATGACCAACTGAATCAACTGTCTTAATTGATCACTATAGAAAATGCCCAAACGTAGATAGACCATCCATAATGGTTCCACCTTGGATTGTCTTAAAGAATCCCTTTCATCGGACAGTCAGTCCTCATCATTTGATTAATGGCTGAAGAAAAAAAAAAATAGACACCCATTCACAAAAGGTCCAATCAACATCAGCCTACTTCATGAGTTAGGCTCCTTTAGCTAAGTCTAGTTTATAAATCTGGTAAAATGTGTCATCCAAACTCCTCGGCAACACACGTCATGAATTTGGCAATAAAAATTCTGCAAAATTCATGATTAACCAAACAGCCACTGACATTTTCATCAAGTTTCATAATTTATAATAAATAAATAAAATAAAATAAAATAAAAAAGTGAAGGGACCCCAATTTTCAGTATCCGATTTTTGGGGCATGATGGTAGCAAGTTGGAATGGTAGTCAAATGAGGACATTCCTCTCAAACACAAGATCCAAAAGAGAATAACACAAGGTGAAGATAACAAGAAGCACAAGGCAATACAGTGTGAGGGTGTGTTTAAAAAAAAAAACCAAGAAGCACAAGGCAATACAGTTACCCTCAAAGCCATGATGATCTAAAGAAAATGATGCCGATTGAAGCATGCATAAGCTACATTGATAGGGCTAGAACACTTGCTTTGAAAAAACTGGCAATCAGCATCATCAACATTCACTCTGGTATAAGCAGCAATTATATCAGCACTCGACAAGCTTGTATTGCTTCCGCAAATGGAACGCATGATTAACAAGGTACAGAACACCCAAAGCTTCTTGATCTGCTAAATGGTTTGACGATGTGTGTTATCGTGTAGTGGAGTCATTCACTGCAGGAACCTTTTCTGGGTAGCTAGACAGATCCATGTCAATCAGTGAAAGGTCATATGGCTGTGCAAGAGAATTTGAAGCATCCATAAGTAACGAAGACTTCATCACTTCTGGATCGTTTGAGTGTTGTACTGTGTTGGAGATTTTGGGACTGTTGGTGTCCGAGGAGGAAACGCTGGATACCAGTGTATCATCAACTTTATTACCAAATATGTGTTTGTTTCTTCTCACTGCATCCATTTCATGGCCAGTTGGAACAAATGTGCGTGATCGGTACTTCCTTGTTCCTTCATCACCCTCATTACTATTGTAAAGCACGTAATCATGATAAGTAGGAGCAAACTACATAGATCAAAACACTCGTCAGCTCAAGCGATATAGCCAAAGTGTCCATAAAGCAGGAGATGCAAGCTACATATTTATTTAAAAGTTGGTGTCATTAAATCACCTGGTGGACTGTGTCATGGTAAAAGTCGTTGAACTTCAAGGCGTGAGCAAGGCTTCTTGTAAAACCAGAAGAGGCACCAATGTTCGCACCTGCATACTCTTTGTACGGAAATGCATAGAAGTGACCCAAAGCTGCAACAAGCATCTCAACACATATGATAAAGTTTTGGAATTCAGCAGCTTCCTCTGCATTTTTTATGAGTTCAGACTTGGCAGCAAGAAAAACCAAGACACCCTACAAGGACAAAGGCGTTGATCATATTTAACAGGAGATCCTTTTATAGACAAGCTTATAGAGGGAGGTTTGCCAAGCTCAGATGCGTGTGGAGCCCCGCCCATACAGACACAAGTGTGTGTGTGAAATTCAAGCTTCTCATCTCCCGTGGGAACTGATTAAACCTCCCTTGAAGAAAATCAGGCTGTTTCACTCATGTGGACGAGAATGTGCAAAACAAGTAGATGGTTGAAGCAATTTTTTACTAGCCACCCATGTGTTTTGTACACTGTGCCCCGCACGTGGAGTGAAACCACCTGTTCTTTCTTCTTTTTTTAAGAATGTCTAAACGGTGCGGCCTACCTGATGGAAAGCTTAGATGTGACACATGTGTGAATAGGGCAGGGTTCCACGTGTGTACAGTGTTTTAAATAGCTTACACTGTGTAGCGTTACCTAGTGTACTAGCCTTCATGCCACATAGCTCATGAAAATCGTGCATGTAGCGTATTATTCTATAAAGTACGTAGCATATGCTAAAGGCTATTTTTCACTTAGTAAAATCAATTAATGTTTTCAATGATTTATTAAATTTCACCATTTTCACAAAAAATAAGTTAACGTTTTCAATGATTTTATTGAAATAATATGAGTGAAGATATTAAATTAATTCATTTGCTATTTTTATCTTTATATTTACTATTTGCTCTATATTTCCTATTATTTTAATCTAGTAGTGTGTACTTTACATTGTTACTCCCCATCCTTCAGACGGGTGGCTGAACGCTATACCACATGCTATTCTCTATTTAAAATACTCAGATCTATATATATATATATATATATATATGAGAAAGGTATTATGCGCTCGACCTCACAAGTCCGTCCCATGAGGTCAAGCTGTGTGGGCCCCACCGTGATGCGTTTCGAACATCTACCCCATCAGTCAGATGCACCATTCCATCGTGGGCTTAGGTCTCAAAAATCAAGTCAATCCGTGACTTGTGTGGGCCACACCACATACAGAAGTGGGGAGGGGCCGTGCACCATTAAAACATTCATAATCATTTTTTGGGCCCACAGAGATGTGGTTTGCAAATCCAGCCCATCCATTATGTGTGTCCCACTTGGATGAGGGTTCAGACCAAGTTTCAGCAGCATTCAAAACTCAGGTGGGCCCCACCAAGTGCTTTTATATGTTTTAACGGTGTCTTCACATGATTTTAGATGGTATGGCCCACCTGAGTTCCGTATACGGCCGATTTTTGGGATATCCCATAATTTACAGGGCACCCATACACGGTGTTGATGGTCGACACGCATCACGGTGGCGCCCACACAGCTCGACCTCACGGGAGCTTATCGTGAGGTCAAGCGCATAGTACCTTTTCCCTATATATATATATATATATAGTTTTTGTGTGTGTGTGTGTGTAGGTGAGTTTGTGTGCATACATAAATACATATAAACTCCAACAACAGCATCATCATCATCATTATCATCTAAGCCTTTATCCCAATTAACTGGGGTCAGCTACATGAATCATTTTCCGCCATTCCACCCTAAACTCCAATCATCATGAAATTTGTTTGCTTAATTTTACAAATCCGTGAATCTGATTATCAAAATGTACTCCATCCCATCTCCATAAACACCCAATCAACTGCCCTCTTACCTACTTGTGTTTCTCTTATTCACCTACTGCAAATGCATGTCAGGCATTTCTCTTTGAACCATATCCATGCCATAGGCAGCAGCCAGAACAGCAGCGCATTGCAAGTGGTACAATAAATTCAAGAATGGTTCAAGCAATGTAACCGATAACCAGATAGCGGAGCTAGTAGTACCTGCCAGTAAGTTAGGAAAACAACGGATTTAATCATGATAAATTTTGGAACCGGGTTGAATGGCCGAAGCAAATCTCTGCATGCCACGTAGAACAAGGCCAATGCATACAGTGCCATAGAGTATGATATCGTATAGATAATTGTCACATAAAGATATGCTTGATTTGCACTGAAATTTCCATCTTCATATTTCCCTTTGGCATATAGTACAAACGTAACTGCGACTAATATGGGTTTCAGAATCACAAATTGGAGAGCACCCTGCTTGCACCTCCGTATAAAACGTCTGGTCAACCAAAACAACAAAATCAGGAATGTGCAACTTTATTTAAACAAAGCATGATTACATTTTTGAAACTTATGTGGTTCATATGCTCAAGTACTGGGTGATCTAGTAATACCCATACCAAGCAATAGTGGGAGAACAAAGGTCCACAGACAGGGCACTCACCCATCCAAAGCTATAGGAGGGAAGCAGCATGTCATAAGACACCATGATGGCTTCAGAACCCGGCCACTTAAACTTACTACAACAGCACCTGGACCTCCAACCCATGCCAGGCAAAGTGAAAGAAAATTATAGATGACCCAAGCTTCATACCTGAAATAGAGTCAAAGAAAATTAAGATCAGATCTTGCATAAAGTTTGTATAGAACCATCGACTTGCATCCATAAACATTTCTAAGTTACTCTAGCATGCAATCTACAGGGCCTACCCCAGATAGGCATGATCTGATTCTGATAATTGAAAGAAATTGGCAGGTCGGGCAGTTCACTAGAGAGTGTCATAACAAGCTTTGATGAACTCACAGATAAGATAGGAAAAGATGCAAGGTAAGCCCATGTAATTCTTTCTATACCTAGATATTTACAGTGCAAGATAAATAGGAAAAGACACACGGCATCTACTGCACGTGTGGTACAATGGACATTGTGAACATATCTGTGATGTCACTACATTATTTAAAAAGAAATTGAGGGAAGGACCAATTCTCAAGCCTGGTTAAACATGCCCAAGTAGAGATCAACATCATAAAAAAAGAACGACAAGCAAATATAGTTATCATTGTGAAAGCATGATATTAATTTCAAAACAAAAGGGCATCCACAAAAAGTGCAGCATCAACATGGATGACAAGCATGCTCAAGAAGAGAGCAACATCGTCAAAAGAGCTTGACAAACAAATAAAGTTATTATTGCAAAAGCATGCATATTAATTCAAAAACAAAAGACAGGCACAAATCGTACACCATCAACATGGAAAACACGATACTCATCCACATTAATAAAAGAAACCATGAAGGCATTTTTAGCATTCAACTGCAAATAGGCCAGGCAACTCGATCTCGTTAAAAAAAAAAAAAAATGTCTTGTTCATGTCTTTTTCTACAAAGCCATCTACTTTGTGTTTGATCATGTAAACCCATTTGCCCCCCATGATATTCATGTCAAAATTATCATCTTCATTATCATAAGCAATGTTGTCAAAATCGTTATTGTATCGCAAATCGTAATAGCAGTTGAATCATATCAAATCACAAATCGTATCGTAAATTGTAAGATTTTTTCTGATTTACAAAAAATATATATAAGACATGTGAAAAGATATAACTAAATCATAAAATATTAAAAATGCATCAATCATCCATTTACCATCAACATGTACCGAAAAAGTAATACATATCATGATATTATCAATTGAGAAAATGTATATTGTACACATACATACGTATCATGGTAGTAAAAGATTCTTGTCTTTTTCCTTTGTTTTCTTTTCAAAAATTTACCATGAAAAACATACAAGAGTCCTTAAAAATTTTGTTTTGTACCTTTCTTGAAAGTAAAATCATGTTTGAAAAAATGGCATTCGATTCCATTGTGAATCAAAAGATATCTTGATTTCTTCGTTTTGGGTTTTTGAATATCAAAATCCCCAAATATCCTCTCTCTCTCTCTCTCAAGAAAAAAAAAAGGACATTTTTAATATGGGAGAGCCTTTTTCATATTTTATGAACAAAAGGGTACAAAGAAAAGGAAAAAAAATGAATAAAAAATAATAATAATTTGATTTTTGAAGTATTTTTTAGCCCATTTATGCAGTGTATAATTATCTTATGATTCGATACGATTCGTACGATAAGTCGATAATCGTGCAATTATTTAGGATTTACGATTTGGGTGTATGATTCAAATCGTACACCCATACGATACAATATGAATCGTATGATTTTGATAACATTGATTATAAGTGACAACTTTATTAAAGATAAAAAGAAAGTCCTGTATAGAAAGGAAGGGTCGCAAACCGATGTCTGAAGGGGGAGTAGGTTTTCAAGTGTTGGGAGTCCATGCATGTGGCATTGTTATGGAAGTGGTATTGGAGGTTTTGCACCTGTGGTGGTGGTGGGGGAGACAGATGTTGTTGGAAAGCAATTTCCTCTATCGATCCTCTATTCAAGCAAGGTTTGGTATTCTCCATTGGAGATGGGATTCGCATTCATCCTTGGTGTGGGATCTGTCCATTGGAAAACGAGTTCCCACTGTTGGCAAGTTTAGCCCCATCTAAAGATATGGTTGTAGCTAGTTGCTATTTCCTACATGGCACCAATGGGGTTTGGTGCCCTCCTTGCAGGAGGGACTTATCTGATGAGGAGGCAATTACAGAATATTCAGCGATCTTCATCCCTTTTGGATGCCCTGGTTTGGAATGCTTCTCCATTGGGTAAATTCACAGTTCAACCTTTCTACAAGTTGATCCGAAAACCATCGTCATCTCCAAGTCAGGAATTCTTTCATGGTTTTTGGTTCTATGCACTCCATTTAAGGTGGCAGTTTTCTCATAACCACTAGGGAGAGGCAGAGTATTAGCCATAGATATCTTCAGATATGTCCAATGATTCTTCCCAATATGTCTCGTGTGTATGAAAGATGCAGAGTCGATAGATCATTTCTTTCTTCATTGTCCATCTCTTTCTTCATTGCCCAATATGGCAGATGCTTCCTCAATAGCTAAGGCCTATGGGAGGAGGTTTTCTAATTTTTTAGAAGAGATGTTCTAGAATGGGCATCAAGATAAAGAATGTCAAAGATTGTAAAGTTTTGTCTTTGTTAAAGATTAAAGTTGGGGTTGTATTCTTTTCCGCTCTGACTATTGTATTAGTGGCTTTTCAATGAAATTGCATTACTCTTCAAAAAAAAAAAAAACACAAGAAGAAGAAGAAGAGAAGCACCTATTGCTTAGGCAAAAGTAAAAGTTTTGAAGTTTCTCTTTTTTACGCAAAAATGAAATTTTGTTCAAAAGGTAACATGGTGCCTGTAAACATCATGCTCAATCTTTGCCAAATGATACATGTAATATAATGCTTGGGGTTTGATCTGTGCTTTCCAAAGTAATCACTAACATGTAGTACCAGATATAATAAATTTTTCCCTGCCTTCAATATGGACATAGATTCCTATTTCTCATTCTACATGTAAATTTTATCAACAAGGTACCTATGGTTTGAAGGGTCAAATTTGTTGAGAAATGTGATAAAAACACACCATACAAGCAGAAAAAATATTAATGAGTGAAGTCAAAATTGTGAAAAATGTAAGAAAATTATTTACACCAAGAAGCTAGATGTGCAATATCCTTACACTTCACGGATTGAATTAAAGTAGATTGAGCTTTCATTTAAGACCAGGGAGAGGAAAGACATCAATGCGTGAACCTGTCAAAGAAATGAGATCATGAGAAGTTAAGACAACAAGGAAATGAAGTTAATGGAGGTATGATGCATCTGCAACATATTAATTGATTTCAATTTATTTATGATTTGATGGAATATATCATCTTGATCATCATGTTAGCCTCTCTAGAAGCAATATGGGTCAGCATTCAAATGGTTGATTGGCAAGTTCTACAATCAGCTGCCCCAACAAACATCAGCCTTCCTCTTTCACCAGGCTGGAACCACCACAAGGATGCTCTGGTTGGCAAAACTCGCATATCAACATGCTCCCACTCGATACTAACCCCTGCCTGACTAATATATGCATACCCCAAAGGGCAAGCAAGCAAATGAGGATCATGGGGGATCAGTTGCCGGACATACTTTTGAGCACAAGGCACACACATACATGCAGTTCGCTTGTATCAGATTATAAACACAGGCAACCCAAATTGGCTTTGAGGGACACATGTACAATCATTGGATCAAAAGTGTAAAGGACATGCTCAAGTAGTTGGCTGCAAATACTAGCAGGGAACAATACATGTTTAATCAATCAAGCAATCAACAAAAGAAAAAATAATAATAATAATAATAAAGAAATACAAGAACTAAGTGAAAAAGGAAACTACAAGTATTTATCATTGTATTAAATAGCGTCCATAGCATAGCGGTAGCGTACGCTACATAGTGTAGCGCTGCCATAGCGCTACCAAATAGCGTAAATATGCGTAGCATGTAGCGCAGGTAGCATGCGCTACACTGCACCTTTTTTAAAAACTTTTCTTTGTTAAAAATTGGTGGTGAACTCATATTTTTAAAAATTTTATATTATAAAACCAGCAACTAATACTATTGTATTGAATTTTTTGTTAAAGAATGGTGTTTATTTGATATAATGCGTATTGAACTCACACTACAAGAAGTCTAAACTTAACTTAAAAGAGAAAATCGAAATAGGGTTTTCGAAAACCCCTTGGAAAGCCCTCACCGTTAAAATTTCTTCTCCATCTCTTTAAATCTTTCGATTCAAAAAGCCATCGAAGGGGCTTCTTTGGTCGATTGTTGGAGCTTATATGGAGGTCCATTGGTGCAGTTTCACAATCATTGGAGAAGAAATGAAGGAGAAATCAGATTTTCCCAATTCCGGTTCCGAACGGCTATGGAGCTTCAATTTTCAAAGTTTTCATTGATTGAATCTCCTCTTGAGCCTACAATAAGTAGGTTTGTTCCCCTTAGTGAGTTTCTTTTCATGTACAATGAAAATAATTAATTATTTTGACTCTTTTTTTTTTCTTTTTAAAATGCCGGTTATTGTGCATTTTTGTTCTTTTTCATTTTTTTTTTTCAATTCTTTTTCAGTATTCATGTGGCTATGCATTGTTTTCTATTGTATGGATCAAGTGGTTTGCTTAGAAACTTGTTGTTGTGATAATTATTCGATCCGATTTATATGTGGATTAGCTTTTGATAAATGAAAATTAATAACTTGTTTGAACATGCTTATACTTGAAAAAATTTAGGTCGTTTTATATTTTTTTTCTTTACTATTTATCATATTTTTTCTATTTTAAATTAAAAAATAAAAATACCGTGTAGCGTATGCTACACACTATAGAGGGATGAATGCTACGCCACACGCTACCGCTATTTAAAACACTGGTATTTATTCAGAAGAAAAGGAAAAGAAAATAAACAAGCAAGCATTTATTTAGAAAATAAAAAAGAAATGAAAAGAAAAGAAGCTAACAAGCATCTGCCATATTAGTGAGAAACAATTCATAAGTAACATGTCTCTAAAGAGTAGGCACAAATGAAATGGTGAAACCACACATGCTAGCCATCACAAATACTCATCATTCCAGATTACTTGTCATTTGCGATCCAGATTGCTATTTTTAGCAACCCGAATTAGTGTTCTTTGTTCTTAATAATGATTTTTTTAATTGAAGAGTTACAAAGTTTTATTAGAAAAGCCCACCAAAACACAAGCTTAGCACGGAAAGAATACAGCCAAAGCGAATTACATCCCAAAAATAAAAATAAAAGGTTACAAATATCCATTGCTTCCACTTGAGACGCCCATCCCGCCACCTCCAACTTAATCTTTCTCACCACCTCTTCCAAGGATCCATTCCTATTCCTGAGACATCAACGATTCAATTCTCCATATATGACCCACCAAACAGCCATGAGGATAAAGATGTCATACCGCCTTGCCCTCCTTGCAAAGCCTGCTACCATGTCAAGCACAAAGAAGGTCTTTGACAGAAAGCGGTCATCACCCACTAAATGTTGGATAGGGCAAGAAAGTGCTCTCACACCTTGCAAGTAAAGGAGCAATGGATGAACAGGTGGTTGATCGTCTTAATCTCATTCGTGCGTAATAAAGATCTTGGGAAGAACCAAAGTTCTCTTCTAAAGATTATCTATAGTAAACACCCTTTTTTTATTCCCACCAACCAAACAAAGGCCAAGGGGGTAGAGGGAATGGTGCCAAAACAAGGCGCGATCCGACTTCTCTCCGTATGGATTTTTCCGAACAGAGGAGCGACCAAAGCTATGAACATGCCACACCATTGAATCCTTCTCACCCACAATAGGATGATACCGCTATCGTCGATCCAGAAGCCTAATGAAGTCACCCACTTCTCTCCTTATGGATTTTTCCGAACAGAGGAGCGACCTGAGCTATGAACATGCCACACCATTGAATCCTTCTCACCCACAATAGGATGATACCACTATCGTCGATCCAGAAGCCTAAGGAAGTTACCCTCTTCCTCATCTAAAAATCTCTATGGCACAGGGGCAACCGAATGACAGAATCACCACAAATAGAGAAACAATTAGCTACTATACACTCATCCAGGGACAAATGAGCCCGTCTTGGAATCTCCTCCTGAAGCAAATTAGATTAGATTAGATTATGTTGGGTTTGATCAAATGTTTTGTTTTCTCATTTGCAAGATTTTGGTGTTTTTTTTTTTAAGTACATAGACATTGGCATTAGCTGGTTAGGAAGTTTTGAGTGGTTTGTTTTTATCATGATTGGTTAGAAAATGGGATTTGGAGGGGGTTAGGCTTATGGGTGTTTATTTGAATCAAGTATTGTTTATTTGTTTTGGTGATTTATGGTTGGTTTTGGATTTTCTTTTGTTTTATTTTGTGGAAAATTGATGCATTGTGGTGTGATTTGAATGAATAGCATTGTGCCCAATAGTGTTTTGGAACTTTCAATTGATAAACTACTCAAATAATTATAAGTTTTAATTGTGTTTCATGCTTATGGGATTTTCTGGTGATGTTATGATGAGAAAGAGAGGTGGAGAAATTGAGAGGAAAAGGAGAGATGGAGAGGAGAGACGATTTGAGAGGGAAAGAGGATTTGAGATTGACATCTTAATTATAAAAAATAAATAAATTGGAATTTGATATACGTAGTAAATTTAACTCGTACATGAATTTAAGTCATACATGAACTTTGATTTGTTTTTGGATTTGAATTTGAAATGAGATTATTGAACCCCCATCTTGATGGTATATCAGAAAATGTGTAGCAGAGTGAAAAAACTTGCTTATATCAGGAAGGAAACTAAATGAACTTTTCTACTTTTTGGTTGGTGATGATGTTGTTTGCCAAGCATATTTATGCGCTGAAAAAACAGAAACCAACATCAACTACTTAAGACATAAGTAGCTTTTGCAAAACAACTTATAATCCCGCACCCTTAACATCTCTTGAAGTTTCACTGAAAAAAATTCAGCTTTTTCCTAATGTTTTCCAATGTTTCCCTCAGACAACCATATATTCACCAGTATTTGTGATATCATTGACGATCTTGATACATGTTCCTGTATTCCAGGTCTCCGATACATGTAAAGATACTGATATTTTGAATAGCAGTTCCACGATATTTGGGGAAGTGTTCCTGAGCTAGAACAAACTACAGGGTGGATGGCTCCCGTTTCTATTAGAGCGGTTGGGAAACTCAACATGCTAGAGGGCTGTAGCAGGAATAAGGTTCTATAATAGAGGGCCATATTCTATGGACCCATTAAGGGCCTCCAATCCAATGTCAAAACTAAAGTATTTACAACCCATAGGCCTCTCCTTCTGTGTAATGAGAGCAATGCTAAATAATAATTGATGCCATATTATTCTAGAAAGTTCACAGTAGCCACCCAAGCATGTCCACGATAAACATAGTACTAAGAATGAATGTCAATGTTCGAAGCTCAACCATGCCTTTAATTTAATAAACACATATAACAAGTGAGCTAGTGAAAAGTCTACAGCATACTCCACCTGTGAAGTTAATGTATCCATGATAAAGTTCTAGTAACAAGCACTGGCGGCAAGTTTTCTGTGACGAACTTAAGTAAGCCAAGATAATTTGTGTGGGTTCCAAAAACGGTAAAATGAACAGTAACTTACAGTAATGCAGACAATCACATACACC
This sequence comes from Magnolia sinica, assembly GCF_029962835.1. Classification (NCBI taxonomy): domain Eukaryota; kingdom Viridiplantae; phylum Streptophyta; class Magnoliopsida; order Magnoliales; family Magnoliaceae; genus Magnolia; species Magnolia sinica. The sequence continues at coordinate 442,205 of NC_080586.1, forward strand.
AAAAACTAAACAACGAAAAAAAATCAACATTTGCTCTATCAAAAGTTTAGACAGAAAAATAGTCCAAACAAGAATAAACATTAGCTTAGAATGCAACATGACCAGTAAACCAAGCATGAGGGCAAAAAGAAATCAGGAAAAGCCAGTAATCATAATAATGACAAAAATCAAGACGGATAAACTGCATACCGGAACCATGAAGATGATTCGAACTATGTAGCGCTGATAAGTTGGTTCGGTGTAATTCAAAAGGTGTCTGTATATATGAAACATTGCCAATGCAATCGCTCCAACAGCACAAGGGAACGCAACAATGATGTAGTAAAGGGGTGCCATTTGATGACCACCAAAGAAACCACCCAATAGCAGTCAGAATGAAATGAAAGCCACAAAGCGACTTGCTGACATAAGAAACAAAATGCAAACAAGTTACCATGATAAATCCTAAATAGTGAAAAGAACACAAGAAAAGCACGTTTTAGATACGAACTAACCTCAGGAGAAGTCCTATGACCTACTTACTCCTTCATTTTGTCCAATGGATCTGTAAATTGATCCATAGACAAACATAGGAAAGAGAAAAACAAAGGAAGAAAAGGGTTTCTTCACTGAGATTGTAAAGCCTAGCCCCGATGACTGTCCCAGAGAATGTAGACTCGGATGATCGGCAGAGAGTTATTCCTGCAAACCCCTACAAAATCAAAGCAAGCAGGAAAAGAAATGGATGAGGAATCGTTTATTATTAAATGTGTATGAAGAAGGTGGATTGATTTATCGAAGATGGGAGTTGAATTGCAGTCTTTGTTAGGGAAAGAAGAGGGAAAGAAGGGGTCTTTATGGGATGAAAGATTGAATTATACGAAAGAAAAGAAAGAGAAATGACAAGGGAAAGTTTTAGGGTTTTGAGAGAGGGGGAGAGAGAGGTGCTTACCAACCTCAATGCGATCAGACAGATAGAGTAAAAGGACAGAGGTGCAACGGCAGATCTGCTCTTGTCCAAATAAGGCCCCGGGCTTCTTTTTGATGAGAGAGAGAGAGAGAGAGAGAGAGAGAGAGAATGCGATTGGCGGCTATGCCTCGCTGTCGTTGCTTCTACGAATTTCAAAAGAAAAAATTAAGAACTGCGGAAAGACGGATATGGCAGGGAGGTTTGATTGAATACATCGGGACTTTAAACCTTTGGAATTAGCTTCTTTCCAACGATCCAAAATCGTTCATGGGATACACGGCTTCCAATGGATGGGGTATACGCAAAAAATATCTCAATTCGAATATTTCTAACCTTTGATTATAAAAAGGCCATTTTTAATCGTCCATTTTCAAAGCAAAACCGTCAGATTTAAAACGGTTAAAATGATCGAATTTCAGAAATTTTCTCTCTTGTCTGTCTACCTTGCAAGGCGCAAAATATCGAATAAACAGTTCGGATCATTGTAAAACGACTGGTATTGAAAGGTTAAAAGTCCCAATGTATCATTTTGAAATACATACGGGATGTATTCGAGCAAACCTCCAAGCGAGATACACGAATACACGATACCGGACTGGAATCCAGCAGCACCAGTTTCACACCTTGCGTGAAACACAAAAGCTTGTGGGTCGAACCATGTTAGAAGTGTAAAATCTATTCCGTTTATCAGGTACTACCGTGGATGTTAGCCATTGAGGCCAAAATATCAGCTTGAACTACTGCTCATATAGGCCTCAGATGCCATAATGAGGATATGATGCCTATCATATGTTTGTGTGTGTGTCTATCTTTCATTAATCACGTTAGTCAGGTATATAAGTCACTAGCATTAAGAGAATATGCAAAAAGTATCCTAATATAAAACTCAGTTGGGCCACACTTCGTGAACTTTACATTTGTGGAAGCAAGACGACCTCGGTCCCACCAATGCTGCCAACTGGGTGACACACGCTCATTCTCCATCTGATGACTGGACTTTACCTATTCTCAAACACCAACTAGACTTTTAAAAGAAAGAAAGGAAGACAAAAAAAAAAAAAAAAAAACCATTCAACCCAACTAAAGTCTATGAAATTTTTAAAATGATGGTGAACTATCATATTAACATGTCAACTAGGTTTTTTTTAATTTTATTTTTAAATTTTGAACCTCTATTAAACATGACAAAGCTAATAGAAACTTTTTACCCACACAATTACATTTTTTATTATTAAAAGGACATGGGAAGGTTTTTTTGTAAAAGGAAAGGGTATTTATTAGTATTTTTAATTAGTATGACCCACAGATGGCCTATTCCACTGCTTTTTTCTTTATTCCCTGTTCTTTCCCTTACTTTTTCTCCTTTTGTAATGGAGAAAATTTTGGATACTTTGGCATGTTAATTTGGTTCATATACAGTCACTAGAAATTTATAGACATGCAAGATAATAAACTAAAATAAAAAATGCAAATGGCAAGTTTAGATTCTAATGGATTTTCATTAAAAAATATGTGATTTTGTTTTAAAGGTAAGAAATATATGAATTTGACATAATCATTGATTGATTGGTGAATATTTAATGCATGGCCAAATGAAAACAATTAATGGCCCAAACACAATATATAAATATGTATTCCTGTTACTAAATAAAGAATCCTAACGGTACCCAACTACCAAAACACCCCTTTGTACAGCCATATGAAGCAGAGTAAGTTGTGTGAACAAAAAACTCATGTATATATACATGCAAATTACATATAATCATCATTGTTGTCATTATCATCATCATCACCACAACACACGTATCGTCATTGTTATGATCATCATCTCACACTTGCACACGCACAGCCCCCATCATCATCATCACCATCATCTAAGGTCAGATACAACTCAGTAATACACACACACCCAAAAAAAAAAAAAAACATTTTGCTTATAAATTCTCCCCCAAAAAATCTACCAGTTGGACTTGTGGGCCTTCACAATCCATTGTTTTGGCCATCTGGTTGACCCATGTGCCTTACAAACAATTGGATGGTCCATCCCATTGGATCTGCAGACTTCAGAGTCCAATGAGACTATACATAATGGCCTGATCTTTCTCAACAGCAGTTGGGTCCAATTGTGGACCCAAATTGTTGATGCAACGGTCTGTCTTGCATCATTAATGATTGAGATCATGCCATTCTGTTTTTGTCTGTCTCTTATACCTTTAAAATTAAGTATTGTTCTATCTTCATTTTGAAGTTTGATAGGCAGATTGATGTCAATGATCTTTTTAAGTAGGGAGAAACTTTAATTGCCTTTCGGGTTTTTTTTTTTTTTACACACACCCATGGTCTAACTGACGTTATGGCCCTTGATAGAGTGGAATGGCAGAAAAGGATTCATGTAGCTGACCCCAGTTTGAGATAACGCTTAGATGATGATGATGATGGTGAAGTTTGGTTTCCATGTTTGCCTTGCTTTTTATTTTTTCAATTACAGGCTAATTGAGAGTAAATTGGGCCCTATACATGTGGGCCAATAGCAGTAGAGTAAGGGATTTTAATGTAGAAAGTTTTGTTTAGGAGATTCTTCAGATTGTGAGGTCCACATAGGCCATACATATGACTGCGCTATGAGATCAATTATCGTATGAAAAGATTGAGTTAGTTTTCATATGACTGAGAGTCTCAGTCTTATGTGGTTTCAAGTTTATACTAGAAGGCTGTTGGGACTTGGGTCATCCCATAGTCCATTATTTCAATTTTGCTACATCATGGAGTCTGCTTAATGGGAGAAGTCTGTTGAACAGGCCTGAAATGGCAGGTGAACTACAAGTTTTGGCAGCTGAATTTAGTATGATAGACATTCCCCTGAAAGCAAATGTGGTAACATTCTCACCCCTGAAGAGTATGATCTCTCAATTTGTTTGGATGAAGTTCAAAGTTAAATAGATGGAATTTGAAAATAGGGGGTTTCGACTTTTCTTGTTTAAGCCAATAACCATTGGAGATGTCAATTAAGGACATGTATATTTCTTGTTGATCTTATAAAAAGACTACTAGGTTGGTCTACTTATGTGGTTCCCAGAGCTTGAGGAAAAGGAGAAAGGGAAAAAGTATTCTGCAAATCATCTTGAGTAGAATTTTGTTCTTGCTATATTTTACGTGTGAGTATGCATGTTTGTGTACAAGATTTGATATCTTAGGCTGAATCTTGTAGCTAGAAGAATCTGATGGCTACTTTTGAGAGTAATCAAATGAATTCTACTCTGTCCGACTATCTTGCCAAAGACATGTTTAACACACCCATTTAGCTTACCTCATGTTGGACTTGTCTGCTTGCCACTGAATGTACAGGTGGGGCCTATCTAATGATTGGCTCGTATCTCACACTTCCATATTATTGGAACGTGTGGCCATTGATGGCCATAATGGCTCCCTCTCTTTCTCCCATAATGGTTGAACACCCCATCTCTACCAACAATGAATGAAAAACGTCTCTCTGTCCTGTAATAGTTTCTCCAGCAGTGATGGAAAGTCCCAAAACGGAAATGATCCCAATCTCTATTAAATTGACAGCCATGAGAAGGCAGCCAGTTGGATTGTCTATTCTTCAGCCTTTTTTATCCTAATTACTAAGTCTGATTTTAGCTGCTCTGATTTTCAGTAACACAAAATATGCATTTGCACTAATGTTTTGTCCAGGTAATCAGCAAGATGAGAGCGTTATTGTCTGAAAATTCAAGGTGATCTTAGAAAACATCCAATACCAACAAAACCAGTGTTCAAATATTGTTTTCATGCATTACATCAGTGCCTTGGGCTATCAAATATGATACATTTTGCTGCTTTGCTCAATGTGCTCATCTAGGTATTTTATATCTTTTCAAAGAAAAAAAAATGAAAAGAATAAAAAAATAGAAAAAATTATGATAATTAAAAGTATTTTACATGAACATTAAAATTGGTGTCCTTAACTAAACATACATTTTAATGCATGATATGAATTTAGTGCTTAATGGAAAGAAGATACACACAAAACCTGCCCAAACCAAAATTAGAGAAGTTTGCACTGTCGAAACATTACTTGGATGAATAACAAACCTCCATTGTTAGACTATCACTTTTGACAGACCTTATATAAACTGATATGCTATTGGCCAAGTTATTTGATACTCTAGCCATCATTTGACTCTTATACACAGACATTTTAAATGGTACACATGGCATCAACTCAAATTAATCCGACTAACTTGTGGAACCACTGTTTGGATATTGCATCAGCTTGGAAAATTTTATATTATTATTATTATTATTATGGTGATAAGTAATGGTGATCCTTTTAAATAAGAGGCAGTGAAGAGAACTTGGTCAACTTTTATTTACAGTATGATTTTCTTTTTCTTCATTCATCACTTCCCTTGTATTTTTTTTCCAGCTGTTTGTAAATAGGTGGGACAAGGCTCTGATGATGGTCATGTGAATTAATATTTTTGCTATTGTATTCTTGTATGTTAGACATTAAAGCTTCTTTGCCTTGACTCTTATGTAGTTTGATCATAATCCAGCAAAGGTTTGAGCTTAGTAATCTTATATATCTGTTGCCATTTCTGTAATTCTACAAGAATACAATCATTACCCAGGTAATCTGAATTATTGGTCAGCAGTTTCTTTTTCGTGAAGTTAGGTCCATTTGCTGAGGGTGCTTTCGTCCGTTAATGCGATATTTGTGCGAGTGTTAACAATAGTTCTTGTTGGTTGCAGCTGTAAAGAAAAGGCAAGAACTGACTGAGCAAGTGAAAGATATATCTAGGAACTTTGAGGTAAATAAGGAGACTCTGTTTTTACAACCTTTCCTCTGTATTCTCCTCCATTGCTTAATTTTTTTTGTATTTTATAGTTTGTGTCCTTTGTTCTCCTCTTGTGGGTCTTACTTTCTGTTTTAAGATACACATGCACACCTTTCTTTGTTTACTGATTAAACTCTTCTAGTCATTTATTTAATAAATGAATTTTTATGCTGTCATTTGGCTATAATTGGTTATCTTTTTTGTTTTGAAAATTCTTTTCCATTTCTGGTTACATTTTTGTCCCAGATGAGATTCAAATATCCAAAATTTGATCATTCTGTTTTGAGTTTGGAATGGTTTGCCTCTCTAATGCGTTTGCAGCATTTTCATTTCATTTCTTGTCCTTTTGATGGCTTCCATTTCAGAAGATTGTTTTGATCTAGCTTTTATGGTTTGATCCTTTTTTGGGGTTTAAGGAGATCAACTTTCACTACTGGGTGGATTTCAGTAGAAAATTTTGCCTTTGTGATTTTTGGTGCTCATTTAATGGTTTTAGTTTTGAATCCTAGCATGATAAGATTGTCTACGCATCCATGTATGTGGTTTTGTTGCAATGTTTGGCGGATTTCAATGATGCGAGATGTGGATATAGGAGGTTTTTGCCAAGCTTGGTGGAATTCAAAGATGCGAGATGTGGATATAGGAGGGACTCCAGATTATTGAGTCACTTATTACCATGTTAGTGTTCATCAGTTTGCCATTGATTGCCTTTTTTCTTTTTCTTTTTTAGAGAAGAAAGTTGATAAAGTGGTGGAGCGATGAAGTTTATTCATCTTATGAGCATGGTTTATTGCATGCCATTTCTTACTCATAATTATGCTGTTGCCTGGTTCCAAATGTTGTGCATGGTGCTTAAGTTTTAAGTGAAGTAGAATAGGTTCGTAAACAATGTATCTTGTCTGCTATATGAAGTTCAGTCCTGTTAAAGTTCTTTCTTTTAAGGTGCAACTTGTCTGCTCCACATTTATATTTGAGATACAACCCAAAAATAAAGCTGGTCCATTTGTCAGGTTGGGCCATGTGTACGTCAAATGAACCAGGGCTAAGTTTTTATGCAGGAAAAAGCGGAAAATGAACTTACGAAACTACATCAAAACATTGGTTTCAGGTAATTTAGTGTCTTTTTCTAAAACTATATCATTCATCTCTTAGTGAAATTGGTTCTTGTCAGTATACGAGAGATATGATTATTATAATTTCTATCAGGGCAACTACAATAGTAAGAGATATCATTAGTATTTTAAAAAAAAATTTAGGTCCTAGCTACGGCTATTAACCGTAGCTATTGCTAACTTCGGCCCATTGCTACCACTCTCGTTCTAGTTTTAGCTACAAATATAATTCGTAGCTGTATGTACTTTTGAACTATGGAATGTATAACTACGTATGGCATAGAACCAATGGCTACAATTCTGCTACGAATTATAACCGTAGCTTTATATTTAGCTACGGATTTCATCCGTCATACTTACCCTTTTCTGGTAGTGTCCCCAAGGGGTCACGAGGGCCCAACAATGCTACAGAAGCCACAGGGCTAGGGTGGCCAAGACTCTGATTACAAAGGCCATGGATTCCAGCATGGTGGACGGAGTTAACACAGGTGATTATGGTTGGCATCAAAACTCACCAAATAATGAGGATGATTGGCTAATCAGTGGTAGGCCATCTAACCAAATCATCCACTTTTGGGTGCAGGGATAGGTAATTCCTAGTCTATTGATTGAGCTATCAACTCCCACATTATCTCTGGATACTTTTTTCTTTTTCCAGTTTGTAGTGAAGCTAGTAAATCACCAGTGTTTAGAAGCCCATGGTGGAAATGACCTTGTCTATCTAGTAACCAAGATCTTAAAGAAACAACACTCCTGCTCATCATTCATACACATCTATCTATAAAATGGCGAATATATTAACTCAACAGATGGAGGATCTTACAGGACAGGTAAGCAGGTGCCCGAGAAGGATCACTGCCTCAGCACACTGTCCACTTGTTTTTAACTCTCTTGTTTGTGCTGCTGGGCATTTGCACACTGCATCAATGTTTCTTAAACTGCCTACAAATGCAGTTTTTCAGATGTCTTGTAGTTAAACAGTCTGAAAACCCCGAGTATATGGACCACAGTAGTCTAATATTAGAATCACTTCTGTTGTTTCAAGTTGTTCAGTATAACTTCTGTTTCCACTCTCATGTTCCCCCAAAAGGGACATGGATCTTCTCTTAACCAAATCATCTACTTTAGCCGCCATTTTCCAAAGCCTGAAAATTGCTGGTGACTTGGTTATAATTTTCTAAAACCCATTGTTTTTAACATATGGTAACCCTACCATGAACCAATGCTGTTTGTAAATGCTAGTTGACGTTTGGTCATATATTACAGAGGGGTTTATGTTTCAGTTACATCCAAACAAGCAAGACCGTTAGCCCCATATATTTGTACTACTCTAAGATCAGGTCAGATGCTCATCTATTAATATAGTAATGATTATAGGCTGTTGAAAAAAAGTCCATGGAGGATTCAGAGGTCTTCTCAGGACACGTGTACACATGGAGATGAAGGATTATAGATCATGCAAATCCCTTAATATTACTGTTAGCCCCATTTGCATTAAAATCATTTCAAGATTGTGTCTCTCTCTTAGTAACAACTAGGGAAGTCATGTATCCACAACAGTCCATATGAGTGAAGCCATGGTCCACAGGAGACACCATCAGAGCTGATGCACTGGATTATTGAACCAAGGACGACACTTGCATGGATTATGCAGAATAGAGAGCTTCATTTGTTGCAAACAGAGATTTAGGGCTCAAATTTTTATATTAAAACATGTAACCCACTGAATGAGTGGATCGGCTTGGCTTTCTAGACACAGGTTCACACATTGCCAGTTTATACAATCACCTGACACATTGGCAAGTGTACCGCATTTCACCTCTTCAGTCTCTCATTGCATGAACCTTAGCATATTTCTCAAATGGATTTCTCAAAATTAGAACTTAAAAAAAAAAAAAAAAAAAAACGAAAATGAAAATGAAAATGAAAACAGTGGGAAATGCTGACAGAGGATTCAAAATGGACTCTTAGAAATGAGAACAATATTCCTTATTCATCCCTGGATCTTCCAAGTGCACATGATGAAAGAGATGAAGCACAAAAAACATCCTAGGATGTGAAGTATGTATGTCCTGAAACCACATCTTATGTACAGGAGGATTTGGCTAATGACTAGGTCAAGTTGACTACTTTGGAGAGTCAGCAACCCAACTCAAACTTGGTGAGTTGAAAAAAAAGATACAATGGCGATATGAGTAAGCCCCAGGTCCTCGCCAAGCAACCTGCCCGATGATGCACAATATTCCTTGAAAAATAAAATAACAAAATTGCTCGAACGGCCTATCAAATAACTACATTCATTTTACGTGGAACACCTTTCCATTCCACTATTATGGATCAAATTGGCATTCATCTTACAGTTTAAGCATAAAGAATGATATGGAACATAGACAGTCTCTTCCTCTAGTACAAGCAACTGATCCACCACCAAATCGAAGTTATATAAAAAATTACAGAAGTAGAAAGATCAAAAGCAAAGCAATGCAGTTTCGACAAATCAAACCACCCTTCAAATATGGTGTACCTAAGGAAGCAACACAAGCAGGTTCCGGCACCTAGTCTTCAGGAGTCACTCTGTATTTCCTGCACCTGGCCTGTCTACACCAGACCGGGCAACTAGACTCTCAACTGAGACTTTAGCAACATCTCGGCGCATTCCAATATCAGAGACAAGCCGGCTAAGGCAGTACATGCCACCGGCTACTGCTACCAAGCCAGGAAAACTGGTTGTCAAGAAACGAAGTGGCGAGGAGACAACAGTAGTCACAGCAGCCACAAAAGATGCAGCCTGTCCACTTCGACCTACACTAATGCTGGTCACCACAAGCAAACCTGTTTTACAGTAGATTGCGAAATCTTCACAGTTGTTCTTGAAAATGTGGTAAACACCAAAGCCATTTTGGAGAAGGTATGTGGCACGGTGAAGGACGTCAGCAGGCGGGTCAGAAGCAGCGAGCGTGCAGGTCCCTCCTCGGGCTTTGGCAATGAAGAAAGCCGGAGAGACACTGTATTGAAAGAGATAAAGATCACCTCCACAGAGGAAACAGTTGATGCAGGAACTAATTACTCCATTGAGCATTTTCTGATCACCGCATATCTGACATGGAGCATCTGAAGGGGAATGGGAGGAACTGAAGAGGACACGGTCTAATATGGTTCCTGTCCCAACCTCTTGGCCAGCTCCTCGAGTAAAGTGAATGACTTTGCCGTCGCCCATGTATATCCCTGACAGTTTGTTGAAAAACAGAAAATGCAACAAACTAAGAGGAAGGGACAGCTACACACAAGACTCAACTATTTATATTAAGCTTTAGAAATTCAATCTTGAAGGCATGCATACATTCATCCATATTAAGTTAAGCTGGAACCTAACAAGCGAGTTTGCAACTTGCAACATAGAGCACCTTCAAGTTAAAGCCAAGGTTGGCAAATGCCGGACTTGGACTCGACTACGTCCATCTGTAAAATTTGACTTGGGCGAGTCAAGTTTTGTAGAATTCCAAGCTACTGTTCCCCTGCCAAGAGTAGCAAATAAAGTTCCTGTTTTGGGGAGTTGGTAGCTCAATTGATAGTTCACCACCAATTTAAAATGTTGGGGACCCTTCCACCAACACATTGCATAATTGTATGACAAAAACATCCAAATCAATGACCCATTTGTAGATGGAACACAATCCAAAAATTGCATAGAACAGATGCCAACAATCATCTGACTTTTCCCTTGGAATTTGGACCACTCACTGTTCCACATATAACCATCCACTTGATGACCATCAATTGGATGGTTAAGATTGCTTGATGACTTTAGAGACATGCTCCATCAGCAATGCACCCTACCATTTCAATGGTCTGCAAAGGCCTAGATGAGTGTCACGGATGAGGTGAGTCACCACCACTTTCAAAATAGTGGTAAACTATTATAACAGTTTATCCATTGGGGAAGGGATTTGACACCAGGGAGAGTGCAATGTTGATATGCAGGTACTCAGTAATTGTAAACTGTCCAACATGTGGGACCCAATGTACAAAAAATTATATACTCAAAATCAGATATGATTGAATGATTATAACCTTTGATTGATGGATGGCATGTTTTTGTTGAATTTAGATCATCAAATTTTCATTGAAGCAGTTCCACCAATCAGCAAATTAGGAAATTTTATAGTGCCTGCATATCTTGATGCAGGACGTGAAATTCAAATATGATGTGCAAGATTTTAAGGCTTTAGATCACGTTAGTTCAGAAACAATTACACAAAATTTCATATCCCACATAAAAGTTCAAGCATTCAATCAAGGGGAATCTTATGTGGATCCAAGCCTACATATGCTAGGGCTAGATCAATCAAAATTATATACCAAACAACAATCAAAGGAGGGTAAATTCATCCACACATGCACATAAATAATTCCTCAATCTAAGGGATTCACAAATTTCAATTCGGGGAACCCTAATATTGAAAAAAGGGCATAAAATTGGGGATTTGAGCAATTTAGGGTTAGGGTTAGGGATTTGGGGTGAAAGAGGGGTGAAAGAGAGGAGAGAGACGAACCAGAAAAGTGTCACACGTGTGCATAGCGGAGAAGACCCAAACGCACGTGCGTTGGAGGTGTCCTGCACATGTGTGGGGCCCACAAATTGGAAAACGGCTACCTTAGCCCTGGTCGGCAAGGGGTGGGCCACAAAACCTCCAAATTTCAGCCTGATCCGATGCACTGTCTATGCGTGGTGCTCTGTCGAAGTTTCAGCCTTCCTCAAAGGCCAGATTCTGGAAATCTGCTGTAGAGAGAAAAATGACTGCAATGGAGGATAGATTTGAAGCGTAGATAATTGCAAGAGAAGAGAAACATGAATGGTAGAAGGTGGGAGCGAATCGGGATAGGTGTGGCTTCGCACCACGGTAGTTAGCCCTTCTAGGAATGGAAGGTTTCACACCCAATTGAATCTCCACAATTCAGAAATTTAGAAGAGCAGAAAAATGCAAAAATTTTATTAATCTTCAATCAGAAAAAAGACTACAAGGGGCGTCTATTTATAATAAAACCCTAGACCCCAAAACTCGCGTCATGTGCGCAACCTATTACTTGGAGATGAAATAATAAAAAATAACAACTAATTAAAGCAATTTAAACCGTCCATAATATTCCTAATAAAAATAATAAGCAAAACCCAAAGTACTAGATTAATTAGAATAGTGGGCCACGATCATGAGAACCCATGGTAGGATTCACATGACTATCGGGTCCACTCCAACGAACCAAAACGCAGCACTATAACTAGGAGGCCCTCCCTGGACGTCGTCATCAATCCAGATCGATGGCGGGGCCCTCGTCCTCCTTGCGTAAGTGCGTAGGGGGGTGTGCGTGTGCGCGTGATGTCCCCATCATATCTACTATCATACTCCGCCAAAGTATCAAAGTTTCTCTCTTTTCTAGGGTTGAATGTGAACCGTAGCTACAGCAAAACAGCAGCCCATAGCATCACGGCCATAAGGGAAGAAGGAAGGAACAAGAAGGAGAAGAACATAGGAAGACGTAAGAAGAAGATTAATGGAGAATAAAAACGTAGATGATTCGCCCAAAGTTAATAGACTTGTCCAAGGCACCAAGTCACAAAGAAAACTCAAGCAGACTCGCCTGATTCATCGAGTTTTTTCACCCCCACCCAGTCTACTCCATTTTTTACTCTGTGGATTGTGAAAACGGGGTTGACTTGGGGGAGTCTCGAGTAAACTTGCTGAATCGGCCAACCTTAGTCAAAGCTTCATTGGGATTCAAAATTGAATTGAATTGTTAACATTCAATTTAACACCCGTTTGGATTTGCTGAAATATAAATTGAGGAAACATCATTTCCATGAAAATGGCATTTCCTTTCTTTGTTTTTATAAATTTCTTGGAAATGCCATTTCCATCTCTCTAATTTCTGGAAAAAATGCCCATTTTTCATTTCCATGCCTAGACTTAGGAAATGTCATTTCCAAGAAATTGAAGGAAATGAGAAAAAATTACACCTCTTTTTAGAAAGTATCTCACGTGATAGTCACATGTGCCACCACTCATTTTCTAAGCGTCCTTGCATGTGCAACCGTCATCTTCATGCCCATGTGTGCCAATGTGCAGCATGTATCGCCATTCATCTTAACACACCATACATGTGCCAACATGTCGCACACACGTTTCAATGTGCCACACACCCCAATGTGTCATATGCAACATGTGCCACCCTCAACTTCAAATGCCCTATATGTGTCATATGATTGTCATCCATCTTTAAGTGCTTCACAAACATGGCATATGCAACATGAGGCAGCCGGCCACCTTCATGTGCCGCACATTGCAAACATCCATTTAAGTCCCCACATGTGCCACAATTCATCTTAAAGCACCATACACTTGCCAACGTGCAACACGTGCGGCACGTAAAACCACCCATTGTCAAGTGTGCCAATGTGCCGCATGCCCAATGTGCCACATGTGCCACCCTCTTCTTTAAGTGCTCCATATGTGCCACACGTGTCAACACGCAACATGTGCAACAAGTGCCACCATCCATCTTCAAACATCCCACACGTGCCAATGTGTCGCATGTGACAATGTGATAGATGCCACAATCCGTATTCAATGTACACATGTCACTTTCCGTCTTGGAGTAAAATTTTCATGAATTTTTCCTCTTTTTTTTTTTTTCCAAACAACAAGTTTGGAAATGAAGAGAAAATTTTCATGAAAATCTTGTTGAAAAACAATCAAGGGAAACAACTTTTCATTTCTCATTGTTTTCTAGAAAATAGCTTTTACTAGAAAATACCATTTTCCTCAATTACTGAGTAAAAATTCTCTTACTAAAGGAGAGCCGGGGCCAACTCGAAATCTTGGGCTGATCCAAATTGTCAAATTCGCCATCTAGATGGACGGACTCAAATCCAAATCTTGATGGCGCCCTTATGGATGGTCTAAAATTTCACCAAAATCATTCCGTAAGATCCGCCACAATCGATACATGGTTGCACTGCCACCAATAGTTCGGCTTGGGATGAAAACTAAACTAAGTGATAAATTAATACAATCTTCGGTGTGGACAAGCGAGGCCAACTCAAAATCCCAGGCCAATCCGTCATGTTTAGAACGTCCTGATTGGGCCATGGAACAAGTTTCAGCCCAATCTGATTTACAAATCAGATCCGTTAAAAAGACCCTGTAAATGGTCATGATCGGTCTAGCCATATCTGGACATATTAACCACTTGAATTATGTGGGTTGTGCAAAATTATGTTATTCTCTTCTTCTTTTTTCCTTATCTTTCATCCCACGTCAGATATGCAGCCCTAGCAAGGTCAGTGTTTTGTAAAAAAAATGATTGTGATGCATCACAATTATATATATATATATATATATATATATATATATATATATATAAAGGCTTGTGGCAATCCCCTCACCGCTTCTTCTGCCATGAGATGCAATCCCCTCACTGCTTCTTCTGCCATAGGAAAACCCTTCATCTCATAAGTTGTTCTATACATAAGGCCATGAGGCCCTGTTTATAGGCTTTGCATGAACATATCCATTCCTAATCTAACTACAACTTGGACTTCTAAAATTGCAAAGAAACCACTAAAGAAGCTAACACAAAAAGGAAACTAAAATAAAAGGACTCCTTCCTAGTGTGCTTTCATGTGGGCTTAAGTGGGATCCATGCTTCTTCTACCTAAGGAAAACCTCTCAGAAAAATTCCTATTGAAAGATCTCATAAGTTGTTCCATACATGAGGCCATGAGACCCTATTTATAAGCTTTACATGAATCTGGCTATTACTAATCTAACTACAACTTGAACTTCTAAAATTGCAAAGGAACCACCAAGGAAGCTAAAACAACAACGACAACAAAAAAAGGACTCCATACAAGTGGGCTTAAGTGGGTGGGACCCACAATTGGCATCTGCTTGTTCCCAAGTGTGGAATGCGCTTGGGTTGGATGAGGTGTGATTGCACAGGTACATGTGCTATGAGAAGTGTTACGCATTTTTTTTCCCACTCTGTCTCAGCAGGCTGTGGTGATTGCAGGAGACTCATGCAATGCAATCAAGTGAGCTATTTCGGCAGATCCATTCCAGGCCCTTGGAAATTAACCAAGATTTAAAAGGTCTTGTGTCTGGAGGGAGGGTTGTTTTCCAAAGGGAGAGTGACAAGAGGGCCACTCGTTATCGGCTCTTCTTTCTCCTTCAATTAGATTTCAAAAAAGAATAATTTTTTATTCTGCTCTAATTTTTTTATTATTAATAATTGCAATTCAATTTGATAGTGCACCCAAACGCATGTGAAAATGGTACTCCATTTTCTACAGATGCTACTGTATAAAATCATAAAACATCCCACAAACTTATAATTCTAATTACAAAATCCGCCCTCTCCTCCATCTAATTTCATTTCATTGAGCCCATCAACAAACAATTCAAAAAAAAAAAAAAGAAAAAAAGAATCATAGCAGTCAAGAAATCTCTGAAATACACAGCATCAAATGTAACTGCCAAAAACACTGGGGGCCGTCGAATTTGGATGACACCAAAAAATCAAAACAAATCAAAAACCAAGAAAAGAAAGATCCAACGATCGAGCAACGAAATGCAGAGAGAGCGGGTGAATAAAAGAAGAAGAAAAGTATGGACCGTGATGAGCGTAGACGTATGCATTCCGCCACGAATAGATGTGATCCCCTGGTTCCAGTTCTTCCCTTGGGATCTTGTTAGAGAGCAGCCCCATCTCTCTCTCTCTCTCTCTCTCTCTCTCTCTCTCTCGTTTTCCACCAATACAATGAGGCTTGCTTCCTTAATCAAGAAGCTTCGTAACAACACTGGATATTAAGGACAATATACCGTACTGGTTTCACCAGTTGATGCGAAAAGAAGTGGATTGCCGACAGCGTCTACTGAGTGAACTTCGTGGGGCCCACCGTGATGTATGTTTTTTATCCACGCCGTCCATCCGTTTTATAAGGTCATTTTAAGAGTATCGGCCCAAAATTTAGGCATATTCAAAGCTCAAGTGGATCACACTATAGTAAACAGTGTTAACTGAACGCTTACCGTTGAAAACTTTCTGGGTGCTGCAGAAGCTTTGGATTAAGCTAATATTTGTGTTTTTTCCTTCATCCATGTCCTTGTGACCTTATAAACAGGTTGGATGACAAATAAACAGCACCATGGATCTCAGGCGCTTTCAACGGTGAACTTCACTATCCCCACTATTCCCTTTGTGTGTTCCACTTGAGCTTTTGATATGCTTCAGTTTTTGGGCCATGATCTAAAATGATATGTAAAAAGGGATGGACGGAATGGATAATACAGATACATCCAAGGTAGGCCCTACATAATTTATTCAGTAGGCTAGCGTGTACTAGCGTACTGACAACGCAGTCTGCGTTCGATCCGAAATTGTTCCCTCGGCTATAAAGACAATGATACCATGCAACAAAAATCGACGTTGGAAGGCCCCAACCCGTCTTGCTTTTTTCTACTGGGGCTTCTAAACAACGCCATGTGTGCTAAGGAGGCAACGGCCTATTTAGGAGCGTACATTCGCAACCCCCACGAATTTCACTACCTATGGGCACTCGAACCCTTGACCGGGTGTCGAAACTCCTAAGAGTCTATCACCGGAGCTAGAGTAAGGACCCGGGCCTATGTGATAATTGACAACCCGTTTCTTCACTGATGTCCAGGTCTGCATGTGCATCCTGGCTGGCCTGAATCACCTGTAAGGTGTGTCCAACCTGATAAATGGTTCGGATGTGGTTGGTTGTGAGGGGCGCGGTTTAGGTGCATCCCGGGTAATACCTTTTGTAGGTGAGTCCCACACCCTCGAGCCCACCTAGATGCATGCGTTGTATATCCAGGCCATTTATCATTTTTCCGTTCATTTTAGTGGATGGGCCCATACTTAAAGCAGATGCAATCGTAAGGTCGACTACACCAGACGAAAGGGTGGTCATTAAAACATACCATTAAAAACTTCCTAGAGACAACCATAATTTTTATTTTCCATCCAACCTGTTGATAAGGCCACGCAGACTTATAAGAATGAAACACAAAAGTTGTGTAGCTAACAAAAAGTTTTTATTGCTCAATCATAACCCTCTCTGTTGTGTGATCCACCTGAGGTTTGGATTTGCTTCGTTTCTAGGACCATCTCGGGAAAATCCGCGGCTGGTCGCGAGTCCTGTAAATATAAATACGCATGTACCCATCTTCCTCGCGCCGCTGCGACAGTTTACGGAAGTCGAAAAAAGGCAAAAATAAAATAAAAATGGCAGCAGCAATTCCTCGCTCCTTTCTCTCCAATTCTTCTTCTTCCATCTTTGGTAAACCCTCCCTCATCTTTCTTTCCCGCTTTAAACTCTCTCAGTCGCAAGTCTTTTCTCTCACAGCAAAAACAACAAACACTTTCCTCCATATTCCCCATCACAAGACTCCTACTTTTTCCTCTTTTAATCTCTCCCCAACCCAATCCCTCACTAAACCCCCTATTCTCAGGACATTCAGCTCTAGTTCCAACACCAACAGCCCCATATCCTTTGATTTCTCTGACTCGGATGACGACGCCACCGCCACCGCCACCGCTAAGACCAAAACGAAGAAAGAGATTGACAAAAGCAAGCTCCCTCCTCCATACGACCCTTTCAGCAAGAAGCCCGTCGTTGAGGACCCCAAAGACCCCAAAGACCTCCAAGAGATCTTCCACAAGATGCGCACCGAAGGCCTCATCCCCAATGCCATCAAGATGTTCGATGCCCTCTCCAAAGACGGTCTCACCCACGAAGCCATGGAGCTCTTCTCCGTCATCAAGGACAAGGGCAACATGCCCGACGTTGTCGCCCACACCGCTGTCATTGAAGCCTACGCCAACGCTGGCCAGAGCAAAGAGGCCCTTAAGGTCTACGTGCGTATGCTGGCGTCCGGTGTCCAGCCCAACGCTTATACCTATACTGTTCTGATCAAGGGTCTTGCGAGGGACGCGAAATTGGCGGATGCTAAGAAGTATCTGATGGAGATGATGAACAAGGGGATTCAGCCCAACGCTGGGACCTACACGGCCGTCTTCGAGGCGTTTGTGAAAGAGGATAAGGTGGATGAGGGGCGCGAGTTCTTGGAGCAAATGAAGGGGAAGGGGTTCGTGCCGGACGAGAAGGCAGTCAGGGAGCAGCTGAGCAAGCGTGGTCAGGTATTTAGAAGCGTTATCAGTCTGCTCTTTGGGAAGTAACTGATGTTCTTTGGAATGGTTTTTTCGATGAATCGGTGGCTTATCAGACTGCGGAAGATGAAGTTGGTTTTGTTAGGGATTGAGTTGAAGGTCTTTTGCTTCTGTGTCCTGTAGTCTTGGTACTGTTGTGTTCATATCAGCAACTTTTCATTTTCTTTTCCTACTGATGTTCAGTGCAGAGTGGAAGAATAGCTATACTACTATATCGAAATGTTGCACGGACAAAGAGCTTAGCAACATTAGCATGAACTTTTACAGAGGTGGATCAATCACTATTCACTACACTAATATCAGATTTTGAATTTTAGTAATAGTTCATGATGCAACCTGACTCTCAGGCCACACATGCGGACACTGAATATTCAAAATGGGCCCAATCTGATCACACACGTAATTTTTTCCAATTTAGCAGTTTTGGTACAAGTAGATTATGTAGATGACTTTATTTTTGGCAATTTATACTTCGATACAACACTATACATCTGTGTATACTACCCCACAGTCTATATGCAAAGATACATTCGGAAAGTCTATTAGTATTTGGAGGCTTTCATAGCTGCTCATGATGAAATTAGCAGATATTGTACATGCTGGTGTGCACAGACCTAGGCCACATCCATGAGAGTCATTGTTTTCCTATTATATTTCTTGAATTTTAAAGCCTATAAATAGGCAATGAGTCAGACTTATGAACTACTTACTTATGATGAATATTTTGATTTGCAACGGAGTTTTCTTTGAGATGGGAACCTTCACCTTTGTTGGTGCGATGCGCCTAGAAACATAAGGTGCAGTGCCTTAGGCTTGGGTGGAGCAATTTCACCTAGTTGTCCTTCATTGTATCTTCATATGCTTCAAAATCTAGTTTGCAACTTCTTGAATCATGTTTGGTTTCTTTTCGTTGATTTTGTTTGCATTAGTTCAGGATCTTAGATGTGAAATTTTGATGTTGGTGTTTGAGTACCCATGAGCTGTGGAGAATTTTTTTCTGTTATTTGATGTCCCAGTTTAGATCATTATAATACTTGATGAAATTTGAATAACAAAGGAGGCATTTGTCATTGGCTTTGTTGTAGTAGTGGGTCTCTTTTGTAGTAATAGTGAGAATTTTGATGAGCTTGCAATGCTTTGGTGGTAATTGGTAAGCTATAGCTCAAGTGTGGGCGTGATCAGTATGTCTAACTTGTTGGATGTTGCAATTAACCCAAACTCTCCTTAATGGGGCTTTTGATAACTCCACACGTAAGTTGCCATATATACCGATTCTTTTATTTATGGCAAGCTCAACCATAATATGTTTGTTCCCTTTTAGATGTAGTTTTGTAAACTGCAGCTGGTTGTTAATTAAGTAATTGAAATGTGATAGGTTACTTTAGGAGAAGTCCATATTTACAGGACCCATATAATGGGCTTTTCTGCTCTTGTGGTTTCTTGAACATATACAAGTTTGATGCTTGCAGAGAAAAAAAAATATATGCTATTGAATCTTAGAGAACGTTCTGTGGTTTTAATCTCATGCTACCAATTTGTGTGCTTTGATCTTTGATAATGACTTGTGCTAGTGTACATGCGATGACACATAGCTTTGGCTTGAACCATTGAATTAAATACTGTGAATTTCGTTTCATGACCTCCAAGTTGTGTCAGAGCAAGGGCACCGATATTTGGTCCGAATTTCTTGAGAAAGTATCAGTTAGAGTGAAGCTATTTCAATACGTGGACTCTAATGAAACCATGTTGTGGTGCATGTTCAATAGGGAAGCATCTTGGCGCAACTGGAAATCCAGTCGGCTTCAAATCTAAATTTCTCTAATCCAATTCCGGATGAGATTGTATCCTAATTGAACTAGAAGAAATTTAGATTTGATCAGAAGAACAGGAGAATTATTGATTATTCATTAAAAATAAAAAATAAAAGGATTATTGATTGGCCCCCTAATCAATACCAGAGATCAACAGTTCAATAGGCAGAAAGTACAAAGCTGAAATTTTATTCTGCAATAACATTATAGAACGTCACGTCCAATGCATCCGCTATAAAGTCTAATAGAAAGAAAATATAGTATCTACTTAATAGACTAAGATACCCTCATGTTTGGTCTTTGGTCAGTTAAAATGCCTAAAGAAACTTAAAATAAAGTAAACGCTGATAGCATAAAGCTCAAATGAACGTGGGGTTCACATGTGTGATCATATTAGTGCCAAGTTGAACCTCTTACCTGGCACTGGTGTGAAGGGCCTGGTTGCACCACATATGTTCATTGAAGGTAGGTGATCTAGAATGGAAATGATCTGGAATCGAGGTGTTGAGAGTTAATACTAGAGTTGTTTTTTGAATTGCAGTCCACGATGAAGAAACCAACAGTGGTGAACTATGATACTTGTCCATGTATGTGTCTCTTGTAGGTTGTGGTCTCTAGGAAATCGTTAGTGGCACTAAAGTCAAGATGCCAACAAACAAGAAACTGGTAAATGTTTGGAAAAGGAAGTATGCACAGGTACTGTTGAAAAAGAATGTAGAGAGATTTGGGCCAGTTGAGAAATAGAAATACCCATCTCAGCATACTTTCATGATGCAAGTGTTACCAAGAAGAGGAAAATCATGGACACAAGTATTGTTGGAAGTCTCTGACACTCCCATTGCAGAATGTGATTGGGATCACTATTTGCAAAGAAACTGGTCAACTTGTGAATTATAATGTAGGGGCATTTTCATTCCGGGCTTGAGTGGGGTGGCTTGTGAGATGTAGGGGCACACTTGGGGTGGGCAGCCCGGGTGAGGTGGGTGGCTCGTGTGAGGTGGAACTCATGTGATGTAGGGCCCACGAGGAGGTTTGGCTGAGGACCTAACCCATGAGATTTGGGCCTAGGCTATGAGGTAAAGGGATTGATTCACCATGCTCTATCAATTCAAGCTTTTAGAGCAAGTGGTTAGTTGTCATACATCAAAGTGGTATTAGAGCAGGAGGTCTCATCTTCGAGACTCATCACCGGCTATGAGATAAAGGGATTGATTCACCATGCTTGTCCTGCATCTACTTTCTTGAGTCAACTAGGCCAGACTGTTCACCGACCGGGCAAGTGGTTAGTTGTCCTGCATCAACTTGCCTAAGTCAACTAGGCCAGACTATTCACTAAGCAAGTGGTTGGTTGTCCTGCAGTCTATTAGGCTTATTTGAGTGTGATTGGGCTTGGTTCCTGGGGCTGGGCAGGAGGAGGGATGAGAGGAGATACTTTATAATAAAAAAATTCTTGCTCACCTGGTCAAACCAATGAGTCCCGGGTTGACCCTGCTGAGTAGCCGAGTCCTGGGGAGTGTCCTTGTTTGCAAACTATGATTTGGGACATTGATTTCACAGATGTACTGTTTCTATTTGAAGATGAAAATTTCGAGATAAAGGATGGTTAGAAGGAGACATTCGTAGAGATCTGAATCGTGGGCATCACAATCTTAAAACCTCTGCAGTTGTGTCTCTAATCTGGACACATTGGGTTTTGGGTTAGTGTAATCAGAATGCATGTTCATGGATTCTCGAAGACTTTGTTCCTCCATGAATTTATTTATGACAATTCATTTCCATTGCAATCTATAAACAGTGACTCAATATGGAGGATGAGTGATTGAAAATAAATGTTTTGGTTACAATAATCCACATATTCTAGGGGCAGAGTGCATTTGGTCTAGGTGATATTGAAGCATGAAGAAGTGGCACTCGGCATATTAAATTGCCACTTGCAAAAGGTGAAATGATTGTGATGGGCAAGGATGAAAAGCATGTTATTTGGCCTTTGCTTACAACTTGAAAGATCCATAATTCAAGAATAAAGAGCCAACTATTCAAATTCGGAACCAATTGTGATGGTTGACAAGTTCCTGGATTCAAATAATACAGGTGAGGAAATATGTAGTTATGAAAGTTATTTTTCAAAGATGAAGGAGGGCACAACCAGGCAATCAGAAATTACTGGCAGCCAAGGATTAAGATGAGGCATATGAACTTGAAATAATCTTTTTGGGCTGGGGATTTGATAGATGAAGCCAATGATAGATCCTTGAAAAACGTTCGAGTCCACGAGTTGGATACCTGGATAAAGGTAAAGAGAAGGAATCCTCCTTTCCCAAGAGTTGAAATCCATATGGACGGGAATTTTGAAATTCAGATTTATCAATCATCAGAATTGGTAGTGAATAATGCTAATTGGGTAAGAAATTCAACCTATGATGACATTATGGAAGTATTTTAACATGATTATACATCACCATCATCATCATCTAAGCCTTATCCCAATTAATTGGGTTTGGGTATGATTATACATATTAGTAGTATGAAATCTTGCGGTATTCATATCCTGAAATTTTAACCTTGACAATCCACTGAACTGGATCCTTTCTTACTCGATACGCATAGCGTAGGGTTGAACTGGCCAGACACTAAATGCACCATGTTCGTCATGGGCAGAGGTATTAAGGGTTCACTTGGAGGGTAGAGATCAAAGCTGTTTGGTCAAGGAGCATTATGGAAACTTGTCAGCTCTTTTCAGCGAATGCTTGCAAGAGGATTGTATACTTCCTTATCAAGGAGGTCTATGGATTGCCAAATGGATGCAAGCCCCTGGAGTTTCAGGTTTTGCTTACAGCCTTACAGGTAGCTCTTTGCTGGATTGGTATGGTCGACCAAGTTCAGCAGCAAGTCTCCCCCAAGTGAACCATGCTTGCAATGTGGCTTGGAGGAAGTGGAGCTTCATCTATTGGTCACACTCTGTCCTACTTGATTTTGGGCTATTTTTGCTTTCTCATAGGTGAAATTGATGGAGGCTACATGTTGGACCTTCAGCAGCTTTGGAGAGCCCCTGGTGGCAACGGGAGCTCAAGATCATTGCAGATTTTTATGGACTAAATCCTGCCCCATGCTCTTAAGATACCTGATCAGATCTGAGCCAAAAAGCATCTGCTTTACATTTTTTAGTGGGAATGGGTGGTTGATTACACATTGTGCACAGATGGCCTCTTGCATGTGGACTTCTACTGTGAAAATGTTGGTTTCTTTCCCTCCTAAGAACTTGTAGAGTTTGTTCATTTATGTGCCTTTTGCTTGGGATGTGGTGTCGTCGGATTGTGCATGGCAGTTTGTTGTGTTGGTGGAATGAACGCCATGCACAGCTGGTAACTGCAAAGTTCGGTCTCAGAATGCAAAGCTTTCAATTTGTTCTGCTGAGGGAAATGTTAATTTGGTGAAGGTGTGAGGATGCAATGATCACAACATTGAGATCTTCTTCTTCCTTTTTTACTTTTTTTTTTTGCAATAATTGAATAATGAGTTAACAAATATGTACATAAGGGAAGACAATGGGAGATGAATTGCATGTGATATCTCTACATCATGTATGCTTATGTTTGTATGCCATAGGCCCAAACATGTTATCAAACTTAAATTCATGCAGTATTTAGTCCCAATTTCAAGAATCTAACTCTAGAACCTCATCAATAATGATTTGAAACATGTCATGTTTCATCGCAAAATGCTCTTTGATGTCACTGTAGAGCAAATTTGCAGGACTACCTACCTAAGCATGGAGTATAGCAGTGGGTCCCAGGACCCATTGGCACCCTCCCATCCGTTCTCACAGTCCACAAAGCAGTCTTCAGATGACCAAGTGCCTCCCATATCTCCACATGACTGGGCAGGCTGTGGCAGCAACACCGGCACTTCTGCAACACTCATCTTCCCCTTCTTTGCAGGCGGTGCTAGACATTTGTCGGGAAATGACATGGCTGTCATTGCTTCTGCTGTTGTGCCTTCTCCGATGGGCATTGTAGGCATCAACCAACTATTCTCATCACCAGGTAACAATGACCGAGCATCATATGACACCATTGTACATGCCTCGCCTACCCCGTTGCTGGTAGTTGATGTTGAGGGGCAATGGTTCCATCTGGTCTTATCAGGCTGTATTACCTCAACTGGGCCAACCGGCACTCGTGTTCCCATGTTGGCCTTATCAGACCCTCGTACAGGGCTAGGGCCTTGTTCGATGTTCGCACTACCACGACGTTGCTCTATATTAAAGCTAGGACTAATAGCGATACAGGATCTCATACTTGGATCCTTTCCCCACACTCGTACCGTCTTCCCATCAAGAAGCTTAGCCTTGAGTGCATCGAGCAGGCCTCCTGTTGCTTCACACCCATCCTCAAATGAAAATGGTTCCAAATTCTCAGGTAAATCACTAACAGCACTGTTGGGGCCTGAACCACCCACTGCTGTCTCGAAGTTGGTTCGAGCATTGGCACCTCGAAGGGCACGAGCTGCTTCATCATATGCCCGTGCTGCGTCCTCTGCAGTGTCGAACGTGCCGAGCCACAGCCTGACCTTTTGCAATGAGTCCTTGATCTCGGCCACCCATCTTCCTGATGGTCTCTGCCGGACTCCGATGAATCTCCGTGGGCCTTTCGGTGCCTTCCTTTTAGCCTGCAAACCTTCAATTGGCTCTGCCATTTGATCAGCAACAAGAGGCCTCTTTGAGTGTTGGAACCATCATCTTATTTGTGACCTACAGGGGGAATCCTGAGTATTGGAAGAGGACAATGAGAAGATGGTGGCCTGTAGTATACATTATTCGTCGCTGTCGCAAGCCCGATTGTTCTTATCGACGCGGCATATAAACAAACACCCTAGAGCCACGTGTGGAGCATACGAGGCAGTAAGGGAACAGATTTAACAGATAAACCAAAGGCATGGATCTGTTCTGTAAATTAAAATAGAGAAATGATCTGTGGGCTAAGTGTATGACAACCATCCAATGCGCAGTCGTATGCAGACTTGTCGGCATTCGCCTTACCTATCTGGACTGCCCATCAGGTCCATTCAGCTCATCCACCACTACCGTGCTGGATGATTATAAAAATCTATTAGTGGCTGTATCGTCTATGAACTTGTCCATTCACTGTCTTCGAGGTAGCCTAATGAACGATCCAGATAAGTGATGTGGATGCCAACAAATCCAAATGAGCTATGTGCATAGCAAGGTTCCCATGTAGTTACTCCCTAAATGTATCCTTCCAATCCTTCTATCATCAGTAGTTGTTCTGGCTTTGGTGACCAAAACCATTTTTTTTTTTCAGGTTCACTGTCTGATTTGGATCTGATTTAATTTTCAGCGAAATTCATGAAATTCAGTTAATGCAGTTTGTTTTAAGATTGGTTTGTTATCGATCAGCCAAGTTTGCAGACTTCATTATATATTGATTCTGCTCATTGGCAAAAAAGCTTGGATCTTCTTTTTACAGTCTCATCCCAGCTATCTAAGGTACTATTGTTGGGGTAATCCAAGTGGTTGATTGCACATCTTCCTTTCTTATTTTCAAGCTTTTCAACCCCCCCAAGAAATCCTCTCTAATTTTCTTTGCAAACAGCTGAATCTATTCAAATCCTTTCAAAAGCTGTGTGAGCCTTGGTTGACTAGAAGGAATTTCATGAAATAGCAATAGCCTATTAGGAAGAATCAAGAAACATAATGGGGATATCCTGTATTCATGACAAATGACCGTTACTCAATTCAATATGCTCCATTCAAATTCACATGGGGAGCTTGCTTAGCCAATTTGATCACCATCCACTCAAGGGTTCCTTGTTTTCTGTTAATATCTTTATTTTCCCTACACAAGCCTACTGACCAAAGATGAACAACTTGCTTAATAAAGGAATGCAAGAAGGTTTGATATTGCACACTTTGATGGGCCAAATCTTTCATTCTTGAGTTGCTTTGGGTCATTGGAAAAGAAGAAGAAGAAGAAGAAAGGAAAATGACTAAGTACTCCTGGCCATACTTTTTAGACCCACTGCCTAATTCTTTTATTTCTGTTTAGCCCCTATGATTAAAGGGAGTGGGCATTAATGATGTGAATTATTAAATTTCCAAAGTGCATTTATCTTAGGAATCTTGCAATTCATGAAGAATCATATTCCAACTTCCTTTTCCATCTCGTGTCAAAAACTATGCTACTTGCCCTGGAGTCCTGAAACTAGGGTTATGTGGACCCACCATGATGTGTGTGGGTGACATCCACTCTGTCCATCCATCTTCTGAGAAAAATCATGTTAAGAACGTGAGCCCAAAAAACAGGCTGATCCAAAACTTAAATGGACCAGACCACAACAGTGGAGATCGAGATGTACATCATTGGAAACTTCTCAGGTCCTACCAAAGCTTGGATCATGCCAATATTTGTTTTTTTTAAAAAAAAAAAAATTTAAAACTTTCATCCTGGCTTGAGTCACTTTATGTGAAGGTTGGATTGGCAGATAGATATCACGGTGGGCCCAGAAAGCTTTCAATGGTGGGTGTTCTCATTCCATTAATCTCAGTAGCATGGCTCACTCGATTTACAAATCCATCTTTGTTCCAGGACCATGTCCTAAAATGATGAGTGGATAAAACACATACATCACGGTTTACTTCTGCTGATCATGTGTGACTAGGTGAAACTTCAATGAAATCCACCACGTCCATCAGGTATACTGGCTCATGCTCACCCTGGAAGCAAAAAATAATGATCATACAAAACTTAGGTGGGCCACACTATATGAGAAAGTTGGGATGGGATGCTTATCATTAGTTTTTATGCAGGACCCACCATGATGTAGGTGGAAAAAAAAAAAAAAGAAGAAGAAGAAAAGTTATCACAAAAAGGTCCTACCGGGATTCGAACCCAGGTCGCTGGATTCAAAGTCCAGAGTGCTAACCACTACACCATAGAACCAAAGACATTTATGTGTTTTAAAAAATTAATACATATTTCTTTAATGAAGAAAATACATCCAAACACGAAAATGCCAAATATTACCTAAAACCTTATAATATAAGGGATGCTTGGTGCATGGACCATCAACGGTACGGAACACTGAACCACCCGGCTAACTTTCTTTTTTTTAAAAAAAAAAAAAAGGAAAAGAAAAATATTTGTGATAAAGAGCTGATTCTGGGCCCAGATATGAAGTTAGTTGTCTCATCAAGTTGATTTATTAAAGATCAAAAGAAAAAAAGAAGAAAAAAAGGAAAAACTAAAACTCTACATGTGTAGCCCACCTATTGAGCCTTTGCAATGCATATGAGTTTCAAAATTTAAAAATGTGGCTGGATGCCCAATAATCCAGAAATAGATGAACCGTTGAGGAAATTAACCACACATTTCAAATTCTATAAACGCGTGTGACTCACATGAACCTTCTCATCCCCGTGATTTTTAAGGCATCTATACCATTGGATGTATCCTAATGAATGGATCTGATCTTGCACATGTGTTTCTTGTTAAGTCTTATTAATTAGGAAATTGCATTCTAGAAGTGGACTAGAGAGAGGGGGTTGCCATGATTTTCGAAAGAGAAGAACTTTAATCCCTTATCAGGTATGATGGTTAATACTAAGTAGTAATAAACTATACACAATCAATTACAGCTCTCAAATATAAATTGTATATCATGCATCAAAATGATGTGTGGATTTGATGATGCTTCTGTGAGCAAAAATTGCAGATACGTGATTCACAATGGTTAGGGAAATGAATACTGAATATTGATCATAAAATGGTCTGATCATCGATGCAGACCATCCATTGTGTGGTTTTCACCCTTGATCACTAATACTCTCAAAAATTCAACTTTTGTTTAATGATCTTAAACGTCCATTCAATGGTTAAGGAAATGGACAATCCACATTGATTACATCTTAAATGATCCTATGGCTGATCTAGACCATCCATCATGTGGGTCCCACCCTTCATTGTCCATCCCTCTAAAAGAATCACTTCCGGTGGGTGAACTTAATCGTCCATTCAATGTTTAAGGAAATGGATGGTCCATTTTGATCATGATACAAATAGTCTGATCATTGATCTAGACCATCCATCATGGGAATTCCGCCCATGATTGCCGAACCCTCTAAAAAATCACTTCAGTTGAATGATGCTAATCTTTTTTAATTAAAGCATTCTAAAGTTGACAGTTCATATTGATCATGCTACAAATATTTTCATCACTGATTTCTGACACCAATTTTATGGGTACCACCCTTGGTTGCTCATCCGGTCATCCCTCTCAGATATCAGTTTGCAAGGATAATCTTAACCTTCAATCTATGAATAGGAAAATGGTTGGTTCATATTGATCATATTATAAATGGTCTTATTATCGACCTTAGACCATCTATCATGTGGGTTATGCCCTTGCTTGTCCATGTTAGGAATTATTCTGAAATAAAGATTTTTGATACCGAAAAATTAAATTAGAAAATTGTTTTGAATCAGGCTGAAGCATGTATCAGATACATTAATTTCACGCCTTTATAGCCACACATTACCAATGCCGATGCCGCGCGTGATACAGGGCCCCTCTCTCTCTCTCTCTTTTCTAAGTAAGTTATTCTCAAAACCATCTATCATCTTTAAGCAATGTGGGACAAAGTAAAATTCAATATTTTTTTAAACAAAAAAATCAAAATGTTTTTGGAAGGAAATAAAAATTTTAATTTTTGATTTGATTTTCAAATTTCTAAGCATTTATTTATTTTAACCAAATAAAAAAACTTATCCATCGTCCATCCCTAAAAAAAAATCACTTTGGTTAAGTGATCCTAATTTACCCATCAATGTTAAGAAAATTGACCTTCTATATTAAGTATGTCATAAATATTCTAATCATCAATTTATGAAATTCATTACATGGATTTCACCTTTGATTGTCGTTCCCTTTCAAAAACTTACTTTTAGCATTGATAATCCTAACCTCCAATCAATACTTAGGAAAATGAACCATCCATGTTGGTCATATTAAAATGGTATGATCATTGATCTAGACCATCCATCATATAACCCTTGATTGTTCATTCCTTTTGAAAACAAATTTTGGTTAATTGATTATAACTTCGAATCAATGCCTATGAAAATGAATGGTTTATATTAATCATCTTAAAAATAATCTGATCATTAATGTAGACCATTCATCATGTCTCCCATCCTTGATTGACGGTCCCTTATAGAAAATCGATTTCGTTGAATGATCCTAATCTTTCAATTAATTTTGAAGGAAGTCAATGCTCCATATTGATTATGCTACGAATGTTTTGATTCGATCAAAATAATCTCGAGAATTTCATATTGTGCGTTGTGATGTTTTGGACCTTTTTTATTCGATCGACAAATGTGTGATTCTTGTTGATTTGATCAACGAAGCACCCAAGTTTTGCGTAAATGCATGTTTTATTTCTAATCGTATACAGAGTTTATAAGAAATGCTCTTAATTACTATTAGAGTATTGTGAGAGGAGCCAAAGGGTTTTGAAGGGAATAGCTAGGGTTTCCATATGTAAGATGTTCCATCTCTTATAATTCTTCTGATTATAGTGAATTGATTATCGTTTTGTGCCGTGATTTTTTCTCACGAGTGTTTTTTATGTAAAATCTTTGTATTCTCTGTGTTTGTTTAGATTTTTCTTTCTCTATTGATTGTTTGATTTGATCTGAGGTTGCTTATACACCCAATAGATGATCCATATTAATCACAATACAAATGATGTCATTACTGATTTAGAACCTCCATTATGTGTGCCCCACACCTTATTACCGATCCCCACTAATAATAATAATAATAAATTTATAATTCAATTCTTAATGTGAGATTTTTGAAATTCTTGGTGGACACGAGTGATTTCATCAACGGCTTAAAAATCAAAAGTTACCAAGTTTTTCAATGCCCATTATCCTCCAAACACCTTGATTGTAAGAGTAGTCCACAATTAAAGTCATAGCCATTAGAATTCCCCCTATCAAAATTGTACCTTACAAAAATAAAATAAAATATAGCAAAGTGGTGTCATCGAGGATTTTTTGCGACACCATCTCATTGCAAATTTCCCTACAACAATTGGGGTTGTTGGGTGTGGCATCAAGTTTCAATTATTGAAGCCATGCTTTGATGGGAATGAAAAAAAAAAGAAGAAGTGGGCCACCAACTAGATCTTTCAATATTCAACATTTTCTTTTGGGTATCCCATCCATTGTGAGGCCCATCATACGAACGATTTAGATGACTGCTACTTCAACCCAAAGAAAATACCAACAATCCTCTTGAAAATGACAAATCTACCGGGTTGTTTGGTGGCCAACCTCGTTTTACTCACTGAAGATGTCTTTAATAGGAGTAGGTTTGATAAAGTGGTTCATTAATGTGAGAAATCAACGCATTTGGAAGCAAGTGACGTGTTGAAATGTGCCAAGGTGTCACATTGATTGAAGACATGGGCTGCTCATTAGATGACAATGAAACATGTCTTTTACCTGTTTATACTAAAATCTAACTGATCATATCAGCAACACAGATTATGCCATGTGGCATGCATAGCTTGTCCAGCTTACTTACTAAGTATCTAAAAAGCATATAGAATATTCGAATGCCAAATCATCTAGATAATCTCAGGATAATGATGAATAGTCGTTATAGACGCATCAACGCTCTAGCACATTCGACCGAGGCAAGCCACGATCGAGAGTAACTGCTCTTTCCTAGCTGGTTATACATGGAGGCACCATGTGGGCCATCAATTATCTTCAACCTTCAACAGGAGAAGCTATTAATAACATGAGTAAACACAAAGATCATCGACTCAAATTCAATCCTTAATCCAAACACAAACAACCTTATCAGCCCAATGCTGATGATTATCTTAATATAGCATCTTAGCTTAGTTCATCCACCACTCATCAGTGGTAGACCATTTAAATTAGGAGTAGCGTCAATCCGTCCTTGTGACCATGCCAGGCCGACTCATAATTTTAATCTAATAGCTATAATTTCCTCCCATTTGTGCATGTGCATCAAATATAAAAGAAGACCTTAGCTTACGAACTGTCCTCCTACGCTCGTATGATGGGCTAACATAAGCTATAACAATCATTATCATTGTCATCACCCCACTCACCAACACATTGTTGCTACTGCTCTTAGCCAAGATCGGCAATCCCGCCATGGTGGTAAGAGACTGTAACTGATCACACTTGGAGTCCACATCCATTTTCATCTACCTCTGTCCGTTCAATTATACAACTATTAAACATTCGTAAATCCTTGACTGACAATGCAAAATGAACTCATTCGAGGGGGAGCCCTAGACATCAAAAGCTGCCTGGTTAAAAATGAGCACAAAATTGCTTGTTGAATAAATGATGGTTGATTGACCTAGCATCACTCTATCTCTACGCCAATAGTCAGTGGTGATCACAGTTTGGACCGGACCCACATTGGTCTTGGCATGCCCGTGCACAACAAGACAAGCACACACATGGCGGGCCAAAACCATAACAACACTACCTAAAACCAGGTTTTCCATTTATCAAGTGGAGTGGACATGTATGTTAAATAGGAGAGCGACTTAGTTGCAAACTCGGAATGTGTAAATCACCTAGTGTCGTATAGAATGGCTGAATAAATGACCGTATTGTTTCAATTCTTGATCATACAGAACCACTTATGGTCTCTCCATCTACCTCGACATTTAAAGTCATAAACCTTCAGTTTAAACTAAGCAGCATCATATACATGTACCAATAAATGAATTTCAAATCAAATTGGCACTGCCTTCCACCTAAAAGAAATACCAACCATCAGGTTGAAAATGGCAATTCCACCGGATTGTTTGGTAACAAACCTGATTATTCGCTAAAGAGGCCGTTAATGAAAGTAGGTCCTAATAAAGTGGCACATATTCATCCCATAAATAGACGCATTTGCAGGCAAGTGGTATATTTAAATGCTCTAAAATGGGACGCTGATGTGAGACATGGACAGCTAGTCAGATGAAGGTGAAACATGTCCTCCTCCTTGTACACTTATCAAATGAGGCCACGTGTATGCTAAATGAGCCACCACATGTCTGAGGAAAGTGTAATCCCCTTTATTTGGATGCCGATTGTGTGGTGAAACCAAGACCACATACATGACTTCATGGGACCCACCCTGATGTATGTGTTTTACCGCATGTCCAAAGCAGGATTAAATGACCAATGTTGAAAACTTGTTGTGAATTATATTTATTTTGGATCAAGCTGATATTTGTATTTTTACTTTATCTAGGTTGGTGTGACCTTATCAACGGGTTCCGACTACATGAACTCTGCCCAAGCAAATCCGGGTCCACACAGATAACGGTGTGACCTTATCTTGTTGTGAATATCTGTGGGCTTCACACAGTTTCCGACTACATGAACTCTGCCCAAGCAATCCGGGTCCATATAAGAAGTGCACTCTTGTGTGGTGTACCAGATCCGAAGCGAATATCCCGTGGATCACACTTTAAGCATGCCGTGGTGAAGAAGAGGAGTTTATTAGAATTCCGACAAACTACTCTCATCCATTTGTTTGTTTTTCTTTCTTTCTTTCATTCATTTTTTAAAAAAAATTAATTTGATAATTCGTGGACAATCCAACAATCTGATGTACCTTATTTCTGTCACCCGACTCTACCTCAGCTCGTGCATGATTTGCAGTCCTACGTACGTTTTGTACCCTTTTGGGAAAAAAAGGGTGGTGGCTCATCACACCATCCCGACAGATACTGCTAATTTCATTTGTTCGATAGAGAAAATGTACACAGCTGTGAAAACGGTAAAAACTGTGAGTTCAATTGTTCGATGGAGAAAATCTCTAAAATTATACTTAACTCCTGACCATCCATTTTTATAAGCTATCATCGATGGTTAAAAGTATTTTAGTGAGCGGTTCAAATCCAAAGGAAAATCAAATCGTTAATGATATCTTCACGCAGTTTTTTTTTTTTTTTTGTCATCGTCCCCGATAAACAAAAAAGACTTCCCAATAAATTTTTTTAAAAAAAAACACTGTTTGGACAGCCTGGATTGCCTTGCAATTATGCCATGTGCACAATTAAAGGCCACCATTATTTTTTTTAAACGGTGCTTAAAATAACACAACCCATCATTCACCTCCTTATGCCACGTGCATAACTAGTTATATAAAAACAGATTTATTTCACCCACATCTCGAGGACCTAAGTCCAAGCTTTATCAAAGGCCAAGAAACGACGTTAGGTGTTGGATGGCACCGTCGTCACCAGTGATAATGACAACTGCATACAGAGGAATTGAGTCCCCCAAAACAAGGGTTTGAAAACCCACTCCAAAATAAACGAGAAATGAATACGATGACAGGGAAGATTATTTTCATTTGAGAGCTAGAGTTGATCTAATGCCATTGCAAATTTTCAGTCCCAATTTCATTTCGGTTATAATAATTAAAATTAATAATAATTACTAAACGCTTATTTTATATACAACTCTCGAGCATTTTGCAACACGTTTATGTCACGGATACTCCAAAATCACCACCTTCCATTGTCCTCCATCATCTTCATCAACGGTTCAACATGGCCCTATCATATTCACATTTCCCAAAAAAAGAAAACAAGAAAAGAATAACAGCGACCTTACAACCACATACATCCAACCATCCATCTCGTTCCGTTCAAATAAGTGGGTAGCTCCCCAGGACCCTAACGAACCCCGTTATCTCTTTCAATCGGGTTAGACCGCTCTCCACGCCCGGATCTGACACTCTCCCTTCCAAATCCAATATGAATACGTAGTCAAAGTACCGGAAATCACCCGTCTCTTTCTCCACCACGCGCACCGGATTCGACCGGTTCGGCCGGTGCTCGACTCGCGTCACCGTTACATTCCTGCTCTGGAACAGGAAGAGCGCCCGAAACAAATCCGAAACTCCCTTCTCCAAAGAAAACGCTACGGTCGTTTTCCATTCCGTAGGTTTCTTTTCTTTCCCTTGAAGCAGGGGTGCTGGTTCTAACCCGAGCTGTAGGAATCTGTTGAAATTACAGATCTGATCCTGGACATTCTGCTCCAGGACCTGCAACCCAAACTCCCTGGCTGCCATCTTGCTCCCGATGACCGCCGTGTCGGAGATCTGATTCTCCGAGATGAACTTTGCTGCGTCAGCTGAGTTCGGGACCTCGTCAATCTCCAGACAGAGGGTCTCGAGCTTCGCCTTGCAGTGGCTTAGCGCCTGCGGATGGCTGACGATCCGTTTCAGATCCGATCTCGAAGATCCTTTCACGGCCAGGAGGCAGTGATTTACTGGGAGGATCAGCTCGCCGACGATATCGATTCCACCGTGGCGGAGGAGGAGATCGAAGTTGCGGTCTATCGGGCCGTCGATCGAGTTCTCTACGGGGATGATCGCACGATCCGCGGTCTTTTCTTCGAGAGCTTGGAAGGCGTCTTCCATGTGATTGCAGGGGAAGGCAGTGCAGACAGAGGAGAAAGCTTTGACTGCAGCTTCCTGGCAGTAAGAGCCACGGACGCCTTGGTAGGCGACGCGGACGGGGCGGCCAGAGAAACCGGACGCTAGAGAGGGATGGGAAGGGCCGCAGAGTTGCGGGAGAAGAGGATCTCCGGAAGCCTCTTTGAAGAGGCGTTCGAGCTCGAGAACGGTAATCTCGAGGCCGAAACGGGAAGCGATTTCTTCCGGATCTGTTAGGAACGGAGAGAAATCAGGGGAAATTCCAGTTCCTTTCCGCCGCTGTTTCACGCTCGCTCTTACTTTGATTCCTCCAGTGCTTCCGATTACAGAGCATTTTCTGCTCTGATGAGATCGGAGAGCTGCAGGAATCGGAACCCTAAGCGCCATGAAAGCAGCAGCAGGGAATTGACACGGACGAAATGAAAAACTCTACGTCGGATCGGAATGTAACGGATCTCTCGGTTAGTTTTTCTAAAAGGAAGGAAGAGATCGTGGGAGAGGAAAAGGAATTTGGGAATATGCTCAGAGATCGTTTTGATCCCTGGCATGAAAATTTCAGTGGGGGCAGATGTGGGATTTATATTCAATACAATATACAGGGGAGAGAGAGAGGAGTCGTGGTAGGTGGCTTGGTGAGAACGTGAAGATTGTGCTAGATACTGATATCAAATGCATTTCCTTGGCATTCGCGCGAGTGAGATGAAAAACGTGTATCCAAGTACACGTGCGATATCCAGACTGTTCATCAGTCGGGGCCCCGAAGAAACATGTGGTTACCCGAATTTCCGAAGCTCAACTCATTATCTGGGCGGCATGATCTGTTGGTCTTCCTTTTTTCTGATCATCTGATTTATCTAGAGACCTGCCTACAGCTTGTATCAGGGAATAGTTATGGTGGGCCTTAGAAGATGGATGGTTTAAACACTTTTCCTTGTTCGATTGTGTGGGAGGAGGCCCTACGCTCGTGTCAGTTCGGAGTACCCATGCCTATATTCGCGGGGATTAGGTGCGCCCGGTCTTACGAAAGACGGTGAGTCCCTTACCGTGGACCCACCTTGTCTATTAATTCTAAATCCACTCCGTCCATCTGTTTTTCCAAAATACTTTAGGGCATTATGAAAAGAATGAAACATATTCAATTGTCATGCGAACCATACTATAGGAAACATAGGTGATTGAAAGTCCCACCATTAAAAAACTTCATAAGCCCCATCGTAATTTTTCAGTAATTTTTATTTCCCATCCAACATTTTGATTAGGTCAAAAAAACATAGATAAATGGGTAGAACAAATATCAACTTGATAAAAAACTATTTGAACCACAAAAAGTTTTTAATGGTCAATCGCTACCGTTTCTTATTGTATGGTCGACCTGAGATTTGAATATAATCCATTTTTGGACTGGTAGCAGAAAAATATTTAGAAATATGGATGGACGGTTGGATATAGAATACATACGTCAATCTAGCCCCATGGTAAGGGCCGCACCGTTGTCGGTGAGGCTGAGGCCGTACCTAATCCGATCCCGGTCTATACTTTGTACCGGGCATTCGCGGACCTTTCCTACGTTAGGAACGGCAGCAGGTCTCCATTCTAGAAGCATGCATTCTTTTAATTTTTGGCTGGTCTTAGTCTCTGGCCGGCGTGAGTCACACACCTACCTCTGTAGGTATTAACTTTTACACATCTGCGGTTCGTCGCTGGCGTGAGGCCGAGAATGAGTTCCAGACTAAGGCGTGTTTGTTAACATTGAAATATTTTACTTGATGGGGAATATGGAAAGGGACCGATGTTTAGTGGCGTTGGTTAATGTTGAAGGATGAAAGCGCTCCGTCAATTTATGTTGAAAGTTTTTGGTGACCCAAGTATTAGCTTAATAGGGAATAAATAATGCACCCAGTAATATATATATATATATATATATATATATATATATATATATATATATATATATATATATATATATATATAGAATTAAAAATTGTCATACGGTCTAAACTTTCTTTTTTACTTAATACCCAACTTTAAGTTTTAATGTGTGGCACTTGTCCGAGCCCATTATAATTTATGTGTTAGATCTACACTTTCCGTCAACTTTTCTATATCATTATAAAACATGATCTGAAAAAATTGACACATCCAAAGCTCATGTCAACCACACCACATAAAAATGTGGGGATGGAATAACTACAGTTAAAACCTTCCCGAGGTCCACTGTGAATTTTATTTGCCATCTAACCTTTTCATAAGTTCACACAAACTTAGATAAAGGGAAAACACAAAAATCATCTTGATCAGAGCATTCTTTGGCCCCAAGAAGTTTTCAACAGTAGAGAAAACCCAAACAGGTTGTTCTAGATTCACTAATAGTTTTCTGATTTCATATTCAAACTTTACATTCAGATTTTATATTCAGACTTTGGATCTCAGATTTAACTAAAAAGCCCTTAACGAGGTTTGATTGGGCAAACCCCGTATGGCGGCCGCAGAGCCAAACCCCTTCAAGTACACCTTGCGGGTCTATCTTTAACAGTGGCCCAGTTAAGCCTCTCTATGCTAGAGCCTTTCTGTGTTCGAGGAGGCTTCGTCACCTACTATGATGTCTCAGCAGGATGCTAACGACACCTCGAAAAATACAAAGATGAGCTAGATCCAAAACTTTTATGGCTAATAATAAGTTTATAACGGCCAATCACCACAATTTTTGATAGTGTAGTCCACCCAAGATTTGGATTTGCGTAATTTTTGGGTTCTAAGTGTTGGTATGTTTGGTTGAATCAAATAGACTATTTAAAATCAAAAATAAAAGAAGAAATGAGTTAGAAGATGTATAGTTGAGTTGGGATATAACGTAAGTCACTCGGCTTGAAAAGTTAACTCAACAATAAAATCTGCAACCAAAACTCGTAAACCAAAAAGGAACAAAGAGAGTTTTACAAGAGTAAAAAATTTTATGGGTGTGTGTATGGGTACTTGTAGGACTTTATTTTATATAAGAGTATATTTGCACTTATGCCTTTTTCGTTTTGAAACAGAGAAATGCGGCCAGTTGGTTGATCACACCTTTTGGGTTTAAATCTAACGGATCAAACCCTTTCAAAATAGTGTTTAATGCATCACTTTAGAGTTTATATAAAGACTTTTATTCCACTTTCAAAAGCCACAAAAATTTTCTAATCGTGTGAAAACTCTTTCTATTTCTTTTCTGGTTTATGAGTTTTAGTTGTTGAGTTCATCGGTGAGTTAACTCAATACTTTTAGGTTAAACTGCATGTGGTTCAAGCCCATGTACAGTGAGTACACCGCTGGAATTGAGTCATAATCATTATATCCTGAAAATTGATTACTACTTGGGATGCAAGTGCAAATTCGATTTCAAGTCGAGTGACTTACACCATGCCCGACTCAACTCTATAAGTCTTATAACTCATTTCTTTTAATTTCTTTTTTATTTTATTTTATTTCAAATAGTTTATTTGGTTCAACCAAATATTTGAGATTTTAAAAAGATAAACAACATGAATACTAAAAACATTCGTACAGGTGGTTTACATACATTCCGGATAACCCCACCAAAGTGTTACCAGGCAGCACTAACACCGAGCTCAGGCAAAGCATGTTCAAAGTGGTTCCTCAAGTACATCATAGGGGTGGGTCATGTCATGTGAGGACGTGAGCATGTTGAACTTGGTTAATAACTATGTTACTGTTATGGACCGCACCAAAAAGTAACCTTGGGTTGCATTAAATGCAAGATTAACATGTGGTGTGGTTCGCTTGAGCATTGGATCTACCTCATTTTTAAGCTCATACATTAAAATGATCTAAGAAAATGAACGGACGAAGTGGATGAATAGATAGATGACGGTGGCCCCCACACAAATATGCCCATTCGTGGCTAGAAAGGGACGGGTATAGGACACAATCCGCTTCCTAACGGACGCATGTACGAGTCCTTGTCTTACGGCCACCCTCGCACCAGGCATAGGCTTACGTGGGGGCTTACGTACAGATGCTCTCAGCAATGAATTGAAAAGACTAAAACCTAACCTGCTCATCAAGACGAATCTCAAGGAAAAACCTTCCGTTGTGGGATAAAGCATTCACTTTCCATGCAAATACATTATAATGACGAAAATACCCTATGCTGCTTTTTAAATCCTTACATTTTCATTGCCTGTGAATTATTTATAGCAGTTTTTCTGTAGCGGATTGCCTGTGACCCTCGGTAAATAGATATCTATGTGCCTGGAACCGTGTACGGTCCACCGAGATGTCCAGGACAAATTCACTCAGTTCATCTGTTTTGAAATAGCACAAGGATCCAAAACTCACGGTTTGGATGGCATATTTACTTCATGGTGGACATTACTGTTCACACTGTTTTGTTGGTGTCGCCCACAAGACTTTTGGATCTACTTATTTTTAAAATCCTGCCCCATTGTGGTCTTTCAAACTAAATGGACGGAACGGATTTGTCACCGACATCTGTGGACCCCACACAGCCCAATCGTTGTGCGGAGTTGGAGCTGGAAGAGGAGCTGACGCCTAGAGCCCCCAGATGCCTGGACCTTTGGAAGGAGATCAAGTTACGTGGCCCTACAATGATGTATTTATTATATCCACATTGTCCATTCATTTGCTGAGATTATTTTAGTACATGATCCAAAAAATGATCCATATGTAAATTTCAAGTGGATCACATCACAACTAGCAATAGGACAATGATTCCCACCATTAAAACATTGGTAAGGCCCACTATAATTTTTATTTTTCATCTAATCTGTTCATAACGTCACACGGACTTGGATGAAGAGAAATAGATATCAGATTGATACAAACTTATGTGACCTTCAATAAGATTTCAATGGTAGATGTTCAATCCCCCACTGCTTTATGCAATGTGGTCCACTTGATGTTTGGATTTGTCTTATTTTTGGGCTTAAGCCTTGCAACGAGCTTGCCAAATAGATGGACACTTTTGATATAACACATACCTCATGGTGGGCCCCACAGAACTGACGTCAACACACCATTGAGGTAGGTGGTGTGCTGTACACCAGGTAATCCACTTCCAAAAGCACCACCATTTGGTGTGGAGCTTAGCTATCGTTTCCATCATCTCATGTTGCAACCTGGCATGTCTTCACCCCCACATGCACCGGGTTGCATAAATAAAAATTCCATATAATATTTATGGTAAGAAATAAATATTTAAAATAATTATTGTTGGCGCTCTTGCTTGTTTTATGTTACGTGTGGTGCGTGCGGGTATATTAGAATCAGTAAAAGCACTCAATCTAATTTGATTAACTTTGACTCCAAGCAGTGAAATAAGCATATATGTTTGATGTGAACAATATGTATGACTAAATTTTGAGAGGATCTGTCACTTATTTATCCATTTGTGGAATTTTATAACAATCAGAGGGTGGGGGTTTTTTCTCTAAGATTTAACTTCCATAAGAAATGACTTTTTAAAATACTAGTGTAATTAGACAAAAGAAAAAAAAAAAACTTACAATTCGTCACTGAGAGTGATTGTAAGAATGCATATCTTAAAAGAACTACATAATATTGGATAAATGACAAATCTAATATATGAGTATAGTTTTGGATTATAGTTAAAAACTATAGCTAATAATTTTCACTACTTGATTATTGCTACTCCTAGGATAACTCAGATAAAAGATATATTTGATTTGATTGTTAGATTGTGTTGGATTCGATTTGAGTGTGTTGGTCTTCTAAACTTTTCTACTATTTATAGATTTCTGCCGCGGCTTGTTTTTCAAATGTTTTTTCCATTACTTGAGCGATTATAGAAGTAAAAAAGCATTTCTCTATATCATTATTATTATTTAAAAAATTCTGATGGTTACTTTTCTTTCGGACAAGCTTTGTAGCATTTCTTGACCGTTTATTCTGCTTTCGTACCCTTCTCGTTTGCTCGTTCTGTTTTTGGATACCTTTCAGCCAGTCATTTTGCTTTTGTACGCCTCACAACCGCTAGATCTGTTTTTGGACACTTTTCGGCCGCTTCCTAGTCTTGAATGCTTACTGGACACTTAATTTGCTTTTGAATACCTATCAGTTACTCCCTATTTTATCATCATGATGAATGTGACTATGCAAAAAACACTCCAAGTAATCATAAAGATCTTTAACATTATATATCTTTTCCTTATTATAACACATGTCTTTTCCAATTTAATTTTCTAAGAAGGATTAGAAACAAGATACAATAATCATATTTAGGTAAAATATATAAAATAGTTGAAATAAACCAACAATTTACTTATACAAGTTTCTTAGTTAAGTTTTGAAATTCATTGTATACTTCTTATGTTTTTTCAGCTGAGCTGATGAGACCTCAGTCTTGAGAGTGCAGACTGTGCTTACCTGGCGGTGCGTTGATGCCACCCAGTTTTATGGGTCGCACCATGATATATGTGTTATATACACACCATCCATCTATTTTGGGAGATTTTAGGCTCAGATTAAATTGGATTTTAACGACTCCATCTGACTAATTTTGGATTCTAAGTACAAGGCAACTCATTTTATTACCATATGGGAAATATGAAAAAAAGAAAAAGAAAAAAAAAATTTCATTATCAATGCATAGATAACAATTTAACCAGTACATATTTAGATTCAACATCAATAAAAAAAATGTACGACTTAGCAGTACTTCACCAACCAAAAACTGTGAAATCACTGGTAATTTGATTATAATGGGATCTTGGTGTTGGTGCAGATATTGATTATAATGGGCTCCATAGAACCTTTGTTGTACGGCTATTAGGCCTACCCTAAAAGGTTGGCAGCTACCGCAATGAATTGAAAAGACTAAAATACCCTTCACCAACAACTTCATCCCCGGTAAAAACACACCACGCCATCGGAGCGTGTAAAATATTCACCATCCCACCGACACCATCCATACTTTTATAATGAGGAACATACCTTTTGTTGCTTTTTTAATTCCCTCTCATTTCCTTTATAAATAAACCACTCTGCCTACTAATTCATTATAATTCCGTACATACAATGTTTATTTACTTATTTTTCGAGTTATTTATAGCCGTTTCTCAGTAGGAAAGCTATATCTATTTGTCACTGGCGTAATTGACCAATCGAAAAAGCTCCATCGTTTGGTGTGGAGCTTAGCTTTCATGCTGCAACCTGGCACGCGTTCACCCCCACATGCATGGGTTGCGAAAATAAAAATTATTAATGATTTTTGCAGTAAAAATTCATATAATATTTTATATTTAAAGTAACAAACAAACATTTAAAATAATTATATTTAAGTTAAATATATCAATTAGTTAAAACAAACCAACACTGTGCAGTGATTTGGTTACAGGAATTCATAGTTTGCTTTTAACCTCCTCTTTGCTGAGCTGACAAGACCTAAGTTTTGGAACCATGTTTGTGGAATTCCACCCTAAGGCTAAAAATAGTTTAACACAATGAATATTTACAAAAAAAACTACTTAATTAATGTAGAATT
This sequence comes from Magnolia sinica, assembly GCF_029962835.1. NCBI lineage: Eukaryota > Viridiplantae > Streptophyta > Magnoliopsida > Magnoliales > Magnoliaceae > Magnolia > Magnolia sinica. The sequence continues at coordinate 484,204 of NC_080586.1, forward strand.
TGCATTTCATTACTTTTTTCAAAAATGTTTTGAAAAAAAATCTGATTAATTGATATAATTATCGTTTTACTACCTTTTAATTAAATGTTGATAGTGCGAGCAAATGGGTGGATGGCTTATGTCTGCCCCACTGTTATCTTTATATAAAAATCCACCTAAACTAATATGTATGTCACCCCATGTTAGGCCAATGGCTTAAAATCAGTTCTATTTATAATTTAGGTGGACCACATGGTTGGAAAGAATGTACACTGCAATGTTTGCCCTCTAAACTGTTGCCATTAGCGTGGCCTACGGGAATCATGGTTGGATATGATTTTTAGGCTATCTAAGTTTATGTGTGGAATCCAATGTTTAGAGTAGATTCATATAATTATCACGGTAGAACCCATAAAAATCAAGATAGAAGTCTCCCTCCCAACTGTTTATTTGTCTCACAAAAATTATAGGTCACTTTTCTTTTTTTTGGGTCTCTAGGCTTAATATAGGACTAAATATTTAATGATTAGAGTCATGGCATGATCCCTCAAAATCAAGAGCGCGTAGCAAGCAAATCTTTTTTCTTTTTTCTTTTTTATCTAAATAAGATGAGGCCAGTAATTGATTTTTTTTGGCTGGCCCACCATGATGTGTATGCAAAATCAACTTCAACCTTTAGATGCATAATGCAAGCTTGCCTAGAGCCAAAAGTTCAAACTGCCTTGTGGTTTAGGTGGGCTACAGATAAGACAATTGTTTGGGAGAGATGTTCTTTTGATTTTTATGGGGCATACTATGATGTTTACATGAAAACCACTCTAATCATTAGATGCTACCCAAAAATTTAAACCCATGGCCTAAAAATTAAGCCCATTTGAGATTTAGGTGAGGCATACTAAAGAAACAGTATGGAAGGTGCTCGTTTGCCTGTGCATTGTTTCGCTTGGTGTGGCCCAGCTGAATCACTGATGGGCCTGATTTGCCAGCGCAGGCCTAAATTTTGATATGGTATGTAATGGTTGGAGTGAGTTTCATATAATTATCAGGTGGCCCTTATAAAATTCAAGCGTGCACATCTCTCCCAAACTTTTCCTTTAGTGTGCTCCACTTAGATAACGTATTAGCATAATTTTTTGTGTCTAGGCCTAATATGGAATTACACATCTAATGAATGGAGTGGATTTTACGTGGACACCACTGTGGGTCCTACAAAAATCAAGTGTCAAGTGTCATTTGTTCCTAAAACAGTGATTAATAAAAAAGATTTCTAAGTCCAACAAGCAAGACCACGGGACATAGTACACTCATATGACAAGTTCCAAACTATTAGGTGCATCTGATGTCCAGCCTCTCTGACAGGTCGGCCCCACCACGTTATAATACAACCATATAATAACTTCCAAACTATTGGGGTGCTCCAGTGGTAGGCTCACATGAGTTTCAATACCCGATCAAGGGTTCCAGTACCCATAGGTGGTGAAATCCCACTACTGTGTGAGTGCGTTGGCGTGTAAACAAGAAGAAATGTGACTTTAGGTAAGCCATTCACTTCTTCATATCTCTATATCTAATGCACAATGAGATCTTTTGACAATTCCACATTAAGAAAATCTCACAATAGGAGCATGAACTATAATCCCCCCAAAATTTATGCCGATCTGACGCTCAGGTGGCTCACATCACAAGAAACAATGGGATTGAATGTATACCATTGAAACTCCTTTTTAGGGTCAGAAGTTTTTGATCATAGTGAATTTTGTGATGGTGTTCCTGTGGTTATTGTTCGTGGGTTATGCTTGTGGTTTTGCTGACTATGAATCAGACTGATGATTATAAATCTTCATTGTAACATCCCATGATCGGAACCTAGTGTATGGGTGCCGGGAGCCGAAAATGGAGTACTACGGAGGCTGTCGGCGCCGGATTTAGCGATCGAAAATTTTGTGAGACCGGTTTTCGAGTTCGGAGCGTGACACGAACATTAGAAACTTTATATTTGAGTAAGAAAGGACTGTAAATCTAATTATAGTCACTCTAGATCATGTAAGTTTCACTAAAGGAAACTGCTCGAAGAGAGACATTTACCTTTGATTTTTACATATAACCATCGTGTTATTTATATGCAATCTACTCCAACCATTAGATGGCAAGGCCCAAACCCCCAAAATAAGGACCATATGTGATTTAGGTGGCTGCATCAAGGAAAACTGGCTTGCACACTTTTTCAATTTTGTGGTCCACCTCAATTAGTTTGAGCCTTTGCTTAACATTGTTGGAAACGGATTGGCTACTCCCCCTGACACCAGCCTTGGAGTTGGTGGTCGGTGCTCTGTGGGCCCCACCATGATGTATGTGTTTCATCCATTCCGTTCATCCATTTTTAAATATCATTTTATGTCCATACCCCAAAAATGGAAGGGATATAAGTCTCAAATGGATCACACCACAGGAAAACAATAGTAATTGGATATCCATCATTTAAATCCTCCTAAAGCTCGTTGTACTGCTTATTTGACATCCAATCCGTTGATTAGGTCATAAAGATCCAGATGAAGGGAGAAAACAAAGACCAACTTGATCCAATACTTTTATGGGTCCCAAAAAGTTTTTAACGGTTGAAGTTCATTCAACACTGTTTCCTGTAATGTGGTCCGCTTGAGGTTGGGATATATCTCATTTTTTGTATATTACCATAAATTGATCTAGAAAAATAGATTGACGGAATGGATGAAACATATACATCATGGTGGGCCCACAGAGCATCGACCATCAGCTCCGGGGCTGGTGTCAAGGGGAGTAGCCAATCCGTTTCCAACATTGTTGCACCAAATGGTTGAGGTAGATTTCACGTAAACACTACAGTGGGACCCAGCTGAGCCACCACCCCTTTTTCAAAGTGAGGTTTGTTAACATTAAAAATATAAATATTTGTTAAAAAATATAAATAATTTTAAATGAAAAATATAAATTATTAATGAGTTAGTTATGGTCTGCAATATCATTCATAAAAGTCTTTGTACGGCACTGTTGGGACTCGTGAGCAATGACAAGTGGGGCCGTGGTTCTGTCAAACTAATAATGCCAGTGAAGGTTGGAACCTGGAAAGCACAGATAAAGCTGATATTTCAGTGGAAAACCCACTACTGTCACCCGGTTTGTTGTGACACGCAACAATGGTAAATTAGGAGAGGTAATGCATCCATCACAGCAACAACCATAAAGGCCATTTCTACCCGGATTGCATTGAATGTGGAGGGTGAAATAGAAAAACGCTATATTCTTGCTAGTCTCTCGTATGAGAGTATTATTGTCGTTGCATTAAAAAAAAGAAGAAAAAGAGTAAGGTAATTGGAATAGAATCAACCACTCCTTTGCCTATTTTATTGCGTGGAAAAGAGACGAATGGAAAGGTAGTGTAATAATTACCTCTTTTAATATTGTGGACAAGCAAAGAAAATATGTTTGTTTTACAAGTGAAAATTCTACATTTAACTATGTTTTTGTGACATCATATCTTGTGTCACTGATTTGTCATCGACACTATATGTATGATTACTAAATGAAATCTGAAGTTTCTTTTACTTAGCAAACATTATAATATTTGACTAAAGGGATTGTGCTTATTTTTTTGGTGTGCGAGGTTAAGTAGTATTGAATTGCATTAGATGTAATTAATGTAATTATTGCACAATGATTTTAAGTATGGAAATACTATGGTATTTTGATAATCATATCCACAAATTTGGGATCAAACACTTTCTCTAGAACACACATTGTATTAAGCATAAGCTATGCTTGGTGGACTATGGAATTGTAATCACAAGTTAGATTCACAAATGATGTTAGTCACTTGTACACATATGCAAATCTAATGTCACGTGTAAAAGGCATACACAAATGGATGACGTGTATAAAACAGATGCATCAACGTGGGGCCCACAAATATAATATATTTCAAAATTAGCTAAAAATCCTACATGACCAAATGCAATTCCACCCCCACTTAATTCTAATCCTTCTAGTTATCTCCACATTGCAGATGAAATTTGTAAGGTACCAAATGCAATTCCATCCCACCTAATCTCACATACCAAATAAGCCTTAAATTTATGCAACTTGGGCCAAAGGCATACAATAAGGGTGGCAGGCCTGAATAGCCTTGGCTTTTGGCCTCACATGCATGGCCTAATCAAAATTTGAATTGTTCCTTGGGATCTTTTTAGCCTAAGCTAGTGTGGCGCGGCCTAACTTTACATGTATATTTTGTATCTTACAATAGGCTGTTCCAATCCTTGATCTGGTGACTCCTGAATCTTAAAGGTAGTCAATTAATTTCATACATCTAAGATGTCAATTTCTTTGTACATCTGTGACTAACTTGATCAATAGGTAAATAAAGAACATTCAATTGATAAAACACATACGTCACAATGGGCCCTACAGAGTCCCTGTCGGACTGTACATCTCTGGGTTGGTCCTGGTGGGGGTAGTACCCAATCGGTGCCTGTCCTGTAACCCTTGATGTGACGTGGCTCAATGAAAAGGTGCAGGTCCATGCCTCATAAGATGGGGCTTAGTGAGAAGGGTAAAATAGTGTAGATTCTGAAAAACACGTTATGGAGCCCCCGAATTAAAATTAAAGAAGAAGAGATAACAGTTGGACATAGGCCCGGGGGGCCCACTTGTGCAGGTGTATGCCTCTTTTTTAAATTAATTATTATTATTATTTATTTTCTTTCAGCTGAAGTTTTATAAATTCAACTCCAAACTCTTGGAGTTTTACAAATTCAACTACCAAATCCTGTTTTTCCCTGTAAATAGGAAGATGTTCTCTCCTGAGTATCATGTCAACCAACAACGAAAGTACACGGAGAAAATTGAGAGATCAATATTTGTCCAGACGTAGATTATAATCTGACCCATCTGCTCCGAACACAATTAAGGATTTCAATATACATTGATTTCATTTAATACGTGATTTGGATTCGAATGTATTCCGATCATAAGCATCCAAATATTCCCTTGTGTTCATCAGATGTAGAAAAGATGACCTGATACCAAACTTAATGGGCTATACACTAGCATGAGTTATAGGGGTCACTTGGATGCCTGTAAAGTTCTTTAAATCGGAATCAATTTACACGTAATTAGATTATAGGAAATGTTTGAATGTGTATATTTTCCTGTAATCAAATTGTAGTTTGTAATCTGATTACAACTTTTACCTTTAATATAAAACATGAAAAAAGTTATGTTTCAAATTATAGGTAAAGGGATTTCAAGCAATGAATATATTTTTTGAAAAGTTTCAAAACAGCTAGGGTTATGGATCATCTTCCAGCAACTGTGAGAACCCAAAACAAAAGAAGAAAGATGAAGAAGAAAAGAAGAAGAAGACACGCCTCTCTCTCTCAATTACTATTTTTAGGGGTGAAACTCCTCATACATTGAGCTATTAAACCCTAGTGGCATGCTTGAATTAGGGGGGCCCACTTTTGTGGCCCGCCAAATAATTTATTTATTGTAAAATCGGCCACGGACTTTATTAAACTGGGCTTCTTCCACCAATTTATCTTATATAAAAACTTTATATACAGTGTGATTATTTTAAAAGTATTTATCACTCAGTTTTTGTTGTGGATAAATGCTTAATTATAGGCTCTAAACTGATTTCTAGTTATACATACGTAGCATTATTAATGTAATCAAATTACAACTTAAATTTAAGCAAGACTGCATGTAAACGCTTTGTGCCTTTAATCAGATTACTTATGCCTCTAATCAAACGACCCATTATATCAGGCTGATTTTTGTATGTTCCTTAGATCTTGGTGAGTCACATCTAATGGACGGTTTTGATGAAATATACGGCCGTTGATATACCATCCCAATCATTCACTTTGTTGTGTTCCACCTGAATTGTGGATCCTGCTGATTTGTGGTGCCAGGATCTAGAATAGAGGGTCACACCTGATGGACGGAGTGGATGTTCTACACACAACATAGTGGGTCCACAGAGCTTGAGCTAGGTAAAACAGGGTGTTGATGAGGATTTAGTCCGGTTGTTGCTTGCAGGCATCCTAACGAGCCCTGCTGTTAGCAGCTTACAACTCCACAGCAGGAGAAGAAATTAGCAGGCATGGCAGAAAACCCCAAGGTTACCCCCTTTCAATCCTACTCCCTCATATTTCTTCCTCTTTCTACCATTTCTTTCACTTCCCCTTCTTATACTGAAAATATCTTTCGTTTTCTTACATCCTCGGATTTGAAAAGAATTTAGAGCAGGAAAAATTTCCTTTCTTTTCTCTATCGCATCAGAACCAGTTAGGGTTTGGTTTTTTCGGATCTTCTGAAAAGCCTCGTCCGCCGCCCCCTCCTTGCGTCGAAGTTCTCTTCTCAGAGGTATAAAAATTCTCTTCCCTGCTTATCAATTTCGTTTGCTCTTCCATTTAAATTTGTTTGGAATTGATTTTATTTTATTTTTCCATGCTCAATTAGGAAAAAAAAAGGTGATGTAGACCGTACTATGGATGTTATAAATTCGTAACTTGCGATTAGTCGCCTGCAGTTCAAAATTCCTTAATTCATATCAATATGTATTTGTTGTTCTTGATTCAATGTGGAATGTGATGTTGAATAAAGGATTTTACTGTGTGTCTCATCTTTGAGGTTAAGGGTTGAGAACCTATGCATGTGTGGGGTGGTAGTGTGTGTGTTTCTCACCTTTCAAAAAAAGTAAAAAAGAAAAAAGGAAAAAAAAGAAGAGGATTTTATTGGCATCCAAACAACGCCGTAGTATACACTTGAAATTTGTGATGAATCACCCACTGCAGGATTTCGCTAGATGTGGTCATTACTCTTGTTGGCAGTGTGGTCAAAGGTAACCTTGATGCCTGCATAGGCGGTTTGGACCCATTGCTCCCATCTAGACTTGAGCGTGCACCTGTGGTGCCCTGAATTTTTCCGTGAGGGACCCTAATGTGGGTGTATGTGCGTGTTTTTTTTTTTTTTTTTTTGTTTTTGTTTTTAAATTTTAAGTTGTTGTTGATGTTTTACCTCCCAATAAGGGTGCAAATAAATAAGATAAGGCTCTTATTTCTTTTGAGATCAAAACTTGAGATATTCTTCCTCTAAATTTCAACACATTTTCATATTTTCTTTTCTTCTTGATTTCTTTCTTCTTAGGGCGTGTTTGTTTTTCAAATTACAATAGTAAATGGCTGGAAATGGGTAATGATTACAATTGTCGTTACTTCTATAGATACATTAGCTGCATTTGACTGGTATAATGATGTTACTACACTTGTTTGTTTTATGCGGGCATCATTGTAAAAAATGTGGTTTTTTAATGTAAAATTGTAATACCCTTAAAAGAAGTGAAATTGTAATGATTATAATTTCTTTTAATCGGGTCCTATTATAGGTGCATTTGACTCTCGATTTATGTACCATAATTCTTGTTTAAACAAACAACTTGAAATGATAATGATGGCTCATTTATTTTGCATTATACATGAAATTGAAAAGTGTGTTAAGGTCATCAAATTGGACTTTTTGAAAGCAATTTGAGCTTTTGTTGGTGTTGTACAAGAGATCTAAGATGAGCTGGCAATTTTGGAGGAATCGGAGTGTGTTTGTGTTTGTGTGTGTGTGCGGGCGCGTGCTCGCCTGCCTTTGATTGATATGATGACATCAAGGTGTCCCGTATCGGTATCGGTTGGCGTAACGGTGCCCTCCGAAACCGATACGAATACGGGGGCGTAATGGTGATACAGGGCGTAACGGTCCGTAACGGCGCAAATTTTTTTTTTTTGCCAAAAAAAATGAAAAAATATGGATTAAATCCAAAGTATTCTAAGCATTCCAAATATGCATTCATTTATAAATTGGAACATGTTTATGGTGGTGTAACAGTCTACTGTTTGGTGAGAAGTTGTATCGGACTGTCTGATGAATTTATGAACTACATAACCTGAATTTGACTACAAAATTCATATATTTAATTTTCTAAATATCTAATTTATATACTTAACAATTTGATATCATTTCTCCTAATAGTTCTTTTAAAAATGAAATTAAATTCAGGTAGATCACGTTGCTAACTTGGGGCTGACTTGGAGGGCCAATCCATGCCCCAAATCAGCCTCAAATTCATGCAATTTATTAGCATTATCCCACTTGTGAATTGGTGGACATTTATTGGATAGTGAATCATGAAAAAAATAAATCAAAGGCCCTATTTTTAAAAATAAGCGTCCACAAATTAACAATTAAAATTATTCAAACAATTTGATTTTGGCATTTTGAGTTAGCAATTACAATCCATAATTTAATTGGTAAATTTTAAGGTAATACATGTCTCATGTACAATTTTTTAAGGGCCCGAATTTGGTAGGACTCGGATTGTGAAGTGTAGCACACGAGTGTCAAAGTTTTTTGGACCCCACTTGTGATGAATGTGTTATATCCACACTGTCCATCCATTTTGCTAAATAATTTTAGGGCATGGGCCCAAAAATGAGGCAGATCTAAAGCTCAGGTGGACTGCACCATAAGAAACAACAATAATTAAACGACTATCATTAAAAATTTATTGGGGCTACAAAAGTTTTAGATCAAGCCGACACGTGTGTTTTCCCTTCATCCACGTCAGTGTGACGCTATTAATTGGTTAGATGGAAAACAAACATTACAGTGGACCCTAAGAAATTTTTAATGGTGAGCATTCTATAACCACTGTTTCCTATGCTGTGGTCCATCTGAGATTTAGATCTTACTAATTTTTTGAATCATAACCTAAAATGATGTGGCAAAATGGATAGATGGCATGGATAAAATACATTCATCATGGTGGGGCCCATGTGGCATATGTACATTTTATTAAATTGTGCGACGTGCTACGTAACTCGTACGCAGTCCATTCATTTGACGCAAGCAAGTCCTGTGGGTCTGATCATGAGGTATGTGTTATATCTAAACTGTCCATTCATTTGACGAGCTCGTCTTAAGGCTTGACACGAAAAATTAATACAGATCTAATTATCAAGTGGACCGCATTGCAAAAAGCAGTGGGGGATCGAACGTCTACCATTGAAACCCTTTTTGGGATCACAAAACTTTTGGATCAATATGAAATTTGTTTTTCCTCTTCATTAAGGTCTTTTTGACCTTTTGAACAGATTGGATGGAAAATAAACGTTACGGTGGGCCTACGAATTTTTTAACGGTGAAAATCATCATCTCCGCTGCTATTTTTGGTGTGGTCCAGAGGCTCTTTGGATACGATTCATTTTTTGGCTAATGCTCTAAAATGATATTTAAAAATAGATGAACGGTATAGATATAATAAATACATCACTGTGGAGCCCATGTAACTTTGATCTCCTTTGAACCGTTCGTACAACTCGGAGCTCGAGGAGTTTCAGCGCTCGTCTTAGCATGACACGTACCTACAACAGCTATACTAGTGTGTGGTACACCAGTCAATCCGCTTTCGATTTCAAAAGAAAAAAACGGGAGAGAGGGAAAGAAGAGGAAGAGGAAGAAGAAGAAGAAGGAGAAGAAGAAGAAAAGAAAAGAAAAGGTATGTTTTTTTTTAAAACCTTTTTTTTTTTTTTTTCAATTTTTCTTTAGGGTTATGGACCGTAACGTTTGTTACGGTACCGTAACGGCCATTATGGGCCGTATCGGCCATTATGAACCCAAAAAACAGAGGTGCCCTATTTTGGGGCCGAATCGCGTAACGGTTGATGCCGTTACTATTACGTATCGGCCGTTACGGCCGAAACGTAACCGATTTGGGATAGATTGGATGACATTGCTACCCTTATTTATTTTGCCCAGGCATCATTGTAGAAAAGGTGAATTTTTAATTTTAAATTGCAACGATCACAGATTTCCTTACCTGTCTCCTATTATAAGTGCATTTGACTCTTGATTTATGTGTTGTAATTCTTGTTTAAACAAACAACTTAAAATAATAATGATGGCTCATTCATTTTGCTTTACACATGAAATTGAAAAAACAAACATGCTCTAAAAGGTCATCACATTGGGCTTCTTGAAAGGAATTTGAGCTTTTGTTGGTGTCATACAAGAGATTTAAGATGAATTGAGGATTTTGGGGGATTCGGAAAGTTTAGCTTAGATGATTTGGGGATTTCGAAAAATTGTATTCTAAGGTTTGAAAATTCCAATGATTTTGGCAAAATTGTGGTTTTGGATTTGTGAATTTGGAAGATTTGGGGAAAATGGGATATTTAAGTTTAGGATTTGGCAAATTGGAAAATTTAGTATTTAGAATTGGGGAATTTGGGGAAAATTGGGTATATGAGGTTTTGGGCTAAAGAGGAATTGAATGTTATTGACTTTGATTATTTTAAAAAATCATTTTATATCTATAAAAAAATAAATATTAATATTTATTGTGTAAATTGAAATTTTGGGACTAGAATCTCTGGGCATGTTCCTAGGCGTTTCAGGTGCTGCAGGGGAGGTGTGCTGGGGGTCTTTGACTACTACATTTCTTGCTGGTTCTTGTTCAATTAGATTTAGAAGTACATCCTTTACCTTTGTATTTCTTCTTTTTCTTTTTAACATGCTGTATTAATGATCAAAATACTACAAAAAATAAAATAAATAAAATAAAAGAGCGACTAGCAACCATTGCTAAACGGCAAGGCATTAGGTTTTTGTTCCGTCCATGATAAAAATGAAATGTAGTGTGATTATGTTTATATTGGTTTTGACCTCAATGGAGTTTGTGGGTATCAAGTCTCTTTCATCTAGCATTCTAGTGATGGTAATCTAGAAATGTTGTATTTTCTTATGAATCTCTATATAGTTCTGCATGTGACATTGGTAAACGTATAGGCTTTGTTGTCTGCAAAATCTACCTTGGAGTCTATCAATTTGGAGGGAGGTCTAACTTTGCATAAGGTAATCACCTGACAACAAGGAAAAAAAAAAATCATGAGAGTTTGCTTGATTAGATTGAATGACTGAAACTTGAAACTAATGCTATGTTTCTTTAGGGTCAAGTGAGTACTTCCGATGTTTTTGGTGTATCCAACTCTGATTTGGTCCCTGGAAAATATGAAGGTGCATAAGCAATGTTTTTTCATTTATAGATAATTGAAGCCTTCCATTCCTTTCTTCGCCTTTTCTATTGTTCTGTTATCAGTGTGTGGGGATGTGAATGCATCTGTAAATAAAATTGCTGCTTGTTTGATTAGGGGGTCTGAAGCTATGGGAAGGTTCACTTGATCTGGTTAAGACCCTTATTTCGGAGGTTCGAGATGGGCACTTATCTCTCACTGGAAAGCGAGTATTAGAGGTGCGTTGCTTATGCTCAGGTGATTACATACTCTCTCATGACATATGACCTTCTAATGTGCCAAAATCTGAATTGAATATGGTTTCTTGTCAAATTGTATAGCTCACAATATGCACCATTTGCTGTTGAGCAGGTTTTCGAACATTTCCCATGAGCCTCATAAATCATTGTAGGACACACCCAAGATACTAAAATACTTTTATTTGCTCAGCATATTGTGTCAGTCATGAATGGAAGCAGATAACTAGTTTTGGATACTATAAGACTTATGGACATGTTTTAACCAAATCCAGTACTATTAGGTTCATTAATTCAAAACGCTGACAATTTTATTATATTCTTATCACACACAATGGAATATTGAAAAAATGTTAAAAGATTCACTGTAAAATTGATAAAAGAGTCTTATTTAAAAATAAAAATAAAAATCCTGAGATTATTCCATGTTAATTGTATATCATCATGGTAGCTATGTGCCTAAATACATGGAAAGTGATGATCATATTACAGCAATATGCTTAAAATACATGGAAACTGATGATTGTAATTCATGCTTTTGTGCCCATCCCATTGAGACTCTTTGCCCCTCAAAAGTGCTGCTAAGCATAAAAAACTTTTCTATTATACCTGCTTACATGAGAACCATCATGCTTCATGGGGACAAACCATTTAGATATATTGAAAAAAATTATTTTGACCATTTCTTCTCATCCCATACTTTTTGGAAAGATCTTCTCAGCCCATACTTCTCAAGGCCTATGCCAGTATCTATATTACAACATTTTATCTAGGTTCTTACAGTTGTCTCTGTGTTTGTCTCAATATCCTACAAATAGGAAAACTTATATCTGAAAGGAATCATTCAACAGTAGGCAATGACTTTTGAAAAAGTTGATAACCTAAATTGTAGAAAGTGGCTACTTTCTTTGTAGAGCATGGCGTTACTGACGCAGGACAATTAACCACTTGTTTTAAAAGCTCGAACTGTTAGAGCATGGCGAATCAATCCCTTTATTTCATAGCCTAGGCTTTACATCTTATGGGTTAGGACCTCGGCCGAACCCCCCTGTTGGGCCTCAAATCACATGGGTACTGCCTCACACGAGCCACCCGCGTCACACGGGTGGGGCCCGCCTTGAGTGTGCCCATACATCTCACAAGCAACCCTACTTGAGCCCAGTGTGAAAATGCCCCTGCATTAATCATCCCCTGTGGGATGCAAGGGCACACTTGGGGTGGGTGGCCTGTGTGAGGCGTGTGGCTCATGTGAGGTGGTACCCATGTGATTTGGGGCCCACGAGGAGGGTTCGGTCGAGGTCCTAAACCATGAGATGTGGGGCCTGGGCTATGAGATGAAGGGATTAATTCACCATGCTCTATCAGTTCGAGCTTTTAGAGCAAGTGGTTTAATTGTCCTGCATCAGTTACCTTTTTCTTTTGACAATAAGAGATGTTATTAAAAGAAGCAAAATATACAACTATCAATTAAGATAGTGGATGCTCATCCCCCATTCTTGAAGATCGCCTGTCTACCCTCAGCTAGGTGGTCAGCAAAATAGTTTGCTTCCCTAGGAATTTATCTAAAAGAAATATTAAGAGATACACAGATTCCCTTTATTTCACTTACAGGCTGTGTCTCCGGGGGACAGAAGAAGACCTGAAAACCCAGGATATAGCTTGGTTGCAAAACCTTCTACTGAGGTTCATCTCCTGCTTTGAGGCATGGTTCAAACTCGCGATCCAAGTTACACAGCTAAAGCACTTCCATGTCCTAGTGGCTTCTCTAGGCCAGTGGTCCTTGGTGCTTTAGAGATTCAATTTGTGGGTTTTGAATACTGACTCTTATGCCATGGTACCATTGGTGAAGGGATTCAGGAAAAACCTTCAGTGTGATGTATCTTGTAAATACCTTTCAAAAGAAAAAAAAAAAGACGCATCTTGTAAATGATGTCACTCATAATATCTTTCTAGTACCCCTGATAGAGAACTTACTTTTGTGATATCCCAATTATAGCTCCTATTCTTGATTTTCAACAGACCTAATTAGAAATTGAAGCAGATGCCTACCATCTGCTAGCCATTTTACAGTGCTGCTACTGATATTGACTTGCTATTTCCTGTTAATGGCTTTCAGCTTGGATGTGGTCATGGATTTCCCGGGATCTTTACATGCCTTGAGGTGAGAGATATTATCTATGTTGACTGCCATAGCTATGAAATTTGTTTAATTTTGCTTGTTCTCTAAGTTTTGCCTAAGGTATCTTCTATATTTTCTTTTATCAGGGTGCAGCTGTGATTCATTTCCAGGACTTCAATGCTGAGGTCCTACGATGTCTTACAATACCTAATGTAAAAGCAAACCTCTCAAAAGAGCCACTCTTGCAGCAGTCTCTTCTTAAGAATGGGTCAGACGTGATCATGTCAGCAGATATTCGTTTCTTTGCTGGTGACTGGAGTGAAGTTCACCATCTGCTTTCTCCCAAATGTGACAATGAGTGCCAAAAGGCTCCAGATTCAAGTTCAAAGCATGATCCTTGTGATGGCTATGACATCATTTTAATGGCAGAAACTGTTTATTCACTTTCCTCTCTGCAGAGTCTTTATGGACTCATGAAGAAGGTCAGTTAGGTAGCTCTCCATCAGGGATTATGTTGATTATTACCTTGTCTTCTTGTCGCCATGATTCGTGCATTTAACTCTAAAATTGTTTATATTCTATTTACAGTGTCTGTATCGGCCCCATGGAGTTGTTTATTTGGCAGCAAAGAAGCATTATTTTGGAGTAGGAGGGGGGACAAGACAGTTTCGATCTGTAGTAGAAGAAGATGGTAAGTTGGGTTTGCTATATAACCTTGTTAAAGTGGGTAAAGGAATTTGTATTCCAATCGAATTTGCTTGTAGGCCTTCTATGACTATGCATTTGAAGGCACACCTCTGGACATGTGAACATGCATTCCTTAGTTCACCCATTCATGCTTCCACTTGCAGGTGTATGCTTGTGTAAACCTGTAAGTTCATACTTGCTTGTGTAAATATTTAAGCACATCCACGGTGAATATAGTAACAGGCATACACGCAAAATTGCTATTCTTGCATGTTCTTGTCAATGTTTGTGATATGTAACCATGAATGTGTTGTACATAAAGATACAAATTATGAACATCCATGATAAGTGTAGACATAAGACATGAACATGTGTTGGTAGATATGCATGTGCACACAGTTAGCTGTGACGTAGATCTCTCTGTAATAAATTGCAACTTTTTTAGCAGGAATAGTAATAATGGCGAGTCTTTAGTTATTATTATTATTTTTATGTTAGGATGGCTCCATAATTCAGTAGGATAGAGAGACTAATGGAGATATTTCCAATAGGATTAAAGCTGGGCAGATGGAAGTGGAGTTGTGCCCCTGGATCAAGGCGCTAAAAATGGTGCTATGACCCATAACAGCTGATGCTCTTGTTATATAATGGTAACAGCTGTTATCAAACTGGAAAATGGGAGACATGGAAGCATCCTTGCCCACAGGAAAATAACGCCATTTTCTATAATCCATAACTTAATGCCGGGTTATTTTTAAAATTGGCTTGTGTAAATAATGACAGTTTATTCTGTTATAAATGGTTGTTATTGTCCAGATAATGACAATTATTTAATAGTCTTTTTCCCATGAGAAACTATGTAAAGTGACTGTTCCATTACAGTGGTTACTATTGTGTTTTCTAAACTTTGCTTTGAAGTGCTTTGTATCTGTCACATGCCAATGACACTGAATGGAAAATTTTACAAGTTAATTATTTGACTGGCACTGCTTTATGGGGCATAGTGTTGGGAATTAGGAGGCAACACAGGCAGGGGATAGCAATTGCAGAATGCAGATATGAGGATGTTGAGATGAATGTGTGGGAAGGCTAGGAAGGATAAAACCAATAGGGAGGACTCCATAGCTCTGTAAGAGCAGCTTTAATAGAAGATAAAATGCTGAAATGTAGATGGAGACAGTTTGATCATATTGTTCAGAAGTTTGAGATGGTCTCAATAAGGTGGGGATCTTTGATTTGGGTTAAGGTCTCGAAAAGTGGATTGAGGGAAAGAACTGAAGGGACTTGATTTGAGGTGTAAGGAGGGATATCAAGGCTTGTACATGAACTGAGTACAGGGCTGTAGGAAGCCTAGCATGCTTTTCTGACCACAAACAATTGGACAATATGATGATGATGATTTATCTATTAGGCGTAAGTTCATATCACTTAAACATTAATGCGCCATTCTTGAGTAGATTGGTCTTTCTTTCAGCGATATTGAGGATGAGGTTCGTCGTTTGCCATGGCATTTGAAAAAGAAGGAACAGGGTTGCATGTACAATTCTGTAATGAATGTGCTATAGAAATACATATTGGAAATAAGGAATAAATTGTACTTTTTTTTTTGGGAACAAGGAATAAAGTGTGTTTTTGTGTGTGTGTGTGTGTGTGTGTTTTGGGGGGGTTGGTGCGGTGGTGGGGGAGTATGGAAAGTCTTTTTCAAAACCTTCTCTACACATCTAACTTGATTATTTGCTGTTACCTTTTCATTTCTCTGCCGCAATTTTCTTTTGTCTAGGAATTCATTATCGGGCCTGCTTTTCTTTTTCTTTTCTGCAGGTGTTATGGCATCTGTTTTGATTGCCGAAGTTGCAGATGGTTCATCGAATGTCCGAGAGGTATGGAAGTTTTCATTTAAATAATAGACTTGGTTTTATTGAGTGAGCCAAACTTCTGCCTGCCCCTGCCTATTGAGAATCATATGGGCAAAGAGGGATGGCATGATAGCTGGCTGATAAATACAACATATACAGTGACTTTGAGCTATCTATACATAGGCAAGACTCCAAGCTTTTTGTTCCTCTCCTGTTCGCATATGAACTGTTTTTATCTCTATTTCTAACATTTACTGTATTTTTATTTTTCAAAATACCTCTAACAATAAAACTGAAGTTATCAGCATTGCTTAAATCTGATACAGATTCATGTAACTCTGTAAACTAATTTTTGTGGTCCTTAGATTCCAAGAAACAACTCTATTATAATTTCAATCATAACTTACAGAACTGGCTGTTAAGGCTGTTTCAGTATAGATACTGTGTATAGCATTGGTATATTTATCAGGTTCCTCTATGCTTCCCTATCTCCTATATACCCTGTGATTTCACCACAATCTTCATCTCTACAATGCCATGCATGTACAACAATCCACATGCATACTCATGTGGAGATGCACTCAATCCAGATCCTCCAAAATTTAAGCCTGTTGTGGATGAGTCGCCATTAATCACACTGATTGGCTGCTCCTAACCATTGGTTAGTCACCACGAAATGGATAAAAATGGAGAGAAAACTAGTCTATGGTCCAAATATCAAGTTTGAAAGAGAAGTGGTCATAGTCCAAAATTCTACAGATTAATATCAAATGATTGGGATTAAGTCATCCGGTCAGTTTAATTTCTTATGCTCTCCCTCCAATCAAGCCGACGATTTGATAATTTCAGCTAACTATTATATCTGTTACTTGAATGTTAAAGTGAATATGCCATGCATTCTAGCTGCAGCCAAAGTTTGGCATAGTGAGGAATGCCTACTTATAGATACGCATCTGCTAGTCCCAAAAGTCTCCCTATCCCTGTCAAAGCAGTAGATGAATGGATGTAAGATCTGGAGTGTTCACTGGTGAACCCATTGTGTACGTTGAATATGGACCACTGCTCGTCCTTTTTCTTGTGGTCTATATTCTGTGGGGCTCACCTTATGAGTGGTATGACTTTGACTAGACAATTGACATGTGTGGAATTCTTCTAAGAAACAGATGAGCTTATTAAGAAAGAACAGAGAAGCTACCTTATTAAGAGTAATGTTTATCCTGCTCCCAGCAGTACGACACACATCCATTGTTTCCTGCCAACTGGGAACTTCTCTGTTTGATACTTTTGTGCGTGTGGGGCCCCATAATTGGTTTATCCAAGCCATTTATCTGTTGTCTCCCATCATGGATGAACAACGCCCAAAAAATTCTCCCAGATTTGAAGATCATCTTTTGTTTTTATCCACTGAATCTGGCTGTTATTGCATTTCTTCTTAACCATGTATTTAGATGCCAACAATGGAAATGTTAAGAGTTGAAATAAAGAGATTTTTTGGGCATGGTTCATCCATGATAGGGGCCATCCAGATTAATGGAGTGGATAAACCAACCATGGGCTCCACATGAACAGATCAGGTGCCAAACAGGGAAGTTGTCTGTTAGGAACAGACAGTGAACTCCATCTCTACATCTATTCAGTCTAGGCTTTTAAAAAATTGTTTTGGGAAGGGCACCTAGCTTTCCAAAAATGTGACATGTTGGACAGTCTGGATTGGAATATGTGCGCCCTAAGGTAGACAAGTGCACGGGCATGATCAGCCCTGCTCTGCCAGAGTACTGTTATGATTATTGGTTTTTTGGAGTGTGATTTTCCAACTTGGCAGGCGGAGAACCATACTTTTGGCTTTTAGTCTCATCTGCCTCTGAATCTACAAGGGAGTGTGATTTTTTCTTATGCATGTACTCTTGTACATGTGGCATGCCTTTAACTCAAATTAAGGAACGAGTGTAGGCCATAAATTCCAAAATCAGATTGACGAGACGATCCTAACTTCTGATCAATGGACGTTTGCTTGTTGATTCCAAGCTGTTGACTAACTTTTCATTTTAACCCTGCATTAAACGTTGAACATTGGTAAAGTGTAATTTTCGGTTAATTGTCCCAGTGAAGTGGGGTCCGTAAGTTGGTGGGTTTAGTTTGAGCCATGTGTACAGGGACACGACTTTCTTATATTCCCCATATCTGTGGGGCTCACCATGATTGTCTGTGTTACTGTCCATGTTAGCCGGATCCAAAACTCAAGTGGGCCACACCATGGGTGGGGTAAAGTCTGGGATGGAAATGGCTACCATTGAAGCGTTCTTAGGCACTGCTAAGGTGTTCATATGCCATCCAACCTGTTCAGAAGGTGGTTCCCATCAGGATGAAGGGAAATCACAAATATCAGTCATAAAAGATTTATGTGGCCCCTAATAAGATTTCAGTAATCCCCACATGTGGCCTACTTGAGTTTTGAATCTGGCTAATTGTTTTGAGATGACATCGTAACATGCGCTGGGGCAACCGATGTGTGGAGTGGAGTGGATGTAACATAGACATCACATCATGGTGGGCCCGGAGAACCTGGGGTTACAGAGGCAAATGGCGTGCCGTGTAGAGGTGATGATTCATGAATGCATATGCCTTTGAACGAAGCACTATCAAACCTTTGCTGAAGACTTATGAACGAAGCACTATCAAACCTTTGGTTAAGACTCTTTAAAGTCTACATGTTAGCAGGAAAAGAAGAGCAGTTTGGGTGGGGGTTGTGGCGGCGGTCATGATATGCAGCTGGTCAAGCTTTATTTATGAGACGTGAAATTCAAGTACCAACACCTGTTTCGTATAAACTGAAGGAAGGGAGTGGAGTCGCAGATTACTCATGCCTTTTGACCATTATTTGGCCACTATTCCCTTACATGACGAAGCTGAGTAGAAAGAATGCCAAATAAGAAAGGTTACAAAAGATATAAAGAAGAAAAATAAATAAATAAATAATAATAAGTGGAGATTCAGTTGCTGTCATATCCGGTCCATAAGCCAGTTGGATCAACCTGGAGCAAGGCATGGCCCGAAAATGAGGCCTGCCCATTTATGAGGAGGGTTTGCATGTATGGGAGAAAAATAAAGAAATAAATACACAAAAAGACGGCGGTCTTGTTAAACTTAATAAACATGTAACTTATTTAAGGGTTGGGTTGTTTGGTTGGTGGTAGACGGTTATAATTAGTGGCAAATGGATGCACATGGGCACAAAGGATTGTTTGGTTAATGGGGATTGGATACAAATGACAAAAATGATTGGATTTTGGTAAGTGGGCCCACTTTTTTTGGCTCACCTGAGGTTTATTTCTCATCCTATAGGCTCGGATTCCATAGCGTGTAAGACAACATAGAGGCAAAGCTTTGCAGCCCAACCATGTATGCGTTGTATCCGCACCCTTTACTCATTTTTTTTTTTTCAAATCATTTTAGGGTAATTTTAGAATAGTATATGGACTAAAAAATTGAGACGTATCCAAAGGTTAAGTAGACCACACCATAGAAAATAATGGGGATTGAATAGCTATAGTTGAAAACTCCCCAAAGACTACAGAAGTTATAGATCAATTTGATATTTGTGTTTTCCAAAGTCTGTAATTTTACGAGCAGGTTCAACATTAGGAAGGTTTCAACGGCGGGCGTCATTGTCCCCCCGAAGTGGTCCACCTACTTGAGTTTTGGATATGTCTATTTGGGGACTAATCTTTAAAATGATCTCCAAAAATGATGGCCGGTGTGGATATAACATATACATCACGATGGAGCCACATAACTTTGCCACGTCAACTCCATACGGAAATGGGTAATGTTTTATACGGTAGGCAATCCGGGTCCATATATGTAGGCAGGGAAAACTCATAAGATACACATGAAAGGCCATCCAACCACCCACGTGTGAAGGAAGAAAGGCGTCGCGACTGAGGCGGCGATCTCGTGTAAAGCAAACGGCGAATTCAATATCCCCCTTTGCTAACCTTCCTTTGGAATTAACACACCTCTTCCTTCCTTTCTAACTTCTCAGTCGTCGCCTCATCCTTACTTAGTTATTTATATATATAACTCCTCTCTCTCTCTCTCTCTCTCTCTGTAAACAACCTCTCTCTCGTATATATATATGCATATGCAGCAGATGGGGGCACTGGAAATGGCGTATAACGAAAACTCGTACATAGAGAAGAGGCAGCTCTTCCTTCGTAGTTACCAGTTCTGTAGGAAAAGAAGCATCTTAGAGAGGATGAAGCTATCACTCATCCGTATGAAGCGTGTGGTGTGGGTCAAGTTGCGGGTTGCACGCAAATTAAGGAGGTTCGTTTGGTTGAGGCTGAGGTTTGGAAACGCTCGCACAAGGTTTTATCCGTTGATGAACAGGTCGCCCAGTTACGGATGTTTTCACTCACAAAAATCCTTGTTTTAAGGGCTATCTCCTTCCTTCCCCCATCTCTCCAACTGTACATATTTCTCCCCTTCTTTCTTTCCACGTCTTTCTTTCTTTCTTCTTCTTGTATTTCTTTTTCTTTTTTCTTTTTAGGTATACACGAGAGGAGAGGAATAAAAGTATATTTCTGTTTATGAATTTAATTCAGGCCTTGGATAGTTTATTCTGTTTTGAATTTGCTTCTCTTCTTCCATTTACAATGCTTGGGAGTTCAACTTTCAATTTCAGACACTCTAATTAAATACCTGTTTGACTGAAACTTGAAAAGAAAAGACAAAAAAAAGAAAAAAGAAGGAAAAAAAAAGAGTAATCAGATGAAGCGATTCGTAGTTAATGAAAGATGGATATTTTTCCATTTCAAGCATCCACTCAAATGTCTGGCATTCAATTGGCTAATAATGTAAAAAAATCGTTTATGATTCGTCTAAATAAGACCTCACATTCAGGTACCTAATTAGGTAATCAAATGGGCAATTTGTTCTCAGTGCCTCTAAAGAGTATCAAAGATTTCTCTTCCAAAGATAGATAGAAATTTTTGGGTGTGTGTAATTCAACGATGGCGATGGTGGGTGTAAATAGTGGTTGCAATTTCAATTTCAAGTTCTAAATTGGAAAACAGGTGTGAAGAGCTGATCTTCTTTTCCGATTTTATCGTCACAGAGTTTTGACCTTATTGATTAATGTGAACGATCTGCAAATTCGCTATTCTTCTTAGATGTGCTTGGACCATGGAAGTTGACTTTGAGGTCATGTTTTGTGATTCAGACCGTTGATGCAACAATCCCAGCTCAATTTTGGTGACGATTGCAGCTGTTTGAAAGGTACTTAGGGCCTGTTTGGATTACTAATTACTATGGTGGTATTGTAACAAGAAAAGTGTCATCATTATAATTTTACCCCTGCTAAATCAACACATAAGAATTGTGGGTCTAATGAAAATGTTTTTAAGAGATTGATAAATGAATCTGTAGCCATTATAATCTTTCACGACATTATCATTAAAATCTTGAATCCAAAGCTATCATTATAAATTTATCAAAGGCAGATTTTGTAGGGAGACTACTGCCCAAAAGAAAAAAAACAACATAGATATTGGCTGTCAAAGGAAGATGTTATTATGAGACACGTGAGAGAATTTGTAATCATTACACTTTTACTAATAAGATCTGAAAATCATATTGGCTATCAAAAGCATACGTTGTAAGGAGACATGTAAGAGAATTTGTAATCATTACACTTTTACTAATAAGATTCCAAAATCATATTGGCTGTTAAAGGCATATGTTGTTAGGAAATGTGTAAGAGAATTTATAATCATTACACTTTTACTAATAAGATCTGAAAATCATATTGGTTGTCAAAGGCATATTATGTTGTTAAGAGACATGTAAGAGAATTTGTAATCATTATACTTTTCTTAATAGGATCCGAATATTGTAAATTTTTTGTATTAATGGCCCAATGGCCCATACAAAAATAGTTAAGTAGCCCATTTTTAAAGGAAAGGAGCTAAATGGTCCAAAGGTTGAAATATTACAAATTGAGGGGATATCTTTGGGTTTCCCCGCACCACTGTGAGGACCACAACCACAACATGAACGGTTTGGAGCAGTTACATAGTCCCAATGTATCCTTTAACCATGCATCTGGATGCACTTAAGGGGAAAAAAAAACAATAAACAAGTGTTCTAAGAAGAGTTAATTGATTGTTTGACAAACAGCTCCATGCATGGAGGAGGTATTTGAGATGAAGCATCATTATTAACCATACAAGACCACCAAAGACTGCTAGTATGCATGCAAGAGCGTTCCTAATGCTTCTTGACCAAAACGACTTCGCCTGCATGAGATCCAACCCGGCCATCAGGTTCAGGTACAAGTCCCATAAATCAGGCTGATTCAACACACAAGTGGGCCATTTTATTGGGAATTACTAGATCTCTAAGTTCATGTGTTATGGTTCACATGAGTTTGGAATAGCGTAGTTTTGGGGAATGCTTTCATCCTCACCAGGAATCTTGAATGAATGAATTGGATGAAATATGGACATTTTTGGTTTAAAAAAAAGGGTCCACTTTGGCTATTAATAATGAAATGGGCCATCTATTGACATTAGATAAAAGAAGGCCACCTTACTATTATATAATTGGACCGCATTGGCGAATTGGGTCACCTCTGATTGGTCATGCCAGAAAATAACGGGAACTAAACATGTGGTATGACAACAAAAGAAACAAAGTTGCATGAGGTGTGCATGAATGGCAGGTGAGATTCCCTAACTGGATAGGCTTTATCTTGGTTAGTATATTGATTATAGTGAAAGAGGGAACCTAAGCCACATACGCCACAAGTAGTGAAGAAACTAGCCACGTCTTCTACCATTTTATTTATTTATTTATTCAATAGAGTTCAACTCTTTTAAGCAACCTGACAACAACTTGAGTGGCATGGTTCAGGTTTTGTGCTTAGAGGCTGATGGTACAAGTCTTACTAATTGTTTGTTAATGCTGGCTATTCTGATCTATACACACACCCACACACATAACTTATTTGTCCTTACAATTAGTTTCATGGTACGGAGAACTTTGAATATTCAAAAGATATAAAAGACATTTTAAATGAATTCAAAAGTATTTTGGAAACTTGAAATGCCGTTGTTGTTACAACAAACGGTTCAGATTTCATTTACAAAAAGCCTAAGAGCGGTTTAAATTTTACCTACACTGAGTAACATCCCCCAACACAAAATGCAGTAGTAAGAAAACAATGTAACTTGCCCCAACAGACAAATCTAAAGCCCGGGTAGGTCACAATAGACATAGTTTGGCTACAAACCCCAACACCTGTAGCTAGCTAGTGTCAAAGCTTTGTGGGCTCCACCATGTTATATGTGTTTTACCCACGCTGTCCATCCCATTTTCTAGCTCATTTTGGAGGCATGAGCCCAAAAATGAAACAGATCCAAATCACAAGTGGAACACAATATAGGAAAACAATAATAATTGAACGCCCACTGTTAAAAACTTCCTAAGATCCATTACAATTTTTATTTGCCATCCAACTTGTTTACAAGGTCAAGTAAACATGAATGAAAGAAAAATACAAATATCAACTTAATCCAAAACTTCTATAGCCCCAAAATGTTTTCAACATAAGAGTTCAATTCCCACTGTTTTGTGTATTGGTCCACCTAATAATGAAACCATGAGTTAACTTCTCTGTCACCTGGCTGGCATCTTTCCTACAATTTCTCTCATTTTTTCTCATGCATCTCATTTCTTGCATTTTTGGCTCTCCCATCCTCGTTGTACCTGTGGTGCATGTGCCACTACCCCTATTTAAGTAATAACAGGAAGAAGCAGCTAATAGGTCCGTCGCACCATGAGCCAGCTTTTGGTTAGTTGTTGCCGCAACGCAATCATACTGGTACATTATAACAAGGACAGTCGGTCGATCGAGCAGAAATCATACTGGCTGGAGATTCCAAGCCATCTTTTTCACTGATTACTCATTGAATGTTTACTGTTCTATATTTACCTTTGGTTTGAAGGTGATTTTTTATTTTTTTTTAAAGGAAATCTAGGATTGAAATGTCTCGCGTGCCTTTTATACTCCAGGCCGTTCATAAACGTGCTGAGGCCTACCAGATGGGTGGTCATGATTCATTGGCCGCATAATCATTTATGATAAATCAAGAGAAGTTGATTACATTACTGGCTGGCTTAGGTTCAACATCCATTAGCAGGTTACTGGCCTGCAGCATCATTGAGTTTTTAAAGCTTTTGAATACACTTAAAGACGACCTTTCAACAACCCAATATGTCCACATCATTTCAACCTACTTTTGTCTCTTCATGGATTTAAATTTTTTTTTTTTTTCCCTTCTATTTGTACCGTCCTAGTCACCACCGAAACCGAGACACCGAAATTGTATGTGTGGGATACAATTATTTCAAATTAACCATCCGAGTAATGAGTCCTTGTTCAGATCTATCATGAATCGGAGAATTAACCATCTAAGTAATGAGCACCTGGGATACAATTATTTCTAATTAACCATCCAAATAATGAGTCCCCATTCAAGTCTGTCATGAATTGGCACAGTAGGGTCTCTTTTCATGGCTTAGTAGTAGATAGAGTGCATTTCAATATTGAAGTTATGGTTTCAAGTGCCTATTGATGTAGGGAAGGACATGAAGTTGAGCACCGTCTTCCTCAAAGGGATAATTGTTTTGAATTTATGGAATTTCTCTGAACTCTTCACAGATACTTCACGAATCCCTGAGGAAAAGAACAAGAGAATAAAAAATAAATTCTATAAAATTTGAAATTGATTGATAAATTGACTAATATATATGTGCTTGTTACATCATTAATATAGAAAAAAATTAAAATTCATAATTACCAAAAATAACAAATTTTCAACTCTAATAAAAATTCTAATTCTATTAAAACTCTTTTAAAGCCCAATTTTTTTTTTAAAAAATTTCAAATAAACTTTGCTAGAAGAGTCAATTACAAGTTATTTCTAAAAAGGAAGAAAATCTAAAACTCTAAAAATAAAAAAATATTAAAAAATTTGGAATTACTAATTTTATATATATATATATATATATATATATATATATATATATATATATATATATATATATTCATAAAAATTCGTTTTTGAGCTAAAAGTGCACATTTTCTAATGAAATGGATAGATGCGACCCATTTTATAAGTCGGTTCACCTCGAATGGCCCGTTTCAATGAAGATTGATAGGTTGTGTGCCCTATAATGATACCCGGATCACAAGTTACAGTCAATTTACGGTCAACCTTCTTTTAGCCCAACCATGCTAAAAACGTATCTATGACACGTTCTACATCACATATGTAGGTGTGTGTAATAAAAGAAGAATTGGAAATTTACCTTTACTTTGTTATCTAAGTGTTAGATTAGTGCACATCATTTTTTTCTTTTTTAATTGTTTTTTTTTTTTTTTTTTTTTTTTATACACACACCCACACCACATGGGCACTTGATCCTGGGATCTCAGTGTTTTAATTTTAGTACCTTGATGTCTACACATGAATCTGGACCATTTATTAGTTGTGTCCCACTACGGATGGATCCCACTTCAAAATCTCACTGACCAGGAAATTTAGAAAGGATTATCCAATATTACTTTTGGGAGATCTGGCAATGCTGAAAAGGTGCAACTTAATCTTATTTTAAATCTCAATGAATTAGATTTCCAATGAGCGTAAGAACGTGTAGTCCTAGCATGATTTAATGAGCAATTGTCGCAAGCTGCAGGATTTCTGATAATAGCTCTGCCAAATGCTTCCGGACACATTTTTACTTGGAGATCTCTATGCCGTGATACACTGCATACACTGCACACTTGCCAGTTAAGTACACGTGTAAAAACCAGTCCAGTTACCATGTGGGCCCCTTGCGAACATGACCGGGCTAAAATCAGGCCTGTTTACTCTCTCTCTCTCTCTCTCTCTCTCTCTCTTGATGCAGAGGGGCTGGCGGATAGTTTCATGGCCAAGATGGATTAGAAAAGGCCAGTCGATGACAGAAGTGTTCCTGACTATTAGACCTTAAATCAGGCGCATCTCACAATCCGGAATGAGTTATCGGACGTAAAATATATGATTTTGGGGTAGGATGAGCTACTCTAGCCACCCAACCCCGCTATGCCGGGTTGTGCAAGGCGGATATGCGAAATACCATCATATCGACGGTCATTTCCCTATTTTAATTTTATTTTTATTATTAATAGTAAGTTTTAGGTTGATTATAACTCTTCATTCGCTGGACTTTAGGAGTTGTGCCCAAGGTGAAAAGTTCTTCGAATAATCAGGAGAATAAAGTGGTGAAGCCAAACAAGACCCTTATTTTTGGCCAGAAACCTTGTGCACTGGTAGACATCACGTCTGTCTATAAATAGTAAGTTGTGAATTCTAGAAATTTTAGTTGTAATTTGATTTTAAAATTTCTCCCATTTGTTTAGTATAACTATTTAAAGTGTTGTGAACTCGTTTATTTTATTTATTAATCAAATTGTGAAGTTTATAAAGTTTATTTATATTTTTCTTTCTTTTTTCTCTTGGATTCACATAAGTCTCCATGAGAATTCTAGGCAAGCTCCATGTACTAAGAATAGTTATCTTAAGACATGTTTGATTTTTTAGAGTAGAGGTAAATGCATGAGAAATGGGCAATAATTATTTTCCTGCGTAATTACTGCACCGTTTCATATAATCGATATGACTTTTACTTTTTCGAATGCTAAAATCAAGTATGCTGCCAAATATATGTGGACTTACTATGATGTATGTAGATTATCCACACCGTTCATCCATCATGCCTAATGAATTTAGGGCATGAGCTAAAAAATGAGGTAGATTCAAAGTTCATGTGGATCACATCACAATAAAAATGGATTCAAACACTCATTGTTAAAAACTTCTTAGGCCCACTGTTTACTTTGGTGTGGGCCACTTGAATATTAGATTTGCCTCACTCTTCAGCTCATGAGTCAAATTGTCTTGGTAAAATGGAAGGACGATGCAGATATGTGGTATACATGCAATGGGGCCCACCAATTTACCTCAGTTAATTTTGATCGATTTTCGAAGCAAGAATACCATCGTGGTTTCAAAGTGAA
Source organism: Magnolia sinica (assembly GCF_029962835.1). Taxonomy (NCBI): domain Eukaryota; kingdom Viridiplantae; phylum Streptophyta; class Magnoliopsida; order Magnoliales; family Magnoliaceae; genus Magnolia; species Magnolia sinica. The sequence continues at coordinate 511,320 of NC_080586.1, forward strand.
ATTATAATAATTAGCTACATTTCCAAGGCATTTACACTGCATTTGGAAAATCAAACTTAACGAAGACACGGTGATCGACATCATGACGTTCATCCTGTGTCATTGATGAAATTAAGGTATATAATTGAGCAAAAGTCTTCATTACTGATCAGGGCTGCAATTGAGTGGCGGTGCTTGATTTTTTGGCTGGGACGTATTCACCGGTGGACCCACCTGATAAACAGCCCTGATGCTGCGTGCGTGGAATAAAATAAAATAAAATAATGATGGCATGGGTCTTATGATCTCCTTCGCAAGAATATCTCTCATTTAAAAGTCCAATCCATCGAATCAACATGCATCATGTGTCCTGTCAACTTTTCAACGGCTGTCCTCTCAACTATTCAACGGCTAACTGTAGAAAGAACAGTAGTGCCCGTACACAAACCATTTCATAGGGCGCGGCTTCAGTGGATGGTGCATCCCTGACTGTGGACCCCACCATGATGTATTTTCCGTACATCCATGTCGTCCATCTATTTTGATAGCTCATTTTAGGTCACGGTCCCAAAAAATGAAGAAGATTCAAATATTAGGTGGACCACACCACAAGAACCAGTGGTGATTGAATACCTACCATTAAAAACTTATTGGAGACCACCAGAATGTTTATTTTCCATCCAACCTGTTGATAAGGTAAAAAAAATCTGGATGAAGCGGCCAAACAAATAACAGTTTGATCCAAAACTTTCGTGGCCCATGAGAAGTTTTTAATTATCAATAATCACCGTTTTCTGTAGTGTGGTCCACCTGAGATGTGGATTGCTTCATTTTTCTGGGACCATGAAATAAATGATCCTTCAAAACATATGCACATACATCAAGGTGGGCCCCACATTCAGGGACCGACCGAAACCGGGCCCCACAACCAGGAAGAGACAAGCTAAGCTGCACAAGGTCTTTGTTGGCTGCGTTCTTTCGCTCTTCAGGGAGGACACAAACAGCCCACAAGATTTGGACATTTGTGACCGATACAATGAATGAAGCAACCTAATTTTTTGTACATCGAGTGATAACGGCATGGCCCACCTCATGAGCGGTTCAGATCACACTGGTGATGGCCAATTCACAAGGTTCACTCAACTTTCTAATCCTTAGTAACCATAAGAAAAAAATAATAGTTTAAACGTGACAGTCCAATGACTATAAAATCAAACATTTGAATGGAGTCCACTGACAGTTGGATCTTTGAATGTAAGACCCCTTTGGTTTTAGATCTGTTGCTTTCTTTCCTAGTTTTCCTCCTCAGTTACTTTCATTACAGATGACGCTCCTTTTAAAATGGATTAAAAATACCAGGAGCTTGTTCTTCATAAGCTGCGGCTAATTGGCCCCATGTGCAAAGATGGTCAGATGATCAGAACCATTCATCTTCTTGATGGCTATATATCTATCACTCCATGTGTATACATAGACTTGGGCTGTTGAGACTAAAACTTTCACTCGGCTCATATTCCACTCCTCAAATAAATGGCCAGGATCGTCTGAAGATGTCTACTTTGTGGGCCCCATCGAATAATAGTACATCACCCTTCAATCCATGTACATGGGCTAGTTGGCAAAAGACAAAATTGACCTGATGCTCTCCTTATTGAGATTCCTTAAAAAAATGATTGGACATCATATGTATGGCTCTATACTTCATAAACTAACATGATCATTAATGATTGCACATGCTTGTACTATTTTCTGACAAATGATATTTACATCCCTTTTCTTTGCTAGCCACCCCTATGTGGACACACACAAATGCTATCCTTCAAAGTGAAATGGGTGTATGTATCAAACATAGGGTGTACGGATATCAACTCTTTCTTCTTTTGTATGTATATACTCAACGCATTCTTTTTGTTGAGAGAGAGAGAGAGAGAGAGAGAGAGAGAGAGAGTTGTGATGAGTGAAGGAGCACATGCAAGAATCTGTTTCTAGTGTTAATTCAAAAATTAGTAATGGAGGTAAGGGACGAAACTTGCCTACCGTTGGATTCCTTTTAACACATGGCTAACATAACATATCTGACCTATGCCTAGAAAGAGATAGATTCTCTCTCTCTCTCTCTCTCTCTCTCTCTCTCTCTCTCTCTCTCTCTCTATACATCTGTATATATATATATTTCCATGTTCGCCACCTCCAAAACCAGTTAAAATTACACCACCTTCTCTCCACACCATTTTTGTCAAGAAAGATTGTTTTCAATTTCCTTCACATGGGTCTGCGAGAAATGATCACGGGCGGGCGATCAAAGCGCCAATACCAGAAGCTAACTGGTGAAGATGAAGATGCGGCGAAGAAGTCAAGAAAGCGATGGGTGAAGAAGATTAACGGAAGAGTAATGGGACTACGGCTATCGCCGCCCAAGAGATTGAACTGGAGAGGATTTTCAATGATCATAATCCCACGAAGGGTAGCTGGATTCTACACGGAAATAGTGAATAATATGAAACTGGATGGGATTTATCCAACCATCATCTTTTCTTCCCAATGGGGTCTTCCAGTTCTTTCCCAGCCTTCACCTAGAAAGCCTCATAGAAATTTCTCTTCCCCTTCATCCTACTTCTTGTAAACAACTCCCGCTCCATGTTCTACTTTCACACTTGTCAATGTGGCATACACGTGAGAGATTTCAACCCCTTATCAGTTGGAACCCCCTGTATCCATGGCTCAGATGGTAGAACCATACACTCATATGCATGGGGGGGCTCATGCATTTCCTATTTCGTTAAAATTAGTTACAACCATCCATTTATTTTGCATCTTCTCACCCCTCCTGATGAGCAAACCAGTCTACAATGGGCGCAGCTTGGATCTCACACACGTGTGCCATGTTGTCATATTTGAATCATGAGTTACAAGAAAGGTAACATGCGCATCTTCCATTCGCAGCACTCAATTTTGTAATGAAGAACAAGAAAAACTTCTTTTTTGTTTCATTTAAGTTGGATAATTGTAAGTGTGATTCAAGGGACACGTACCAACTGGAAAACATGTGTGGGATCTGTTCTACGTGAACTTCTTCTGATGCTTAGATTGGCTTGAGGATTTGAGTGGTCCCACCTGATGAATGGAATAGATCTCCCACACGTAGCTCATGTTGGCACGTGTATTGTGAATCTCTATAGCACTTCCATTCCAAGTTCTTGGCTTGTGAGTTATAATCATATTCTGAATTGTTTTCAATGGTGTGTAGATATAAGCTATTAAAAGGTTGGGACTTATGTGGGGAAAGGTTAATTAACCAAGCTCTTTTAACTACTTGCTATTATTGTTTTTGCTTGGCTAATGTCTGCACCTTTCTGCACCCAAACGGGCTTGGGATTGGTTAAAACCCAATAACTTGTATGGTATAACCTGTGACTTGTGACAGATTAATTGGAGTGATTTTCAGGGATACATCACCATGTTTCTTCTGTGTATTGCAACTGAATGATCATAACCACCCATTCTGTGGGCCTCGAGTTACTTTGTTTACAATATGGTATGATTAGAGTGGCTTTTGAGATATGACCAATCCAAAGTGGGGTCTACAGGATGTGGGGATCCAATAGCAAGTGGACAACTCAGTGAGTGGAAGTCAGGTTTAGTTCGTTTCTACTTGTGTAGTCGAGAAATTAATAATGAAAATGCCTGATTTAAGATTTGGGGTGCAACACTGGCGGGTTAGGACAGATAGGATAACCCAAGCCCAACCCAACCTCAAGAGGAATTGGCCCAAGGCCCAAGCCAAGCTACCCAACTAAACCCAACCAAAGGTACTGGATACTCAACGCTATCAAAATTCGGATTGGGTTGGGGTTGGGTTGATTGTGTTAGATCAGGTGGGGTCGGGTTAGCACCTGCAACAACTAATAAACTAACAAACAATGAAACATCTAACCATCATATAAGACTGGCGCCCAAAAAAACATTAATAAAATAAAGTCAACAATACGGCTTTGTGGGGCCACCAGGCTGCCATTGGAACATCCAATCCATCCATCATGTGTGCCTCTTGACGCTAGGTGCAGAGGCAAAAAACTAGCACTATCCGTAACTCAGGTGAGCTACAACATAGGGGAAAATGTGCATGGGACACCAACCACAGGTTTTGTGTGTGGGGCCACCGTGATGTGTCTATTACATCAAACCTATTCATCAGGTGTGAATCACCATGATGAAGGGAAAATATGAAAATGAGCCAAATCCAAAACTTAGGAGGGCCCCACTATATGAACTTAGAAGTTTTAGGCACAATTTTATATTAAATTCATTGGTGTGGGCCATCAAAGTTTTTGGATTTTCAATGAACGTAAGGGTTCTCACCTGATGAACGGAGTTGATCTTATAAATATGACATGTGGTCTCCACAGAGTCCCAAGTGGACTATGTAAAAGAAGTCTTATATAGACACTTGTGACTTTTCTAATAGAACCGTGAGTCATCACTAATTAACATTTAATGAAGAGACTTAATAAGAGAAGGTAGAACACATCTGAGAGATCCCAATAGACAGCACGTTTTAGAGATCTATATTATTCATCAAGTACTAATGCACAACGTGCATGGACTATGGGAAAAATAAAATAATAGTCGTCTTTTGATCATGGATGCCAAACTCATATGAACCCCAATTTCTATCTAGGCCATTATTTTACATTTATCCAATGTATATTAATCACAACTCACATGCATATGCATGGGGCTTGTGCATATAAGGTTGGGTTCGGATTGGCCATGGCCTCAAGCAAACTCAACCCAACCTGGGTCGGGACGATGGGGTACTTCAAGATTTTCACACCAAGCCTAATGCATTGCGCCAATTGGGGTTCAGGTTAATCCAACCCAAGATGCACCCTTACTCAAAATATGAATGAGATTAAATAAAATGGCTCATTGATTCCAAGTCCAAAAATTCCATTTCGTTCAAACCACTCTACTTTCCCTACTGAGCTAGGGCTGTCTGGCATGTTGGATTGCGGTCTGGGCTTACCTTTATTTCTTAAAGTCCATGGGCTAGGTTGAGTCCTTATTTTCTGGGACCAAAATTGAACTCATTCTTGCATTCAAGGCCTTGTTTTAGCCCAAATCTAGGCCCATTTAAATCAGCCCTGAGTTGGGCTTGGGCCTAACCTTAGGCGCGTGGAATAGGGACGGTTCTAGGCCAAAACTGGCTTGGTCTGACCCACAGACTAGTTTGTCTGGCGTGATGCCCTAAGCTGAACTGTCCAATCAGCAGGCCAACCTTTGGATACACCATGCGTAGCAACTGCAGTGGTGAGACAATCTTACCTCTGGCCCGCATTTAGAGTTTAAGAAAAACAAAAACAAAAACAGAAGGAAAAACAAGCAGGACAGAAAAGGCAACAGTCCATGTCCAATTGGGAGCAGTTCATTACTCGGATGATCAGGATTATTGTTGCAATGTTAGGGGGTCATGGCCCAAAAAACAAGTGGCTGGGGCTGTGAACAGGCCAGGCGTGGGTTATCTTTGGCCCAAATTTTGAACCATTCAAGCTGGTCCTGTTCAAAAATTTCATTTCGCCTTGCCTGAGATGGCCCATTGGCACCCCTACAAGTGGCCTTCAATGGTCGGTCCAAAATCTCTGTGTTGTGTATGTACTATTCTGTTCTTATATAGAAGGGTGTTTTTTTATTTCGTACAGTGATTGCTTGAGAATGACCTAAGTGCGAAGTTCTTGTGCACTTAAACTAAGTTGGCCCACAGCCATCTGTTTTGCCAGCTCATTTTAGGACATGAGACAAAAAATGAAGTAGATCCAAAATTCAATTGGACCACACGAGAAGAAATGAGTGGAAATTAAATGACTACTATTGAATCATTTGTACAGCCACAAGAGTTTTGTACAAGGCTAAGTTTTTTTTTTTTTTTTTTTTTTTTTTTTTTGTGTCTTCAATGCATCCTAGTGGGAATGACCTTATCAGTAGTTTGGATAGCATATAAACATCAAGGTGGACCCAAGGAAGGTTTCAATGATAAGCATTTCTTTCCCACACCTTTTCAGCTCTTGTGGCTTCCTTGAGTTTTGGATCTACCTCATTTTTATTATTGTTATCTCAGGTCCTAAAATAAGTTAAGCAAAATGAATGGACATGGTAGATTTATCACAAACTTCACAATGGCCCACTTAGCTTTTCGGCACATGAATTTTCACAATCCAGTCCCTTCATTTTTCACAAAGGAAATTTTCTAACCAATAGCTTAATTTTGTAATTTAACTCAATCAAAATTTGCTTGATGACTAAGTATATTTATTAAATTAGTACTTTCACAATAATTCATTGACAAGATATGGTTCATGATTACATAGAAAGTCTTATCAATCAATCAACGCACCTAATAGTGTAAGCTAAGCCCCACGTTGGTTAGCATCTTGGGAGTCCACCCAAGCTTCCTTTGGATGCCAACCCAACCATCAAATGGACGTATGAATCTCCCACACCACTGAAACGATGCATGACCAGCCTTTGTATCCTGACCTTTTCTCTCCTTTTCACCTTCCTAGCTCCACTGCGGTTCTTCATTGTCATTTCATCCTCCACAAATGTCTGAGGCTCTTCTGGGATCGTTGTCAGCCCACTCTTTGGTAACTCTTCTATGTTGTTGCGCAATCCAGATGATATCTTTAGACTCTCGTCATTTGAACAAGGCATCATTGAGAGCCATTTAGGACACTTCCTCTTCATTTTTCAAACTAATCTTCTATCAATTGCAATACAGACTAGACTGGGTTTGGATGTTGAGAACCAAGCGCGATTGTGGACTGTCATACATATTCACATTTGTGTATGTTTCTTATTATATGAATATACCTAAGGTATATACTATTTCGAGGTGCCGGCGCCTTCGCAAAAGGGCTGGTTGAATAGGTTCTCTTGCTTCTTGACAGACAAGTTAGATGGAAACGATGCCTTTTGAATTTCTTCCTCTTGGCCGGTTCCTTTGCAATTTCTTGTAAATTATAATTAAGCTTATTTTACCAGTGCAGCATGTGGGGCCCACCTAAGTGTCCATATGGCAGGGTGGCATAATCATAAAAATTTGGACTACTCTTTAAAATCAGGCGGATCCATCTAACCATTATGTGGTCTATAATGTAAATTTAGAGGCTTTTGGATGGTTGTCCATTGTCTTTTATGGTGGGGCTCGCAGTGCCGTGTATATGCCATACAAACACACAGAGTATGTGCCCTCCAAAATACGGCCTATAGAAATATAAGGTGGGCCCTACAATAAAGATAAATAAACAACCTTCCTGAAACCTCCAAAATTTCGTGGTGGCCGAGATGATAGTTAGTTGGACTGGCCTGCTTTTTTTTTTTGAACGGCCAACTTTCGTAGTGAGGCCGGATTTGGTTTGGCTGGTGACCCCATCACCAGCCAGCTAGCTGGTGTCAAAGCTCCCCACTCTTTATACATAGGGCATGAGGTCAAAAATGCAGTGGATTTAAAGATTAAGTGAACCACACCACAAGAAATAGTAGGGATTGAACGCTTACTGTTTGAAAGCTTCTTGGGGCCACATGATATTTGGATCAAGCTACTATTGTTCTTTTTGGATGGAAAATAAAAATTGCAGTGGGTCCCAGGAAGTTTTCAACTCTAAGAGTTCAATCTCCACTGATTCCTGTGGTGTGGTCCACGTGAGCTTTGGATATGACTCATTTTTGGGCTCATGTCCTAAAATGATCTGAAAAAAATGGATGGATGGCATGGATAAAACACATACATCATAGTGGGTCCCACAGAGCTTTGACACCAGCTAGCTGGCTGGTGTTGGGGTCACCAGCTAAATGGCTTACAGTGAGGCCACCTCGCTGGATAGGCTTGATGCTGTACACACACAGATGGGCCTCACACGCAGAGCTTGTAGGATGAGTTCACTGTACAAGGACTGAGTCCAACTTTTTCCAGTATTTTGAGGTTTAAACTATGCTTCTCCCATCCCTAAAATATTGTATTCATACAAAGCTAGTCCCGAAGTTTGTACCGTACTGTTTGTTTCTTTTAGGGCCTGTTTGGATACACCAAATAAGCTAAAAACATTAAGTTACTTTTTTCTTTTTTTACCTGAATTATTTCAGTAAACATAATTATAAAAGTAACTTATCCCCTTAAGTTGTTTTTAGCCTTTTAATTTTTAACTTCTCTCTCCATATTTAAGGAGGTCCCACATGATGGATTGTCCACATCAAAGGTGGGGCTCACAATGGATGGTCCACATCGAAGGTGGCCCCCACATGATGGGCTGCCCGTATTAATGTGGGTCGAGGATATGGTCCACTCATTAGGTGGCTTTTTGTAAGCGTTGAGTGTGAACCATTCATAAGATCTTTTATTAGTCCATTATTTTCGCACAAGGGGCTTGCCTGATGAGTGGGCCAACCTAAGCTCGAGCCAAGTCATCGTGGGGACACGTAATGAATGGCTCAGGTGTAACGCATACATTTACGAGTGCACATGGAGAATATGGTGCTCACAAATCTCATCATACATATTCCTCTTTATTTTATTCTTCATTTTTGTTGAAACTACTGGGGCTGTACATCGAGTTGAGCTGAATCGAGTCAAGGTGGGTCAAGTTTGGCTTGGCTTGTTCATGCTCTCCTTGAGTTCGAGCTTACCATTGGAGCTTGGCTTATTTGCCAAATCTTTCAAGGTGAGCTAGTGGATCGAGTTAAGATGAGCTTACTTCGAGTCAAGTCTACTTCTAATCCGACCCAACGTACCACCCAATCTATACCTAACTCAACCTAGCAACCCAACCTAATTGACCCAAGCCCCAAATCAAATATTCAATTAATAATTTACACACACACACACACACATACACACACAAAACGAACTAGGTCATATGACCAAGTAAAGCTAGATCGAGCCAAGCCGAGCAAGCTTTTCGAGCTAACTTGGCTTGTGTATAGCCCTAGAAATTACCGGCTCAAGACTATGGGTAAAGTATGAGTTGCTACAAACGATTGTAGCCATTCGATCTAAAGACAAAATCAAATAATAATCAACGGTTTATATTCAATTTCATTTTCTAATGTCTATGGCTTATAATCTTTACAACGAATGGCATATAATCTTTACAATGAAAGAAGGACATTCTATAGTGTATCCAGGGTGGCCTGATCACGGATGCATCAATGCTTGGTGGGCCTTGCATAACGGACAATGCACGTTAAACGTTAGCCCCTAATGATCTTTACACCATAGATGTCGACCCACATTAAAGGTGGGATCCCCACACACATAAGAGTCCACATCAAAGTTTGGCCGCACATGATGGTCAGTGGATGTGAGGGGTACCAAATATACATGAGAGATAAATACGATACATCTCATATTGTATGTACAGATTTGGTGTGTTTCACATCGATTGATGATCATGTAGTGGGCTACATTTTGGTAGGATCCGATATTATATACATTTCATTGTTTTCTTTTACACACTTATTTATAATGAGTAGTCGAACCTTTGACCTCGGTATTGAAACTCCCAAAGTCTACCATTAAGCTGTTACGGACCTCACATCTCACATGTTGGCGTTAAAGAAATGGCTGCATGTAGAAGTCCACGTCCAGCAGCTCGGCCGTATATGATAATTTTTCTCACATAAAATCCTGATCTCCACTAACCTTCCACTGAAAACCCACAAACTAACAACCCGTCTTCTTTCACGTGATCTCTTCCTGCCTTCTTTTCAGGTCTCTTCCCCCATGAATACCTGTAACACCTTTTTAGTTCATCTCTGGTAGACTTGAGTCTCAGATTTTCTTGGGTGATTCACACCCTGATATGATGAACATGCTATTCGAGGAACCAGCTGAGCCTACGCGGCCCACTTTTGTGGGATCCAGGTCGCTCATCAGGTGGAGAAGACAACCATTAACATGACTTGGCCGGAAAATAAGCAAGTCCACCCTTAAGTGGGCCACACATGGATGAGAAAAATGGACAGTTAGATAAAAGATGAACAGAAAACTATTTGGATTACAGGTGTAGCTCTCTTTGATAAGTGAACCTTATTGAATATTATTGTCCCAAGAGATATTCTCGGTGGCACCAGTTGGCAGGGCTGTATGGGCCATCCCATCAGTGACCTCCATCTTCAACCAATAAAAAAACTCACTTCAAAATGGACGAATATGGTTGTCCAAACAATTTTATGGCCGTTTGGCATCCTTTGATGGACTAACACACCATCAGTCCAGATCACCACAGACGTTCGAGATGCGAACACCAAGGATAGAACTGCATCAGAGAGAAATGCCACTTGCTGGGCATTTCAATTTTTATCAGTGGGCATATGGTTCAGTGGCCAACAAGCAGACAGTTAAGAAAGAAAATGCAGGGTCGCTGTCTGCCACCATGTACATGTGGTGAGTTCAACTGACCCCAAACGAACCTGGAATCCACTTCCTCTATAAAGTTAGATGTATGAATTATTCATCCAGGGCACAATTCGGTAGTGAGCCCTCTAGTACCAATGTTTGTGCTGAAAAAGCCCTATGACCCTCAGCAAGATGTATGTGTTTTATCCACACCGTCTATCTATTTTAGTAGCTAATTTACCACTTGAACTCAAAAATAAAGTAGATCCAAATTTAAGTTAGATGGCACCACAAGAAACTGTGGTGATTGAACACCTACCATTTAAAACTTCCCAAGTGTGGCCCTAAGAAGTTTTTAATGGTAGGCATTCAATCATTCTTATTTCCTTGTGTTGTGATCCACCTGAGATTTGGATATGCCTTAATTTTTTGTATGAGCCAGCAAACTGGATGAATAGTTAAATAGCATGGATAAAACACATACATCACAGTGGAGCTAAAGCTTTTCCAGCACCAACCAAAGTCGTTGGAGGGGTCACTACCCAATCCCAGTCCATTTCATGGAACTGTGCATTAAGTAAGCCCCACTATGATTATGAGATGGCACCAAAGGTGGCTTACATGCAAAACAACTGACAACCATTAAAAAGAAATCTCCAAATTGATATGGTGGCCATTGTGATGGTTAAATCAGTTTGATTTCAGGTGCCCATCATCTGTTACCCAGGTTGGATGCCATGTGGCTATGCACAGCCCTTGTAGGCTGAACTTATTCTAAGACTTGTAGAGGAACCCTATCTCGGGAGACTGTTGTTACCTCATTTCCTTATTGGACAGTTGCAAAGTTGCAGAGTGAAGTATCCCAAAATTCACTGAGCCCTCAGTCATAAATAAGCCACTTTTACATGATACAAACATAAACAATAGTATTGAACTTGTGTAATTGTTCAAGCTATGCATATAGAAATAATATGAGGCAAGATATATAACGCCATGCAATACAATATACATGCTTTTACATATCCCGAAACTGGGCCATTGACAGCCGCGTATTGTAATAGTTTAGAGAGAGACAGAAAGTTGGGTGAAAAAGGTGAGTTATCACTTTCATCTCAGGTTCGCGCGTCAATCGTGGATTTTCCAAAGTCGGTGAAAGATTTGAAGATAATGACAGCTCTTTCTCTCAGGCTTTTTAAACCAGCATCATCGCTATTTCAAGCCGGAAGTAGATGCTCTGCTACTTCCTTCGTAAGTGCAACTCAAATTGAGCTGTCCAAATCCTTTCTCACTTTACACGTGTCGCAAACCTCAGGTTACGCTGAGCCCATATACGCTAGATTAGCAGACATCTAATGGACGGTTAAATAAAATGTAATAAATGGATTTTGGGTCTACGACCCATAACAAATACAATATTCATTACTTTGAGCCATTTATTTGATTTACATGCAGGACACGTACAATTTCTTAGAGTGCAGTTGTACAATCTCTGCCCAAGTGTCAAATTAATAAGAAACGGAGATGAACAATGCAGACTACATTTTTTTTTTGTCTCTAACTGGGAATTCCTACCATTATTGCATGCGATGGATGACTACAAAATACAAGTACGATCTTCTTGTTTGCTTCTCCTTCAAGAACACGTGTGCAATAAAGCTCACTTACAGGGCATGCTACATGTGCCAGCTTCTCACAATGGGTCTGAGATCCAATTCATTCATCACAAAGGAACCATTGCGTTGATTCGATTCACTGGTCAGGTGGGCCACGGTTTGCAGAAAAAGACGGAAAATTTTGGCTGGAGTTTTCTTACCCATGGACCTGTTTGGAATTTTAGGGCCCACCTGTTGAGTGGACCAAAATTATTATTATTATTTTTTGGGAAAGAATGTAGAATGTTGGACTTTATAAGTGCCATTCATTTGAATCTGTTCGATCAATGAGGCAAATTTTAAAATTGCATCCATTTATTAATAGGTATAGAGTGGGTCGCGGACAGTTCCATGGCCAAGATGGAATAGAAAAGGCCCGGTCGAAGACAGAAGTTATCCGAACCGTAGGATCTTAGATCGGGCGTATCTCACAATCCATAATGAGTTATTAGTCATAAAATATATGATTTTAGGGTAGGACGAGCTACTTTAGCCAACCAACATGGCGTAAGTCGGGTTGCCCACAGGCAGAATTTGCGAAATTCCATCATATCGACGGCCTAATTCCATATTTAATTTTGTTTTTGTTATAAATAATAAATTTTAGTTTGATTATAACTCTTCATCCACTGGGCTTTGGGAGTTGTGTCCAACATGAAAAGTGCTTAGGCTAATTAGGAGAGAACATAGTTAAGCCATATAAGAAACTTATTATAAAAAGTAAATTTACTATTTATAATAAGTTACAAATTTCTAGGAGTTTTAGTTATAGTTTGCTTTTGATTTCTTTCTTATTACTTGATATCCCTATTTAAAGGGTTGTGAACTCGTTTATTTGATTCATTAATCAATTTCAAATTTGTTAGAATTTATTTCTATTTTCTTGCTTTATTTCCTCATGGATTCGAAAAGTATATGTAAGAAGTTCAAAGAAGTGCAATGGATTTGGAGTAGTTATTCTTGAGGAAGACGGTAATCGACCTCATCAGGTTCATCCCTATGTCATTAATCCCGCAATATTCTTGGGTTAATAGACCTTTTGAACTTTGATAGGATTTTTGCCTTCAAGGGAAGCATGCTTTGGACGAGTTGGAGCGTGGTTGGTGTGATTGTTGAAGTCCAAGCCGATCGACTCTTTGGACGGTGCCACGTGTACCTGCGTTCAAGATGAATTCTAATATACATGTGACGTGTGATGGTTTGAAGATTGATGGTGTCACATGAGCACATGTAGTATACCAACACTTGTGACACACGTAATGATTTAGATAGATGGTAACAAGCGGCACATGTGAAGTGTTTGAAGTTGAGAGTGGCATATATTTCACATGGGAGCATGTGGCATGTTGGAACAAGTTGGGTCATCGGGGATTGTGATTGCGCATTTGAGTTATTTAAGGCTTGTTTAGAATGTGAGATTAAATTAAATGTATGAAATTGCCTTAGGTGGAATTTACAACATTATCACATAATGATTACACATTTAGAATCAAATTCTTCCTTTAGAAAAAAAATAAATTTAAGTGAAACCTCTATTTAGTGGATTAAGGAATTATAATCGATGGACTAGATTTCACAACTGGTGATAGTCGCCTGCGTTAATATGCAACTTGATTGTCACGTATAAAAAGCACATGTGGATGGACAACATAAATAAAATATATGCATCAACACGGGGGCCACAAATATAGATATTTCAAAGTTTGCAGAGATCCCTTTGAAATTGGACTATATCATACTTGGATTAATTTAATACTTCCCACTTAATCGCAGCTCCTAAATAGGCCCTTAGAATACAAGCAGTGGCACATGTAACTACCATTTAAAGCACTTTTATGTATTGAAGGGTCATTTCCTCTCATTTTGTAGACATGAAATTTGATTAGCATGGGCAAAGAGACAGAAAATGAAAATGGCGCATTTAAAAAAAATTACAAAAACCAACAATAAAAATATTGTTTGCGCATTTTATGTTTTACTGAATGCAAAATGGCCTAAATAGTTCTAGAAAATGAATTTACATTGGATTACTTCTGTCATCCATCAATCAGGTTGAGACCAAGGTACAATGCCACGCTATAAAAAACTTTTCTATGGGAATTGAAGGGCCCACCCGTCTAATCCAGCCGATAGCTTGTAAGTTTACTTCAACTCATTACCAACGTAAACAGTCATTTATATGGGGCTAACTAGGCGCCATTTGGATACCACCAAAGAAGTTACCTTTTCTATTTTTATTTTACTTTCACATACGCAGACACACCCCCCACACACTCACACTGTAGTGGAATTTCACCACCTATGGGCACTGGAACCCTTGATCAGGTGTTGAAACTCTTGAGAGCCTACCTGGAGCAACAGTAAGGACTGAGTTATCTTTTCTACTTATAGCAGTAGATAAGTAACTTATTTAAGATAAAATAAGTTTGGCTTATGATCAATTATAAATAATTTTTTTTTTTTTTTTTAAAATTTAAAGTAAATCACTTTAGTTTAATAAGTAGAAATCAAAATAAGCTACTTAAGATATAAGTAATTTATTTTAAATAACTTATGGTCCAAATTCCTCTTAAGTAACCTATAATGGTGGGTCGTATTGGGAAAAATGGTCTAATGTGTGAATAGGAGGCCCACTGCTAGTGGTCCTGTGCCACTTGAATTTCCTCTGTCACTTGTAAAAGTGAGCCCATGCAACAAAAAACTCTACTAGGCCACTCATATTTCTGTGCCACATATACTCAATTGGGGCAGCTCTTTATAGCCCAGGCCCCACATCTCATGGGTTTTTAAGACCTCGGCCGAACCCTCTTCGTGGGTTGGGTCCCAAATCACATGGGCCGCCCACCCCGAGCGTGTCCCCGCATCCCACGGGCTACCCCACTTGAGCCCGGTTTGAAATGCACATTAATCACCCTTGGTGAGGAGTCTCGAACACGAGACCTCCTCCGTGGGCAGCACCCACCCCGAGTGTGCCCCTGCATCCCACAAGCGACCCCACTCAAGCTCAGTGTGAAAATGTCCTTACATTAATCACCCCTGGTGAGGAGTTTCGAACCTAAGACCTCCCACTCTGATACCAATTTGATGCAGGACAATTAAGCACTTGCTCTAAAAGCTCGAACTGTTAGAGTATGACGAATTAATCTCTTTATCTTATAGCCCAGGCCTCACATTTCATGGGTTTTTAAGACCTCGACTGAACCCCCTTCTTGGGCTCCAAATCACATGGGCCGCTCACCTCGAGCGTGTCCCCGCATCCCACTGGCTACCCCACTCGAGCGCGGTGTGAAATGCGCATTAATCACCCCTGGTGAGGAGTCTCAAACATGAGATCTCCTCCGTGGGCCGCACCCACCCTGAGTGTGCCCCTATATATCACAAGCAACTCCACTCGAGCCTAGTATGAAAATGCCCCTATATTACACATCTACTCAATTGGGGTAGCTCTTTGTTAGGATATGTGCCTAAAAATTAGCTCGATTGAAAAACTCAAGTGGACCATATGACAGGAAATGGTAGGATAAGGATACACACCAATAACCTACTAAAGTTTTGGATTAGGCTGATTTTTGTATTGTTTTTATAGATACTGGTTTACTAATTTTTACCGTGTGATCCACTTGGATTTTAATTTTAATTTTAATTTTAATTTTTTTATTTATTTTAAGGTTACGTTTTAATATGATCCAGAGAAATTGAGAGAGTGAGCGGATGTCAGACGGAGATTGCAGTGGACCCATGTAATTTAAGTTGGCTGCGAATAACAGGGAGACCATGTAGCATTTACTGATGTCAGACGGACACGGACATTGCAGTGGACCCATGTAATTTACTTCCACGCATGGTATATGGAACATGAAAAGCAGCTTCTGGATTCTACTCTTCTGGTTCACAAGAAATCTGACAAGTGTCAGGTGTACAGATCTTTTAGGAACCACGCGAGTTTCCTTCACTCCAAAGGCCATAGGCTACGCGTCGTCCTTGTGAAATCCCATCCGTTCATCAGTTTCGTCAACTCGTGTCACGATAAGAGCCAAGCTGACATTTGTGTTTATCTATTAATCTCTAATCACCCTATGAACGGGTTGGATGTCATACAAACGTAAGGTGTGGCCCCCTCTTGGGTCTTGTAGTTGTATCTGCTTCTTTTTTAGATTATCATCGTTGACATGACATGAAGAAACTGATGGATGGAGTGGATTTCACACTAATATCGAAGTGGGGCCCCACAGAACTTTGTGCTGCAGGAACTCTCTGCCACAGGTGCTGCGGGAAACTCGCATCCTTTTGCAACACTCAGGAAATTAGATTAAAAAAAAGGTGGAAAACGTAAATTTCATCTCCTCTAACCCTTTTCTTCCTCAGAACTTTGGCGAGAAAATCGCTTAGACTGGAACGGATTCTACTCCGATCCAAGTCTTTGAATTTGGGTTTTTTTTTTTTTTTTTTTGGATCATTTCTATTTCTATTCGTTAATCTCATGTCTGGAAAGGAAAAATCCAAAGAAGGTGGTGAAGATGGAGTGCCCATTGGAAGTGAGGATGGGAAGAAGCAGAAAGGATATAAGAAGAAGATTAAAAAGGCAGGTCTGCTGGTTCTGTTTCCTTTCAGGAAATGCAAGAAGGTATACAGAAGTAGAAGATCACCATCATCTGCTGATCCTGGTAAGGGTTGTTGTCTATGTTTTAGGAAGCCCATTCCATCAGATTCTCCAATCGCATCTCAGCCAACTGATCCCAATAGTCCTGAATTTGGCTATGAATTCGTCAAAGTTTTCATTGAGAAGAATGATTTTTATTCCGGAGAATGCAATGTGCATGTATAGGTGTCTGATTTTTGCCCCACGATGGAACGCAAGCATTGAATTTTGGTTTGTTTTATTTCTGATGGTTGTGAGGAATGTAGATTCTTCAAGCTTTCTGAATTGTTGGATTTGATGGCGTTGCTGAATGGTATTTGGCGATCTTCGAATTACAGATTTATGAATCAGGATATTCTTTTGTATTGATATTGATTTTTAAGTTCTGCAAAATGGGTAATATCAGTGATGGAAATTGGGTATTGGGTGTTGTTCAGTAGAAAGAGTACCTGACAATTTCATGGGAAGGAATTGAATGTTTCAAAGTTGCCAGATATCAGAGTAAGAACATATGCTTGGAGTTTTTCTGTTATCCTGCAATAGCCATGAGGAGTTGAGGTTTGAACAACTATAGACTGTTCAATTTGATAATTACAGAATTCGGCGGTTTTCAAATTCACAGAGCCAATTGCTTTGTACTGGCTTTCTAGTTTGCAAAAGGGCCAGCAGGAGTTTTATTTTATTGTGGGACTCATTATCCATGTGTGTATTATATTGTTGGGCATTTTCATGGTTCGATGACGGTGTTGTAATGGCTCGAAAGAGGGCCTGAAGATTGTCGACATATGGATATGAGAAATGGCAGTGGAGGACAAATTGTCATCTTTTGAATCTGTCTTGGACCATATTGAAGGGGATCGAAAAGTTCTTAGTGGGACAAAAAGTCTCTGGGCTAATGCCTGTAGATTGAAGTTGGCTACCAAGAAGAGAAAGGTAAAGATTGATTCATTCCAGCATACAAAGAAAATTCCAAGTCATTTCCAGAAGAGAAGAAAATGAGGAACAATACTATAGAATTCAAATAAAGAAGACAATTATTCACAATCTGGAATAGTCTAACTCTTCCATTTCTTTGTGGACTTCCTGTGATCCTTTCCTCGTTTAATGGTATTGCTGTTTTTCTTTCTATTCAAATTGATTTCTAACCAGATAATCAAATCATTCTTCCTTTGTTTTTTCTTACCTAAAACTTCAATTTACAGGCATTGCTTTAGAAAATTGAGATTTTTTTTTTTTCGTCAACTTGTTTTCAGGCCTGGAAGCATCTAGGACTTGGTCAATCTAGAAACTGTTTGTCAATAAGATGTTTTAGGTCTGGAAGCATCTAGGATCACATGCTTCCAAAGCAGAAGCGGCACCTTGTTTTGGAGATTCATCCGACTATAGCTTGCAGGACCAGATATTGGATTTGAGAAATGTCAGAGAAAAAAGATTGATATGTTCATAGGTGTTCAGTGAAGGTGCATCTGAGAGCAAGAAAAATGATAATGCATCACATGATCATTTGATATCTAGAACAAGCGACAATGAAGTTCCCAGAAACAATGTTCATGAGGATTGGTTCTCTATCTTACAGAGCTATTCTATATTGTATGTTTTTACTTGTAACTTGCTTCATCCAAGCGTTCATAATTATGTTACTCTTGAGTGTGTTTGGATGGGCCATCAAATTGAATTG
Source organism: Magnolia sinica (assembly GCF_029962835.1). Lineage (NCBI taxonomy): Eukaryota > Viridiplantae > Streptophyta > Magnoliopsida > Magnoliales > Magnoliaceae > Magnolia > Magnolia sinica. Next base: position 529,658 of record NC_080586.1, read on the forward strand.
GAATTATTAGTGCAGTTAGGTTACCTTCAAATTGAACATGATAGGGTAGGTAACTGCAGTTTAAGGGCCACTAACTAATTGGGTTCATACCCATGGCTCAGTGGTAGACAGAGTGCGTTTCAACATAAAGGTCATGGATTTGATTGCCCATGTGGTGTCTCTCTATGTGTGTATGTTTTCAAAAAAAAAGTTTAAAAAAGAAAAAGAAAAAAAAAAGGCCACTAACTAGTTACAAATTGTAAGAAACATCATCAACATTATCATCGCAATTGATATTTTTCGCTGCCTGATTGAACTGACCACTGACAATTGAATCCACACTTGATTCAACAATTCAATTTGCTCATGCGTCCAAGCATAGCCTTACACATTTTTTTATTGCAGCTTCAGAGTGGAATTGACTTTGTTTCGCATCATTTTCTTCATGAGGGAATGTCTAATTTTACATTAGTTCAAAATTGTGCAACTGATTAAGATCTGATGTGACTGAGATTGGTCACATTCAGAGTGAGCAATCAAGCCATGATTTATGCATTTGCACCTTTCCTGCTTTGACTGTGAGGTCCCGGCTCTTTTCAATAAAGTTTACTCAGTTTTCTCATCACTACGTTTCTTTAAATTGGTTCTGCGCACATGCTCTTCAATTGAAAATTCACAACATGATCATTTCAGCAGTGAATTTATGGTTTCAGGCCTAAAATGAAAAATTTCAGGAAGTTCTACATCCTCTTACTTATCCTATTTCGTAGTGAAAATATCATTATCATCGAAGCCTTATCCCAACTACTTGGGTTCAGCTACATGAATCTTATCTGTCAAGGACCATATCCTCAGTATAAACTTAATATAACAGTAGTATACAGATCATTGTCATCATCCTTGATCATGGTTGTAGATTCCTCGGGTTCCATTCTGTGACACTAGTTGTGGGTTGTTTTCTTTTTTTCTTTTCTTTTTTTTTTTTTTCTTTTTAAACACACCCCCACACACTCACGCCATAGTGGGATTTCACCACCTAAGTATGCTCGAACCTTTGACCAGGTGTTGAAACTCCTGAGAGTCTACCGGAGCAAGAGTTGTGGGTTGTTATGAAGCCATAGCCTCACCTTCTGTTTTAGATTGTACATACATCTTTGAATTGGGATTCAAAATAGTTATTACCTTCAATGTGAATGTTGCACATGGTTGAGATAATCTGGCACCAATTTGGCCTTCTTTATAACTTCAAAGAAGGCAACCGATGCTCTATAATTTAAATATGCTGGTGTTTTGCTAATCCCACACGCATGTATAAGGTGGCTCCTGGGATCAGCTGTTCATTCAATGCTCATTTTCCTCTGAAATCTGGTAGAGAATTCTCTCCTTTGCTGGCATCCAGTGGGTTATGCGGGATTCAATCGACAACCTTCTTTGCTCCTGGAATGCTGATCCAGGAGGGAAAAGAGGGAAAAAGAAATGGAGGATCCTATTAATGGCAGTTCTCTGGGTGGTTTGGATTGAAGGAAATTGTAGATGTTTCAGGAATTCAAAAGTTGATTTGGCCGAAGTTTTCAACAGGGCTCCTCTTGTTTAGAGTCTGGGCTCCGTAGTCTTGGGGGTCAGGGGTTCGTTTCTAGGGTTTTGTTCCAGGGTTGTCCCAACTCTGGCTTTGTTGTATCTTGTCTTTTCTTTTTTTCTTTTCCCCCTCTTTTCTTTTACTTTTTTCTTCTTCCTAGTCTGTATAGTCTTGCTTTCCTTTTTCGGCTTCTGCCTAATAAAATTTCACCTATCAAGGAAAAAAAAATGTATAAGGTAGCTCCTCCAAATGTGCTCTCTGTTTGAGGGGTAAGATTGTAACCATCCAACACATGGGTCTCACCTTGTAGATGCACTGGATCAAGAACTGATGTGGTCCGACATCAGGCAGCACAGGTTCTGATGCAAATTGAAAGCTTAAAGAAGTTGGTGAAGTTTTTCAAAAGGATCCATTTGTTTCTATGATTGTGGACTGCCCAAGTTTTGAAACACGATTAGCCAACCTCAAACATGTTACAACCCATCTAACTTCAAAGTCAATTCCTATCTATAGGGCTAGACTCTCACTAGTGTAGATTGTTTTAATCTGGCATTTCCATCGAAACCGAATAGAAATTCCTCTTTGAGATGCTTGAAAATTCCATAAACTTCTACCTACCTAATTCCCCTGCTGCTTCCAGCACGAACTGTATCAAGATTCCACTTTCTTCTCCACAAGATACATTCTGTTATCAGTGAAACAGCTGATATAGGATCGGATGCAGCCATTGTTTTCCTTGATAATATGGATCTCATCCTTGCAATAATCAAGTCTTATTTTCTTCCTTTTACATTGACACTGCAAACACAATGTTTTTGCTCAATGTATCTTTGCATTGATCATTTTCCCAGTGAGCATCACAGAAAGGATACATGGTGATTATTTGAATTGATGTAGTTAACATGATTCTCTTGAATATAAACAAGGAAACCAGTTCACTTTCATCACGAGAGCTATGGATTAATTGACGTTTGGATTCACCGACGGCATACTAGTGCTTAATCAAAAGTATAGCTTCAATCTCATTTATCTAACCCTGGGTTTCCTAATATTTGAGGCATGTGATTTTGTAATAATCATCAATCATTCGTATCAACGATCATTGTAGGATTTTCTTCTTTCTTCAACTGGGTACTAGGCTAGCCAGCCAAGCTTAGGCATACAAGCTTTTTCCTAAGCACACGGACTTTGATTCAACATCCGATTTCCACTCTCTTTTGGTTGTTTGTGTCCTGTGCAAGATATCCAGTTTCCAATTAAGAAATAGAATTTGCAAATGATTAGGCTCTAGTATTTATTACAGCAGCCTTAAATACAAGGGCGTCCATCTTCCAGGTTGTGATCTTTCTGGTGCAGATTATTTAGGGCCTTTTTGGGTGCCACTTAAAAATGCGTTAATCTCAATTTAGTTAGTACATAATTATCATTGACTAAAATGAAATGAACTTTAATTGGTACCGAAACAGGCCCTTTTAAGTGTTATGGTTATTGACATTTCAGTTTTGAGATTTGATTAGGATGATTTGACTAAAGCACACATTCTGCAGGCGCTATATCACGTCATTCAAAAACCAGCTACATGTAGCTGTAAAGGCCCCAAAGATTATAGCTGTTCAGACCTTCACGTTGGAACAGAATCTTGCATTGAATGCAAATTCTGAGCAACACGAAAATAAGTATTTTCCTTTTTTCTTCTGTTGAATAGGTCTCAGGCTCTTATCTCTTGTAAAGATGGGGTAGTGGAATGGATGAAGAAAACTCTCCTGCAAGCATCATTGCACACGTTGAGAAACAAGATTTAGTGCACACGTTATTCCCCACTGCTAAAAGACAATGACAATCTCGCAACCATTGCAAAATTCAAATCTTAAAACACCTATTTTGAATCTGCCACCATATTGATGGTGGGTCCACAGTATGTAAATACAATCTTTTACCCAAAACCTTTTTTTTTTTTTTTTAATTTTTTTTGGGAGATTTAACTTCTCCAAGGTGGGTATACTTCCCCCCTCTAATCATAATTTACCAAGCTAATCTCAAATCATAAATGTTTTAATCTCTTCCAATTCCATAAATATGGTATCTACCATGCTCTACTTGCTGATTTTCTCTTGCATTTAACTAATAAAAAAGCATTGGTTTTATTCATGAATATATATTTTTTCACAATAATACCTTTTTTTTTTTTTTTGGTCACTCATGCCTACTGATTTCCATACACACATGCTAAATGATTAATTTGAGAATTAAGATCCTTCACTTGGGTCTGGCCATGTGTTTGAATTCCTGTTGGAAGTTGAACTATACAAAGGGGTGGGCCCTAAGGGATGGTCACAGCATCCAGTGCCCATGTTCCCAGTTTTTCATTTTCCTAAAAGTGATTGTATTCTCACCCTACTCATTTCATTTCTCTCTTTTCCCATATTATCATACAAACTAATCTCATCTTTTACCAGCTTCAGTGTTCTCTCTCAACATTCACACATTATGGAGGGAGAGATGAGACACCCGGCTCTTTGGGTTTTTCAACTGGACGCTTCTCCATCTCAAAACCACCATGTCTGGCATTTTCTTCATCTCCGTGGCTCTCCTTCTTTTCAAGGTCTCTTAGAGCTCTCTTGGCATAGACGGTGAAGGTAACTATAGTAATGATGGCTATAATGAAGGAGATGATGTTGTATACGATCTCCACAGTTGTCATGTGATATGTTCCATATTTCACATCTGCCAAAGTCCTTATCAATCGTCCGCTGCTTCACAGTACAAGAAAGAGAGAAGCCTTAGAGGAAAAAAAGAAAAAGAAAAAGAAGCAGTGTGCACATATCGACCAAATCGCTGTCATATGTAACCTTGATAAATTTAACTGCTTACTTAAATGTTGTTCAAATAAAACCAGTGGTTTTTAGAAGTAGGGGTTTGTAACAAACTTGAAAAATCATAGAATCATAGAAAAGTAAAAGTTTTCTTTTTATTGTTTTCATAACAGATCCTTGGATATAAATACAAAATACAATATTGACATTAGTAGTTGAGGAAATAAAATATACTAAGATTCAGTCTTAAATAAACAATAAAAATAAAAAGTGAGGTTTCCTGGTCACATGGACCTTTGCCTATCTGTGAAAAATTCCAGAGCTTGTCTATTTTAATTTGCCACTGAATCAGAAAAGCAGCTAATATCATCATTTGAAATTCAAAGACTCTGACCTGTAGATGTAGAGAAAAGCTTCCGGCACCATTCCGGCAATTGACCCACACATGTACGGTCCAAATTTCATGTTTGTTACCACTATGGCATAGTTGAAAATTGTGTAGGGAAATGGTGACACTCGGAAGAGTGCCACCACTTGAAACTGATGGAACCAGCTTCCTTCTCCTGCCAGCCTAATTACATTCGCTTTCTGGGGCCATCTATTCAACCATCTCTGGAAATGCAATTGCAACAGGAAGAAAATAAGAGAGGAAATCAGTAACAAATGACAATCACTGTTCAAACTAGATTAATGTTGCAGTTGAAAAGCAGAGAGGCCTCACATGAATATGGTCACTAAAAAGTAACCCAATTAAATATGGCAATGCCATACCAATGGTAGTCCCGACCATGATGATCACAAATCCAAGACCATACCCAAAAATCATTCCTGCCAACCACATGGAGGGTCCAGAAGGAAGCAAGATCACCGGAAACAAGGCCAAAGAGGCGACAAGTATGAGAGCGAGAGCGGGCCGTCCAAATGCAGTTGCTTCCCATCGCATGATTGGCATTAGAATCTACAGAAGGAGAAGAAGGGTCAAGCACTCACAAAAAGACGTCTATAAATGCTAGAGCAATGAAATTTCATATCATGTGTCACTATGTTACAAGGACACACCATGTAGTAAAGAACTCCCCTGCCAAATGCACATTGACACAGCACTAACAAAATCAACCTCTTTTTACTTGCTTTTGGTGTTATGATACTTTTTTTCTGAGTTGTAATGCATATCTGTTAATCTAAATCTGTGTTTTATACTGTTTATTTGATGAATGCATGTTTTAAATCTTATGCTTTTATGAAATATTACGTATGTGATTAGGCTGGGTCCAATACAAGCTTTGTATGTTAAGCTATGGTACAAAATGCACCTTAGTTCATCTAAAAGGGCATTTAAGTGTGTCTGAGTACATGATGTAACCGTGCCTAAGCTAAGCGCAATGCACTTACATGCAGTTGGATGCATCTTGTATGTTAACATACAAAGCTTTGTATTGGATCTGACCTCGTATAAGGTAATATGTTTAAATAATCATATACATGAAAGTGTCAGCATCTTCCATCAAGGGATCATGGAATTTGACAGTTGATGTCTACATCAAACAATGAAGACATGTACATCTGTTTCTGAGTTACGTGTTTCACTTGCTTAAAACCACCAATGTGCAGTGTGCTGCATCGGCCGATGCGGGGATAAGCCCAGGCAAGCAACAACCACTGCAAGGAAGAAATCATGACTTCTCATGGAGTCTCGCCGTGCCTTAGAATTTGGAGGTTGCGAACATTATTTAAAAGTAAATGACCATGCTCAATACAGGGTTGCAGGTTATAACTATTTACATTTTTGTTTTTCAAACTTGTGTTGTAGGAACACCATTAATAACAATATGCAATAAATTTCTGATGGGACACATTTTCTTTAATAGGCAATCGTAAACAAGGGTTGATGCTTGGATTACTTTACCATATTAAAAAAAGTTGCTCTGTTGAAAAAAAAAAAAGAGTTAAAGAACTTCAGCAGGACCATGAGATCAATCTTGTGGTTTCTAACTGCAACTAGGCCAGCCAGTGAAAACAACTCCAACTAGATGGCCATGGAGAGGGGTTTGTGGAGTGAGCATGCCTCATTTACATAATGAATAGTTGTTTTCTTCCTTTTCTTCTGTGGAAGTAAAGAAAACTGCATTAAAGTGTTTCTGAACAACAAAAAGGAGTGGGAAACCCCAGCTAGCACTAGATAGCAAATAGGACCATTGGCTCTCAGCTCCAAAGAGGCGAACGAAATGTTTGGCCTGCTAGATAGGGATCCAATGCCCGATGTTAAGAACCATCATATTACCAAGTACTGTTCTTAGGGGGGATGCATGAACGTGGACTATGCAATCCTAAGAGATTCCCTCAACACCGAGGCAGTCGCATGAGTCTCGCGGATACCTTGGGCAGGACCTGAGAAAGCTGCCACAGTGGTGCCCTCGGGATCCGACAACAGATCCCCAATTCCAGCTTTGCCAAATTCCTTGTTCCAAAAGCCTCTAATTCTAAAAGAATGGGCCTTTCAGCATTTTAGGTTATCTAAGGTTGCCTTGTCTAACATTAGGGGTCATGCCTAACACTGTACATGAAGTTCGCATCTGCCTTTCAACAAGAAAAGTTTGATGCCAATGTGCAAGTGCAAAAGCACAATACAGAGGGATTCACTCCCAAACTAGAAGGAAAAAAAAAATTATACAAGTATGGATAAGAGGGAGTAAAAGAGGAAAACAAGATAGTGTTGAGGAGTAACAAGGATAGGAAATACCTTTTCAAGAAAAAATGGGATTCCCCATTTCACAAAAATGAGAAGGAACACAATTGAAAACATGCACCACAACAAGGTCTTCATCCACCAGATGAAAGATTTATGTCGTTTTGTTGCCCGAGCCCGTATTACATCAACTTCGGCTACTATCGGTTCATCAGACATAAACAGCCTGACAGACTCACTGTCTTCCTTCATAAGTTGCTCAGAGTTGTCACCATGCTCTCGTAACTCCTTGGATGGAGTTGACATCTTTATTGCACTCGCACAAGATCTAGCTATTTGACATCAAAACTATCAGACAAGCAATCAAAGTAGGAAACACGCAGCATGCATAAAAAGAACAAGGTTAAGAGTCTAGAACAAGAATACTGATAATTGAAAACCATCTTTTGACAGACAAGAAAATTGCGGATGTTAGCAGTAGCAATGTAACATGGCACCTCAAGCCTGCAAATCCTGAAAATGCAGCATTTAATCCCAGGAAGCATGGCTCATCGATACATATTGCTCAATGGGGCAAACCTTAATTACAAGCTAATTGTCAAACACCTTACTTGTGATGACCATACAATAAAAGAGAGTCCATACACCTGTTTGGATTTGGGAAAAGTAGCCTTGTGACTAGCATACCATGGCATGCTGTCAGGGCTAGCTGGTCATGAACTTGCTGTTGCTAACTAGTTGTTCTGTCCCTAGTTTTGTCAAAGACCCTGGAACACGGACATGATTGATGATGGCACATGTGGGGAATTTAAGGATGGGTTGGTGGCACATTTACACGTGCACATTGACATACGTGCCACATTTTTAGTGCTTAAAGATCAATGGTGGCACCGATGTTGTCAAAATCCTACGATTAACTATTTACAATTGAGTCAAATCTTAAGCAAAACAATTTGAACCCCACTTTCGAGTCCCTTTTTATATGAATCCTACGATTTTATTATTTGAATCTTACAATTTATGATTCAAATCCCAATTTACGATTCAAATTATACTTTTTTTCTTCTATTTTAAGCTTCGATTAGCTTTCATTTTATGTTTTTAAATTGGTGGAGGCTTTAAGAATCATTTAGAAATAGCCTTTATGAAAAAAAATTTTAAAAAATAAAAAATAAATAAAAAAACAAAAACAAAAAGAATCCTATAGAAAATGTACACCATTTTATTTTGTTTTTTAAAGAGATTAAATGTATATATACTCTTCAATGTTAAATCATGGAGCTTTTTTTTCTTTTCTTTTTTTCTAATGATTTCTTATTTCTTAATTGGTCGAAACACCAAATTGATGTATGACTTATCTGGAATGTTTTTATGGATGGTTGCAATCATGTTGACTTATATGTCTTGTGGAATGATGGTTAGAAATCAAAATATCTTTTTCCGTCGGTCTACAAAATCAAATGTTGTTTTTCGTGTGATTTTACATTCAAGAATGGTAACAAGGACACAAATTATTAAAGGATCCTTGTATGTTTTTTAAGAAACATTTCTTGAAAGACAAAAAAGAAAAGAAAAGGAAAGATGAAGAATCCTTTAACACTATCATACAATGTCGTTAAAACGATCGCACAATCGTATAATGCCATCCATATGGCATATGCGATGGTCACACGTGCCATATGGATAGTATGTGATTGCATATCGCATAAAGCGATCGCATACTTTCCATTTTATTTTTTTCCAAATTTTTTTCTTTTTTTCAAAAAAAAAAAAAGTGCGTTCGCATAAGCAATTAGGCATAAGCAATCGCACAGGATTGCTTATGCCTTTGACAACATTGCTATCATGGCATAGTATAGCTTGGTGAATATTGATGTCAAAAGGATGATTGCCGAGTTTTTAATTTTTTCTGATTTATTTATATTTTTAATATTTTTAAGAAAATCATTAAGAAAATCATTAAAAAAATCTCACGATTTACGATACGATTTGTGATTCCATAGGATTTAATCCCTATTATGATTTGTTATATGATAATGATTTGACAACATTGGGTGGCACATATGCACATGTGGATGCTTTACCTAGAACAATGGCATATGTGGTACATTGGAACACGTCATGCATGTGCACAGATAAGTGTGATCCTCATGCGCAATGACACTATAAAGTGTCATTGACAATGACAAGTGGTTCCACCTCTCCACCAAAGACACCCAAGCCATGGTCTAATGGTTGTATATCCATGACTACCTGTCGAAAAGTGCATCGGATCTTTTGAATTAGGGGTTTGAAATATTTTACCTTTCTTTTTACTATAATATTCTCGAGTGTTCAAATAAGATCGAGTAATAAATTCAAGAAAGAATAATTGGCGAGCCTGCTGATTTATATGTTGATAGAAATGGCATCCTAGGATTTTGTGAAGCTATATTTTCTGATGCCTCATGGCTCCTTGGTCCCTGCATAATTGGATTCAACCATGAGCCCTAATCTTTGAACTGAAAGTCTAATAAAATTCAAAACCCTAAGTTGCATCTTCCATCCCACATATACATATAGTCGTTGACATGGCAGCACAAAAATGCAGTCCTGGACAGCTCGCACTCCCTCTGAAGGAATTCTCTGTGTCCGTCCACTATTTTTTCTTAGACAGGCCCTCATGACTTAGCTCAGCGCTTCCTCATTTTGGCACATTCCTTTTCTTTAGAACTGCCACTCTTATCTTTCTTCTAGGTACTTTGTAGTGTAAGAAATTAAGAATTTTAACATGGACTCTTTTGAACAAAGCAGAGACTGCAGCTACTTCCAGCCTTGTCAACCCAATGATCATAACCAAACTTACTGAAATGATGATGTGTAATTTTGATCACTTCTCGACTGGTGGAGAAGAAGTACGACTAAATGGATTCCTAGGAGACAGTTGAGTATCTCCGAAAACCCAAAATCTCCACAGAAATTCACTGAGTTGAGTTACCATTCAATCACAGCCTCTATTGTCTCAAATCCAAAAATTCCACTCCGACAAATTCTCCACGATCCTCGCACTTAGAAACAAGCATACATCTCTATATAAGTTTGAAGAAGAGGCTTAACACTTGAGGATTTCAGAGTTTGCAGTGAAAATCAATCCCGACAGCCCTTTCTAAGTTCTCTATTTGCCGCTTAAATCTGGCTTAACAGCCTAAGTCTTTCCCATGTACTCAAATTTAACAGCCTAAGTCTTTCCCATGTACTCAAAATTTTCCAACTGAAGAATAAGGGAAGAGGCATCTCGTTCCATGCGTTTTCCCAATGTCATGAGCCATTTTCAGATCTCACCAGCACTTGCTCAATTCACCAATGGTTTTCCATACTCGATTCAAACGGGTACCCAAACGGGAGCATAATACACATCTCCTTTCTTATCCAAATCATTATCTTGTACTTTTGGGAGTAAGTTATTTATTTTACTGAGATAATTATGTTGGGTTCTAACATGGGACTTGTGTCTTTTTTATCCCCACACCATCATCATCATCAGAATTCAGAAGTTATATGCCAAACCCAGCAGTCGATTAGTAAATAATTAGCAAAGAAAAGCGCAAGAAGAGTACAAATCTCGCTTAAATGCATCTGGGCACCGTGTGCAGGAATTCCAACATACCGAAAAGTTGGTGAGGGTAAGAATTCTCAAGTAAAGCACCAAAAGCATGGTGTAATCACAGTACTTAAAAATTCTTCAACCTCAAAGATCTACAAAGAATGTTATATTTGGTGTGAGAATTTCATGGACGGCCGTAATCGAATAATCCGTTCTAAGCCTAGAACCGTCTTCCACCTCTCAATACCAAAATCTTTTACTAGTTGCTTCCTTCTAATGCTTAAATTCGAAGACCTCTGGTATTTTTCAGCCAAAAATCGTACTAAAACTGCAGAAAATCCAGATGGGGCCCTGAGAATTGAGAAATTTAGAAAGGAAAATGCCTCCGTTCAGAAATAAAAGTGGGTTTGGATCATGTTAGATGCCCAGAAACATGGAAGACGAGAAAATTAAAGAAAATCCATTTGCAGATGTACTCTGAAATTTTAAGGGGGAAATACCCAAAAGTACTTCAAAAAATAAAATTCTGTAAGAAATTAAAAGGGAAAACAGAAGAGAATGTTACCTTTCCCAAAATTTGTGAGAAATCCTGAAGAAGAGCCAGCCAAAGGCTTGAGAGAGAGAGAGAGAGAGAGAGAGAGAGGGCTGTTTGGTAAGGGAAAGTTGGAAACAGATTAAAGAAAGCTTTAAACGAGCATCTGTCAATTGAACGTTGCCAGCTTAAACAAGAAGCCAGAGAAACGTCGGGACGGCGCTGCCCCTTCTACGCGTTGTCATAAGGAGGGCATGCCTACAACAATCCGGGCACCATATCTGCATCGGATCTAAACCGTCCATCAGGTGCATCGCTACATTTTAACCATGGATCCTCAAAAAAATATTCTAATACAAGACTAGGTGGCTGCACCATAGGGAACGGTGGAAAATCAAATATAAAGACTCTAAATTCACTTTTTGTGGCCCAATGAGTCTTGGAATGTCCCTTATTTTTTTGCATTTACTCATTCTTGTGTGGCACATCAGATGAGTGGATCAGACTATGATGTATCCAGCACACAATTTAGACGATTTTAATGTTGAGACTTCCCATATCAACCATTCCGTATGGTGTGGCCCACCTGAGATTTGAATCCTCCTCATTTAATCCCAAACACAGGGTGGTTCACCTGATGGACGGGTTGGATCTCATCTACATGGAGTCTTCCATCGACTTCAGTGAATAGGCGTGCCCCCAAATGACTCTGCATATGCGCACGCAAGCGTTTTACTTTTTCTTTTGCCCTCATCCAAATAACCTAGATATAGTTATTTGTTACTCTGGCGGTGTATGATGCTTTATACACAGGCATTTAGAAACTGTAGATACCCCATGTATTAACTCGATCAAACCAGCTAAACTGTGGAACCCACTGTATTTAATTCACTGTACCAATATTGGATTGGTTAAGCAACCCTATCCTCTACCAGGAGACATTCTTTTTTATTAAAACGCTAGCTATATATATTTGTGTGTGTGGGGACAGCTAACGATCAAATAATCCTAATTTTTTGGTGCATCATATAAATTGAGATATATTATTTAGACAGTTAAATTTTAAATTACCTGTACACCACGTATGCAATTTTTAAAGGCATGCGTAGAATCCATCATTGTGTAAGTTTCTCTTACTCTTATTTCAAGGCATTAGCTGGCTATATCTCTCCACAAATTGGGATTAGTAGTGCAATCCCATTTAATACAACTTAATATCACTCGCCAAACAGGCCCTTAAAAGGGTGGGGATTTAAATATGGATAAACAAGTGGGCACACTCCACTACTTTCACTGGGCCACATATCCCTAATTGGATGATTTTGAAACATCTTTGTTTCCTCCATGAAGCTGGTGATGAGTGGATTGGCCTGATTTTTTAGCCAGGTGATCTCTTTGGTTTTGGCTATCCCTTGACAGATTGGTAATGATGCCTTAGCCATTGCAATTTAGTGGTCCAACTTTTTTTTAAATGTGGATGACTTTTAGTAACAGCCTGACTTGGGGTCACTCATCTGATAAACATGTTGGATATTCTGAATACATCAAGTGGGCCCCATGTATGTAATTATTATTTAATATGGACATTTAGAACTCCTTTCCTTGAAGGATTTGTTAGTATCACATCATCTTAAAAATGGTGGTAACTCTTCAGTTGACATAGTATAGTTGTATATGATTTAGATACAAACTGTTGAGTGTATGTAAAAAAAATAAAGAAGATGATAATGCCGACCACCTAAATTTTTTAAACCGCTTCAAAGTTGAACGAACCATCTAATATTTTTATGTTTAACGATCCATTTGATAGCCGATTATTGAATGGTTAGGATTTCTTGATGGATAATCCTCATCATGTTAGATAAATAACACAATTTGGCAACATCAACATGCTTAGCTTAAATTGGACAGTTCAATCTGTGTATGCCATATTAAATGAATCATATAACAATTCACCTTTGACTTTTACCTAAATATTGGATTAGATGACATATATTGGATGGATCAAAAGAAAAGTAATCCATGTCCAACCTATCATGAATCATATATAGGTTGGAATTGTTAAGCTAAATGGAGTTTAAGGTCTAGGATCTATCTAAAGTGGGTCCATCAAATTGAACGGCTTAATTTCCATATCCCTCAACATATGATAAGTCTCCAATTTCTTGTCGCTTGTATACTGAGTAACTCTTTCTTTTTTACTTGCCTAGTTGGGTAGAGCAAAATACGGTCTTTGAAAAAGTTTGTTAAGAATGTCAGGTTTTTATTTTTATTTTATTTTTTAATTTTATTTCCAGGCCTGTACCCTAAAATAATATGTCAGAATAGATTGACAGTGTAGATAAAACCCATCATACATCATGGTGGTCCCAGGATGTCCCTGTCGAGCAGGGGTTGAACCCAATCCGCGTCCCGACCCCTTTTGAGGACAACAATAAATGAGAGAGGGATGTATTTTCAACCATCCACTCAATATCTCCCGCAGAGTCGGTGGTGGGGAAAGTGCTCTCATTTCGAGGGCTGAAATATCCCATCCCCCCTGCGTTTCCAAAAGTATGACCAAGCTTACTGTTACTGTGTTTTGTAGCCACCTTAATATAAAGTTGTATTATTACCTAAAGATAAATGAAAAACAGGGTTCATACACTGTAGATTCTGATTTGATGTGTATCTTAATCTTCTATATATATTTTTTTTAAAGAAAAAAATCTTTAAAAAATAAAATAGAGAAGGGTATATACAGCAATGAGAGTGAGTGCTTATATCAATTCCGATTATGAAAACTTGTAATTAATTTGAGGGTGAAATGGTTGGTAGGTGGTTGTACCGAATTGGCTACTGCCCCTCACACTTGTTTGGTTGAAAAGATAGAATGTACCTGACAAATGATTTCATCCAAATCACACTCAAATTCTCTTTTGGCAAACATCTTTGTCATTTGTGAAGTTAGGGTCATGACTTAATTATCAATGCACATCCTAAAGGTTAAACAAGACCCACCCAAAATCCTGACCACTCATCAGTGGTTCAAGATAAAATAATCATGGCCCTAAACTAAGGATGGCCTTTGGTTTCATCAAATATCCCTCAATTGAGACTAAAAGATGGTATGTATGACAGTTCACCTTAAACATTTTCATGTGAATATTTCTACTCTCATGAGGGCTTTCTTGATGGTGAAAAACAAAACATAAAAAGGAAAAAGTCATGAGGGCATTCTCGTACTTTTACCTCCAATATGGCCGCACACGCCACCACTCGGTATGGAAGGTGTCCCGCTGCTGACCGTTGGGATGAAAACGCGTCACCAGCTCTGTCGTGACTGGGACTTGACTCGCGAGTGAGATTGAGAAAGGGCTTCGCGTTGCACGTGCCAAATTGAAATATATGTGGGGAATCCGAGACGTTCATCAGCTGGAAATCATGAGTTCACATGCTGGTGGTTAATAGAGAACGATTGATGGTTCTTTGTCATCTGATTTTTTAAGGCAGTTTTTCTCTAAGATGGACCCAACTTGATCAATGATCCGTAACTCACACACGTATGATAAACGTGTCTGTGTGAGCCAAGGATCCTTCCCTTTCCTTGCCATTTCTGCGTCCTGATGATTTTGGTTCGATCAGATCGCGTCCACAAAAGAAGTCATCAGAACCATCCACGAACCAGATTCGAGCAAAAAAATTCAAATACAACGAAAATAATAATATTTGAAGCTTGCATAGAAATATCCGATTTTTAAGTTGGCTGAGATCCGCGTTCCTTTGTTTTTAAAGTGGATGATGTATCACGTGGAATTAATAAAAGCTTTGATAGTTATTATTTAATGATTGTACACGTGTCATGCAAATAATTTAATCTAAACCGTTCAAATTATGCCTATCAGGCAGCTAAAATTATTTGACTATCAGATTGGTGGACATTTATTAGACGGTTAAAATTGAAAAATATATTATGGTCCTACTCAACAAGCGAGTGTCCACACATCAGGGATTAGGTTGTTTAGTGAATATGAGGTTTTGACTGTAACATAGAGACAGTGGATTCCACCATTGAGTCGGTTTAATTTGATTTAATATATGCCATTGGTACCATTTTCAAGTGCCTGTGTAGCAACTATTGTACTCAAGCAGAGTATCTAATATCTCCCCAACGAAATTTGAAAATAAAAAATAAAAATAAAATCTAGAAGTGTTTGACTTTGACTGCATTATTATGACGGTCATATGCAACCAGCCTTCACAACTCACAAACCATGAATAGTTAAATCAACGATCTAAATTCTACATTCGGATCAGCCTACCCTTCTAGATTCGTAACTTTGGATGAACCTTGGATGGGCCCAAACCCGAAATGAACATCTCTAACCCCAACTCCAGTCTGGTTGGGGTCAGGCTCACGTTGGGTTGGGCTTAGGCCAGAAATCCTCAACTGGTACTTGATGGACCCCACCCAATTTCAACAATCTGGGTCTATTTTCTCAGAGCTGTTTATCAATAGTTTGGGTTCGGATCTGCCATTTGGACCCGGTAAAAAAGGGTGGGTCTAATCGGGTCTGTGGTCCACCATCTTGGACCCAATTAAAAATAGTCTGGGTCAACTCTAGATTGTATTTAGTTAATTTTAATAGAAATATTATATTATTTTAAATGTTTATTAATGATTCTAGCATCAGGAGGGTTACCAATCAATATCATTTTGCATGTGTCAAACAATGACATGGCTGTATCATCTAATCCATTCATTCAAGTGCATTGACTATGTGAAGGTCCATATTTAATAGAGATGTCAATGGGCTAGGCTGGCCCAACGGGCTTGTTCCCTGCATTCTCCATCCGTGGTGGCTACCTTAGGTCTTGTTGGAAGATCAATCTAGATCACTGAACCATGCACACCATTTGTTTAAGTGGGTGCATATGAGGTACTATTCAAGCGTTGATGCATCAGGACCATGCAATTCTTCACAGGATAAATATGGGCATTTGTACCAAACATCTACCATTCCTTTACTTGCCCAAAAAGTAAAAAGGACATATATATATATATATATATATATATATATATATATATATATATATATATATATATAAGAGAGAGAGAGAGAGAGAGAGAGAGAGAGAGAGAGAGAGAGAGAGAGAGAGATGGTATTCTCTCTCTCTTTCCTCAAATGGGTGTTGTCAGGCTTTTAAAAGTCTTCAATGTTTGGGGTTGCTCGACTGGTCGAGGGTCCACTTGACCGGTCGATTACCACTCGACTCAAATTCTAGCATGCTACTTATTTGAGTGTCCGGGGCACTCGACCGGTTGAGGGGATGGCTCAACCGGTCAAGGGAGTCCCTCGACCAGTCAAGGCCTCGGCTCGACTAGTCGAGGTTACACAGATTCTTGCGTGGATTTGGTGCGGACTGCGTAAATTTGAGGCGGTTTCGTAAGGGTGCGAAAGGAAAGTTTTCTAAACTATAAATAGGGGTCCCTATGGCTATTCTAAGGGATTTTAAAGTTTTCTAATCAGGTTCCAAGGGTTCCTAAAAAGGTTTTAGGGTTTCTAAAGGGTGTAGCAAGGGTGAGATTCGAGGTTATTCGAATTGGGTAAGTCCTCTTTCTTGTAATTTCTATTTCATAGTGGATTTTTGTCGCTTTGTACCGTGGTTTTTTTCCGAAAGGGTTTTCCACGTCAAATATGCGTGTTCTCTTGTGTGTGCTTAGTGTCATTGGATTGCTATCCTAGATCTAGATCTGTGTGATTCCGTAGGCCAAAATCCTAATAAGTGGTATCAGAGCAATTATTAGGGCACATATCTGAATCCGCAGGATTAGTAATAATGGGAAGCACTAGGTATGAGATTGAGAAGTACTTAGGGAAAAATAATTTTGAGTTATGGAAGATCTAGATGATGAGTTCCTTAATCATGCAAGGCGAAGATGGTGCTCTTGAGGAGCGAAAGTCTATTATGACTGATGATGATTAAAATACTCTTGATAAGAAGGCTTTATCATCGATCCGTTTATGTCTCGCGGATAAGGTTCTCTACAACGTCATGAGGGCGAAAACTGTGGCTAAGTTATGGGCGAAGTTAGAGGATGACTATGAAAGTGCCCTGGTTTGTCAATTAGCGTGAGTGTTGAGTCAGACAGACTGCAAAGCCTTATAGGAAAATCAATTCAAGCGTCTGCCTCAACCGGGATGTGTGCAAGGTCGCCTTAGGTAAATTTAAGCCTCACATCGCATGTCCTAAAACACTAGGTATATAAAACCTTTAAAACAAATTAGAACATTATAGGGTTTATTAGTGAGAAAACTTTTTAAAAAATCAAAAAATTTTCAAGTTTTCCTGCTCTGTCAATTGTATCAATACACATCTCGATATGCTTGACTTATGCTGTCGATGTCCTCGATGAACGAATCGATTCTATCGGAATAAGGACAAAATTATTCAGTAACCACATACTTATCTAGACAGAATATGTATCGATATACATATCGATATCATCGATATTTGAATCTCGAGCCCATCGAACGTAGCTCGATAATATCAACAGGCAGATATTCGGGGCCCCTGTTTTTACTTAAGAAAATCACATGTGCATCAATATATCGAAGTCGTTCTCGATACCATCGAAGTTCAAATCTCGATGATATCGGAAGGCTCTCGATGTTATCGGTCATGGGCGCCTAAGTTCTCCAACAATTATTTCAGGATTGATTATTTGAGATCGAGGGACACTCGATAGAATCGATATTCAAATATCGATGATATCGGTAAGGTTTCGATGGCATCGAACAGGGACAGAAATTGTCCAGCAAGCTTAAACGAAAATCCTTTAGATTTATCAATGCCTCGACACTCTATCGATATCATCGACATTCAAATTTCGATGATCTCGAAGGTCCCTTGATCATTCTTGTAAACCTGAAATATTTCATAACAAGTCTTTCTCATTTTCATGTGTTGAGGAATCGATCCTAGTATCAATAATATCGGAGTTCGAAATCTGATGACATCGATGCTTGTATCGATTCCCTCGACCAGCTGGTAAAAGGTTTCAAAAACGTATGACATTTGAGTTTGGTTCATCGAGCGGTCAGTCGATGCTATCGAGAGTATATGCTCGATGATATTGACCCTACTCGATAATATCGAACTCTATCATAAATGTAATCGTTTTATATCCGTTGGAACCTTTTGCCTATATAAAGAGAGCTTGTCTATTGTTGCTAGTAGAGAAAGAAGAGAGTGCTTTTGAGTGTTTTACCTTAGATCATATACCCAAAGCCCTTTCTCTCAGAGTTCATCCTCCAATCCACCCTTATCATTGATATTCAATAGAGTGGATTGAGGAATGAACTTCCGCATTCAAGGATCCTCCAGCTATTAACTTAATGGCAAATCATTAAGCTGGGATGCCTTTAATACATAGATAATTGAAATCGCTCTATCTTCTTAATAAGAAAATATTTAGAGAGTAGGATTCCATCATAACCTTGACTCAACCCGTCACCATATATTGGTACATCATTTGAGTTGCGGATCAAGGAAGCAAAAGACTCTTTATCAACAAAGGAGGAGATCTTTGTCAACGTACTGAATGAGACTCATCCACTTATCTGTAAGTAACTAGAGTCCAGAGGACCCTTTTGATCATTCCTCTATAGGATTGGGTCTAATGTGTTTTTCACTCTTACAAGCTCTCGAAGGAGGCCTCCGGCGGGAGTGTACGTGGTGGGTGCATTGTGTGGACCCTTGCTCTGTGGAGAGCATAAATATCTGGTTAGGGGTAAACCAGTTAAAACCTTGGGTTTGAGATAAACCGTGTAAAACCTCTGATAGGGTCTTATGGAAGATCCTTGGCCAGTGTACCTAAAAGTGGGTGCGTCGTGTTGACCTTTTTCTCGTGAGAGCATAAACAGTCAGCCTCAGTGTAGGTTATAAAGGTTGAAGGTGAACCTGATTTAAAACCTTAGGTTTGAGGTGAACCGCTGTGAAACCTCCTTAGTGAAATCTGGTACACTCGAGGGTTGAGTGCGGTTATTAGGAGTGGAGTAGACAAGTAGTCGAACCAGTATAAAAATGATTGTGTTTGAGATTGCTATTCTTTTGTTTATGTGATTTGCTTTAATATTTTCATATCTGAATATTTGTGATCACGCCTCACACACTTACACAGTCAAATCCATCATAAACTACTTTGAATATTGTTTACTTCTTAAATAGTTTATGATTGGATCCTTTACCGGGCTTGGAAGCCAGTAGAGTTACTTTTGAGTAATCTTAACATGTGTTTGTTGTTAAGATTAGTGTAATAGGATTTTAAATAAACCATAAAACCTTAAAAAGTCCTATTCACTCCCCTTTAGGACATATTGGCATATTCCTACTTCGACTAAAGCGGTCTTCACCGCTATTTCAGACTATGCAAAAAAATCCTCTGAAAATCACCTACACTTGAAGCGGCAGTGGTATAACTTTAAGATGGCAGAGGGTGAAAATTTGGAGGCTCACATCAGCAATTTTAATAAATTAGTTTACAAATTACTGGATATTGAGGAAGTGATGAAAGATGAAGAACAAGCATGTATGTTGCTGAATTCTCTTTTGGGATCGTACGAGTCATTCAAAGACAGAATGTGCTCAATGAATAAAACTCTGAGTGTCGACACTGTTATCTCAGCCCTTCAAGAAAAGGCTATGAGAAAGCTTAACGTCGACATGAGGATATCTTCAGAGGCATTGTTTACAGGGGGTAGGAATTCTGAATAAGGTACAAGTTCTTCAGGTTCTAGATCCAAATCCAAGGGCAAAGGCAAATGAAAGGTAAAGTGCTGGAATTGTGAGAAGGAAGGACATGTGAAGAAGGATTGTGAAAATTCTAAATCGAAGAGAGAAGATTCTGAGGCTTCATATAGGGAGGTCAATGTTGTCACGTCAGATGGATCGAGTAGATGTGGCGTAATGTTTTGTCTGTGTCTACGATCAGACGGCCATACGATGATCCTAAGGGCGAGTGGATGCTAAACACATGATCATTGTTTCACATGACTCCTCATCAGAGTTGGTTCAACAGCTACAGGGAGTGCGATGGTGGACAAGTATTTATGGGCAACGTTATTACCTGTAATGTTGTGGCTGTTGGTTCGGTGCGCATCAAGATGTTTGATGGGGTGAAGCATATCTTGACTGATGTCAGGCACGTTCCTGATTTGAAGCAGAATCTAATTTCTCTTAGTGTACTTGAGGTAAAATGATGCAAGTACATAGGTATTGATGGTGCTCTTACGGTATCTAAGGGGGCATGGGTAATCATGAAAGTGCAACGACTTGGTAACTTGTACAGGTTGATCGGGAGCACTTCAAAAGGTGAAGCTGCAGCGGATGTAGCGGATTCCACTTCTACACATGTGTGGCATGTTGGGCATGACCATATGAGCAGGTAGGGCAGGAAGGCTGAGACGTGCGGACAGGAATACAGAGCAGGTGGAGCAGCCACCTGTAAGAAGAATCACACGACATGATCGTATGATATCGGCGAGGTACATGGACGACGCCAATACCGCAGGGGATTCATCATTTATTCAGATGGCTCTAGGTGAGCTTAGTGTTGAGAAGTGAAAGGTGACTATGGGCGATGTGATGGATTCGTAATACCAGACCGACATATGAGAGCTGGTGGAGCTTCCAGTAGGCCGGAGAGCGGTTGGATGCACGTGGATCTTCAGGAGGATATAACATAGATATATGACGAGGTTGGTAGCGAAGGGTTATGCTCAGAGAAAAGGGATCGACTTCTCATAGATATTCGCGTCGACGATATAACAGGTGTCTATTAGATCCGTGATTGGCGCTGGTTGGCCAATTTGATATTGAGCTGGAAGGATGGATGTGGAATCTGCACTTCTGTATAGAAAATTAGAAGAACATATCTACATGAAGCAACCAAAGCAGTTTGAAGTTAAAAGGGCTGAGAAAAGACTTTGCAGGAGGTCATAGTATGACCTGTCACCTAGGCAGTGGTTTGATTCCTTCATGGTGAGTCAGGAATTGATGACATATAGATCACCAATTATGACATGTCTGAAATCAATGTACTGAAGACTCGGTTAAGTGGGACATTCAGGATGAAGGATCGGGGGCTGCAAAGATGGTTCTCGGCATTGAGACTTGAAGAGGAGTAGGCTTTGGTTATCTCAGGTAGAATACCTTGGGCAGGTATTGGTCAAGGAGGTGATGGACCATGTAAAGCCGGAGAGCGTTCCCTACGCGTCTCTCCTCAAGTTTTCCTCAGGACATATCCCAAAACAGATGAAGAAAAGCAGGATATCTCATGAGCCTTATTCGAATGCGGTTGGCAGTGTATGCCATGATCTGGATTAGACCGATTATTTCACAGGCTATCAGTGTTGTGAGCAAGTACCCCGGTAAGCAATATTGGGTAGCGGTGAGATGGTAAGAAGACTACGTCTTTTCTTTTGAGAAGACAGGAGCAAAGGTGGTTGAGCACGTGGATTTTGATCCGGCATACATGCTCACCTAGATCGTTCCTGTAGAGAAGTTCAAGTTTTGTATAACTTCTCTGGGCTTGGTGATAGCATAAAAGAGGGACGGAGTGTGCACAAGAAGCTATGATGCAGAGATACGAGAAGAGGGCAGCAAGATACACAATTAAAGATTGAAGACTTGGTGGAGATTGTTGTCAGAATTTTAAAAGTCTTCAATGTTTGGGCCTGCTCGACCGGTCGAGAGGCTGGCTCGACTAGTCGAGGGTCCACTCGACCGGTTGAGCACCACTCAACTCAAAGTCTAGCGTGTTATCTATTTGGGTGTCCAGGGCACTCGACTGGTTGAGAGGATGGCTCGACTGGTCGAGAGGATGGCTCGACCGGTCGAGGCCTCAGCTTAACTAGTCGAGGCCTCAGCTCGACTAGTCGAGGCCTCAGCTCGACTAGTCGAGGTTACGTAGATTCTTGCACGGATTTGGTGCGGACTACGTAAATTTGAGGCGGTTTCGTAAGGGTGCGAAAGGGAAGTTTCCTAAACTATAAATAGGGGTCCCTAGGGCTATTTTAAGGGATTCTAAGGTTTCTAATGGGGTTCCAAGGGGTCCTAAAAGGGTTTTAGGGTTTTTAAAGGGTGTAGCAAGGGTGAGATTCGAGGTTGTTCGAATCGAGTAAATCCTCTCTCTTGTAATTTCTATTTCATAGTAGATTTCTGTCGCTTTGTGCCATGGTTTTTTTCCGAAAAGGTTTTCCACGTTAAATCTGTGTGTTCTCTTGTGTGTGCTTGGTGCCATTGGATTGTTATCCTAGATCTAGATTTGTATGATTCTGCAGGCCAAAATCCCAACAATAGGTGTGTGAGCATGAGAGATTTGCTTGTGATATTGATTGTTGCCATCTCAGTCGTCCATGGGTGGGCCCAAGTCCATCATAGGGTGGGAGGTGACCGTGGGTGGGACCTGTCCTCTAATATATGTTGGTGATTGGTCATCTGTAAAGGTTATCAGTGTTGAAGACAACATCTTCATGCACACACACAAGCTCTCTCTCTCTCTCTCTCTCTCTCTCAGGCCAAGTTTACACTGGTATATTTTGGTCCATCACAAGCTTGGGCCAGATTTGGGCTTAGGTGGAACAATACAGGTTGAGTTTGGACATAGCATGGCTGACCCTAACTTAGACAATTGACACCCTTAATAATTGATGTGGGCACAACCCGAACTTGACTCTAGACCAAGGTTTAATTCAAGGATGGACCATTCCTCTTTGCAATCAAGCGAAAGAATATTAGAAAAATATTTATTTTTATCAATGATTGAGAATTATAAAATAATTATGGCATTCTATACAATCAACATAATTCAAATTCGACTTCAAACTTGAGGCTAATCATAAATTCAAATTCAAGCTCAAGGCCAATTCACTCCCTACAACCAAGGCCAACAACTCTTTTGGTAATTGGACTACTATTTAAAATCAAAATTTAAAGAAACTAATTTATTTAGATCTTAAGTGAGGCTGCAGCTTTGCTTACTCTGTTAACATGGATGCATGGTTTGACCTACTAGTTAATCATGGATCCTAATATTCCCCATCCCTTGAGTAGCGACCTCGTCCTCAAAGTTTACATTGAAAAGCGACCTCGTCCTCAAAGTTGACATTGAAAAATTGCTGCAAAAGATGATCTTGATTGATCAATGGAGCATCTTCAAGAGAAAGGTTGTTTCATTGCACTAACAGTTCTTTGATTTTGTCTTGCCCTTGATGAGACCAACAATGATCTAAAATCGCTTTTAGAATAGGGTCGAACATTCCTATATCAGATAGTACTGGAAGAGTGTGGTTAATTGTGACATGTGACCCACAAATTTCTTCAAAATAGAAACATGGGAGATAGGATGTAGAGCAGCCAATCCAATTTCTGGTTGGATCTTTGAAGGAAAGAAGATTGATGGTATAGTTGCAATCTTAGAAAAACTGTCCCAACACTTTAAACGAATGCTCCCATTTGTGCCATTCATGTTGACTTTCATATGATTTGGCACCATTCTAATATTCTCCTTAGGTTCATGGAGAATGGAATCCCTATCTTGAAGCTTGCGATTGAACATATCGACCAAGGTAGCGCTTGGAACATAGGATAAAAGAGGAGGTGGTCGCCGCCCTTAGACGGCTTTAAATGGAGTCATGCTGGTGGTAGAATGAAATGAAGTATTATAACTCCATTCAGCCCATGAGAGCCATTTGGCCCACCATTTGGGTTGGTAACTCACATAATACCATAAATAAGTTTTTTTTAAATGATTTAGTACTTCCATTTGGCCATCCGTTTCTTACTCTCATGTGTAAGAGTTAGTATTGCCAATGTTGCCACTAGAGATCACTATCATATGGTACCCCATGGGCCCCATGGTGGGATGATCAAAGCCATCCATCATTTGGGCATGAGTGGTGTGAAATTAGGTAGTGGCTTAGATGAGTTGATCTGTCAGGGCATGTACTAGCAAATGGTAAGAGACCATTTGCTAGTAAATTTTTTTTGGTATATTGCCACGGATCTTGGTGTACTTTTAGCTACAAATATTATTGGTAGTTATATGTCTCATTTGCTACAGAAGATATAGCTACGGCTTTAATCCGTAGCTATTGATTCTATAGCTACGGATATAATCCGTAGCTATTTCGTTCAAACATGGCTACAGTACTACTGATTATAACCGTAGCTGTATTTTTAAGCTACGACTTTAATCCATAGTGTTTTGCCCTTTTGTGGTAATTAATTCACACCAATACTCACTAAAGAATGCAGAATCACGAACGCATACAATAGACTGCAACATGCCATGGATATTTATCACATCTCTTACAAATGTTTTAGCGGCGACATGTGCATTGTATGGATGCAATAAACTATTAAACTGGACATTTTGAAAGCCGATCAACAACCACCAATGTGGATGTCGTCTTACCATTGGATGTGGGAAGTCCATCAATGAAAACCATGGAGATATATTTCCAAACTCAATCTGGAATCGGAAGCAGTTGGAGAAGTCCTGCTAATGCGATCATTTCATACTTGTTTCTTTTGGCAAACTTCACATTGAGCTATAAATCTGTTAACATCTGAGTTAGGCTCATTTTAATAGAAATTTTGAAACAGTCATTTATACATGTGAAAGTATCCCGGATAGCTCGATGTTAGTGTTGAATAAAAATATCGCAATAAGGAACTCTTAAAAATGGATTAAGAAAGAATAACGCAACATCCTTTATAAAGAAACTGTTGATTTTAGACTTATGATCTAGTAATGCTATAGGATTAACACATAATTACTTGAATTAATTTCTTCACTTTCAGTAGCCTCTTTTTGCATATCAGCCCATATATCGAGCCATAGTGGAGATAACAAAAGATTGGCCATCTTCATGTTCTCGACACAACGCATCTACCACCCAACAAAAGGTAGACTATCTCATAATCATACCCCAATAACTTGGATACCTACTTTTGTTGTTCCAATGTTGTCATTCTTTGATCTAGGAAGAATTCGAGGCTCTTTTGATTGGTTAGAATTTTAAATGGACAATTGTTCACTCCCCAAGTATAAGGTTGTGATGTAGCAATAAACTCGGTGAGACTGAGGTCGAATCCACAGGGACTGAAACCTGTACATAATCTGAAATTAAGTAGAACTAAAACTAGACTAAGATAAAATCTAATTCAAGTAAAAGGAAGGGAATAATTGTGAATAGGGTGCCATGGATCCACTTGTAGCAATTAGGAAGTTACTTAGTAATGATTCAAGGACACAACTAAAATCAGAGTCCTATCTTATCCAGTGGGTAAGAAGAGATTTGTCAGATCTCTGAACTTCTCATGGGCCTAATCATCAATAGATAAGAATGACGAAGATTTGGAAGTGATTCTGTCACCTAACCATGCCCAGGAGACTATGGCAAACAACAACAATTTACCAATCTCACATTAAATCACAAGAGAATTGTGAAAGTTAGGAAGGGTTCCGTCACCCTACCATGCCCATGGGACGAAGGTGAACAACGGGTCTTACTAATTTCATAATCTAAATAATAAAAAATATACTTAAAGCTATCGCAGATCCATTGTAATTTAAGTTACAACAAACCATTAAAAACTAAAAGTATACCTTCATAATTAAACCAGAATCCATAAGAGATAAAACATGAATCGCCCTGGCTAAGAGGTTTAGCCCAACATGATTAGGCTAATTCTCTTAAACAAAAATATTAAAAAAATAAAATAAAAAGAAAGACAAACTCTAACTATCTCTCTCTTGTGCAGACGGTCCAAGACTTGGATTGAATCCCCTTTTCTCTCTTCTCTCTTGTCTCTTTATAGCCATGAAAGGGCGGTGGAGAGGAGTCCATAGAGAAGTCGGTCGGTGGAGTGCGTAAGGATCTACGCACTCCTTTCGCAGCCACGCGTAGTAACACAACACAGATTTAAAAACTGCCTGAACAGCCAGCGTTTGTGATTGGATTTCCAGAGTGTGACTTATTGATGTGGATCGTGGCTCCCCTCTCTCTTTTTTGAACGGTTCAGATTGATGAGCCGATCGCTGCCATGGTCGTACAACGACCCAGATTGTCTAGGTTTCACGGACGCTGTCATTGCGTAACATACGCGGAAAAGCTGATTTTGCGTTAACTGTGGGGCCATGAGCTATGGTGGACGGTTCAAATCAACCATTTAGATGGCTATGGTGGGCCACAATGCATTTGACAATCTGACCGTATCAAACTGTTGAGGCATCGTAACATTGGCACATATTGGTAATAGCATTAGGTGGGGTCTATTGTGATGTTTGGTGAGCAATCCACTCTGTTCACCATCTTTGTCCCACTATGTTATGACACGGGGTAAAAGATGAGGAAGTTTTGTAAATCAGGTGGGCCGCACCATCTAAATAAATGAAAATTACCCCTCACCATTAAATCTATTGAACAGTAGCATGCATGGTTATAGCTCTCTTTACATATTTGCCATCAATTCCTCAATCATCTTCCGATGTCTGTTATATCAAAGTGCACTGTCCAAATTATTTAAAATTTGGCGAGTATTATCCATTTTTCATGCTCTTTCCATCGGTCCAGTTTGGGTCCCGGTCTCTCAAGGATGGCCAAGATGCTTTCTTAATGGTTATTGTCTGATCTTGCCCATCGGGTCACTTATACACTGATCCAATGGCTGAATTTTAATGTGTACGGTTAATTTATGGTTCTCAGGTCAAATATAAAGTTTTAAGATGAACGGATGGTAACAACCTTGTGATCTTACATTCTGGATGATTTTTAGGCTTGTTTAATGTAAGTGACGTGATTTTTTCGGATATCTGATGTGTAAATTCTTCGATCTCAGTCCTCTGGGGTCCGTCCCTTGCCTTGGTGACTTCAGAGCATCAAATCCATGCTTTTAGTACCCCTTTTCAGTCCAGGCTCCTAAATACACGTTGCAACACAAGCACGATTAAAACAGGCCGTTAAGCATTATCATGTACGCAAAATCATGT
The DNA here is from genome assembly GCF_029962835.1 of Magnolia sinica. Classification (NCBI taxonomy): domain Eukaryota; kingdom Viridiplantae; phylum Streptophyta; class Magnoliopsida; order Magnoliales; family Magnoliaceae; genus Magnolia; species Magnolia sinica. Next base: position 556,866 of record NC_080586.1, read on the forward strand.
GACAATTGGGGTCTAATATGCAATATTTGACCCTCAACAACAATCCATCAAATAGAGATGTCACTTAGTGACCACTTAGATGATCACAATCATCTCTTTCTAGTAGTCTTAAAAAATTAAAATCTGCCTCAAAAGTGCCTTATTAAAGAAAGAGATTGATCGTAACTATTGCATAAGCACAACCTCGATACCTCTGTATTTCAAGTATGAATGTATGATAAAAATCAAGCATGATAAAAGGGGTGTGGTGGTCATTGCACTTTTAAGAATTTAAAATGCTAATTCCACTTCTTCCATCCAATGAGATTGATCCTTATATAACATGGTGGCAAGTGAGCAACCAACTTGCCATAATCCCGATTGGTAGTAACTTGTCGATCCCAAAAATCCATGGAGAGCCCTGATAGTGGATGGTTTTGGTAGACCATTTAAGATTCTCTCTCTCTCTCTCTCTCTCTCTCTCTCTCTCTCTCTTTTCTTTTTCACACTCTTCCTTTTGTTTTTTCTTCTTTCTTTAAAGATGCTAAGACATTCCTCTATAACCTTGCTTATGCAATTTTCCACACAGAAATTATTGATTATTAGAGAGAAATTGCCAACAATCCTGGTTCCAAATGTTGGGGGACCGTGGAAGCACACAAAGAAGAATCTAGGATAGTAATCCAATAGCACCAAACAAACACAGAGAATCAACAACTTAAGGTGGAAAAATCCTTTTGGGAAAAAATCACGACACAAAGCGACAGATAATCACTATGAAAACAGAAATTACAAAGAGAAAGAGCTTACCAATTCGAATAACCTCGAATCTCCCCCTTGCTACACCCTTTGAAACCCTATGACGATTTAGAAAAACACTTAGAATACCTTCCAAGTCTGTTTATACTCATATATATAACCTTGGAAAGAATCTCAAACAAAATTGGAAACAAATCCAGCAAATTTGCAGCTTTGTGAAAAATCTGCACGATGCCATCGAACACTTATAGATGACATCGAAACTAATCCTTCAATGGCATCGAACTAACACCTCAACTGTCTATAAACAAAACATGATTTTTCAAAAATTCTCGATGGCATTAAACACTCATTGATAGCATTGAAAAGGTGCCCAATTAGTCTGGCAACCAACTGAAGAAAATTCAGAAAATATTGATGAAATCGAGAAATGTTCGATGCCATCGAAGGTGACATCAAACAGTCCATCAATGGCATCGACAGACCCTGTATTTGACTCGATTTAAGATATCAAATACAATACCAAACACGCATATTGCAACTCATTTTCTAAGCCGAATCACCTACATGGCAGCCTGAACATTCTGAACCATGAACGTGCCCGAGCACTATGTAATACAAATAAGTGGCATTCATAAGGATAGACCATCACCTAACTTCCAATCTTATTACGGCCTGTTTAGGAGCGTGGATTTGGAACGCCCTGGATTCGGAACCCTAGGATTTGAAGCCCCCTGGATTTGAAATCCTCCCAGTGTGTTTTACACCCTGGAGGGTGGATTAACTTTCATCCGAAAGTAGCTATGTATGGTATATTTACAGGGGTTTGAATTTAATTACTAAATCAACTTTAATATCTTTAATTAGTGGGATGTGTAAATTTTGACACAATGGTTTTGATAAGTCCACTGAAATATATGTTTTGCCCGAAAATGATGAAATTCCAAGTCTCGGATGGGCCACAAGCACAGGATCATGTTTGAGTGACTAACCAACGATTTTTAATCGTTGATTTACATGGACAATGTTTGGACGGTGCTGATTTACATGGACAATGTTTAGATGGTGCCGATCATCATTAGTGGGCCATGTGCCCAATAGAATGATAGTATAGTGACACACATGCTACACCTGCATCTATTGAAATGATTTTAGGTGTAATGCAAGTTCTTTTCGGGGATTTCAAACCCCCTCAAAGAGGGGATTTGAAAACCCTGGATTTGAAACCCCCAATTACTTTATGCTAGCAAACAACTAGGGAATTTGAAACCCCCTTAAATCCCCCCAAATCCACGGTACCAAAGGACCCTTTAAGATTCGTCACTTTAGGACTACCAAATGCTTGATGTCCATTTGGGTTGTAGGTGTAGCCAAACCCACAGAAAGAAACAACAGAAAAAGAGCTCCAGTCTATCACCACAAACTTGGCATACACGTAACATTAATCTATATACTGTATGGATCAAGAGTCACGTGGCACAAAGGTAAATCAATCTGAATTGAATGAACGTGAGCCTTACAGATGATGGAATACATGCTCTGACATATGCTCCCACCGTAAACCTGGGCCTTGCATGCACACCTATTTAAATAAATTAAAACAGTACCTTCCCATTATAATTGAGGACCTTACGTGTGCATCAATCTAAAACGTATGTTTTAATGTGCAAGCCATGTGCATTTTACTAGTTTTCTTTTCTTTTCTTTTCTTTTTTTATTTAAAAGAGAGAGGGGTTAGCAATCACCTTCCAACAAGGTTCTGCATAGGGGTTGGCAATGGGCTGGGCTTCTCATTCAACCGTATATGCATATGTAAATTAAGTGGGCTCAAGGTTAGGCAATATACATCTTGAATGCATGGGTTGCCTGACTGAGGATTGGAAATGGAATGATATATTTGTATAACATAACCATGCACATATATATACACTTGGGTCGGGCTAAAATGACTTGACCCTAAGACCATTCCGAATATTTGATCAGACCATCCATGCCAAGCCCAAGTCAGGCCTAAAAGATCCAAGCTTTATCCAAATTGGGTCAGGCTCATTGATCCAGATGGTGTGGCCCATTCTCCCCCTTAGTTCTGTCAACGCTTCTGTTTGATAGATGTGCATATCTACAACTGTATATATACCCTACCTATCCTTATAGCTTTAAACTTAATTATAGTGAAACAGGGATATTAATACACTTAAGAATACTATAGATATCCCCCAGGACAACTGCTTATTATGCAATTGGTACAACCACCCACGGCCTGACCTACATCCGAATATATGGACCGTTGATCAATATTTTTAGATGATTCAATTCTCTTACACGTGTCACCTACCTAATGCACAACCTATATATTTTGGGAATAAATGGTATAAAATCACGAAGTTCTCTCCGAGAACATGGAAAACTTGCACAGGTGAATATCAGAGATGTGCATGGATGGGATCCATCGTGAAGATGACCAGATAGAAAATTAGTCTGGTACACGTAAGGTTGCCAATGGCTACAGAGTCACCAGGGACAGCACTGTTGCAATTCACAGAAATGCTAATCTTCGATGTGAACATGCAGAACACATGTGGAAATAGCACACGTGCATGCAATCTGAAGCAAGCAACTAATCAAGCAGGCAGACTCGACCATCGATGTGATTTTGCTATTAAGCTGGGCTCCATCCAGAGACTTAACTCACCAGCTCGAACCTCACTATATATCAGCACCTTTCAGAATCTGGGTTTTTGAGCCAGATTTGAAACGTTTGGCTTGACCAATTAAAAGATACCGGTCCAAGCCCAGGCCCAGTCTACCGACAACCCCCTGTCTCTGTGTGCCTTACCTGGGCCAGAGAGAGAAGCCCAAGCTTCAAAAAGGCTCTGACGGATTTTGATTTGCAAGCCCAAGACCAACCCGGTAGAATTTATTGGAGCCCCATGGGGGTTTAGGGTTAGTCAGATTTCCATTCCACTCTCTATTCACAAAATCACTCAATGTTTAAATTTTATATTTTTTTAAAAAAGGGACAATCTTGAAATAAGACATTGAAAGAACAATCAAGGAATATATCATTGTATCCAAGAGATGAAAGCACAATCATTTATTGGTGCATGCCTGCAAATGAACATTCATTTATTGCAAAAGAGAAATCTCTAGTTTCTGGTGTGAAAAATAAAGATAGTCACTTTGAAGTAGGGTCACATATGTTATCATACCTAAAATAGAAAGGGAAATCATACCAATGTTCGAATTCCATTTTTAAGCCATTATGATTTTATTTTTCAATTTATCAAGATGCCGACGGTTATGATATACAGTACTGCAAGTTGGACACGGATTGCATACTGACATGGCGAATGGAGACATTGCTACTGGATGGTGCTCATAGGGTCCTACCATGATTTATGTATTTTATCCATGCTGTTCCATCCATTTTGGATAATTATTTTAGGGAATGAGGCAAAAAATAGACAGATACATCATACATATCTCAGATGGACCACCACAGGAAAACAGTTGTGATTAAACATCAATCATTAAAATTTTCCTAAGGCCTGCATTAATGTTTATTTGCCATCCAATCTGTTGATAATGTTACACAAACTTGGATGAAGGGAAAACACAAATAGGTTTGGTGGGCCAAGTTTTTAATGGTGGGTGCTCAATCACTTCTTCCTATGCCCTGGATCTACCTCATTTTAAGCTCATGCTCTAAAATAGGCTAGCAAAATGGATGGACAGCGTAGATAAAATATATAAATCATGGTGGTGGGCCTCCACATACCACTGTCGAGTAGAGAGTGGCTAATGGCTGCCATCAGCGCCCATGCACACATTCCTCAACAACCTTGGAATCTACTAGAAAGAGGTGATTAGCTAATGAGATGAGCACATGCATTGAAGTGATTTTGAACAAGAACATCCACAAGAAAGTTAATGTCAAAGGTCATGCTGTGGATATACACAATGAGCGGTCGAAATTTTGATGGGCCCAGTGACCACATTGGACGACATCCAATACTGCAATGAAAAGTCACGGGGTCGGGTCTCTTTTCACTTGATATAAAGTAAAGAGAGTCAAAAAAATCCCTCTTTTCCTCCCTTTCCAGATTCTTTTTTTTTATTGTATACATGAGGCCTTCCTTATTGATTGGACGAAGGAGAATATCGGATGTCATGGTCTTTTAAAGCAAGTGGGCCTCCTTAAAGGGGCTTCATTATTAGAGATAATCATAAAGCAGGTGATGGTGTCTCCTGGACCACCAAGGTCGGTGGATTCCTGACTGTGGGGCTTACTATGATGTATTTGTCTTATATTCATGTCACATCTATTTTGCCAACTCATTTTAGGGCACAAGTCTAAAAAGACGATAGATCCAAATCTCAAGTAGACCACACCACAGGATCTCAAGTAGACCACACCACAGGAAACCGTAGTGATTGAATGCCTACTACTAAAAACTTCTTGAGAGCCACCGCAAATGTTTATTTTCCATCCAATTTGTTGATAAGGTTACAAGGACCATGATGAAGGGACTACATAAATATTAACTTGATCAAGACTTCTTGTAAGGTGGCCCACAAGAAGTTCCTTGACGCAGGAATGAACATGATGAGGTCGATCATCGTCTTTCTCAAGGATAACTACTTCAAATCTACGGAGATTTTTTGGCATGGCTAAGACTTCTCGAATCCATGAGGAAAAGAAATAGAAATAATTTTAAAATACACAAAAGAAACTTGTTGATTGATTGATGAAATAAATCCTAAAATTTATAACTTATTATAAATAATAATTTTTTTATTTATAGTAAGTGTCCTATGTGATTTAACCACGTTATTCTCCTAATTTTTCTAAATACTTTTTCATGTTGGGCGACTCCTAAAGCTGAATCAATGAAGAGTTATAATCAAATTAAAACTTACTATTTATAGTAAAAATGGAATTAAACATGAATTTGGCCATTGATATGGGGGAATATCACAAATTCAGCTTGGGCAACTGCATAGTCAGGTTGGTTGGCTAAAGTAGCTCATCCTACCCCAAAATCATTCATATATATATATATATATATATATATATATATATATATATGATACGTTGAGTAACTCATTTCACGAGATATGCCTTATTTAAGGTTTTGACGGTCTTGATGACTTCTATATCTCATCAGGACTTCTCAATCCATCTTAGACATGAAAGTGTTTACGACCCACTTTACATCATTCCTAGTGGTCAGTCACCACAGTTTCCTGTGATGTGGTCCTCCTACATCACCGTGAACCCCACAGTCAGGGATATACTGACCTTTGGGAGCCGCCATAGCTGCGTCCGAATCTCCCTCTGGCCAATTATGGTCAAAGAGGCAAAAGATGGGAATATACTCTAGAATACATTCCCATCTTTTTCTTTTTTTGACACACAATCATACCCGTAGATGGATATTAAGGTAACTACTTTATTTGTGCGCATCTTAAAGAGTATGACAGTCACATGCAACCACTCCGTAATGTAAACTTCTATGCATACCTGACTAAAAGTAAACCCTCCAAGTGGTGGGACCCACTTTAGATATGGCTTGATTGAATGATCATAACGCATAACGGGCTCGACTGATTGGACCTTTGACATTTAAAAAAAAATAAAAAAAAACTGTACTGTCCATTTGATTTACACAATTCAGACAGTTTGGGCATTTGTTCAATGAATTTTTAGCTTTATCATCTAAAGTTGGAAGCCAGGTTAATGTTTGGAATCCAAGATTAGGAGGATTTGCGGAAGGTGGGTTGGCTAAATGCTTCCACTAAAAGGCTCGGTCTTCTTTTATTTTTCTCTTATTTACCAAATCTCTAGCCTTCGCGGTTATGTCCACCAAGGAGAATTGATGCAGGGATGAATGTGATGAGGTCGAAAACCGTCTTCCTCAAGGATAATTATTTTGAATCCATGGAGCTGGAGTCTTCACAAAGACTTCTCGAATTCACGAGAAAAGAAAGCAAGAAAATAGAAATAAATTATAATAAATTCGTAATTTGATAGAAAAGAAAGCAAGAAAATAAAAATAAATTCTAATAAATTCGTAATTTGATTGATGAGTGAAATAAACAAGTTCATAACCCTTTAAGTAAGGATACCAATGAGAGAAATTTCAGAATCATGCTATAACTAAAACCCTTAGAATTCACAACTTACTATAAATAGTAAACTTACCATTTATAAACGGTCGTGATGTCTACTTATTCTAAGCTCTTTTCACATTGGGCGCAACTCCTAAAGCCCAACTGATGAAGAGTTGTAATCAAACTAAAACTTACTATTTATAGTAAAAACAGAATTAAAATAGGAAAATGACCGTCGATCTAGGGGTAGTTCGCAAATCCGGCTTGTATAACCCCGTATATCGGGGTTGGGTGGCTAAAATAGCTCGTTCTACCCCAAAATCATATATTTTATGTCCAATAACTCATTCCGGATTGCGAGATACGTCGATTTAAGGTCCGACGGTCCGGATCACTTCTGTTGTTGACCGGGCCTTTTCTAATCCATCTTAGCCATGAAACTGTCAAGAATTCCGTCAGTCTGATTATTCATACACAAGAACATAGAAATTGTACACGTGACATGAGGATTGATTATCTTAATTCGCTGTCCGTACACACATGACAAGTCAGTGCATGAGTGGGACATCATCGAGTGGACCTTAAGGACTATATTGCACCGAAGAATAAGTCCGGTCCATGAAGGTGCGTGCGTGGAATATGTACGCATCTCCCTTTCTTCTAATCTACCATTTGTTTCATGCAAAAACTTTGATGCTCTGGCAAAGCATGATGGATCATACACAGGCGATAAGATATTACTTGCATAATACATGCGTGGTATACAGGCAATCTCCACTTGCAGTTGACTTACATGGATCAGGTCAAGGGTAGAACTGCAACTTGGGTTGAGTTCAATTTTTACCTGATTAACCCAACCCAACTTTAAGTCCCGCGGGTCCTCAAGTTAGGTTAGGTTTGGAAAAACTTGGGCCTGATTTGTAATTGACTGAGTTAATTGGGTTGAGATTAGACTCAATAAATTCAAGGTGGGTTAGCTTAGGTTAGAAATAATTGCATGTATTTGACTCATGTTACAGCATGTCCAATTAGGATTGACTATAAGGAATTCAGGTTTGGTTCATGTGAGAGCCCTTCAGGTGTGGTCCTCATTGTGGGGCCACCTTCATGTATGTATATTTTATATCCATGTTGTCCATCTGGTTTGCATGTCATTTTAGATCATGGGTCTTTTTTTATTTTTTTCTTTTTTCTTTTTTAATTTTATTTTTAACACCCACATACACCCCCACACACTCATGCCGTAGTGGGATTTCACCACCTATGGGTAATCGAACCCTTGACCAAGTGTTGAAACTCTAAGAGTCTACCACCGGAGCAAGTCTAAAACTGAATCAAAATCTCAGGTGGACCACACCATTGGGATGAGCCATGCTAGGCCTAAGCCTTGCCCAACACTTAAGGTTGAAGACGTACCTTCTCCCAACCATACATGCCTAAATGAAGTCAACAGTCTACATTTAAGATACATTGGTTGCCTAGTTAAGTATTAGAATGGTATATTTGTAGAATTAAGTAAAGTACTTTAGGAGTGAAATTGAGCGGGATAAAATGTTTTACATGAGCTGAATCCCGGTCCCATTTCCAAAAATTGATCAGGCCATGCATGCCACTCCGAAGCCCCCAGTTCTACAGACAAAACTATTAATTAGGTCCAAGCTCAGTCCATAGGCCTCTTTGGGTCGGGTAACCAGTGACCCTCAGAAAGTAGGGTTGAAGTATCTTGTGATACCAACATGTAATGCCGGATACGCAACCGTTTTGGTAACCAACATCATGGAAAAGTCCCACCAATAACGCCACGATTCACAAGTTAAGATAGCTTATTAGAGGGAGATGAGCATTTACAAATGTTTTTAGACTATTTTTAAGCAAAAACCAGGCATATTGTCCATACAACAGATACCTGATATGCTTGAATGGCTCAAGCTCACAGTCTCTCAGTGTACAACTTCTACACAAACAGTCCAACATTAATTTTTAAAGAGAGACGCAATGAATATTTTAGAAAGAGTATTAATAAAAATAGCATTCTCCAGTAGGCCGGTCGAACATTGGTAGAAAATGCTTATTCTACAGCTTAGCTAATGGGCCCCACTGTGGTTTGTGCACGGAATCCAACCTGCCCTGTTCCAGGAAGATAGTGGGGTACACGCCAAAAATAAGGACGATAAAACATCACATGGGGACTGCCATGTGAATTTGGAAGTTTTTAGGCAGATGTCAGTTATCGTGTGGTCCCGCCCAACTATTGACTGTATAAACCTGACTTTTAGGGCATTGCATTATCATGGTGCGGCTAATTTTCTGTGCCTGTTGGATATAAAAAACACAATAATGGACCAAGACTGACAAACGAGTAAGGTGAATGAGAGCTGCAGAGGAAAAAAATATATCTTATGGTAGTTTCTTGTGGATCCTCAGGTTTCTTTTTTTAATGTGGGGAAATGATTTAATGGTCATGAAATCCACTCTGTCCATTAGGACACTATGCTGTCTTCGTCGTCTACCAAAAAAATCAGGCTGATTGAACACTTGGGTAGGCACTCAAAAAACTTATTACAAAACCTCTAAATTCTCATGCTGCGTTGGCATGCCTGAGCTTTGGAATATTGTGTTTCCAATGACGTGGCTCACTTGAGATTTTGATTATTATGTTTTTGGGTTCATTTGGTGAGCACAAGGCAGGCTCATGATCTCTCTCTCTCACTCTCTCTCTCTCTCTACCAGTGAATCCTAGGAAAAAACATACTCCCAAAAACTTGGTTAAAATCGTTTATACTTGATAGAATGAAGGATCATAGCCCATACAAGTGATTCAAATTAGGAGTTGTTTCTCAACATATATTCATTAATTTTAATGGACTGCTTTCTTGGGGAACCATGCGGAAGCACACAGAGATGAATCAAGTAAAGTACTATCAATCACACAAATAAGTCCAAACAAAAACAACCTAAATTTTACGTATGAAAAACCCTTTAAAGAAAAAACCACAGCTTAAAACGACGATAATACATTATGAAAATAGAAATTACAAGGGATAGAGATTACCAATCTAAACAAGCCTCAAATCTACTCCTTAAGCCCAATTGATGCCTTTAAAATCCTTAGGAATGAATTTAGAAAACCTATAACACATCTCTTACTACTCAAATTGATGTAGAGCGGGTCGCGGACAGTTTCATGGCCAAGATGGATCAGAAAAGGCCCGGTCGACGACAGAAGTGATCCGGACCATCGGACCTTAGATCGGGCGTATCTCGCAATCCGGAAGGAGTTAGCTGACGTAAAATATATGATTTTGGGGTAGAACGAGCTACTTTAGCCAACCAACCCGCTACGCCGGGTTGCGCCGCCCGGAATTGCGAAAAACCCCTTGATTGACGGTCGTTTCCCTGTTTTAATTTCGTTTTTACTATAAATAGTAAGTTTTAGTTTGATTGTAACTCTTCATCCGTTGGGCTTTAGGAGTTGCGCCCAACGTGAAAAGAGCTTAGAATAATTAGGGGAACGGTTTGGTGAAGCCAAATAGGACACTTACTATTTTTGGCCGAAAACCTTGCGCACTAGTAGACATCACGACCGTCTATAAATAGTAAGTTTACTATTTATAGTAAGTCGCGGATTCTAGGAGTTTGAGTTGTAGTTTGATTATGATTTCTTTCCCATTGCTTGATACCCTTATTTAAAGGGTTGTAAACTCGATTTTAATGATTCATCAATCAATTTCAAATTTATTAGAATTTATTTCTATTTTCTGCTTTCTTTCCTCGTGGATTCGAGAAGTCTCTGTGAGGAGTCCAGAGAAGTTCCGTGGATTCGGAATAGTTATCCTCTTGAGGAAGACGGTGCTCGACCTCACGTCCTCCCCTGCGTCAGTTTGGTATCAAAGCGAGGTTTCTCCTCGGATTGATGGCTTCTAACGACGGGTCGGGCAACAATCCCATGGGCGGTGCTCCAGGGAATTTACCTTTAACGGCGGCAGCTTTCGAAGTAGCGCAACGAGAGAATCGGCAAGCCATGCAAGGGCTGCAGGCTTCCATCGACCGCATAGCGGATCTCTTGGCGGAAAACCTAAGGCAACTCCGTGTTCCTGGTGTCAATCCTCCACCCCAAATTAATCGCCCTGATCGCAGGATAGTACCGACAGTGCATCCAAGGGTCATTCCTGAGGAAGGGGGCTCCAGTGAGGAGGAAATCGACGATATACTCTTCCAACACCCCAGACATGGCGGCGATCGAGTAGATCGAACGGATCGAGAATTCAAGATGAGGGTTGATATTCCTAGCTTCAATGGCCAATTACACATTGAGGATTTCCTCGATTGGCTTTCTGAAGTTGAGCGATTTTTTGACTACATGGACATCCCTGAAGTAAAGAAGGTCAAGCTTGTGGCCTACAAGTTGAAAGGAGGAGCTTCGGCTTGGTGGGAACAACTGCAACTCGCGCGAACCAGGCAGACGAAAGCACCAATCCGCACCTGGCAGCGGATGAAGCAGCTACTACGTGCCCGATTCCTCCCTAGCGATTACGATCAGGTATTATTCCAACAATACCAAAATTGTCGACAGGGTAGTCGGTCGGTGAGAGAATACGCAGAAGAATTTTACCGCCTGGCGGCGCGTAACGATTTGGTCGAGACTGAATCGCAGCAAGTCGCCCGATTCAACGGTGGATTGCGTATGGCTATCCAGGATCGGGTCCAGATGCAGTCTGTCTGGACGATGAATGATGCGATCAAGTTGGCTACTCGTGCAGAAGTGCAACTTGAACGTCCTAACACACGGACCTATCCTACTGCAAGGATTCCTGTGGCAGGTCTGCCCCAGGGAACTGCACAACCTAAGGGGAAGGAGCCCGTAGGAGCACGCACTCAACCTCCTACGTTTGAGAACCGAGATCAGGGAAGTGGGCAAGCTAGACCCCAAAGGGGCGTATCGACTGCTGCTGGTCCAAGTAGAATCCCGAACCCCTATGCTCGGCCAAGGCCCGATAATTGTTATCGTTGTGGCCAACCGGGCCACCTATCAAATACTTGTCCCCAGCGAAAAGTGGCAAACCTTGCCATCAATGATGGTAGTGCTGATAACGCTTATGAAGATCCAGATATTGAAGAACAGGAGCATTCCACCGTGGACGAGGCAGATGATTCAGGTTGAATTCAGGAAGATCACGGCGAGTCGCTTGTCGTGAGGCGACTATTATATGCGCCAAGAAAAGAAGTGCATCCACGGCATAACATCTTCCGCACTAGGTGTACGGTGAATCGAAAGGTTTGCGACGTGATCATTGATAGTGGGAGTAGCGAGAACATCGTCTCCAAGGTCATGGTGGAAAAATTACAATTGAAAACGGAGCGTCATCCCTCTCCATATACAATCGGTTGGATCAAGAAGGTCGGCGAAATAAAGGTAACCGAACGGTGCACCATATCCTTTTCAATTGGCAAACATTATAAGGATGAAGTAGTATGCGATGTGGTCGACATGGAAGCATGTCACATACTACTCGGCCGGCCCGCAATCTGACCGTGATGCCACTCATAAAGGGCGAGATAATATATATATCTTCGTCAAGGACGGCCGAAAGACCATATTGGCCCCTATGGATCCAGAGGGACCACCTGAAACTTCTAAAGTGGAGGGCCGTTTTCTCTTAACCATACGGGACTTCGTGGAAGAATCAAAGGAAACAGGACAGACTTATGCATTAATTGTAAAAGGGGAAGAACTCGAGCCTACCAACATTCCTGAAATACTAAGGCCCCTGCTACATGAATTCAAAGAAATCGCCCGATGACCTTCCTGATGGGTTACCCCCATGCGGGATATCCAACACCATATCGACTTTGTCCCTGGGTCCAGTTTACCGAATCGTCCCCATTATCGAATGAGTCCGAATGAGTGCGAGATTCTGCAGGGACAAGTAGAGGAGTTGATCCGTAAGGGTCTTATTCGGGAGAGCATGAGTCCATGTGCTGTACCAGCTCTATTAACTCCAAAGAAAGATGGGAGTTGGCGCATGTGTGTCGATAGCCGAGCCATCAACAAAATCACCATAAAATACAGGTTTCCTATACCACGGTTGGATGATATGCTGGAATACTAGAGGGCGCAAAAATATTCTCTAAATTGGACCTAAGGAGCGGCTATCATCAGATTCGAATACGGTCGAGTGATGAGTGGAAAACGGCCTTTAAGACTAAGGAAGGATTATACGAATGGATGGTCATGCCCTTCGGGCTTTCGAATGTGCCTAGCACATTTATGAGATTGATGAACCAAGTTCTGAAACCTTTCATTGAGCGGTTCGTTGTAGTTTATTTCGATGATATTTTGATATACAGTCAAGACAAAACCACCCATATGGAACACCTCAAGAAGGTCCTTCAAGTGCTCAGTAAAAATAAACTGTATCTCAATTTTAAAAGTGCAGTTTCATGACTGATGGCTTATTGTTCCTGGGTTTTGTTGTAACATCCACGGGCATTCGAGTGGATGAGGAAAAGGTGAAGGCAATCAGAGAATGGCCGATTCTCACAAATATTCACGAAGTGCGAAGTTTTCATGGACTGGCGACATTTTATCGTCGGTTCGTGAAAAATTTCAATACCATTGTGTCACAAATCACAGATTGCAAGAAGAAATGGCAGTTTCAGTGGACTGACGAAGCCGACAGGAGCTTTTCCGAAATCAAGCGCAGATTATCCACAACCCTGATTCTTGTACTTCCCAACTTCGACAAACTGATTGAAGTTGAATGTGATACCTTATATGTCGGAATTGGAGGAGTTTTGTCTCAAGAAGGCAAGTCGGTAGCCTTCTACAGTGAAAAACTTAGCGATGCATGCAAGAAGTGGTCTATATATGAGATCGAGTTATACGCGATGGTCTAGGCACTGCGACACTGGCGACATTATTTGATTCAAAGGAAATTCATACTTTACATAGACCATCAAACTCTCAAATTCATTAATAGTCATGCTAACATTAACCGTGTGCATGCTAGATGGATCTTGTTTTTACAGGAATTCACATTCATACTAAAACATAAGTCAGGGCAACAGAACAAAGTAACCGATGCACTGAGTCACCGTGCAACTTTGTTAGTCACTATGAGCAATGAGGTTGTCGGGTTCGAGCGCCTCAAAGACATATATGCCGATGACGACGACTTCAAGGACGCATGGGTTAGATGCCAAGAAGGTCACCCCGATGACTTACATATGCAAGACGGGTTCCTTTTCAAGGGAAATCGATTGTGCATCCCAAACAGTTCGCTAAGGGAACAGATAATCCAAGAGCTACATGGAGGTGGCCTCAGTGGACACCTTGGCGAGACAAGACGCGAGCTCTTGTGGAAGAACGGTACTACCGCAATTGGTACGTGATGTGGGAAAGGCGGTCAATGTTGTTATATTTGTCGGACCTCTAAGGGGCAATCTCATAATACTGGGCCTTTACACTCAGTTACCCGTGCCTGGCGGCCCTTGGGAGGATTTATCTATGGACTTCGTGCTTGGTCTCCCACGAACACAACGTGGCATGGATTCGGTGTTCGTGGTAGTAGATCGTTTCTCCAAGATGGCGCACTTTATTCCATGCAAGAAGACTCTCGATGCAACACACGTGGCGAATCTATTCTTCAGAGAAATTGTGCGGCTACATGGGGTTCCTAAGACTATTACTTCGACCGTGACACGAAGTTCATAAGCCACTTTTGGCGGACTTTGTGGACTCGATTCGATACACGACTTCAATTCAGCAGCGCCTACCACCCACAGACTGACGGTCAAACCGAGGTGTGAATCGCACGTTGGGAAACCTCCTTCGATGTATTTCAGGAGAAAAACCGAAGCAGTGGGATTTGGCTTTGTCTCAAGCGGAGTTTGCATTCAACAACATGGTGAACCGCTCGACAGGAAAATCCCCGTTCCAAGTTATTTATGGACGAGTCCCTCGCCACACATTAGACTTGGTCCCTCTGCCCAAGCTCCCAGGCATGAGCATTGCAGCGGAACATATGGCTGACAAGATCATGGGCATTCATGCGGAAGTACAAACCAAGTTACATGCCTCGAACGAAAAATACAAGGAGCAAGCCGACAAACATCGGCGACAAAAAGTGTTCGAAGTGGGTGACCAAGTAATGGTCCATCTGCGCAAAGAACGATTTCCGACCGGAACGTACAACAAGTTGAAGAATAAAAAGATTGGACCGGTACCAATCATCCGAAAGATCAATGACAACGCTTATGTTGTTGATCTTCCAGATGACATGGCGATCTCACGGACTTTTAACGTCGCGGACTTGTTCGAGTATCATGAACCAGCGCATGATGAGAACTCGAGGACGAGTTCTTTTGAAGTGGAGGGGACTGATGTAGAGCGGGTCGCGGACAGTTTCATGGCCAAGATGGATCAGAAAGGCCTGGTCGACGACCGAAGTGATCCGGACCATCGGACCTTAGATCGGGCGTATATCGCAATCCGTTTGGAGTTAGATGACGTAAAATATTTGATTTTGGGGTAGAACGAGCTACTTTAGCCAACCATCCCTGCTACGCCGGTTTGCGCAGCCCGGAATTGCAAAATACCTCTGGATCGACGGTCGTTTCCTGTTTTAATTTCGTTTTTACTATAAATAGTAAGTTTTAGTTTGATTGTAACTCTTCATCCGTTGGGCTTTAGGAGTTGCGCCCAACGTGAAAAGAGCTTAGAATAATTAGGGGAACGGTTTGGTGAAGCCAAATAGGACACTTACTATTTTTGGCCGAAAACCTTGCGCACTAGTAGACATCACGACCGTCTATAAATAGTAAGTTTACTATTTATAGTAAGTCGCGGATTCTAGGAGTTTGAGTTGTAGTTTGATTATGATTTCTTTCCCATTGCTTGATACCCTTATTTAAAGGGTTGTAAACTCGATTTTAATGATTCATCAATCAATTTCAAATTTATTAGAATTTATTTCTATTTTCTGCTTTCTTTCCTCGTGGATTCGAGAAGTCTCTGTGAGGAGTCCAGAGAAGTTCCGTGGATTCGGAATAGTTATCCTCTTGAGGAAGACGGTGCTCGACCTCACGTCCTCCCCTGCGTCACAAATCGTGATTATATCCAATATATATAGCATCATATAATATCACAATTGGAATAGAAAATAAATCCCGTACTTACGTAATTTTATGTGCGTGTTCAATG
Organism: Magnolia sinica; assembly: GCF_029962835.1. NCBI lineage: Eukaryota > Viridiplantae > Streptophyta > Magnoliopsida > Magnoliales > Magnoliaceae > Magnolia > Magnolia sinica. The sequence goes on from NC_080586.1 coordinate 572,920, forward strand.
GCACCTTCGAAGAGACTTCAATGACATTGATGATCTATCGATGTCATTGAATACTTTCAATAGCAATGAGTAAAATACCAAAATGTTACAACGACAAAATATGAATTTTTTGAATTTTTCTGATGGCATCAAGTATCTGTCGATGGTATCAACATTTGCTCGATGGCATCGAGCGGTCTGTTGATGGCATCAACAATATGCTTGTGGTGATTTTAGCATGAAATTATCGCGATTCAACTTTAAGAATTAGTGGGTCCTATTGTGATGTTTAAGTGAAATCTAACCCGAGCATCAAATACATCACCAGATTTAAGACATCAACAATATGCTTGTGGTGATTTAAGCATGAAATTATCGCAATTCAACTTTCAGAATTAGTGGGTCCTACTGTGATGTTTAAGTGAAATCTAACCCGAGCATCAAATAAATCACCCCATTTTAGCAATAAGGCCCAAAATCAGCCCAATCCATTATTCAAGTGGACCATACAAAGTGAAATAGTTGGAAGAGGGATGCCCACCCTTGATTTTTTACTTTTTTTTTTCATGGCTCACCATGGTCGTCGGATGGCAAGCTAAAATTTAGGTGTCCAGAAAAAATTAGGCCCATCCACGATTCGGGTGGGTCACATGAAGGGAAACAGTTTGGAGGATGAGTGTTGCAAGCTGTTTTTAGGCTTTACAGTCAAAATAGAGTGATAGTGGTGATCGCGGTGGATTTCATGTAAACATCACTGAGAATTTTTTAAGTGTGTATGTCTTTCAGGTAAGTTGATTTCTGGATGAAAAATCCCCTCACATCCACTTTAAGAATTAGTGGGCTTTATTATGATGTTTAAGTGAATCCAACTTGATTATCAGCTACATCATCTTGTTTTAGATGTAGAGCCCAAAAATCAACTTGATTCGTGAGCACACCAATGGAAAAAGTTTAGAGAGGAATCCCCATCCTTGATGATTTCAAAGCCTACAGTGAAAGTTATATGAAATTCACTTCGATTGTTGGATGCCAGGCTAAAATTTAAGCCTTAGGATAAAAAGTCAAGCTCATCCGTGATTCAAGTGAGCCACATGAAGGGAATCAGTTTGGAGGACAAGTGGTGCTCCATATATTGTTTCTAACTGTATGGTTTACTTTAATCATGAACTAGACTAACTTTTGGGCTTTACAGCCAAAATAGAGTGACACAGCGAATGGTTGGGATGGATTTCACATAGTTTTGCTCCATATGCCAAACTTAAATTTTTTACTCTGTTACTATCTATGTCAAATAAAATGAGGATCATCCGTCACATGAATTCCATAATAATTATGATTTAAATTCTAATTCATAGCAAATACAAGCTATAAAACGATCCCTTAAATCATTTGAATTATTTGTTGATGTTACGATGCACCATGACATGCTTATTTTAGTCAGCTGACTATAAGATATTTAGACATTTATGGATTAATGGTTGATAAGAAAAACATCAAATGGTACTTATTGCAACAAACAAGTGTCATATTTGATTATATATAAGTTAAAAAGACGGCGAATATACAAGACTCAGGTGCGCCACGGCACAAGAAAACACCCACCATTGAAACCTTCTTGAGGCTGACAATGATATCAATATGCCATCCAACCCATTCTTAAGGTCTTTTAAACGAAGATGAAAGGAAAAAACAAATATCAGCTTAGTATCAGACTTCTGTTGGCCCCAACGAAGTATCAACGGTGGGCGTTCAATCAAACTGTTAGTAACATGAGTTCACACCAAGGATGGATGGAGTGGATATTATACAGAGGTTGGGGTCAACTCCGAATATGAGAGGTAGTAGTGACTGGTGGGGTCCACTCAACTCCATACCATTAAAACATGACGCTACCTACCCCAGCTGAACCGTTCATGTTGTCATTATGTACATTATACTCACACGTAAATGTCCAACAACAACAGCACCACCACACCAATAATGAGACCCCATCTACCAACTTCAAAAACAATAATGAGACCCGACTTCAACAGCAGCAGCCTTTCGGATGCAAGGTGGGGTCCACCGTGATGTTTATGAGAAATCCAACCCGTCCATCTGTTTTTCGAGCTCAATTGAATATATGAAACCAAAAAAGAGGAGGATCCAAAGCTGAAGTGGGCCAAACAAGATGAAACAGCGGAGAAAGGAATTCCTACCGTTGAAACCTTCCTAGGCTCCACCTTATGTTCATATTCCATCCAAACCGTTTATAAGGTCATTTTCACTGTGATGAAGTGAAAACACCGAAAACTTAGACCGAAATAAAACTTTTGTGGCTGTATAAATGCTTCAACGGTGGTCATTAAATCCCCATTGTGGTCATTAAATCCCCATTGTTTCCTCTCGTGTGGCCCATTTCAGTTTTGGATACACTAAAGTTTTTTGTAACGGGTCCCAAAATAAGCTCAAAAACGGATGGACGGAGTGGCTTTCTCACAAACATCGCAGTGGGCCCCACTCAGTATCCTTGCGCAGGAACTTCTTTCGCAGGAGCTTCAACTCGGCACTTGGCGCCTTAGCACGGTGATTGCACCGGTCGCCGGATATCTGACCCACCGTCAACAATCAGATTTAAGTAATGCACACTCACTATTCAAACCCCTTGTCACTCGGGGTTGCAGGCGTATCCGGCACGTCGTGCATTTCCGCCACCTCTTCCACCGGCGGCAAAAGGTTTGCTGTGGGGTCGTATTGCTGAAGCACCAACACCGATGCCCTTGTAGAGAACTCCGACGACGCAAGGAAGCACCCGACAGGACCTAGCTCTGGGCAGTCGGTCCCGTCTATTAGGGGATCGACCGGCGGCATCCGTCCCGCCAGGCAGAGATTGCACCGGTTCATCGTCTTCACAACAGTTACAATGTCTTCAGTACTTCCAACTTCTTTCTCCTCAAAAGATATCGATTCGTTGTCTACGGCTGTCTTACTCAGAAACTCGGCAATGCACTCATCATCTGCCGTCCTCTCGTCCGCTTCCATGCTAATCCCGATGTTCTCGCCGTTGCTGCCCATCAGAGACTTCCCAGCCACAGCCACGAACCTAAGGACGGTGAGCTGGATCCCTGGGTGCTCGGCGATTCGGGCCCCATAGGCAAGGGCCTCACGGTCATCACGGCCGCCGAAGAAGAGGGCGACTGCGGTGAACGAGACATCACTGGCGGAAATCTGGGTTGTGCCGCCGAGGCCACGGTCAATGAGGATCCCGACGGAACATGGGGCATTGCGAAGAACAAGCTGGTTGACCTGGTGAAAGCTGTGGCCGAGGGACTCCATGGCACCATCAAGGCGCTGGTGCTTGTGGAACGGGAGGAGGATGATGGCAGCTCGCTTCTGTTCAGCACTGGTACAGATGTCCTCATGGATAGAGGAGAGGTGGGAAATGGCAATCATGGGGCGAATGGTGACGTGGCTGAGCTGCTGGTAAGCCTTGAAGGCGACGACCATGTCATCTGTATCGGGGCGCTTCTTGTTCCAGAAAGGAAGGCCGTTGCGGCGGGCTTTGTTGACCATGTTGATGGCGGAGGGGCGCTCGGAGAGTTTCATGAGGTGCATTGCGTAGATGATGAGGCCGCGGCTTCTGGTCCCACGAGATGACTCGAGGAGGTTGATCATGGTGGGAATGTTGCGAGTGCTGTGGAAGCAGGCTAGGATTCGGAGTTCTGTGATGGGGTTGCTTCGCTGGATGGTGCGGTGCTTGTGAGCGGAGTGGCGCCTTGCCGGCTTGTATATGACCGTTACGATCGGTGTAGTGATGAATGTGGTGAAGAGCGCCATCAGGACTAAGATAGCAAATGCCTGGTCGTTCAAAACCTGTAACAGAGATCGAGCGAGTGAGTCGGGTCATTACAGTGAGTTTGGTCATTGGTGTGTAATTGCCGAGTTCAACAGGTGAGTCAGATCATTGAATCAGGTGACAGAAATTTCCTATAAGGGGCTGTTTGATTTTTAATTTTCCTGGTAAATACACAGATTTACCTAATTATTACTTACCACACCTGGTTGAAAGGCGCCAGGATTTAAGTTTCGAAAATGGGTCCATACAACGTTGGTATTACTGGTTTAAATACGTGGGCCCCACCATGATATTTATAAGTTCTCCCTACCCTACGCCCTTTTAAAAAATATATTTTTAAGACATGAACTCAGAAACGAGGAAAATCAAAAGCTCGAACCACACTTTAGGAAACCATGGTCATTAAAACGTCAGGGAAGTACGCGGGACATTTCTTTCGTAAATCCTACGGATGGACCCGCCGTTAAATAAAAAAATAAATAAAAAAGAAGTGAGACAAACCACTTAGTGCAAGGGTCCATATGAATGGTTGGTGCATCTGCTTACCAGTAGAAGACAAGTGTACCAATGAACCGTAAACAACTGCTCTGCTCTCATTTATATGAATTCAATGCCTAATAGATGTTATCCTCGGTCAGAGGCTCCTAATACTCGGGCCTGATAACAAGATGTTATCCTCGGCCCGAGGCACCTAACACCCGGTTTGGCACCCTGAATTGGATTTGGTGGTAAATGGTTTTATTTTAAATCCAAATAGCTACTTTGGCAAGGAAAATGGATTCAAAAGTAGTTTAAAAATACCCTTTTCGTGTATTTAGAAATCTAAAAGTTGTTATTATTCCACGTAGTCTAAAAGAAATACCTTTTTTGCCACCTTCGATATGAGAGTGACAAATATAACAAAATTGTATTTAGGCTACTAATTCCCTGGATACATGCCACATTAGTGATATTCCAAGATAATCTAAGAATCCAACTACACCAAAATTATATCAATAAAATGATTTGAACCATCCAAAAATTGGATATCTAAACGTCTGGTTAGAAAACATTTGCATCTGTGGCCTAATCAAGGCTTGAAATTTACTCTTTTTTAGGCAAAGTACATATTTTAATAAGATTATTAAAATTATTTCATTAAATCTCTCTCTCTCTCTCTCTCTCTCTCTCACACACACATATATTTGAGATATAAAGGCCCATTTAGTTAATCAAATCTAAATCCTATAAAATATATCATTGAATTTAAATATCCTCTGAATAGAAGCTTCTAAGTAAAAGATTTGAATTCCAATGCATTATAAGGTTTCATAATCACCTTAATTTCAATGATTACGTATAGTTGTAAGTTTTATTCCACTATATTACAAATTCAAGCTCCCGAAGGGCCTGGGATGACTTTTTCAACGTTTCAATATTCACAATGGCTTCGAATGTTTGACTCCAGATTCCTTCGTTACTTCTGCATCATTTTAAAAATGGTGGTGACTCATCACGTACAGCTATCCCAGCCATCTAAATGATGGATCTTACTCTAGATTGAGGTAAAATCAAAGGAATAAAGGTTTCTTATCTATTCAATTAATGTAAGTCAGATGTCTAATTAAAAGTAAAATACTGACTAGTCCGAGTTCAACGGGAGAAATCAGATGGTTGATATTATCTACTAACTGCAATTATTCAGTTTTGCTCCTCTCTATTTGGGCCAGCCATTTTGACGGTTTGAATTTCCGGACATCTGGCCATGTGATCGCTTGAAGAGTCACCACCATTTTGGAGCGGTGCAAAACTAACACAGAAGTCCACAACTTGATTCGAGGAATCCAAAAATAGAAACTAAGATCACTCAGGAGAATGGTGTATTGTACGTGGGCACTAAAATTCTACACATGTCGGGAAATTAAATAAAAATCAACCGGTAAAAATATCGATCCCACTTTAGATGTATCATAGGCCAAAATTTATAGCTCCTTGATTGTATAACCGTCGGATTGCTCGATAATAACCAGATGGTTAGAATGAAAAGTATCCAACGGTCCAATTTCAGGGGAAAAAAGTGTCTACGGATCAGAGGGTTGTATTGTTTCAACAATCTGATTTTGGGATTATGATGACCTCTGCAGACGTGTAAAATTTACGAGTGCATGTATATCAAGATCACAGGCTGCTAGAGTATGAAATAAATGGGTAAAATGGGGAAAAAAATATCTTTGTCGATGTGAACTTCCACTGCACAATAATAGAGTCTTGTCCCCTGCTTTCACGTGACTATCGCTTTTCCAAAATGTGATGCGATGTGACCCTCACCGGTAAAATGGAAATTGTGTCTTGAAAAATGAACTAAATTAATAAGCCTACTTATATAGATAAGTTGAACGATCCTAACATCTGATACGTGGACACTTTCTGGTTGAAATTGGGCCATTGGATATCTTTCATTTTTAACCGTTCAATAAATGTCCACAAGTCCTATAGCAAAAGTTAATAAATTATTTTAAAATTCTTAGGATTCATAATTTGGGCTTGTCACACGAAAAAGGCTGCCATAAGTCTAATTTTAATTGGAGAAGTGATGGGAAGAAGGTGTATTGAGACACCTATATACATGACCCACTGCATGAACGGTGCAGATCCACGGCCCAATCTGTGACGTGTCTGATTAAAGTGGGCGTCCTTCATAAATTATACCTTAAACACCGAAAGAGGCTGGCAGATGAAAGCTGTTTTAAGCTGCGGAGATGCTTTCATCAACCTTTCTTTTTTATTAGCCAAAAATAATAAATAAATAAATAAAGTCCTCCCCTTTTTAAACGTCAAACTTCTGTGGAAACCAAACAAAACCTTCTATCATTTTCAAGTAACCGCGTTATCTATGTAGTTTTTTCCACAGCCTTTAGTTTCAATTTTTTTTTAGATCGGACGTAAAAAGAAGTCGCAATCGACCGGTAGTGGGGAGCTGTCCATCAGCCAGTGGACCCACCCACCATCAGTGGTCGGAGAACCAGCACACGGATTGCCGACTGAGTACTCTCTGCAGCCCACCATGATACATGTATCTTATCCATGACATCCACCTGTTTTTTCAGCTCATTCTAGCCCATAAGCCCAAAATTGAAGCATATACAAAGCTTAAGTGGACCACATCACACGAAACAGTGGGAATTGAAGACTTACGGTTGAAAATTTCTTGGGACCTTGACTTTTAAATCAAGTTACTATTTGTGTTTTACTCTCATTATTGTCTGTGTAACCTTATGAACATGTTAGATGACAAATAAACGTTACAGTGGGCCTTAAAAAGGTTTTAAAGGTGAACATGGTTATCCCAATTCTGTCCTATGATGAAAAACAGGTGGACGGGGTGGTTAAGACACATACATCACAGTTTGTCTATTTAGTCAGCATGCAAGGCATAACCACTTCCGTAACCCACGCAACGCGAATTGCATGGATTAGGTACTAAGTAACTTGTTACGTTGCATGAAACTATATAAGCTCTATGGGGCCACTATAATGTATGCATTTTATTCACCTGTTAATTCATTTTATCAGCTATTTTTAACAAATGAACTTAAAATTGAAGCATATCCAAAGCTAAAGTAGAATACCATGGAATGACATATATTTAACGACATTTGCTAAAACCTTCTTAGGGACCAAAGAGATGTTTTTTTCTCATCAAATCTCTTACTCTTAAGAGTTTCAACACCTGGTCAAGGGTTTAAGTACCCATAGGTGGTGAAATCCCATTGTGGCTTGAGTGTACGGCGGTGCGTGTGTATGTAAATAAATAAATAAAGGCAAAACACAAACACCAGCTTGATGCAAAACTCATGTGGCCATTCTCATTATTTCCTATGATAAAATGAGCTGTAAAAGTGGATGGAGGTGTGGACAAAACACGGACATCACGGTGGACCCATACAGTTTACTTTAGCACGAATCCACGTCCGTATCCGATGGGCTAACCATGGACGACGATTGGACACCTCGGCTGGTGAAACATGACTTCTAAAATAAAAGGCTCCCCGCAAAGACCAAAGGTTCAAACAACGGCTAGATTCTCGCATGGATAGTGGGTGACATTGACACATTGTCCTACATCTACTAGAAGAAAAAAACTTCTCACCCACTGCCCAGCTGTCGTCAAAGACAAAAGATGAGAAAACCTCTGGCAGAATGATACGCAGCCACTTAGAATTACATGCGTGGCATACAGATAGTAAAGTTAAACCGTCCAAATCATGGAACTAGTGTAGGTTTATTGTAAATGAAAATAGTAAGGTTTTCTGATTCTCTGATCATCGGTTCAGTGGACATTTTTACTGTACAGTTAGGAATGAAAAATATCCCAACGTCCAATTTCCACGAAATAGTGTACATAAATCGGATTGTTCATGTGTCACTGCGTATCAAGCGTCACGCGCCGCCCGCGTGAGTATAACTCAAGAAATGAGACTAACACGTGTTTCTCCATTTCGACCGGGGATCATATGATACACGTCGTCTGCATGTTGTCAATACATGCACGCGTTTTCAATTCTTATATGTGGGTCCCATTTTTCCCTGATCCAATCTATTCGTTTGTTTACTGCACAGAGGATAAACTTTTAGTCAAAATTCTCCAAGGAGTGGACCATTTTCAGTAGCGTGGACAGTTGTTTTTTTTTTTTTTTTCTCTTCATAAACATTTATTTGTAGGCCATACATAGACGGTTAATATTATCGTATTAATCCATCTACGATGGATCATAACAGATCAGTGATCTGTTTTAGGGAAACGTGTGTCCTACTCGCGACAATATAATATACCTAAATGTTGTGCAAAAGTGCCCGGCATGGATATTATCATTACTCGGGACTTTGACCGTGCTAGCATCGTTCAAAGTTCGAACATTTTAATAGAAATTTCGAAGGTAGCCTTCTTTCTTACGGGTCATGATGAGTTTTTTGCAGACAAAATTGCCTTTGCTCTCGGTTTGGTAGGAAGTTGATGGTTTTACTTTTTGCAGTAAATAAGAAATTAATTTGTATTTAATGATGAGAAAGTGACACGGATGCAAGCTTAATTTTAGTATGGGCGAGGCCCAACTGCCTAAATTGATATATATAATTCATGTCATTAATTCTTTTCGTCATGTCATTTTAGGGATAATGTTCAAACATTAATACGACCGAGAACTTATGTGAGTCACAGGATAAAAATTAATGGTGATAATGGCACCCATTGTTGAACCTGTTCTAACCATATTTGTTAGAAGTGGACATTGTTTAAATTTAGACTTTTTGAACCTCACGACAAACAGTCCGATAAGATAGATCACCCTATTATGGGCTTCAACTCCTATTATTTAAAAATAATTAAGGACAGAGGTGTTTTGATGGAAAAAATTTTCGAGGCTTGCCCGAGGGATACCTTGGAATATTTGGAAGTTGGAGTCTATTATAAGAATTTGACCATACACAACAATGCCGGTACCGACAAAATCCCTAATTACTCCCGTTTTCTTTACTTTCCCAATCAAAATGGAAAGGTTGCCATTGACGGCTAATCGAACTCGAGCGAACACAATTGCAAGTTTTCGAGATCCAAGCCGTTCATCATAGGGAGTCCCTCTTTGCAGGTGCCTTGTCTCGAAGATCACACCCCTTATCCTCCTTAGATAGGCGGTTAAGAAGAACCGACCGACTGTATGGCCCATATTCTAGCCGAATCAGTCTTTCAGTTTCAAGATTAAGGGATTCTACACGATGGGATCCCACCAATGAGAGGATTGAATCTTCCACACGCATGCAAAGTTTAAACACGTGCGAGGGGAGTGAAATCCCTCCGAAAATGAAATCAGTTGTTGGAAACTTACTTTTCTGTCCTTGCCGATATTGAGGACGATAAGCTCCACCAGTCCCTTCGTATTCATGAGGAAGGCCAGCGCCAACGCCTCCCGTTTCGGTATCTTGCATGCCAACGAAATCAGCAGTGTCCCAACGATCTTCCCAAAACAAGCAGTCGAGATGACGAGTGCCAGCAAACCCCACGACTGGGCCCCACTTATGGTAGCTACGTTGGTCTTCAGCCCACTAGAGACGAAGTAGAGCGGCAGGAAGAGGCCCGAAACAAGATCTTCGATCTTCTCTATCAGACTGCCAGCAAACGGACCGTCCTTGGGCACCACGAGGCCGACGATGAACGCACCGAAGAGCGCATGGATGCCGATCGTGTCGGTGACGAAACCGGCTGCGAGCACGACCGACAGCGTTATGCAAATGTATAACTCATTGACGGGCTCCCCGTGTGGCGATTGCCGTGCTAAGAATCCAAGCGCCGGGCGGATGACGAAGATGGCGAAAGCGACGAACGCGAGGCCGGAGAGGAGCACCCATACGGGGACTAGAGGAGAGCTGTGGGTGCCCGAGAGGGAGACGGCGACGGCGAGGAGGATCCAGGCGGCGACGTCATTTACAGCGGCGGCGGACATGGCCATCCGGCCGACGTCGGTGGTGAGGAGCTTGAGCTCGGCGAGGATGCGGGCAAGGACGGGGAATGCGGTGATGGAGAGGGCAACGCCCATGAAGACTAGGAAAGGGCCGGCGTTGACGCCTTTGGAGATGGTACGACGGAGGACGACGGAGGTGCCGATGCCCATTACGAAGGGGAGGGTGATGCCGGCGACAGCGATACCGAGGGCCTTCTTGCCAGTTCGGCGGATTGCGTGGATGTCGAGCTCGATGCCGACGAGGAAGAGGAAGAAGAGGAGGCCGATGTTGGCGAGGGTGTCCAGCACAGTCAGACTGCGGCTCGGGAAGACCGTGTGTAGGAACCGCTCGCTGCGGCCTAGCGCTGATGGGCCCAGCAGTATCCCGCCCTGCGTGCATTAGCTCACGTAATTCAGATTGAAATTCTCTCAGAGATGTAAACAGAAGGATGAAAAGATTCCGATGAAGTCAGGGAATATTCGTCCTCCCCTTTAACATAAAACTCTTGGAATTGAAGGACTTAAATAATAATAATAATAAATAAATAAATAAAATCGAGGAGAAGTAGTGTTTAGAGAGAGAGAGAGAGTGAGAGAGAGAGAGAGAGAGTTACAATAATCTCAGCAATGACTCTGGGCTGCCTAAGCGGCTTTAGGAAGAAAGCCAACGTCCTGGTGAAAACGACGACCAAACATATCTGTAGGATCGCCAACGGCAGCGAATAATCGAGTGGATTGTCACCTTGCCACGAACCATTCGACGTCGCCTTCATCGGCGGCGGGCACACATTCGTGGCGTTACTCGCCATTCTTCTACTGTATCAATCAAAATCCACAAGATCAAACCTCAAAATTCAGTCCATATAATCAGACATCAATAGAGAGAGTGTGTGTGAGAGAGAGAGGGATATTTTGTAAGTGAATCTTGCGATTATTACCTCTCTGCAATATGTATTGAACAGCTCAAAAGGAAGCCAAGTCCTTCTCCAACCAAATCCCCAATCTCTAATAAGGAAGCCCAACTCCTTCTCCAACCCGAATCCCCAATCTCTAATTTTAGAGGCTTCTCCAACCCAATCTACCCAATCTCTAAATTTAAAATTTAGAGGCGATTTATTGGTAGCAACGGACGGAAATATTCCAATTTCCCGTCTCTTTTTCTTCTCCTTTGCTGCTGCGAGGGATAAGATGGTGTCTGGTGAGTCTTTCGCAACGCATTGATATTTATAGCGAGTAAGGATCCTCTGTTTGGACGAGGATTAGATACTAACAGGATAAGTGGCTAGACTTGCTACTGAAGTGACGTCACCAAGTTATGTGAGGCCCACCATGATGTATGTATTGTATTTATACTGTCCATCTATTTGGAGACATCATTTTAAGTCATGAAACAAAGAATGAGTCAGATCCAAATCTGTAGTGGACCCACCGTAGAAAACAGTGGGGAGAGAGACATCCACCGTTGAAACCTTCCAAACGCCTACTATGATGTTTATCTGAGATTCAACCTGTTTATAAGTTAATACAGACATGAAATAAGAGAAAAAACAAATTTTAACTTGGCTGAAAACTTTTGTAGCCCTTAGAAATTTGTAACGGTGGGCGTTGCTCTCTCCACTATTTTTTATGGTGGGGTTCACTCAAGTTTTGTATTTAAATCATTCAACACATACATTATGATGGGTCCTATAAAACTTGGTGACATCACTTTAGGGGCGAGTGTGGCTACTCAACCTGTCGGTAACTAATCCATCCCCTTTTTTGCGCGTCAAGCATGACTTTCCTCCTTCCCTCGCTACTCAACCTGTCAGTATCTAACCCGCGTACCCTCTGTTTGCGTCAAGCGGGACTTTCCTCCTTCCCTACATCGTCATTCCTCGTGGCAAATGCAATGTGTTAAAATACCGTCTGATTATATTGTAACAACTACGACTTTTCTGCTTCGACAGAAACAGAGCATCCGGACTCATTTTTATAGCGGATGCGGATTTCCCGCCGAAAGCCTTTCGCATGAAGTTCCTTCACGGGTGGGGCCCACCCACGTAATTGTTGGAAATCAACCCGGTCATCTGTTTTTCGAGCTCAGGCTATCATACCAAAAACGAAGTGGATCAAAAACTCAAGTAAGTCATACGAGAGGAAACAGTGGGAATTTAATGACAACCGTTGAAACATTCTCGTGACCATAAAAGCCCTGTGTCAGGCTAAATTTTTTGTATTTTCACTTAATCCCAGTCGTAATGACATTATAGACGGTTTCGATGGCATATAAACATCAAGGTGGAGCCCAGAAAGATTTCAATGTAGGTATTTCTTTCTCAATGTTCCCTCTCGTGTGGCCCACTTGATTTTTTCATCCCTTCGAAATTTTTTTATCTCATGTTCTAAAATGAGCTCGCCAAACAGATGAACGTAATAGATTTCCCACAAACATGGTAGTGGACCCCACCCAGCATACTTGGGCACGAACTCCGTGTGAAAGGCCTTCTCGTTACATCCGCGTCCATTTATATCCCGCCCCATCATTGCTGCTGCCGTGGAGTAATCAGAACTCGCTGAGTTTTACAATAAATTATTGATAAAGCCACTGCCGTACTATAAGCTAAGAATGATTAGAAACGAGGAAAAAATGACGCGGTTTGATACACCCACCGGCCAGACCATCCATTTTTCAATCTCATGCATGAGTTAAAAAAAATGAGGCGATCTAAATCGCAAGTAAACTAGACACTCTAGGAAAACAGCAGTGATTAAAGGTCTGCCATTAAAAACTCCCTAAAACCCATTACACACTGTAATGTTTATTTGCCATTTGCCATCCAACCCGTTGACAAGGTCATATGTATCTGAATGAGGGAAAATACTAAAATCAGCTTTATCTATAAATTTTGTGGTGCTAAAAAAATGTTCAACGATGAACCTTTAATACCCATTGTTTCTTATAGTGTGGTTAACATATTTATTTTCCTAATTTTTTAGAAAATTTTTTAAAATGAGCTGGAAAACTGGATGGACAGAGAGAATAAGGCACATACATCATGATACATCATGATGGGCATACGTAACTTTGACACCAGCTAGCCCACCTGGCCAAACAGCTTGAAAAAAAAACCAAAGGCAAGGACGCGGATTGCACGTGCCGACACTGAACTACCGTGGACCGGACGCGGATCGGGTAGTAGGTGGAAGCGGACTGATTGGTGTACACACAGCGATATAGCTTGTGTGTTGTCGTCACCAAGTTCTGTGGTAACATCACGAGGTATGTGTTATATCCAAACCGTCCATCCATTTGGTAAGCTCGTCATAAGTCTTGAACCTAAAAATGAGACAGATCTAAAGATCAAGTAGACCACACTACAAAAAGCAGTGGGGAATTAAACGTCTACCATTGAAATTCTTTTGGGGGCACTGAAATTTGGATCAATGTGATATTTTTTTTCCTCTTCACCCAGGTCTTTGTGACCTTATGAATAGATTTGGATGGAAAATAAACGTTAGTTTGGGCCTTACTAAGGGTGAAAATCATTATCCCTGCTGTTATTTGTAAGCATTTCTGAACTCATGCTCTAGAAGTACCTCGAGAAATGAATGAACGGTGGATGTAATAAATACATCATTTTGGGTGTATGTAACTTTAATCTTCTTTGGACCGTTCGTACTCGGAGCTCGAGGACCGTCAGGCTTCCCACGCACGTACGCACAACAGCTGTATCGCTGATGTGTGGCACCTCAGCCAATCCCCTACCCGGGTACGGAACACCGATTTCTTTCGCAGGAAGTTCCGACGAGGGATGATAGGTGCGGCCAGCTTGATGTTTTTGTGAAATCCTCTGCTTCCATATGTTTTCCGGGATCATTTTAAGACAAGATACAAAAAATTCAGGTGGATCCAAAACTCCATGGGTACATACGAGATGAAACAGTAGGGATTTAATAACCACCATTGAAAATTTTGCATGGCCACAAAAGTTTCATATCATATTAAGTTTTTTGTTTTTTCACTTAATCCCAGTGTGAAAGATCTTATAAACGATTCGAATGGTATATAAACATCAAGGTGGATCTTAGGAAACTTTCAACCGTATGAAAATCTTTACTAAACTTTTTCTTTTATACAGCCGCTTTATTTTTGGATCTACCTGGTTTTTGGTCTCCGTCTTAAAATGTTCCTGAGGAATACCTAGGATACCAGCTTAGGAACTTCAAGCAGGAAGCCGCATCCGTCTCTACCGGACATGGATTTCATCTGAAGGAAGTTCATGTCATAGAATGCTAAGTGGGGCCTATAGTAATGTTGGTTAGAAACTCTTTCCATCTATTTTTCGTATCATTTTAAGATAATAAATTAAAAATCAGGTGATCCAAAACTCAAGGCATACACATGAAAAGAAACAGTGGTGATTTAATTTAATTATAACCACCAATGAAAATTTTGTACGGTCACAAAAGTTTTATAATAGGCTTAAGTTTTATATGATTTCACTTCATCCAAGTGAGAATGACCTTATAAACAGGTCCTTGCTCTTACTCCAGCAGTAGACTCTCAGGAGTTTCAACACTTGGTTGAGGGTTCGAGTACCCATAAGTTGTGGAATCCCACTAAGGTGTGAGTGTCTGGTGGTGTGTGTGCGTGTGTAAATAAAAAAATAAAAAAAAATAACTAAAAAAAAGAGAGTGAAAGAGTGGAAATGACCTTATAAACTGTTGGGGTGGCATATCAACATCAAGGAGGAGCCCGAGAAGGTTTCAACTGTAAGAAACTCTTTTCCTAGTTTTTACTTTTATATGCTCGCCTTGAGTTTTGAGTCTACCTGGTTTGGTATCTCATCTTAAAATGATATGAAAAAACATACGGATGAAGTAGATTTCTCACAAACATTATTATCGGCCTCACCTAGCATCCCAAGCTAGGAACTCCCGTGAAAGCCTTTAGTGGGAAATCCACATAGGTCACCAAGTTGGACACAAGCAGGGTTTTGAAGGGCGCATCATGATGTATGGATTTCCACGTTGTCCATCTATTTTTCTATACCATTTTAATTTAGAAGGCAAAATATATGCAGATCCAATGCTCAAGTAGACCACACCACAGGTGGTAATGTCACCCATATTGTAGGGTCCACTGTGATATTTATTTGCCTTCCAACTCGTTCATTAGGTCGCAAATTATTATTTATTATAATAATTTTATTTATTTATTTTGAGGAGAGGGGGATGAAGAGGTGCAAGTAGACCCACTTGTAGCTTTGTTTATTTGGTGGAAAACAGTATAAGCATTTGAGTGGGCATTACAAAAAGACATGGGCCTCACTTATCATATAACCCTTCTTTACGAACACCCTGATCCATAGCTCAAGTGGCAGACTGAGTGAAGATACCTCGTTTCAACATTGAGATCATGGTATGGAATCCCTTGTGAGGGGCCGTGGCTAATAGTGAAGTGTGAACTGACAGTGGGGGTGTACTAACAAGCTAACTGGAAAAAAAAATAAAAAAAATAAAAATAATAAACTACTATAATAAAAGTGGGCCACCGCAAAAATTTATACCTTACACTCAATGTGACCCAACAACCATTTCCACAGCTAATCAAAGCTCAACTTGAATTCTCCCATATGCGTGCATTGGAATATGCAAGTACGATACTCTAGGGATCAATTAAGCAAATAATAAAGTACTCCATACCTCTCATGTAAACACCGATTTTTCTTCTCTCCTTTATGGGAATATTCCCAATAACGCTAAAACCTTGAGTTTTTCAAATAAAACTTATATATATATATATATATATATATATATATATATATATATATATATATATATATATATATATATATATATATTATTAAAATAATTTTTACAACATGTTTAAAAGACCCCAGCTGTCCATCAGACTGGGCACATTGCTTACACGGTTCACTTCTCAGGTGGCCTATAGCGTCCCAAACAAATATAAAGTTTTTTTTTTTTAAAATAAAAAAAAAGGAAAAAAGAAAAGGAAAAGAAAAGAAAAAGCCATCCGCGTGTTTTGCATGAGACCACTACACAGGAAAGATCCAAACAGTGGCCTACTGAATGTTGGAATATGGAGTTTGAAAAACTATTTAAATATAATAAATTTAAATTGAGAAAAAGAGAAAACTTATTGGTATGGTTTGTCCCCATGGATATTTTGAAACACTAAATTATTTTAAAATAATTTAAAATACAACACTGGAAACTGCGACCTCTTCACACGCATGTGCCATATTGGCATGCGTTCTTGCGTGTGAATAGAAAGGGATTCGCACGCCTGCGACCTCTTCACACTTTTCACTGCTCGTACGTACCACACACTAACCAGCTTGAAACATGTGTGGGCTGCATCTAAAGCAGGCGTAATTTAATTCTCCGTCTGTTGCCTCAACGTATCTTTCTTCATCCATGACAAGCTTTCATTTTCCGGTACGAAGCTCCCGATAAGTCAAAGCCTCGTGTCGGCGCTTGGTTCCAACGCATGCAACAGAAATTAACATAAGTTTGCTAAACCCACAGGCATTCACGCTTTCCATTTGGTCGGTCCGACCTTTAAGATGTTGTCTTCCAAAATGCAGACTCGTCCAGTCATCGGGTGAAACACATTATTAGAAATAGCCGGATAGCTTATAAAACACCCGGCATGTTTCATTCTACCCGACATTTATTTTACCTGATCTTTGAACCTCTCAGTTACATCTGTCCATCCACTGCAGGGCGCATCAGATAGATGGTCCAGATCATCCATCCATGCATCCAAGTAGGCCCATCCACGAATGGGCCAGCATTTGACCCATCAGGGCTAAAGAACATCAGAGTCAGTGGGTATATGCTTCACATATCAAATCATGAAAATCCCATATTACATTTTTAAAATCTTTCTTAAGCTAGCATTGAAACTTTTTCTCATACAAGTAATAATAGATTAGACTTTGTTTGCAAAGCTTTTTTAAAATAGAAAATAAAAAATAACGTAGGATGAGGTATTCCAATTCTTTGATTTCCACTTTCCTTTTCTTTCCATAAAATTGAAGTTCATCTACACACCCAGATCCATAGCTCAACTGGCAGACTGAGTGCAGGTACCTCGTTTCAACAGTTGAGGTCTTGGTATGGATCCCCAGCCGGGGTGGCTAACATGGAGTGTGTGTACTGACATGGGTGTGTACTAACACGCGAACCAAAAATAATAATAATAATGGAAGTTCATCTTATGTTTGGATGTTACATAAATCGTTTGACCTTGTCATAACCTTCTTATTATTAAGTGTATGATTGGTTTTATTGAAAATAGAAAAATAAAATAAAAGGGAGAGCAAAACCCATGTTGGACTGAAAGTATAAGAAGATGAGATAAGGATCGAACGTGGTCTGGTGGACCTTCATTTCTAAATCACCATATGTTACATACATGGTCCGACATTGTCATAAGCTTCTTATTGTTACTTATAGTCAAGTGTATGATCAATTATATTGAAATTAAAAAAAAGAGTAAAACTCATGTGTTGGGGGCCTTGCACAAAACCTTAGGATCTAGCCTCCTGAAACAAACTAGAATTATGGAATAATAAAGCATAGAGCAAAACCGATGTGTTGGGGGCTTTGCACAAAACCTTAGGATCTAGCCTCCCGAAACAAACCAAAATTATGGAATAATAAAGTAATGAACTAAATCAAAACATAAACCACACCACACCAAGGATTTTTTCGTGGAAAACCCTCAAAGAGGTAAAAACCACGAGACCTTGTCCAAATTAACAATCCACTGTAAAACAGAACGTTACAACCAATCACAAGCACATACCGTTTGGATCAAACCTTTTTCACTTACGAAGAGTAGATAAACAATAAGAGAAATAAAGAAGACGGAGAGATCTCACCGATTACGAGGACGTGAAAGCGCTGAGATATGGTAGATCACCTCTACGAGCATAGCCTCCCTTCCACAAGCCTCATCTCTCTCTCTCTCTCTCTCTCTCTCTCTCTCTTTCTCTCTTACATCTTTGATAACTCTAAGCCCTTTAGCAAACCCTTGCAAAGCTTTAGGAAACTCTATAATACCCTGGAATCCACCTCAATCCCGCATACATCCCTTTATATAAGAATAGAAAGAGGTAGAATCAAAATAAGAAATAAAATCTGTATAATCTGCGTTTCCGCAATCGCATCGGCGAAACTCTTCGATGATATCGACAGTCTTTCGATGATAGCCTTTGATATCATCGACAGTCCTTCGATGATATCGAAACAGGACCAAAACTGTCCAGCAACCAAGGATGAAAATTTTTAACAATTATCGATGTCATCGAAGGTCTCTCGATGACAGCCTTCGATATCATCGAAAGTCTATTTATGATATCGGAACAGGACAAAAACTGTCCAACAACCAGCGGTGAAAAATCCGACAATTATCGATGATATCGAAACTGGTTCGATTTCATCGAATCTAACAATGAGGAGAAAATCCCCATCACCATGTTAGATTGAAGTTGATATAGAGCGGCTTGCGGACAGTTTCATGGCCAAGATGGATCAAAAGAGGCCTGATTGCAAGTGAAAGTGATTTGTACCGTCGAAACCTTAAATCGGGTGTATCTCGTAATCCGAAATGAGTTATTCGGCGTACCATATATGATTTTGGGGGTAGGACGAGCTACTTTAGCCACCTAACCTTGCTGTGTCAGGTTGCGCATGCCGAATTTGCAAAATACCATCAAATTGACAGTGGAATTCGTATTTTATTTTTATTTTTACTATTTATAATAAGTTTTAGTTTGAGTACAACTCTTCATCCGTTGGGCTTTAGGAGTTGCGCCCAACATGAAAAGTGTTTAAAATAATTAGGAGAACATCTTGGTTCGGCCAAATAGAACACTTACTATTTTTAGCTGAAAACTATGTGCACTAGTAGACATCACGATGGTCTATAAATAATAAATAAATTACAAATTCTAGGAGTTTAATTTATAGTCTGATTCTGAAACTTCTCCCATGACTTAATATCACTGTTTAAAGGGTTGTGAAATCATTTATTTTCATTCATCAATCAAATTATGAATTTTATAGATTTATTTTCAATTTTCCTTGCTTTTTTCTCGTGGATTCGAGAAGTCTCCATGAGGAGTCCAAAGAAGCTCCATGAATTCGGAGTAATTATCCTTGAGGAAGACGGTGATCAACCTCATCACATTTATCCTTAAGTCAGAAGTATAAGCAGATGGGATAAGGATCGAACAAGGTCTAGCTAGGAAAAGAGAGGGATTGACTTGTTTGATATCCCAATCAAGCATATACTTGGGAGCACGTAATCAGTGCAGAGTTTTCAGCTAATATTGAATCATTGAGGATATTTTAAATGATTCAATTGTTTGAATATGGAAAAAGATATAGAAAAAATTATAAAATTGGACTTTTTTCAAATCTATAATATCTTTTACCGATCCAACAGATACAACCTACCTGGTATTTTAGGACCAACCAGCTGGCATCTCAAGGCCTGTTGCTGGTGTAGGCGTCGTATCATATTAGATTCCCATGGACACACCATCCATCCAAATGACTCTCTCTCTCTCTCTCTCTCTCTCTCTCTCTCTCTCTCTCTCCATTTTACTGCACTTGGATTTTGTGCCTGAAGACTGTGTGAAGAGATTCCGTTGCCCATATTAGTTGAGTAATGTAAGCTATCCAGATCTATCAAATTCATTAACTTTAATGTTATTGGATATCATTTTATTAAATAGGATCCATTTGATTCCTTTGAATATCTGTTATTTTGTCACTGCTAGCTTATGGCATGTGGAAGACCGATCTCTTGGATTGCCCCACCGCCCACGCCTGGTTAGTAATAGCTACCCACGTTTGACCCACCTAGACGGTCTGGTTTTTAATATGACAAATGAACACATGCAACAACTGTTTGTGAAATTTTACAATACATCCTTTCCTATCCCCTGAATATAAGATGGATTTATAGCCATGCAAAATAATTGCTGTACCATATGAAGATCACATTGTTTGAAAATCAAATCCATACACTCATCCGTTGGGACTACTTATTTTCCAGGTGAGACCAACTTAAATGGTGGGTTAGGCTGATTTTCATGCCAGGTGATCTGCATTTTGAGGCCCACCTTTTGCAAGGATTGGATTTCCTACTAACGTAATACATTGCTGGTAAAGAAGAAGCTGTATGTGAAATTTCATGTACAGATGATGCATGTGATCATTTCCGCACGTCAAGGCTCCAAGTTCCATATATCTTTTTATAGTCTAACGCATATAATATAATAATAATAAATAAATAAAAGAGTCACGATGTACAAACGACCGCCGACTTTGTATAATATTTCCATTCCTGACATATTCTCCACTTTGACTGGGACATCTCTCTTTGACTGGTACATATTTTTTCTTACATTTACTAACCAAGTTTCATAATTTGCTCAGGGCCTGTTTGGCCGGGCAAATCCTATGGTATGAGGAGGGATGGGATCAATTTTAAGGTAATGATGGTGGTGTCAGTGGATTGCTGGGAATCCCACCTATGGAGCAATCCCGGACCCTAACCGACGGTCTGATTGGGACGTCCAGGGGATGTAGGTAGTGTTGCAACAAGTTCTAAGGGGGCAGCACATAGTCCAGATTGGGATGACTCACGCGAATGATGGTCTGCTCATTAAACACGCATGTGGATTCCCATCTACACGAATATGCACGTGCAATTATAGAAGATGTCTTTCTATCTGATTGGGAACTCGTCATGTGGTTTAGATTATATTACAACAAAATTGACGGTTCTAACTTTTCTTAAAATTAACCAATTGTTTTATATGCTGTGGCCCACCTGACCTATGAAATGGCCTTATTTTCAAGCCAGAAGATCCAAGTATTATAGACTATCAAATGGAAAACTCAGATCTCTCACACGTTCCCATATCTCTCACGTATGCTGTGTTGATGGTCGGTTCCCCACGCGCACGTGGATTAGAAACCCTGACACGTAAGCGTGCTAGAACGTATTGGCGTGGATTAGAATCCCTCACCTGAAGACTCTCCCTCAGTTGATCCCATGGGACTGTACCGTACCGGGGGATATACCCCAACCCAAACAAGGACGCGGGATGGACGGGTGGGATATTGCAATCCCATCTCTCGTAATACCATGGAATTTGCCCGGCCAAACAGGCCCTTAATCCCTAAGGGCCTGTTTGGGCAGTGGGATTAGAAGGGATTATTTGGGATGGGATTAGAAAAAACATAATTATTACCCATGGCAGGGATTGTCCCCTGTTGCCATGGGATAATATTAATGCCATGCTTTGTTGATAATACAGTGGTACATTGAATGGATATACCCATCATCATTTGAAATTATTGAGAATAACATACATGTGTTATCTAAACCGTTCATTTGTTTTGTAACCTCATTTTATGGCATGGGCCTAAAAATGAGGTAGATCCAAAACTTATGTGGCCCCAAAGAAGTTTTTAACGGTAAGCATTCAATCCCCATTGCTTTCTATGGTGGAGTCCACTTGAGCCTTAGATTTACCTGATTTTTTGGCCCATGCTCTAAAATAATCTCGATAAATGGGTGGACGGTGTAGATATAGCTCACACATTATGGTAGGACCTACACAACTTGCTAGCATTGAGTGATATTAGCACAGGATCCAATGCAATTCCATTTAATGTAATTCCAAGCTTTTCTATTTCTTCCCAAACGTGGAGTGGAATTGGCATGAAACCAGATGAATCCCATCCCATCTAATCCCGTCTAATCCCACCGCCCAAACAGGCCCTAAAGGGTGGTAATGGACTAGGGTTGGCCCTGACCTGGGTATTGGCCTTGGCATGGTTCCCACCAAAGTGTCACAGTCTCGTTAAAAAACCGGATGAGTTTTGGCTAGTAATCCCAACACCAGCTTGGTAGCTGGTGTCAAACCATTGTGGTCCCCACTATGATATATGTGTTTTATCCATGTTGTCCATCCATTTTGCCAGGTTATTTTGGAACATGAGCCCAAAAAATGAGGCAGATACAAATCTTTGGTGGACCACACCACAAGAAACTGTAGGGATTGAATGCTTACCGTTGAAAACTTTTTTAAGGCCTAAGAAATTTTGGATCAAGCTGATATTTGTATTTTCCCTTCATCCAGGTCTGTGCGACCTTATCAACAATTCGGATGCCAAATAAACATTACAGTGGGCCCTAGGAAGTTTTTAACAGTGGGCGTTCAGTCGACACTGTTTTCCAGTGGTGTGGTCAACTTGAGATTTTGATTTGGCTCATTTTTTGGCTCATGCCCTAAAGTGAGCTGGAAAAATGGATGGACCGCGTGAATAAAACACATACAATATGGTGGGGCCCACAGCGGTTTAAGATCAGCTAGTTGGCTGGGGTTGGGATCACTAGCCAACGTTGTTGAAACCATAGTTGGCCAAACAGTCCCACCGGCGAGCCATCAAGGACCTCTTAATCCTATTCCAAGGGATGCTACAACAAATTAAGCACTGCAGAGATTAGGGCTATTGATATGGTAAAGTAATATTTGGGATCATACCCTAAAATGATATTGCAAAATGAATAGACGGTATATATATAAAACATTACACAATTAAAGACTAGAATTGGAAGTGTGTATATATATATATATATATATATATATATATATATATATATATATATATATATATAGGAGAGCCAGTAATTGACTAACCTTGACTATTTCCTATTTGGACTTTATCATTATATGAGGAAGTTGATATCTACACCCTCCTTTGTTGATTTGCTTACACCCATTCTCTGGTTCAGTGACGCAGGGATGAACATGATGAGGATAACTACTCCGAATCCACGGAGCTTCTCTGGACTCCTCACAGAGACTTCTCGAATCCACGAGGAAAGAAACCAGAAAATAGAAATAAATTCTAAGAAATTCGAAATTGATTAATTGATGAATAAAAACGAGTTCACAACCCTTTAAATAGGGGTACCAAGCAATGGAAAAGAAATCAGAATCAAACTACAACTCAAACTCCTAGAATCTGCGACTTACTATAAATAGTAAACTTACTATTTATAGATGGTTGTGATGTCTACTAGTGCGCAAGGTTTTCGGCCAAAAATAGTAAGTGTCCTAATTAGCTTCACCAAACCGTTCTCCTAATTATTCTAAGCTCCTTTCACGTTGGGCGCAACTCCTAAAGCCCGACATAAGAAGAGTTATAATTAAAGTAAAACTTACTATTTATAGTAAAAACGAAATTAAAACAAGGAAACGACCTTCTGTTAAGGGTCAAATATTACATATCAGACCCCAGTTTTTGCCTGGATTTACAAATATAGTACTGTTTAACGGCTCAATTTAATTGTGTTTTTGTTGCAGGGCGTATTTACGAGCCTGGACTGGGAAAAGGTACTAAAAGCATGGATTTAACGGTCTGAAATCACCAAGGCAAGCGACGGACCCCAGGAGACCAAGATCGACGGATGTGCACGCCAGGGATTCAAGAAAATCGAGAAACTGAAGCTCAAGTGGCCCGAAAGACATCCAGAATGCAAGATCACAGAGCTCTCACCATCCGTTCAGCTAGAAAATTCATACATCACCTGAGGACCACAAATTAACCATACATGTCGAATTTCAACCCTCAGATCCCTCCGGAAGTGGCCCGACGGGCAGATCAGCCCCTAAAATCTTGATTTGGGGCCCGCCTGATATTTGGATATGCTTGAATTTCATTATCAATGCCTTAAAGTGGATGAGGAAAAGAATGGACGGAACGGATTTCTCACAAAAATATCAGTGGACCCCACTCAAGAGATTGCACGTGCACAATGTGAACACACTCACCGTGCACCGAATCAAGACGATCGGTCAGTGCCGCTGACCCGATCCTTCCCGCACGCGGAAGAACAGCGGACGGACGCTGTCCGTCCGTTTTTGTGTAGTGGGCCTCACCAACCATCCAAATCAATGATCTGGACCGTCCATCATATTCCCACGGTCCGTATTATTTGAGCCTAGGTGGTGGAAGTAAAGAAGTCAACGTCGATCGTTGTTTCAACCGTCCCAACAGACGACCGACGGTGCAATGATATAAACCATGGGCCACCACGGTTTTGATCCAAAACTGATCAAACATGAACGTTTTCTTGAGGGCCATTCAATGGACGGAGTGGATTTTCCATTGAAATTCTAGTGTGGGCCCACAGTCACCACCGACTCAAACGGCGTCAGCGTCCCTGTTTCTGTCTGCGAAACAGAGGCTGTGGATGATCTCAGTGGGCCATCATCATGGACCAAATAATCAATCCGAGCCATCCATAATGCAGAGGGGTGCGATCTGGTCAAACCCATGTTGATTTTTGTGAACTCATGCATGCACACGTGCTGGTTTCAACAGTCATAAACGGATAGCCCTGCGACGATTGCAGCGTGATTATTACTTTTGGCCGCGTCAAAAGCATTCCAAAACCAGTCACCTCCGGTCGAAATTTCGAGGAGCAGCTAGTGAACGGAGTGGATCTCCTGTACGAACTTAAGAACGGGCCCCACCGGAAAATTTGCGTAAGAAGTCTCTAGCTGCTGCGTAAGGAAAGGTGCGGAAGTTTCAACCGACCCAGCCTCCGTCCGCACCATCCAACCGAGACTTCTGCATGAAGTCTCCAGATTCCCAGCCGACTAGGGGGACCATATAAGCAAGAGGAGAGGAGGTTTTTGGGGGGGACGGCTGGAACGTGAGAGAGAGACGAGGCTGGAAGCTGGACGTGAACATGGGACTGGAGGCAGCGGTGGAGCAGGGAGAGAGATAGAGAGAAAAGGGGAGATCGTGCTCAGCTTAGACGATTGCAGGGGAGAGTTTGACTTGGCCTGACGGATGGAGAGATGCATATGAGCAACGTTGGCAGGCTTGGTTTTCTCTTTTTCTTTTCTTCTTCTTCTCTTGTTTATGTTGGATTCAGCCTAAACATGTCCATTCTAGGCTGAACCTCTTAGCTAGGGCTAAGAGGTGAAGCTTGTGGCGGGATGGGAGATACTATTTCCTGCTTTTCATTTAAATTCATGAACTGAAGTTGATTTGTATTGATTATTAATGGAATATTTTTTAGTCTTTAATGGTCTGTTGTGAATGAAATTACAATGGGTCTGCAATGGCTTTGAATATCTCTTTTTCTTTGTTTTTGGATGTTTATGACGTCAGGAAGCCCTGTTGTTCACCATCGTCTCTTGGGCATGGTTGGATGATCGTACCCTTCCTAACTTTCATGCACTATTGATTGGTTGGTAATTAGTTTAATCCTGTTATTTGCTTTGTCTCCTGGGCATGGTTAGATGATGGAATCTATTCTAATTCATATACCTTTCATCTCTTGAAAACCAAATCAAGTAAGTTCAGTTTAAATTCAATAATTCTTGATGCAGGCATAAGATCTCCCTGATCTCTACAAGTGGATCCTCTGAATCCCTAGTTTCCTTCCTTTGAATTCCTTAAGTTTTCGATAATTATTCCACAATTATTCATTAAATTCTATTTTTTTTTAAATTACATCTTTTGCTAGTTCTAGATCTAGTTAGTTCCAGATCACGTACAAGTTTCAATCCCTGTGGATTCGACCTCGGTCTTATCGAGTTTATTACTACATCACAACCCTATACTTGGGGAGTGAACACCTTCGATCCAGGGGTTTTCGTAATTCTGGGCTGTGTAACCCTACATAGCAGGGTTGGTTGGCTAAAGTAGCTCGTTCTACTCCAAAATCATATATTTTACATCAAGTAACTCATTCCGGATTGTGAGATACGCCTGATCTAAGGTCTAACGGTCCGGATCACTTCTGTCGTCGACCGGGCCTTTTCTGATCCATCTTGGCCATGAAACTGTCCGCGAGCCACTCTACAATAGTCCCCTCCACTTCAAAAGAACTCGTCCTCGAGTTCTCATCCTGCTCTGGTTCATGATACTCGGTCAGGTCCGCGACGTTGAAAGTCCGTGAGATCGTCATGTCATTTGGAATATCAACAACATAAGCGTTGTCATTGATCTTTCGAATGATTGGGACGGGTCCAATCTTCTTATTTTTCAACTTGTTGTACGTCCCGATCAGAAATCTCTCTTTGCGCAAATGGACCATAACACGGTCACCCACCTCGAACACTTTTTATCGCCGATGCTTGTCCGCTTGTTCCTTATACTTCTCATTCGAGGCATGTAGCATGGTCTGCACTTCTGCATGGATGCCCATGCTCTTACCTGCCATATGTTCTTCTGCAATGCTCGTGCCTGGGTGCTTGGGCAGAGGAACCAAGTCAAGTGTGTGGCGAGGCACTCGTCCGTAGATAATCTGGAACGGTGATCTCCCTGTCGAGCGGTTCACCGTGTTGTTGAATGCAAACTCTGCTTGAGACAAGGCCAAATCCCACTGCTTTGGTTTTTCTCCTGAAATACAACGAAGGAGGTTTCCCAACGTGCGATTCACAACTTCAGTCTGCCCATCAGTCTGTGGGTGGTAAGCACTGCTGAATTGAAGTCTTGTATCGAATCGATTCCATAAAGTCCGCCAAATGTGGCTAATGAACTTCATGTTACGATCGAAAGTAATAGTCTTGGGGACCCCGTGTAGCCGTACGATCTCCTTGAAAAATAGATTCGCCACATGTGTTGCATCGAGGGTCTTCTTGCATGGGATAAAGTGCACCATCTTGGAGAAACGATCTACCACCATGAACACCGAATTCATGTCGCGTTGTGTTCGTGGGAGACCAAGCACGAAGTCCATTGATAAATCCTCTCAAGGACCGTTAGGCACAGGTAACGGGGTGTAGAGGCCCGTATTCTGAGATTGCCCCTTAAAAGTCTGACAAACATGGCAACGTTGTACAGCTTTTCCCACATCGCGTATTAATTGCAGTCAGTAATACTGCTCTTCCACAAGAGCTCGCGTCTTGTCTCGCCCCAGGTGTCCACCGAGGCCACTTCCATGTAACTCTTGAATAATCTGCTCCTTCAGAGAACTTTGGGGAATGCACAATCGATTCCCTTTGAAGAGAAAATCATCCTATATATGAAGGTCACTGGGGTGACCTTTTTGGCACTTTATGCAAGAATCTTTGAAGTCCTCATCCTCGGCATATAGCTCCTTAAGACAGTCGAAGCCGACCACCTCATTGCTCATCTTAACAAGTAGTGATGCACGACGGCTAAGTGCATCAGCCACCTTATTCTACTGCCCTGACTTGTGCTTCAGAACGAACGTAAATTCCTGTAAAAATGCAACCCATCTAGCATGCACACAATTCACGTTAGTCTGACTATTAATAAACTTTAATGCTTGATTGTCAGTGTATAAAGCAAACTCTCTTTGAATCAGATAATGCTGACAATGACGCAGCGCCTGAACAACTGCGTACAACTTAAGCTCATAAGTCGACTACTTCTTTCGGGCTTCACTGAGCTTCTCACTGTTGAAGGCTACTAGCTTGCCTTCCTGTGATAATACTTCTTTAAATCTGACGTATGAAGCGTCACACTCAACCTCAAACAATTTATCGAAATTAGGAAGCACCAAGACCGGTGTTGTAGACAAACGATGCTTGATCTCATGAAAGCTCTTGTCAGCTTTATCGGTCCACTGGAATAGTCTTTTTTCATGCAATCTGTTATAGGTGCGACTATAGTGCTAAAATCTCACACCAATCGACGATAGAAAGTCGCCAACCCTTGAAAACTCCTCACCTCATGAATATTTGTCGGGATCGGCCATTCCCTAATAGCTCGCACCTTTTCATCGTCCACACGAATGCCTGTGGATGTTACAACAAATCATAGAAACAATAGGCTGTCAGTTAAAAAATTACACTTCTTCAAGTTAAGGTACAACTTGTTAATATGTAAGACCTGCAGCACCTGCCTGAGATGTTTCCTGTGCTTCGCCTCATCCTGGCTATATATCAATATGTCATCAAAATATACTACCACAAATTGGCCAGTGAACGGTTTTAGAACTTGATTCATCAAACGTATAAAAGTACTTGGTGCGTTCAATAGGTCGAAGGGCATGACTAGCCACTCATACAACCCTTCCTTGGTCTTGAATGTCGTTTTCCACTCATCACTGGGTAGAATACTAATCTGATGATACCCGCTCCTTAGATATAGTTTAGAGAACACCTTGGTCCCTTCTAATATATCGATCATGTCGTCCAACCGTGGTATTGAGAACTGATATTTGATGGTAATTTTGTTGATTAACTGGCTGTCGACACACATGCGCCAGCTTCCATCTTTTTTTGGCATTAATAATGCTGGTACGGCACATGGGCTCATGCTCTCTCTCAAGAGACCCTTACGGATCAATTCCTCCACTTGCCCCTGAAGTATCTCACACTCCTTCGGACTCATCCGATAATGAGGGCGGTTGGGCAGGCTAGCCTCAGGGACGATGTCACGCCCCAAATTGGGAAACCGGACTCACAAAATTTTCGATCACCGAATCTGGTGCTGACAGCCTCCGTAGTACCCCATTTTCGGCTCCCAGCGTATATATGCTAGATTCCGATCCTGGGATCCTACAAGGAGGATTTTCTAATGTACATTTATCTTGTAATGAGCATAACCACAAGATTACCCAAATCACAAAGGCAACATCATCATCATATATCCACTAATACAATTGTTTGAGTACAATACTGAAAGGGAAATTATATATAAAATAAATCAAAGCTCCAGAAGACCGCTGTACGCTCCAGGCTCAATGCTGCTGCAACCTAACATCACCTGCACGCATCTCTCGTGCATAAGCTTATAGAAAGCTTAGTGGGTGGTGAAAGTGTGTGCATAATATATATATATATATATATATATATATATATATATATATATATATATATATATATATATATATATATAGGAGAGCCAGTAATTGACTAACCTTGACTATTTCCTATTTGGACTTTATCATTATATGAGGAAGTTGATATCTACACCCTCCTTTGTTGATTTGCTTTCATCTATTCTCTGGTTCAGTGACGTAGGGATGAACGTGATGAGGATAACTACTCTGAATCCACGGAGCTTCTCTGGACTCGTCACAGAGATTTCTCAAATCCACGAGGAAAGAAAGCAGAGAATAGAAATAAATTCTAAGAAATTCGAAATTGATTAATTGATGAATAAAAACGAGTTCACAACCCTTTAAATAGGGGTACTAAGCAATGGGAAAGAAATCAGAATCAAACTACAACTCAAACTCCTAGAATCTGTGACTTACTATAAATAGTAAACTTACTATTTATAGACGGTCGTGATGTCTACTAGTGCGCAAGGTTTTCGGCCAAAAATAGTAAGTGTCCTAATTGGCTTCACCAAACCGTTCTCCTAATTATTCTAAGCTCTTTTCACGTTGGGCGCAACTCCTAAAGCCCGACGGAAGAAGAGTTATAATCAAACTAAAACTTACTATTTATAGTAAAAACGAAATTAAAACAGGGAAACGACATTCGATCAAGGGGTTTTTCATAATTTCGGGCTGCGCAACCCTGCATAGCAGGGTTAGTTGGCTAAAGTAGCTCGTTCTACCCCAAAATCATATATTTTACGTCAGGTAACTTGTAAGACCTGTGTCCTAGTCCGCACTGTTCCGTTGGCTTCCGCGGTCCTTCCGGTCAAATTCCAGCAACTTTCGCATCGTATCCGGTGTTTGCGCACGATCCTAAGCCAGGTCCCGCGCACCGACGTCGGCTTGATCCGAAAGTTGTATCATAGCGACCGCGTCGTCGCCGCGGTTCCAACGCCGTGACTTGCGTACCGAACCGATACCCAGGTAAGAAGATGCCGATCTGCGTTTATTCCGAGAAACACCGTGCGTTGCGGATTTCGAGGGAATCTCTACACAATTAGTCTCATCAATTAACCATAAATGCAACCATACCTCAAGTACTTCACCCATTCCCTCTTTTTTCAAAAGTCCACCATCTTTCCACCTCACTATTCCTCTTTTTCTCATTTTCAACCACAACCATCTCTCTTCTCCACCAATTTCAAACTAAACCATACCTCTCATCACTCCTTTCTTACAACTATCACTCCACCCATCCCTCCATCCATTATTTCTATCTCTCCCTCTCATTCTCTAGCAATTTTTTTCCAAATCCCATGAGAATTTCACACATCCAACACACTCTCTCAACTTCAAGTGTGGCCCACCCTCTCATCTCCAATCTCAACCATTCATCTTTCATCAACCTCCATTAAAAGTGAAGGTAAGGAGCTAAGGAGTCCAAGGGAGCAAGGAGAAGGAAGATAAGGTGGGTGATTTTCCATTATTTTAAATTTTAGGGCCCACTTGTTGGTGGGACCCATTTGGATGTATGTGATTTAATCAAGAGGGCCCATAGTGGCGGGGTTCCTCTATCTCACCGTATATCTCTCTCTATCTCTCTCTCTTCCTTTGTAATGTTGTGGATCCCACCAATATGTGCTACATCTGCCCCGTCCATCTACATCAGACGGTGTGGCCCACTCTATTATAGGTGATGATCCACACCATCCACTGTTTGGATGGGCCCAATGCGTCCTTTTGTTTATATATATGTTATATTTTATATAATATATATATATATATAATATAATATGTATTATGTATATATATATATATATATATATATATATATATATAATAAATATTATGTATATATTATATGTATATATGTTGGTGGGCCACATCTACGTGCGACCCACCACAATGACATGTTTATGTATGCCGTCTAGCGTCCTTGGACGCTGGACGTTGGCAAACAGGGAAGTGTAAACTGCATGGGACGGTACTAACAAGCTAGCTAAGGGAGAAGGAAATGGTGGGCCACTCGTGCAGGCCCCACCTTAATGTATACATATAATCTAAGCCGTCTATCCCGTTGCCCAGATCATTTTAACCGTTAAGCTAAAATTTGGGACCAATCTGAAAATCAAGCGAGCCATAACATAGGAAACAGTGTTCCTACCTTCGATTTACTCCCTAATGCTCCTGTATATCAAAAATAGCCCAATATTGGACTCTATGGGCTTGTATCAAGCCACAGGGACCCATGGCTGGAGTGGATGTTGCTGATGTGGGCCCTATTATAGAAAATCCGTAGAAAAACGGTTTTCTTAAAAAAAAAAAAACAAAGGCAAGGGATGCAGCAGCAGCGTCAGCGCCGCCCGCTGACGGACGGACTGGCTGGGGCTCACGGCCCCAGCTGTGGGCCCCACCTTGATGCATTTCTCCCATCCAAACCGAGCATTTGATGGGTCCCCACAGTTCACCCGTCCACCCCAAAATTCAGCTGTATATGGAACTCCGGTGGGCCACATAATTTAAAATCATGTGAAGACATGCCAAAACATATAAAATCATTTGGCGGGGCCTACCTGAGTTTTGGATGTTGCTGAAACTTGAGCTGGACCGTTAGCTAGATGGGACCCACATAATGGATGGGCTGGATTCGTGAACCACACTTCGGTGGGCCCCACATCCACCGTCCACATGACCTTTTAAAAAGGTTAGACGTAAATAAACATCACTGTGGACTCCCTGACCGTGTGCTGTGGAAAAAATAATAATAATAAATAAATGGTGGGCCCCACCCACGGTCCGTGGGACCTTATGAATAGTTTGGGTGGAAAATAAACATTCCAGTGGGCCCAGTCTAGTAGGCCCTACCTTGGTTCAGGTAGCTTTATGAACAGTTGGGTGGAAAATAAACATTATGTTGGGCCTTAAGTTGGGTGGAAAATAAACATTATGTTGGGCCTTAAGTTGGGTGGAAAATAAACATTATGTTGGGCCTTAAGTTGGGTGGAAAATAAACATTATATTGGGCCTTAAGCTGGGTGGAAAATGAGCATTTTGGTGGGCCCCACTTATGTAAGTATTGTAAACCACACCCTCTATTAGTGTGGGCTCCATCATAATGTATGTGTTTCATCCAAGTGTCCAACTGTTTTGGAGATAATTTAAGGCCCATTATGGAGGCCCATCTTCATGCATTAGTGGTCCTTGTTGAGGCCCACCTTGATTTGTATTAGGCCCATATTATGAGGCCCATTGAGGCCCACCTTGATATAGATATGGGGCTCATGTTATGTAGCCCATTTGATGTATTTGGGTCCTTGGGTCAAGGCCCAATTAGATGTACAAAAGGCCCATTATAATGTGTGATTCATGGAAGGCCATTCCTTGGGAGCAATGTTGGTTTGATGTCCACATTGAATGGATAATGTTGGTTAAATGTTCGCATTATAACTCTCCCTAAGGCCCACTGATAGGCCCAAAATTATGGTAAGAAGGCCGCCTAGGGCCATCTCCATTATATCTAGAGCCCATCTCTTTATACATGTTTAGTATAGATCCATGATTCATGATCATTCGCACCATATGTATGCCTGATGTGAGGGTGACCGATCATAGCATATACCTTTATATAGACTGTTTATGGGCTCCCTGATAGGCGGAGTTGCCTCATATAAGTGCATGGTATATACAGGACTGTTGCATGACTGATAGTGTGACTCATGCACTTGCATTTGTGTGATTGTAGTTACTGTATGCCCTAGCGACATCAGGGCCATAGCCTCCATAGACACATCGTGGATGGCTGGGTTGAATACCGGAAATATTTGGTTCTAGCATACGGGCGCCATAGACGTCCCTGGGTGAAAATCCTTAAACCCGATGGTACCAGAGGATGACTCCAACGTCGAGACCGAGTGGATATATGAGCGCACGAGGGCCGAATACCAGGAGGCCGCGTCTCCCACTGTGTCGTGGTCGGTTGGAAAGGAGTGTGGCCTTACTCACCTGAGGGTAGGGGGCAATACTAGGCTGAGTTTGACCAGCTCGCGAATGGGTCCGCTATCGACGTGCAGGATAAGTATTAGCAGACTATTGGTCAGGCGGATAGTGAGCTTTCTTACGCTCACTTGGACTGTGCGGCTAGGAGAGCGACAGTGCCATTTGGAGTGTATTGAACCCCGGTGATTATCCAGAATGAGAACCGTACTGATACATGATGAGGATTGGCATGCTTGAGTTGCATCTCGCATCGCATGGCTGTGTTATGGCCGATAGCATTCATATCTTGCACCGCATAGCCTTGGTACGGCTGATTGCATTTATGTGCTCATCACCATGATTCCGCATCACTCTGACCTTGCATTTTGAGCACGTTTATATTGCGCACACACTTACACCACCCTCTAAGCTTTCCATAAGCTTATGCAAGATTGATGCGTACAGGTGACGCCAGGACGCAGTCGCAGCCATAGTCTCGCTGTAGTTGGAGCGTGCAGCCGAGCTTCTGGAGTTTTGTTTCTTTTATTACATTGTATTTTCTCCTTTCAGTCGCATTGTACTAAAAAGTTTTTGATCATAGTGAATTTTGTGGTGGTGTTCTTGTGGTTATTGTTTGTGGGTTATGCTTTTTGTTATGCTCATTATGATTCAGACTGATGATTTGAAACCCTCCTTGTAGTCTCCCAGGATCGGAACCTGGTGAATGGGTGCCGGGGTTCGAGAATGGGGTTCTACGGAGGCTGTCGGCGCCAGATTCGGCGATCGAAAATTTTGTGAGCCCGGTTTCCGAGTTCGGGGCGTGACATAACTCATTCTGGATTGCAAGATACGCCTGATCTAAGGTACGACGGTCCGGATCACTTTTGTCGTTGACTGGGCCTTTTCTGATCCATCTTAGCCATGAAACTGTCCGCGACCCGCTCTACATCAGTCCCCTCCACTTCAAAAGAACTCGTCCTTGAGTTCTCATCCTACTCTGGTTCATGATATTCGGTCAGGTCCGCGACGTTGAAAGTCCGTGAGATCGTCATGTCATTTGGAAGATCAACAACATAAGCGTTGTCATTGATCTTTCGAATGATTGGGACGGGTCCAATCTTCTTATTTTTCAACTTGTTGTATGTCCCGATCAGAAATCTCTCTTTGTGCAGATGGACCATAATGCGGTCGCCCACCTTGAACACTTTTTTGTCGCCGATGCTTGTCCGCTTGCTCCTTATACTTCTCGTTCGAGGCATGTAGCATGATCTGCACTTCTGCATGGATGCCCATGATCTTGTCTGCCATATGTTCTTCTGCAATGCTCGTGCCTGGGTGCTTGGGCAGAGGTACCAAGTCAAGTGTGTGGCGAGGCACTCATCCATAAATAATCTGAAACGGTGATCTCCCTGTCGAGCGGTTCACCATGTTGTTGAATACAAATTCTGCTTGAGACAAGGTCAAATCCCACTGCTTTGATTTTTCTCCTGAAATACAACGAAGGAGGTTTCCCAACGTGCGATTCACAACTTCAGTCTGCCCATCAGTCTGTGGGTGGTAAGCATTGCTGAATTGAAGTCGTGTATCGAATCGATTCTATAAAGTCAGCCAAAAATGGCTAATGAACTTCGTGTTACGATCGGAAGTAATGGTCTTGGGAACCCCGTGTAGCCGTAAGACCTCCCTGAAAAATAGATTCGCCACGTATGTTGTATCGAGGGTCTTCTTGCATGGGATAAAGTGCGCCATCTTGGAGAAACGATCTACCACCATGAACACCGAATCCATGCCGCGTTGTGTTCGTGGGAGACCAAGCACGAAGTCCATTGATAAATCCTCCCAAGGATCGTTAGGCATAGGTAACGGGGTGTAGAGGCCCGTATTCTGAGATTGCTCCTTGGAAGTCTGACAAACATGGCAACGTTGTACAACTTTTCCCACATCGCGTATTAATTGCGGCCAGTAATACCGCTCTTCCACAAGAGCTCGTGTCTTGTCTCACCCCAGGTGTCCACCGAGGCCACTTTCATGTAGCTCCTGAATAATCTGCTCCCTCAGAGAACTTTGGGGAATGCACAATCGATTCCCTTTGAAGAGAAAATCGTCCTGTATATGAAGGTCACTGGGGTGACCTTCTTGACACTTCATTCAAGAATCTTTGAAGTCCTCATCCTCAGCATACAGCTCTTTGAGACAGTCGAAGCCGACCACCTCATTGCTCATCTTAACAAGTAGTGATGCACGACGGCTAAGTGCATCAGCCACCTTGTTCTGCTGCCCTGACTTGTGCTTTAGAACGAACGTGAATTTCTATAAAAATGCAACCCATCTAGCATGCACACGATTCACGTTAGTCTGACTATTAATAAACTTTAATGCTTAATGGTCAGTGTATAAAACAAACTCTCTTTGAATCAGATAATGCTGACAATATCGCAGCGCCTGAACAACTGCGTACAACTTAAGCTCATAAGTCGACCACTTCTTTCGAGCTTCGCTAAGCTTCTCGTTGTAGAAGGCTACTGGCCTGCCTTTCTATGATAATACTCCTTCAATTTCGACGTATGAAGCATCACACTCAACCTTCAATTTATCGAAATTAGGAATCACCAAGACCGGTGTTGTAGACAAACGATGCTTGATCTCATGAAAGCTCTTATCACCTTTATCGGTCCACTGGAACGGTCCTTTTTTCTTGCAATCTGTTATAGGCGCGACTATGGTGCTAAAATCTCACACAAATCAACGATAGAAAGTCGTCAACCCGTGAAAACTTCTCACCTCATGAATATTTGTCAAGATCGGCCATTCCCTAATAGCTCTCACCTTTTCATCGTCCACACGAATGCCTGTGGATGTTACAATAAATCATAGAAGCAACAAGCTGTCAGTTAAAAAATTACACTTCTTCAAGTTGAGGTACAACTTGTTAATTTGTAGGACCTGCAGCACCTGCCTGAGATGTTTCCTGTGCTCCGCCTCATCCTGGCTATATATCAATATGTCATCAAAATATACTACCACAAATCGGCCAGTGAACGGTTTTATAACTTGATTCATCAAACGCATAAAAGTACTTGGTGCGTTCAATAGGTCGAAGGGCATAACCAGCCACTCATATAATCCTTCCTTGGTCTTGAATGCCATTTTCCACTCATCACCGGGTCGAATACGAATCTGATGGTACCCGCTCCTTAGATCTAGTTCAGAGAACACCTTAGCCCCTTCTAACATATCGAGCATGTCGTCTAACCGTGGTAATGGAACTGATATTTGATGGTAATTTTGTTGATTGTCCGGCTGTCGACACACATGCACCAGCTTTCATCTTTTTTTGGCATGAATAATGCTGGTACGACACATGGGCTCATGCTCTCTCTCAAGAGACTCTTACGGATCAATTCCTCAACTTGCCCCTGAAGTATCTCACACTCCTTCAGACTTATCCGATAATGAGGGCGTTTGGGCAGGCTAGCCCCAGGGATGAGGTATATGTGATGTTGGATGTCCCTCATAGGAGACAATCCATCAGGTAAATCATCAGGCCAGATTTCTTTGAATTCGTTTAACAACAGTCTTAAACTTAGAGGGATGTTTGAGGGTTCCTCTTCCTCTCCCTTCACCACTACAGCGTATACCTCGTCGGTTTCCTTGCATTCCTCTATAAAATTTCGAATGGTCAAGAGGGAACTCCCCTCCACTTTAGAGGCTTCAGGGTGGTTCTTTGGTGTCATAGGGGCAATGATTATTTTTCGACTATCTTTGACGAATACGTAAATATTATCTCGTCCCCGATGGGTCGCATCACGGTCCGACTGCCAGAGTCGACCGAGTAACATATGACAAGCTTCCATATCGACCACGTCACAAAGTATTTGATCCTTATAATTTTTGCCAATTGAAAACAAGATAGTGCATTGTTCAGTTATCTTGGTCTCATTCACATTTTTTATCCAGCCAATTGAGTACGGGGAAGGATGTTTCATCGTTAGTAGCCACAACTTGTCTACTATCACTCTCGAGATGATGTTCTCGCTACTACCACTATCTATAATCACATCACAGACCTTTCCGTTGACGGTGCACCGAGTATGAAATATATTGTATCGTTGTGGATGTAATTCCTTTCGTGGGGCATACAACAATCGCCTCACAACTAGAAATTTGCCACGATCCTCACCTGTCATTTCATCGCCACCTGTTATTTCTTCAGTGATTTGTTCATGTTCATCAAAACGATGGTCTTCTTCTGCGGCCTCATCTTCATTGCCCCCTTCGTTTATAGTCAAGTGTGCTGCGGAACGTTGAGGACAAGTGTTTGATAAGTGGCCTGGTTGGCCACAGCGGTAACAATTGTTCGATCTTGACCGAGCATAAGGATTTGGAATCCTACTCGAACCCGCTGTTGCGGGTGCTGCACGTTGAGGTCTGGATGAGCCGCTTCCCGTATCACGGTTTGCGCTTATAGGAAGTTGAGGTACTGGGTCTTTTCCTCATGGCAGCACTGGATCCTGCGTAGGACCCATTATAGGGGGTCGAGTTGAAGGATATGGACGAGCAGGAGCTCTTGCAAGTTATGTTTCTGCCCTACTCGCTAATTGAACAACTTCATCCACAGTCCTGACTGGGTACATTTGAATTTGGTCCTGAATTATCGGTCACAACCCACCTATAAATCGTGCCACCTTCTGTGACTCAGATTTTGACAGATCGTTTCGTGTAGCCAGTCGTTGGAATTCTTCAGTATAATCTGTGGTTGTTCGATTTTCTTATCTGCAATTTTGATATTGCTGGAATAATATCTGTTCATAATCACTGGGGAGAAATCGTGATCGAAGAAGACGTCTCATCCGTGGCCATGATGAGATGGGCGCCTTGTTCTGGCGGGCTCGTGAGAGTTGTAATTGTTCCCACCATGCAAAAGCATCAGATTTTAATTTAAACGCTACCAATTTTACCCTTTTATGATCTGGCACGTTCATGTAATCAAAATATCTCTCTACTTCGGCTAGCCAATCGAGAAAATCTTCTATACGTAATAAACCGTTAAAACTAGGAAGTTCAGCCTTACCTCGATAGTCTCTTTCAGCACGATCTAGATGATCACCTCCATGGATTAGTCGTCGGGCAAAACCCTCATTAAGGTCCTCATCGCTAGAACTTGAACCATCTAGTGTAGCCCTACGGTTTGTCACTGGTAGTGCTCTACGAAAATCGGAGTTGCTTCGTACAACAACCATGGGTGGTGGAGCCACCATGGGTGGCGGAGCAACCAAAGGTGGTGAAGCACCACCTAGGGCTCGGGACGGAAGTAATGCATCCGCAAAACGGTCGAGAGTTGTCTGCAGCCCTTGCATGATCAACTGACTCTCCCGGTAGAAAGCTTCCATTCTTTTCAAAAGATAACGAATCCCTGAATCACCGTCCACAGGATTTTGATTCATACCTTCATTGTTTGCTATCAGCCCGAGGGGAATCCTCACTCTGATACCAATTGACACAGGGATGAACGTGATGAGGATAACTACTCCGAATCCACGGAGCTTCTCTAGATTCCTCACAGAGACTTCTCGAATCCACGAGGAAAGAAAGC
The DNA here is from genome assembly GCF_029962835.1 of Magnolia sinica. Classification (NCBI taxonomy): domain Eukaryota; kingdom Viridiplantae; phylum Streptophyta; class Magnoliopsida; order Magnoliales; family Magnoliaceae; genus Magnolia; species Magnolia sinica. The sequence continues at coordinate 611,637 of NC_080586.1, forward strand.
AGAAAATAAAAATAAATTCTAAGAAATTCAAAATTGATTAATTAATGAATAAAAATGAGTACACAACCCTTTAAATAGGAGTACCAAGCAATGGGAAATAAATCAGAATCACACTATAACTCAAACTCCTAGAATCCGCGACTTACTATAAATAGTAAACTTACTATTTATAGACGGTCGTGATGTCTAATAGTGCGCAAGGTTTTCGGCCAAAAATAGTAAGTGTCCTATTTGGCTTCGCCAAACCGTTCTCCTAATTATTCTAAGCTCTTTTCACGTTGGGCGCAACTCCTAAAGCCCGACGGAAGAAGAGTTATAATCAAACTAAAACTTATTATTTATAGTAAAAATGAAATTAAAACAGGGAAACGACCGTCAATTCAGGGGTTTTTCACAATTTTGGGCTGTGCAACCTGGCGTAGCAGGGTTGGTTGGCTAAAGTAGCTCATTTTACCCCAAAATCATATATTTTACGTCAGATAACTCATTCTGGATTGCGAGATATGCCTGATCTAAGGTCCAACGGTCCGGATCACTTCTGTCGTCAACCGAGCCTTTTCTGATCCATCTTGGCCATGAAACCGTCCGTGGCCCCCTCTACATCATTCAGGAATTGAAATAATATTCTACGTTCTTGTACTATTTCAATTCCCAAAAGTAAGAAGGTCATCACCCAGGGAGAGTATATGTGGTCTGCGGGTGGCAATGGGTCCAGGCCGCCCGTTGGTGTACTGACTTGACCCAATACATTTGGAGGTGGGTTTGGGTAGCAAGTCAGGCATGGGCTAGAAACTTTGGTCCATTTAGATAAATGGGCTGGACTTGAGTTGAAACTTATAACCTGACCCTACCGTACGGGTAAGTACTCATATCAATATGCTGGGCCAGGTGCCCCCAGAACTAGAAACTAAATGGGTAAAGTCAGGTTGGTCTTGGGCTTAGCCACAAGGTAACGGATTGCCCAGAACTGTGGTTCATTTAGTAAATGGGTTGGGTTTGGGCTGACTACAACCCGACTTGAACCCATCCCATTACCAACCTTAAATTATTGTGGCTTCCAAATACTACTGTAACTTATTTTTGGGACGAGAAAGATCGAGTGCTAAACCCAACTTCGGAATTGGGGCCATTCATCTGATGGGGTTTAATGGGAAGGGTGCCCTAAACATATATATCACAAGACTTTCATAGGACCGCAAAATTCGAACTAAAAAAGTTGTAAAAATGTCCAATCACTGATCGACATTCAATGGCGAAAGTACACCGAAAGCCCATGATTGTCTAACAGTAACAGTTTTTCTAGTACCATCATCCACCACACCACCAATCAATAGTTCAGGATCATCCTATCAGTTTGATTTTTTGCATGGTGATACACCAATAGAGGGTTGAACGGATAGACCATGAAGATTAATCAATTAGTTATACTGTAAACCTTTGAAATTAATCAAGCAGTCTATTTAGTTATTTTGCATTCATAAGAAAGTGATTTTCAATAAATTTGCCATAAACCATCTAAATGCTCACACACAACTTGTTGTCGTGTGGGGCCATTATGATGTTTGTATGACATCTCGCCCGTCAGAGGGTTGTCCTACCATGAAATGTGGGCTACAACTATCAGGTGGGCCACAACGGGTAAAGAAAAATAGAGATCAACCGCTCAAAAAATTGCCAGAAAAGGTACAACATAGGAAAAATAACACCAACCAAAAGAACTACACGTTCACGTGGGGCGCATCCAATCGTTGAAAAGTTCGAGAACTACTTTGGATGGTTTGATACGTAACAGTTTATTTATTTAATTTTTAATAACAAGCTTTGCAAATAATTTCAAAAGCCTGCCTACCTGAGAGTGACCGCGTGTAGGTATCTTTTGAGGGACGCGTTGGGATGCTAGGTGGGGCCACATCATTTACAGAATTTTGAATTACCTTAGAAATCTCCAAATTCAAGCGTTGTGATGCACCTGATGATTGAATTAGCATGAGTTTTCAAGCATCCCATGATCATGGCTGTCAACCTGTTAGACTGATTGGATGTGATGCACACACCAGATCGACCCCACCACTAGAATATGATGGGTTTTGGGTAGTTGTGCATTGTTTTCAATGGTGTGGCCCACCTGTCCTGTGAATTATACTGATTTTTGGGCTGGGCAAGAATCTTGTAATGTTACACCTGTTAGACAAGTCGGATGTCATGCACAAGAAAGCAGCCCCACAATAGCTAGTGGTGGAACTGGTACGGTTATCATGGAAGTGCACGCAGTCATACATTGCGTGGGATGACTTCTGTGAGAAACACCTGTGGAGAAGAAAATCAAATTCGACACTTCCGACATCCATCGTCTTCAAAATGGAAACCCTTGTGTACTTTCCCTCCTCACCTACTCTCGTTGCTTTGTCTAAATGTATAAGGAAAGAATGCAGATCCTCCGTTTGCATCAAGAGAGGAAAATTGTGATTGTTACAATCTAATTGGACGGTATCATTACACACCATCATGGCTGACTGTCATGTACCAATGACGATATCGGAGAGCATAAAAGTCACGCTTTTGGCAAACAAATGATTTAGACTTGGAAAGAATACAGATCAACAGTCAACATTAGATCTGTACATGAGTCGAGCCGAGCCGAGTATTGCCCAGCTCATGCTCGGCTTGCACTACCCGAGTCCTACTCGTACTCGGCTCTGCTCGGGCATCGAGCATGGATTCCCTGCTCGTGCTCTACTTGTTCGAGTACGAGCCGATTACAAGCAGAAATCAAGCCGAGTCGAGTTCGAGTTTTCGAGTCGAGTTCGAGTCTGAGTCCGAATTTGAGCCCAATTCGAGCCTAATTTGAACAGGGTTTTCGAGCAACAAATTTAACATATATTATCTGTATTAACATATCTTAACATATATTAACATATTAATAATTTTTGACATATATTAACATATTAACAATTTCTATATTAATACATATTAGCTATATTAACATATATTAACAATTTCTAATATATATTAGCAATATATGATAACAATTTCTGAAATATATTAACAATTTATACAAAAAACTAATAATAATAAATCAACACCACATAGTATGAGTCGAGTACCGAGTTGAGTACGAGTCGAGTATTGCCAAGCTTGTACTTTACTCGTAATCAAAACAAATATCAAACTCATGCTCGTGCTCGGCTCAAACTCATGCTGAGTCGAGTCAAGTCGAGTAATTCCAAGTCGAGTCGAGCAAGTAACCGAGCTTACTCTACTCGTGTACAACTCTAGTCAACATGCATGCATCCACCCTATCCATCAGGTGGACTCTTATAGGAAAAATGGACCGAACAATAATAAAAGGTCAAGTTGAAACTTCATGCACTTCGTCAGGTCGGACAACGACAGATACAACTAAAAATCTAACCTTTGATTCAAGATCGAGCGGGAAATGAAGTCGAGCTTGGTCTCTTGTTAGCAAGTCGGAAGATCTACTAATCTGCCCGACGCCAAAAGAAGCTCGATTATTCGCTGAAGGAGTCAGGTCGGCATAACCCCAGGTCAGTAACCTGTCCCCAGGTCAGGTCAGCATAACCCCACATCGGTCTCCTACTGTGCACCTTCGTTGATTCCGAAAAATCAGATCTTATTTAAAAGATATCCTCCCGAAATATTCTTTAAAGATCTTGAAGAACATCCACGATACACTTCGAGATCTTCGCCAAGGATTTCGAGAGATCCCCTACTCATTTGGGGCCTGAATCCTACTACAATACGTCCCTGCTAAACAAGGATATCTCATCTACGCCACCGCCTCTCAACACATATAAATAAAAGCACATCTAATAGTGAAAGGTACGCATAATCTCTAGCCTAAAATCCTGTTTACAACTAGACTTAAATTCCCTATCTAACTTAGGCATCAGAGGGTCACCTGTACTAGCCAAGGTCTCCTTTGTCAGCTCACTGTGCAGGTATTCAAAGGTTCAAGAAGAGCTAACCAAATTTTGGCATCAACATAAACCACTACTCCTTTGGCATTGATGCTAAAAATTAGGTTGATTCATCAATACTCAGATGAGCCACCTTGGGCCCTATAAATATGAGTAAGTTGGGACTTGGAAGGATTTAAGAGACAAAGGCTCTAGTAAAAATAAATTATTTAATTCAATTGTTTTCTTAAAGTGATACATAAAGATGAAATGCTTTTATACAATCATGGTGATAATAGAAGAATTTCATTTTTTTTTCTTTTTGTAAATAAGGAATAAATTAGGACTTTTGAGAGTCCACTATCACATCTTAAATGCTATTATGAAACAATTACATCTATACATATTGATCTAGAGCGGGTCGCATACAATTTCATGGTCAAGATGGACCAGAAAAGGCCCGATCGAAGGCGGAAGTGATATTCTAGACCGTCATGACCTTAAAATGGGCATATCTTGCAAATCGGAATGAGTTATCCGACGTGCCATCTAAGATTTTGGGGTAGGACGAGCTAGTTTAACCACCCAACCCCGTTACGCCAAGTTGCCCACGCTGAATTTACGAGATTCCATCAGATCAACGGTCAAATTTCCGTTTTATTTTCGCTTTTATTATTTATAGTAAGTTTTAGTTTGATTATAACTCTTCAACCGTTGGGATTTAGGAGTTGCGTCCAATATGAAAAATGCTTAGAATAATTAGTAGAATAGCAAGGCTGAGTCAAATAATAAACTTACTATTTTTGGCCGAAAACCTTGATGACTAGTAGGAATCATGAACGGTGAGTCATGATTTATAGGACTTTTAGTTGTAATTTAATTCCGAAACTTTTTCCTAGGTTTCATGTCATCATTTAAGAAGGTTGTAAGCTAAGTGGGCCACAACAACAATGACCCAATCCATATTAGCTAACAACAAGCATAATATTCGAGATTGCAACCCACAACAAATTAACAACTTTGGGCCAATCAACAAATGGGCCAGACTAGGTAAGCCCATACTGGAGAAACAATAGTAGGCCCACAGAGAACTGGGCATCAACTGACGAGTCAACAATGCAGTCAGGCCAATATCGTGTGCCCAACAATAGCAACATGCAAGCAACAAGTGGGCCCACTGTCAATCAAACAGTCAACCTAAAAAATAGCAAGGTTCAGCCCAGCATAAACAGTCCACCAGTAGGTAGCACTATGCAAGAACGTAATGGCCCACATAACATATGGCAACAATTGAGAAGGTTAAAGATCCACAATGCAGAGATCTTGCCTTGTGGATCTTGCCTTCATAGCAGAAAGCCATGCCCAAACAACGATGGCTCTCAAATCAGTGTACTGAGCCCACATGCAACTAAACAGCGAATCTGGGCGAGTCCTGAGAAATTCAGACCCATAAGAGAAACAAGCCCAACAGTGTCACAATAGGCCCAAATAACAATACACTCAATCAGCAATCCATTTGCCCATCACACCAGGCCCACAACTATGTCTGCTGAAGATTTTGACTAGCTTATGTGGACATGGACAACAGCAGCATCACCACCATTAAAAGAAAACAAAAGCATCAAAAAAAAAAAAAAAAGGTGGCGTCTAAAACAAGATGGGCCACCAACAGCTTTCCACGGTTAGATCAAACCATAACTAGATGACAGACAGCATTCCTTGATGCAAAAACACTCATGAGGTGGGCAACAACATGAATCTGTGGTTTATGGAATCTGTCCCAGCAAGTAATGGTCATCAATACACAAATGCAAACGACCTATAATAGATCCACAACACATCAACGGAATGAAAGCCACCGTATATACATTAAGCGGGTTCAGAACGGGCCCACCAGCGATCAAAGGGCCTAGAACATAACAACAAATTCAGTTATCTGAGGTGCTTGCGATAAAGTGGGACCCACATTTCAGCTTATTCAATCCGCGTATTGTCCTTGAGCGTTCTTGTCATTTGATGTAGAGCGCGGATAATTTCATGGCCAAGATGGACCAAAAAAGGCCCGATCAGATACAGAAATGATCTGAACCGTCAGAACTTAAAACGGACATATCTCGCAAACCAGAAGGAGCCAAATAGTACACTTATTTATAGTAAGTTGCAAATTATATTGCAAATTATAGGAGTTTTAGTTGTACTTTAATTCTAAAATTTCTTCCATTGCTTAGTATCCCTACTTAAAGGGTTGTGTACTCCTTTATTTCATTCATCAATCGATTTCGAATTTTATAAAAGTTCCATCCTTCCCATCATCTGAGCAAAAATCATACTTCAAACCGACAACTAGTTAATATACAATAATTTAATTGATGAGGTAGCTTAATGGAAACTTAATTTTAAAAGTTCTTGGAATGTAAATTAAATAAGTACTATTTTGTAAAATTCTCTCATATTTATGATGGTTGCCCATTGGGCTTAAAATGGGCTACGCCCAGTAATTAACCTACTTACATTTTTATTCAATTTACTACATCACTTATTAAATAATACACGAATCTCATCTACTCTACATTTCTTAAATCTGATTTTTTCAGACATCAACCTGTGGCGAAAGTTTTGTAGTCGGGACATATTGCTGAAGCACCAACACGGACGCCATTGTAGAGAACTCCGACGACGCAAGGAAACACCCAACCGGACCTAGTTCAGGACAGTCAGTCCTGTCTGTTAGGGGAGCGACATGTGGAATCCTTCCCACCAGGAAGAGATTGTACCGGTTCATTGTCTCAAGAATCGCTACAATGTCTTCCTTACTTCCTACTTCCTTCTCCTCATAAGATATCGATTCATTCCCTGCAGTGGTCAGGAACTTTAAAATACACTCCTCGTCTGCCATTCTCTCGTCTGCTTCTATGTTAATGCTGATGTTATCATCGTTGCTGCCCATCAGTGACTTCCCAGCCTCAGCCACAAATCTGAGGACGGTGAGCTGGATCCCCGGGTGTTCGGCGATGCGGGCTCCATAGGCGAGGACCTCATGATCGTCACGACCACCGAAGAAGAGGGCGACTACATTGAAGGAGACATCACTGGCAGAAATCTGGGTGGTGCCGCCTAGGCCACGGTCAATGAGAATCCCGACAGAGCATGGGGCGTGGTGTAGAACATTCTGGTTAACATGGTGAAAGTCATGTCTGAGGGATTCCATGGTTCCGTCGAGGCGTTGGTGCTTATGGAATGGGAGGAGGATGATGGCGGCTCGCTTCTGTTCAGCACTGGTGCAGATGTCCTCATGGATAGAGGAGAGGTGGGAGATGGCAGTCATGGGGCGGATGGTAACGTGACTGAGCTGCTGGTAGGTATCGAAGCCGATGACCATGTGGTTGGTGTTGGGACGCTCCTTGTTCCAGAAAGGGAGGCCGTTGCGGCGGGTTTTGTGGACTATGGAGATGGCGGAGGAGCGCTCGGAGAGCTCCATGAGGTGCATTGCGTAGATGATGATGCTGTGGTGTCGGGTTCCGCGAGATGACTCGAGGAGATTGATGATGGTGGGGATGTTGCGAGTGCTGTGGAAGCAGGCCAGGATCCGAAGTTCCGTGTCGGGGTTGTTTTGCTGGATGGTGCGGTGGTGGTAGGGAGAGGTGCGCCTCGCTGGCTTGTATAAGGCCGTTACAATGGGTGTGGTGATGAATGTGGTGAAGAGCGCCATCAGGACTAAGATAGCAAATGCCTGGTCATTCAACACCTGAAATAGAGACAGAGCGAGTGAGCCGGGTCATTACAGTGAGTTTGATCATTGGTGTGTAATTGCCGAGTTGAACAGGTGAGTCAGATTATGGAATAAGAGTCTAAAAGGTTGATAAAGAAATTTCCAAAAAGAAAATAAGGTAAATGCGCCATTTCATTCCTAAATCCTATGGACGGGATCGCAGCTAATCAGTGTTTCCTATTTTATCCCATTTGTAACAGACTCCTATGTTAGTTCTGCATCAGTTAAAAAATGGTGGTGACTCATCATGTACCGCTATAGACCATCCAAATTATGGATCTTATTGTAGATGGAGCACATCTCTAAAATTAATTAAACAGATCAAGGATTCTCAACCAGTCATATGTAGGGGTGTGCACGGAACCAGTGGAACCAGTAAACCAGACCAGAACCGACCAGACCGCACGAATTGGTCTGGTTCTGAAGTCTTTCAAGAACCATGCAATTGGACTTTATTCTAAAAAAGTCATTCAATTAGGCTGAATTATAAAAATAAATCATGCAATTGGACTGGATTATAAAAAGCCCATAACTGTGGAACCGAATCGGACCTAATTGGTTTTTTTTACTGTCGGGTTCCATTCAGTTCCAGGGTGCAAACGGTCCAGTTCTAGTTCTAGTTCTAGTTTTCCTGAAACTGTTAGGAACGGTTCGGTTCAGATTTCACACCAGAAACGGAACCGTGTGCACCCCTAGTCAAATGTTATTAACTGGTCCAGGTGGTTAATATTATCTATTAACTGCAATTACATGTATGCATTCGAAGAGTCGACACCATTCTCGGATGGGGCAAAAGTAATAGAGAAGTCCTTATCGGAGAAGGATAGTGATGAATGGTACATAGCCACTAAAATTCTACACGTCATGAAAGTAAATCAAGATGAACAGGTTAAAATATCAATGACTCAAGCATGGCCGAAAACTGAAATTGGTTGCTACAAACTTACTTTTCGGTCCTTGCCGATATTGAGAACGATAAGCTCCACAAGCCCTTTGGAATTCATGAGAAAACCTAGCGCAAGCGCCTCCCTGTACGGCACCTTGAATGCCAATGACACCAGCACTGTCCCAACGATCTTCCCAAAACAAGCCGTCGATATGACAAGCACCAGCAACCCCCACGACTGGACCCCACTTATGGTTGTTATATTAGTCTTCAGACCGCTTGAGACGAAGTAGAGCGGCAGGAAGAGGCCCGAAACAAGATCTTCGATCTTCTCTATCAGAATTCCCGCAAACGGCCCGTCCTTGGGCACCATGATCCCGACAATGAATGCACCGAAGAGAGCATGGATGCCAATCGTGTCAGTGACGAAGCTAGCGGCGAGCACGACCGACAGCGTTGCGCATATGTAGACCTCCTTGATGGGTTCCCCATCCGGCGATCGTCTTGCCATGAATTCTAGTGCTGGGCGAATGATAAAGATGGCGAATGCAACGAACGCAAGGCCAGTGAGGAGTACCCATAAGGAGACTAGAGGAGAGCTGTGGGTGCCCGAGAGGGCGATGGCGAGGGCGAGGAGGATCCATGCCGCAACGTCATTGATAGCAGCTGCGGACATGGCCATCCGGCCGACGTCGGTGGTGAGGAGCTTGAGCTCGGCGAGGATGCGGGCAAGGACTGGGAATGCAGTGATGGAGAGCGCGACGCCCATGAAGACTAGGAAAGGGCCGGCGTTGACGCCTTTGGAGATGGTACGACGGAGGACAACGGAGGTGCCGATGCCCATTACGAAGGGGAGGGTGATGCCGGCGACAGCGATGCCGAGGGCCTTCTTACCAGTCCGGCGGATGGCGTGGATGTCGAGCTCGAGGCCGACGAGGAAGAGGAAGAAGAGAAGGCCGATGTTGGCGAGGGTGTCCAGCACAGTCAGGCTGCGGGTCGGGAAGACCGTGTGTAGGAACCGCTCGCTGCGGCCTAGTGCTGATGGGCCCAGCAGTATCCCGCCCTGCGTATATTAGCCCACGTACTTCAGATAAAATTTTCTTTTTTTAACACCCAAAACATTCCTAGCATGCTTGGTCCAAAAGAAGGCGGACCCTAAATTCATGTAACTTTTGATCTGGGTCTCCTAACGAGGCATAACCTAACCTATCAATTTAACCGACTCACTTCGCATCTACCCGTATCATCAGAAAATTTTAATGCGCACTTTTATCTTAAAAACAAAATTTTAAGAAAAAGTTATTATTTTTAGTAATTTTTTTAATTTTTATATTAACTTTCTAGTAAAAATAAAATAAATTTTCATTTTTAGAAATTAAATTTTAAAAGAATTTTACTAGAATTAGGATTTTTATTAGAAATAAAATCACACACGGGTGAAATGTGAAGGTGTAGAATCAAACTACAACTAAAACTCTTGTAAATCATAACTTCCTATAAATAGTTATAGAATGATTTCAATCAAACTACAACTAAAACTCTCGTGAATTGGACTTCTTACAAATAGTTATAGACGGTCATGATTTCAATCAAACTACAACTAAAACTCTGGTGAATTGGACTTCTTACAGATAGTTATAAACGGTCATGATTTCAATCAAACTACATCTATAACTCTCGTGAATTGGACTTCTTATATATAAATAGTTATAGCGTTAAGTGTCCTATTTGGCTCAACTGGCGTAACTCATTTCGATTTGAGAGATATGCCCATTTTAAGAAGGTTTTGGCAATCCGGATCACTACTACCGCCAACCAGGTCTTTTCTAGCCGATCTTAGCCATGAAATTGTCCTCGACCTGCACTACATCAAAGGGCTAGCTTTACGTTTTCTATTAGTGGTGGAGGGATTTTTGGCCATGTTGTTAGCTTCTTAACAATTTTCTTAATTAGTTTCTTTTATTCAATCTAATTAAGCCAAGGGATTAAAATAGAATTTCAAAGATGTTAACAGAGATATGAAAAGATTCTACTGAAATCAGGAAATACTCTTGAAATTGAAGGAATTTTAAAAAAAAAAAAAAAAAAAAAAAAAAAATGTATAAAAGAGAGAGAGAGAGAGTTACAATGATCTCAGCAATGACTCTGGGCTGCCTAAAAGGCTTTAAGAAGAAAGCCAACGTCCTTGTTAAAACGACCACCAAACAGATCTGTATGATCACTAACGGCAGTGAATAATCCAGTGGATTATCGCCTTGCCATGAACCATTTGACGTTGGCTTCATCGGCGGCGGGCACACATTCGTTGTGTTCGTCTCCATTTTTAGAGAGAGAGAGAGAGTCTTCAAGGGATATTTTGTGAGTGAGTCCTGTGCTAATAACCAGATGCAATATATATGCTATTGAAGAGGTCAGAAAAACTTCCGATCTCTAAATTTAGAGGCTTATTCTCTGTAGCCCACTCAGTTGCCGTGAGTAACTAGAATACGCCGAGTTTTACGACTGATAATGCCACTGCCGTATTATGAGAGAAAAAAATATACCGTGGGGTCCAATGTGATGTTTGTGAGAAATCCACTCCGTCTATCTGTTTTTTCAGATGATATTAGGATATGGTTTTAAAAATGAGGTAGATCCAAAACTCAAGCGAACCGCACCATGAAAACGTTGGTAGGATAATGCCTACCGTTGAAACCTCCTTGAGGTACACCGTGATGTTTATATGCCATCCATGCCGTTCATAAGGTCATTCCTACTTGGAAAAACTGAAAAAAAATATATATTAGCCTGATGCAAAACTTATGTGGCCTTACGAATGTGTCAACAGTGGACGTTCAATCATCACTGTTTTGTGTCAAGCGGTACACTTGAGTTTTGAATCTGCCTTATTTTTGGGCCCAAGACCTAAAATCATCTGGAAAAACGGATGGACGGTGTGGATTTCTCATAAATATCATGGTATCCCCACCTAGCTTCCGTCACAGGAAGTTCTGCGTACCGTGGGACTCTTTCCCTATTGGACGGGGACGGTTATCTTTTGAAAAAAAATCGTGAGCGGATTAGCTGGTACCCGGGTAACAGCTCAGTGGTTGTTACAGTCGGTATTGGGCCCACGTTGATGAATTTGTTTCATATCCACGCCGTCCACCTGTTTTTTGTTCTAATTTAATTCAGTTATCCAAAAAATTAAGAAGATTCAAATCTCGGTTAGACAACACCATTGAAAAAGGTGTTAAAGACCATTAAAATTTTTTTAGGCCACAAAAGTTTTGGATCGAGATAATATTTGTATTTTCCCTTCATCCATTTCTAATTTAACTTATCTATGGGTTGGATGAAAAATAAACATTATGGAACTTCTTAAAGTGGGGCCTTGGAAAGTTTTTAATGGTAAACGTTCAATAATCATGTTTCTAGTGGTGTGGTGCATTTGAGATTTGGATATACTAACTTTTTTGGGACTGCCTTCTAAAATGGGCTGAAAAACGAATGGACGGAGTGGATAAAAAACATATTATCAAGGTGGGCCCTACGGTAGGGGTAACAACCACTTAGCATATACCCAGGTAAAGAAACACCTAATCTGCGCCCAAAAAATTCATTTCACGCCCCCACTCGTTCCGCCGATTTTCAGGTTGTCACGATATTTTCCGGAATGATGCCCGATCAGGGCGTGGACCATCGAATAGATGGTGTCAGTTGATCTTACGTGTACGCATTCTTTCATGAGCATCACATCGTATGAAAAACGGCTTATTGGGTGTTATCATCACCTTACGGCCCACCTAGATGATTTGTCACATATCGACTCCGTCCATTTGTTTTTCCACCTCATTTTAGGATGCCATCCCAAAAATTAAGCATATTCAAATCTCAAGTAGACCACGTGACAAGAAACAATGATAATTGAATAACCACATTTAAAACCTTCCCGAGGCTCTTGTTTTCTATCCAATCTCTTAATAAGGTCAACCAAAGCTCGATGAATGAAAACTACAAAAATTTACTTCATACAAAGCTTGTGTCCCAAAAAAAAATTTTGATGGTTATTCACTACTTTTTTGCAATGGGCAAGGTTGGATATGAAACAAATTCATCAAAGTAACAATGATTATACGCCATAAAATGCCTTGGTTTTTTAAGGTCAAGTCCCATGTTTGGAATCAAATTCTTCCCTTAGAAAGTACTCTATATTAAATGAAGTCTTCTTTGGTAGACCATAGAATTATAATTAAAGAGCCACATTTTATAATCGATGTACATCACCTATATACATATACAGCTGAAATGTCATATGTAAATGACACATATGAATAGATGGTGTGGATAAAACATGTGCATCAACATAGGGCTTAATTTAACATTCTTTTATCGTGCATACCCTTTCGCAACCAATTTTACCTTGTATTTATTCAGTTTCTTCTTATAAATCCACTTACTGTCAATTACTTTACAGCCACTGGAAGCTTCACCAGCTTCCATGTCTCATTCTTATACAAGTAATTTATATTGTCGTATATGTTCGCTATCCACTTCTCAATATCAGAATCATCTAACGCTTTTTGAAAGGTGAACAGATTTCCTTCATCCGTAATAAGGATAAATGAAACATTCGAATTATTCTTATATATAACTAGCAATCTGTGATCTCTTGGCGGATTTCTTATAAGATGTGGCTATTCCACCTAGGGTTGTATACTAACCAGGCTAGCCCAGTTAACTCGCTTGACTCGACCCGACCCGGAACTGAGTTCGGTCCGGGACGAGTCATTTTCTTCAACTTGAAACTGAGTTCGGGCCAAATTCGAACAGGTCCCAGTTCGGCCCGACTCGGTCTGAAACCCGACCCAACTTGGCCCGACCCGACCTGACTCGGCCGTTTACATATACATTTTAACCATTCATTTGATAGCTGCTGATTGGATAGCCTGGATAGTTTGACATGTTTATGCACTGTCCACAATGAGACGTATAACTTGAACGGCCTAGATTCACCCAAATACAAAAAGGAATTCTAATGTCCTGACTAGTTAGATTTTTTGTAGAGTTTATAATTCAACTATCTAAACCGTTGATCGAGAGGGCCTTGTAATGGGACACGGATTACCTGCCAAAGCCCTTCCCATGAACTTGTTGTAAGGTCCGAAACTGGCACGAATTCAGCCCGAACTCGCCCAATTGCTGACCGGGCCGAGTTCAGGCTGGACATGTTGGCCCGGTGACCAGGCCGGGCCGGGTTGAGCCCAGTTCAACTCGGTTCGGCCCAATGTACACCCCTAATTCCACTTATTCCTGTATCTTTGTATGCGGCTTAAGCTCTACCATATATCTTCTTTTTCAATCTCGACATTAATGAACGCTGATTTCTCCAGTTCCTTGCGTTCGTCATTGTGAAACAATAAATCTTCATCAAACATGACATCTTGGTTAATTATGATCTTTCGTGTGACTCGGTCATACAGCATGTACCATTTCACACCATCACCATAGCCCGTGAAAATACACTTCTTCCCTTTGGTCTAGCGTATCCCTCTTAACCAATGGTGCATTAAAGTAGGCGTCACAACCAAATACCCACAACTGTGAGTAGTATACTTCATGACCACCCCACACTTATTCAGGAATCTTGCAGTCTATCAATGTGTAAATGGAGACCAATTAACATGTATCAAGCCATATTAATTATCTCCATTCATAACTCATTGCCCAATCCAGCAATACTCAACATGCTTCTGGATCTATTTAAAAGAGTGTGATTCATCCGTTCTACCACTTCATTATGCTCGAGAGTATGTCTCATTGTATTGCGCATTACAATACCCTCATTTTTACAAAACTGATGAATTCATTTGAAGTGAATTGACCTCCGTTATTAGTCATTAACACCTTCAGTTTCTATCATATCTGCATTTCAATCATCATCTTCCACACTTTAAACATAGTGAGAACATTAGATTTAATTTTTAGAAAATAAATTGACGCCTGGAAGGACGTGAGGTCGAGCACCGTCTTCCTCAAGAGGATAACTATTCCGAATCCACGGAACTTCTCTGGACTCCTCACAAAGACTTCTCGAATCCACGAGGAAAAAAAAAAGCAGAAAATAGAAATAAATTCTAATAAATTGAAAATTGATTAATGAATTATTGATAATTGTCTAATGTGTCTCCTTACACCATTAATAATAAAAAAAAAAAACTAAAATTCGTAATTACCAAAAATAGCAAAATTCTAACTCTAATAAAAATTTTAATTCTAATAAAACTCTTCTAAAGCCTAATTTCTAAAAATAAAAATTCTAAATAAACTTTCTCGAGTCCTAGTATAATTAAAAGTTATTTCTAGAAAGGAAAAAAAAAAAAATCTAAAACTCTAAAAATAGAAAAGTATTAAAAATTCGGAATTACTAAAAATAATATTTTTTTCTCCCTAAATATTCGTTTTTGAGCTGAAAGCATGCATTTTCTGACGAAACGGATAGATACGACCCACATAGTGGGTCAATTCACCTCGGATGGCCCATTTCAGTAAAGATTGATAGGTTGTGTGCCCCGTAACGATACCTGGATCAAAAGTTACAGTCAATTTATGGTCCACCTTCTTTTGGCCCAACCTTACTAGGAAAGTATCTGTGATATGTTCTACATCATAAATCCACACTTTCATGAAGTAGTCATCAATGAATGAAACAAAATATGATAATCCCTCAACAGAAACAACAGGCAACAAGCCCCTTATATTTTAATGCACATACTCTGGCACACTTTTACAAGCATGCTTTCTAAATTTAAAAGTTAGCCTTCACTGTTATAATATATAGAATGCTCACATATACTAAGTTTAATACTTTTAAAAATAAAAATTAAGCAACGATTAGAAAGTACCTTCATGTTGCGGTCGCTCATGTGGTCTAGGCATGCATGTCACAATCATGCCGATGTGGATTCCGCTGCAGACATTTTAGCCCCACCCATTTCAGTATTTCTGATCAATTTGTATATATTACTAGTTTGTTGTACTTTCATCACAAAAAGTGCCCCTTTCGAAACTTTAAGAACCATATCACAACCAGTGAACTTACAACCAAATGCCTCAGGAGCCCCTAGATATATCAAATTTTTCCTAAGGTCCAGAATGTGTCGAACATCTGTTAGAATATGCTTCACCCTATCAAACATTTTGATGCGCATTGAACCGATTCCAATGACTTTATATATAATGTGATTCCCTATAAAAACTTGTCCACCATTGTACTCATTATATGTGGTGAACCAATCCTTATGAAAAGTCACGTGATATGAGGTCCCTGAATACAAAATCTAATCATTATTAAGGTAATAAGATTTGAATGTGGTTAAGACATTACCACTATCCACCTTCTCACATGATTACACTATGTTGGCCTATTTTGTCGCATTCTCTAACTTTTCTCCATTTTAAGCCTTAGTATTCCTGTAGTCATTCTTAATATGGCCTGTCATCCTACAGTTCCAACACTTCATCTTATCATTCCCTTTCGCTTTAGATTACGATCGAGAATTGCCCTTCTCCCTTTCTTCGTAAGGACATCTTCTCTCCATTGCAAATTCATTTAAAATTTCTCTCTTCTTTGGATTTCCTTCTATGTTCTTTTTGGGAAGATTAGTTCAAGTATTCTTAAGTTTGTGTGGCTGTAATCGAGAGTACACCAGATTTAAGCCTTTCATCTTGAATGATAGTTGTTACATCATAGGGGCAGACTTACTGAGACCTAGTGTATCAGGGATTGTCATCATATGAAGAAAAATCTATCTTTAAAACAACGATAATAACGTGCCTCAGCTCTCCAAATTTTTTTAATTATTATTTCTAATTTAATATTTTAATTTTAATTTTTTTTACTATATATCTATATTTTAGAACCAACTAGACCAACCTTTTGGATAGCCACAATGCCTACGCCTGCTAATTAATTGTAACTACTAAGGTATAACCCAC
Source organism: Magnolia sinica (assembly GCF_029962835.1). NCBI lineage: Eukaryota > Viridiplantae > Streptophyta > Magnoliopsida > Magnoliales > Magnoliaceae > Magnolia > Magnolia sinica. Next base: position 628,186 of record NC_080586.1, read on the forward strand.
CTGCCCACCTGGATGGTCTGGTTTTTTACATGTGAAACAACTATATATATGCAGCAGCTGTTTGTGAAATTTTACAATAGATCCTTTTCTTTCCATTGCACATGATGGATTTGAAGCCATGCAAAATAATAGCAGCACCATATGAAGATCACATTGTTTGAAAATCAGGCCCATAAACTCATCTAATGAGATAGTGTTTAAATTAATCAATAGTCAATAGTATGACTTATTTTTCAGGTGAGATCAAACTAACAGATGGTTTGGGTCGATTTTCATGCCAGGTGACCTCCATTTTGAGGCCCACCTCCTGCAAGGATTGGATTTCCTAGTAATGTGATACATTGGTGGTAAAGAAGAGACTGTATGTGAAATTTCATGTACAGACGCTGCAGGTGTTCATTTCCCACGCCCAAGGCTCCAAGTTCAGGCTCCATAAACCTTTTTATATATATTTCGGTGTAGAGAAAAAAAAACAGAGTCATGGCCTACAAATGGTCTACCGGTGCCTGCTAATTTTGAACAATTTTACCATTACTAACATAATTCACTACTTGGATATGGGTCTGGAAAGTTAAATGGGTAGCAGCTCAGGCATCCTCCCACCCACGTAAGTTATCAACGTGCCGGACCAGTGCCTCCAAAACCAGAAACAAATTACCCATTAATATAATGTATGTAATCTGGGCTGGCTTGGCTTACCATTGCCCTTATTTCCATCTTAAAAATGAGCAGGGCCGTTGATGTAGAGCGGGTCGCGGACACTTTCATTTCCAAGATGGATCAGAGAAGGCCTGATCAGAGGCAGAAGTCATCAAGACCGTCAGAACCTTAAAACAGGCATATCTCGCAAACCGGAATGAATTACTTGATGTACCATATATGATTTTGGTATAGAATGAGCTACTTTAGCTAACCAACCCGGCTATGTCGGGTTGCCACGCTGAATTTACGAGATTCCATAATATTGACAGCCGAATTCCATGTTTAATTCCTTTTTTACTCTAAACAGTAAGTTTTAATTTGATTATAACTCTTCATCCATTGGGCTTTAAGAGTTGCGCTCAACATGAAAAGTGTTTAGAAAAATTAAGAGAATAACGTGGTTAAGCCACATAATCAACCTCATCACATTCATCGCTGCGTCAGCCGTACTAGGTCAGGTTTGGTTAGACAAGTGCGACCCATTTACAACTAAATGGGTCAAAGGCAGGTTGGTTTGGGCTCGATGGATTTTAATGGGAACTTGGGTCCATTTAGTAAATGGGTTTGAGTTGGGCTTACCCCGACCCAACTTGAACTCCGAATTGCAACCCTTAAATTATGGTAACTTATCATTGGGAAGAGAAAGATGAGGTACTAAGCCCAGCTTTGTAATCGGGGCCATTCATCTGCTGGGTATTAATGGGAAGGGTGCCCTGGACATAACCACAAGACTTTTGGAGGACTGCAAAATGCGAACCAACAAAATTGTTTAAAAAAAAAAAAAAAAGTCCAGCCATTGATTGAAATTCAACAGGCCAAAGTACACCAAGGGGAGCCCATGATCATTTAACAGTCACTGTTTTTCTAGGACCATCATCTACCAGTACACGACCATTCAATTCAGGATCATCCTATCAGTGTGATTTGCCTAGTGATATGACAATAGTGAATTGAAGAAATAGACAGTCTAGATTGATGATTATATGGTCGCCAGACCATCTAATCAATTAGTTGTACCATCAGCTTATGAGATCAAGCATCATTGCAGTCATAAGAGGGAGATTTTCAATCATTTTACCATAAACCATTAAGAAGAAATGCTCACACACAACTACTTGTAAATTTAACTAAGTTGGTATGTGGGGCCATTATGGTGTTTGTATGACATCTCACCTGCATAACAAGATTGTCCTACCATGAAACAAGACACTGCAAATGTCAGGTGGATTCAACTACTAAGTGGGGCACACCATGTAAAAAAACATTTAAAAAAATGAACAACCATCCAAAAAACTATCAAACAGGGCACAACATAGGAGAAATTGAACAACTGCCTAAAGAACTCTATATTCACGTGTAGGAGTGCACACCGTTCAGTTCAGTTTGGTCCTGGGGTGAAATCAGAACTGAACCATTCCCGACGGTTTTAGGAAAACTAGAACCAGAACTAAACCGTTCGTACCTTACAACCGAATTGGAACCCGACCGTAAAAAATCGATTCGGTTTCAGTTTAGTTTTACAGTTATAGGATTTTTATAATCCAACCCAATTGCAGGGTTTTTTTTTATTTTAATCCAGCCCAGTCTCCTCTATTAAAAATTTTCGTGGATAATATAATTTTGTCATGGTTTGTTTTTATGACCCTCTAGTGTTTCCAAAATGATTTTGCTGTCCATGTATATTCGTGTTGTGATCCATTTGATGAATGGTCTATTTTTTTTTATATATTTTTTTTAAAATACGTTTTAAATATTTATTGACCAAGGGGTCTGGATCCACGTCCAGTTTTAGGGTCCGATTCGGTTCTACAGAACCCCAAACCAAGAACTGAACCAGATTAACTGATTTTTTAAAAAAAAAAATCGGAACCAGTACACTTCAGAACCGAACCAAACCATGAAGTTTGGTCAGCTCCAATCCAATTTACCGATTCTATCAGTTCATAGGCACCCCTATTCGCGTGGGGCAGATCCAATAGTTAGATTTTTCTATGGTTGAAAGTTAGAAGAAGACTTTAGACGAATTTGATGGAGAACATTTGTTTTTATTTAATTTTTAATAACAAGCTTTGCAATTATTGGTGATTTATTTAGAATATCCAAGTAATGGGAAATTAAAAAAGCCTGCCTGAAAGCGACAGCGTGTAGATATCTTTTGAGTTGGGTTGAACACTTAAATCACACACACAGTATTAGTACCACCACTAAGCTAGCTATTGTAGGGCCCTTGTAGTGTGTTCGTGACATCAAACCCATTCAACGGGTGCCTAGCACAATAATATGAAGATTTATACAATATCAGGCCAATCCAACCATCAGGTGTGCCACACCATAGGCATAATGTTGAATTAGATAAGAAATCTCCAAATTCAAGTGTTGGGATCCACCTGATGATTAAATTAGAATGAGGTTTTCAAGATCCCATGATCATGGCGGTCAACCTATGAGACAGATTGGATGCGATGCACACATGACATCGGCCCCACCACTTGAATATATATGATGTTTTTTGGGCAGTTGTGGATTGTTTTTTTATGGTGTGGCCCACCTGTCTTGCGGATTATCCTGATTTTTGTGATGGGTAAGAATTATGTAGTGTTACACCTGTTGGACGAGTCAGATTCATACACACACAGTAGGCCCACAATAGCTATTCACCACTACTAGTGGTGGAATTGGGACGGGTATCATGTCAGCGTGGAATGGTCTTCCATGAAAACCGCTTGCAGAGAACAAAATCGAATTGGACACCACTTCCGACATCTATCATCTTCAAAATGGAAAACCCTCGTGTATAACTCCCCTCGCAGCCACTCGGGTCACTTTCTCTAATATGGAAAACGGTTCAAAATGCATGAATCCACCCGTCCATCGGGTAGACGACTCCTTGTTTGACATTGGTCCCAAAAATTAGGCTGATCCAATGTTCAGTCGGGCCACTCTTAAAATAATACTTAAAACCTTCCATTATAGGCCACCTAGATTTTTGGGAAATTCTTTCATGCCAACAAAGGCACGTCAGATGAATGGAATGGATGGCATGTAAACACCATGGTAGGCCTATATGTGGCACTCCCTAAAAAAAATATGACCTGAGTAGGCACCTAATGGAACAACCCTGGCATGGTTCTTTGAAAGTAGTATTATAGAAGCATGATTAAGTTGGGTCTTAGACAGAAAGATTTAAGAGGTGAAGGCTCTAGTAAAAATGAAATCTTTTAATTTCTTTGTTTTTCTAAAGTGATACTAGAGTTGTACCCGAACCGAGTTAGCTCGGTTAACTCACTCGACTCAACTCGAAAAAGTTCGATTTGACTGGGTTTGAAATTGAGTTCGAGCCGATTCAAGCTAATTTTTGGAGCTTAAAAAAAAATTGAGCCAAGTTCGAGCTTGTTTGAGCTCGAATCTACCCGGATCGAACCTCAACTCAAATTGAATTAGTTTGGTGACTCAATTATTTTGATATTGACATTGCTCACCAAGTGTTCAATGAAATGAGTCAACAAAGTGTTGTTTCGGGTGCATACATTCTCTGCAGAATTGGCTGGTGGTGAGGAAGGTATGATACAAAAAAAAAAAAAATTTACATGATAAAACTACCCTTGTATTTTTATTTTGATATTGCCTATCTAGTGTTTGATGAAATACCTGTAAACTATTGCTGTTGTTTTGCATACCGTGAGAAATTGAAGGTGCACTCCATGTGTTTGAGAAAATGTCGCACAGGCTCGAACTGGCCCGAGCTGTTGACCAAATCGAGTTAAGCTGGCCAGTCAAGCTCGAGGACCGAGTCGAACCAAGTTTGAGCTGGGGTCAACTACTAGCAAAGCCGAGTTGAGCCGATTTGACTCATGTACAGCTCTAAGTGATCCTTGGAGATTAAATGCAAATGCAGGTATATAATGATGGTAATATTAAAAGTGATCGACAAATTTTTTTTCATTTCTTTTCTTTTCTTTTCTTTTCTTAATAAAAAGAAACATTTGGGACTTTGACAATCTGCTATCACATCTCAACACTATCATGAAACTACTACATTTATACGTATAAACTCAAACATTGAAAAATCTCAATATAATTTAATGAAAGAATATATAAACATGATAATCACACTCTAATGGGCTGCACAAAATCCATCAGCAAGTACAATTAGCATTCCTTAAGACAATAAAGACAAAGTATATGTTTGGCTAAATGAATATTTTCATTACGCTTTGTGATGTATATATATGCACGTCTACAGATCTTCTCTCTTTATAAAATCAATATAAATTAGTCAAATATTATCCTAACTAAATATGGTTACAAATAAACATGGCAGGGATTTGTTGCTAGCTGGAATCCGAAGGGTGTGAGCTGTCTTGATTGATCCTTTGATGTGAGCTGGATTGATTTGCTTGTGATAGAATCTTGGATGGTGTATTCTCTACACACCCCCGCAAGATGGTACTCCCATTAGAGACACCAATCTTGGACCGAAGAAGGGATAACAGTTGGCGAGACAGCGGTTTGATGAGAGCATCAGTAAGCTGATCAGTGGTGGCAACATGAGCAACACGAAGGAGGTCATGAATAAATTGAAAGTCAATAGCAATATGTTTCATGCGATAGTGAAAAACTAGGTTGGCGCACACATAATTTGCCCCCACGTTATCACATAGATGACTGGTGATTAAGAGATTAGAACTTTGAGTTCATGCAGTAGCGATTGAATCCAAGTGAGTTCAGAGGCAGTGGAGGTCATGGCACGGTACTCGGCTTTGGTGGAGAAGTGAGCAATTGAACGTTGTTTGCGGGAGCTCCAAGAGATGGCATTGCCACTAAGAAAAATAATATATGCAATGGTGGATGTGCGATCATCAATATTGTTAGCCCAGTCAGCATCCGAGTAGGCATATAGAGAGGTGGGCATGTTCCGCCAAAGGAATAAACCAAGAAAAATGGTACCTTTAAGATAGTGCAGTAAGCGCTTGGCTGCTGTCCAATGTAAATCCGAGGGATTATGCATAAATTGAGAGAGTTGTTGACGGCATAGGATATGTCCGGACGAGTGAGAGTGAGATATTGTAATACCCCTATGACACTGCGATATTGGGTAGCATCGGTAGGAGGAGAGCCATCACGAAGTGTAAGTGAACTAGTGGTTGGAAGAGGTGTGCTAACGTCCTTGGCTCCATCCATATGAGTCTGAAGAAGGAGATCACGGATGTATTTTTGTTGACTAAGGAAAAGACTGTCGATAGTGTGAGTAACCTCAATGCCGAGAAAGTAGTGAAGTGATCCCAAATCTTTGACAGAGAACCGCTGTTAGAGAGCATCGATGAAGTTAGAGACAAAGCTTGCATTACTGCCTGTAACTAGTAGATCATCAACGTATATAAGAAAATATATGATAGCACCGTTACAAGTATAAAGAAAGAGTGAGGTGTCCGATTTGACATTGGTAAATTCAAAGGAGATAAAAAAGGAACTAAGCTCTTGGTACCAAGCACGTGGGGCTTGCTTGAGGCCATAAGGTGTACGCCGAAGCTTACAAACATGGGGTAGAAGTGTCGGATTAGTGAACCCCAGTGGCTGAGACATAGAGACCTCCTCGGAGAGTGAGTCATGAAGAAATACATTATTTACATCAAGTTGATGTATTTTCCAACTGTGGTGAAGGGCAAGGCTAAGTACAATTCGAATAGCAGTGGGTTTTACAACTGGACTGAAAGTCTCAGTGTACTTAATGCCCGGACGTTGGTGGAAGCCTTTGGCAATGAGGCGAGCTTTATAGCGATCAATGGTACCATCTGGGCAGTGTTTGATTCGAAACACCCATTTGTAACCAAATAGATTTTGAGAGGAGTGAGAGGGAACAAGATCTCACGTGCTGTTACGGATTAGGGCATTAAATTCATTAGATATGGCACGTCGCCAATGGGGTGCACAAAGAGCCTGTGTGACACAAGTGGGCTTGAGTGATTCTGACAGTTTATACTTGGTGGTGACATTAAGGAACTTGGGATTGGGTTTGAAAATATTATGTTGGGCACGAGTGGTCATGGAATGAGTGCGAGGTGGGGAGACAGAGGACTTAACCACGGGTTGAGATATGGGATGAAATAGGGTAGGCTCAGATTCAGGGTGGTTGATAGGGGTTGGGTTAGGTGAATCAAGAGGCATTGAGGGTGATGTAGGAGCAACACATGGAGGAGATGAGTCCGCGACACTAATAAGTGGAGGTGAGGGGCATGAAGGCATAGAGGTATTAGGGATAGGCAGCCCATGAGTTGAGGAACCATGCAAGACGAGTACACAGACAATAGTCTCCAATGTCGTATCGTGATGAGGAAGCCAAGCAGTGGATGGAGTTGATGAAGATGGATTGGAGGAAGAAAAGGAAGGATATGGAAATCTAGATTCATCAAAGATAACATGACGTGAGAGAAATAGGCAGTTGGTGGAGGGATCAAAACATTTATATAAACTTTGAGTGAGAGAATACCCAAGGAACACACATGGGCGAGAACAAGGATCAAGTTTATGGCGAGATTAGGGGCGAAGCCATGGATAACATAGACAGCCAAGCACACGCAATTTGCAATAATTGGGTGTGTCACTAAAGAGAGCAGTGAAAGGAGAGTTGTTATCAAGAAGAGGTATGGGAAGGCGATTTATTAAGTAGGTTGTAGCTTGAAAAGCATAAGACCAAAATGAAAGTGGGAGTGAGGAATGATGAAGTAAGAACAAATGCTGACAGTGATCTCTCTGAATTCATCACTAACTCCATTGAGAATGTGAATAATAAGATCATCATCAAGTAGAGGAATATCAATGAGAGCTAACTCATCAGAGATGGCCTTGAGGGTTTGCCGGTATTCAATAATAGACTTACCATCACAAGGTTGAGTGAGTCGTTCCTTGAGACTTATAACATGTGAGCAAGAGCAATTCGCATAAAGGCCTTTAAGTTTGTCCCACTCTTCTTTGGAGGATTTGCTAGATGTAATTAGGGTTGCAATCGAGTCAGAGGCTGAGATACATATATCATGTAACAGAAGTTGATCTTTACGCTTTCAAATAATTGATGTGATTGAGTTGTCATGAGGACATGGTTTGGAGCCATCTATGTAGCCTATTAGGTCATAACCAATCAAAAGAGAATCAAATTGGGCAAGCCATGTTGGATAGTTTAAGAACTTGAGTTTGAGAGGGAGTTGTGCATTAGCAATGGGGATCAACGTCGCGTTTGAATCAAAGGAAGCTACAGCGGATGTAACCGTGAGAGTTGTGGTGATTGATTCTTGTTCAGCCATTGATGAAGGATCAAGGTTTCTCATTGGAGATGAGGCTTTGATACCATATAGAGACAAAGTATTATTTCGCCGAATAAATATTTTCATTACACTTTGTGATGTAAATATATATATACACACACACATTTACAAATTTTCTCTCTGTACAGAATTAATATAAATTAGTCAAATATTATCTTAATTAAATATGGTTATAGATAAACATGAAAGGGATTTGTTGCTAGTTGAAATTCAAAGGGTGTGAGCTACCTTGATTGATCCTTTGATGTGAGCTGGATTGATTTGATATGTTGGATTGATTTGCTTGTGATAGAATCTTGGATGGTGTATTCTCTACAAAAACAACAGTCAATTCAGATTATAGGTAAGAGAAATACTTACCATCCCCAACTAATGGGTGGACTATCTTTTATATTTCAAAAAAGATGTCCACATTGAGTAGCCATGATCATCTAAACATAAAATATTGGCTTCCTTGGGGCTTTAGAATTGCCATTCAAACAGCATTAACCTAACTTCCTAAAATTCCTCTTGTAACCAGACTCCCAAGGAGCATTACCTCTTGTAACATCCCGGATTTTTGCCAACTTGGAGTTAGACGTACTTACGCAATGGGTCGATCCTAACACCTTAATTACTTCTAAAAAAAACTCAATCCTAAAGTCTAAAATCCCTTTTCAACCCATTTCCTTCAAAATCTCTCATTTCCTTCAAAAATCTTACCTTTCACCACCTTATTCTTCAAATTTTTCTAAGTACTTTCATATTAGATACTAATCATAAAGTTTAAATGATGAAGAACAATACTTAAACTAAAACTTACTATAAATGGTAAATACGTAAATAAAATGGGCTTTTGACTATTAACCTTTTCGAATCTTATGAAATAAATAGATTATTTGGATATATTAGCTTCTCCTACCCTAAAATCATATATTGCACATCAAATAACTTATTCTGGTTTGCAAATGAAACTCAATAATGCCTCGACGGACTCGGGGGCCCAAACGACACAATTCGGGGGGAACCGAGGTGGGTCCCGCATGTATCCGGCACCCCTGAGGGGGGGGGGGGACATCGCCCCAGAGTCTAGCGACTGGCGAGGGGCTCCCTAGTTCAGCGAGGCCTTGTCCGTAAAGCGGGCCCGGTCGGGCCGTATCGGGCCGGGCGATCCATTTTTCACAAATTTCTACGACTTTTATCCAACTTTAAAAAATCATATCTCCCTCGTTATAACACCAATTTAGGTAATTCAAAAGCTAGATTGAATCTTGATAAGTCTAGTTTCATATAAAAATAAGTAAAAAATATGATAAAATATTTAATATAGTTAAAAATAGGTCGTGGTGACAACTATCCAAAAAATTATTAGTTGGACAGCTGCTGCTTTTGGAATTTTTAGAATTTTTCTACAATGCAAAACCACATGAAATTTGGTAGATATGAATTAGACTTGATGAAGAACTACTAAAAAAATAATTAAAATAATATACAAATTAAAAGTGCCAGAAAGGGGCGTAGAACTGCCCTAGGACTATATTCTATCATAATTAGGGCACTCTTTAGTTAAGTACTAAACTGAACAATCAGTAGAATTAGATTGAACTACTTTAAATATGATCTGTAAGACCCAAAACATGTAGGACCATTGATGCTATATTATCCTGAAATCTAGAATCCATCTCTATTCCGGGTTGCCCTTGGGAGTACCTTGAAACTCCGTATCGGACTTGGACCACACGTCGAAAGTTCAATTACCCCGAAATCTTACGGCTATGACCGCATTACTGGACTTGATAACTCTTTCAGAAATTAAGTCCTAATAGTGTCTAGAAATGCACAACTTGAGCTCGGAACAAAGTGTGTGAGAAACGTGAATGTTTTATAAATAAAAATTCAAAATTAAGTAAACCGAGTCGTGTCGCTTGCAGGCCAAATATAAGGATTCAGACCGTCAGAATCTGACTCAAATACACTCTCGGATCAAGAAAAATTTCCTATACATGGCAGTAAACTTGTGGCCCTGATCGAGGGCCTGTGACCGTTGAACTGAAACTGGTCCGCCACGGTCGATCTGTAAATTCGATCGAACCGAAAACTTAGCTTGACCTAGATCCAATGCCAGGGAGCTTAAGTCCAACCGCACGCAAAAAAGGGGCCTCCAGAAGTGCTCCGTTGGATTGGAACAGTCCCTATTTGGTTATAACCTAAGTATACCATGGCCCTGGGGCCATTACCATCGATTCTGGGCTTATAAATAGCCCTTAAACCCCCTCACTCCCAATCCATACGAATTTCTTAAAAACCCTTGGTGAGAGAGAAAGAAAAGGAGAGAAAAGAGGAAGGAAGGAGGAGAGATTCTTGGGGATTGTTATTGGGATCTTTTCCCACAACTCCACGCACCATTTCACCTCTCTACTACGATACTCAACTTGTTTCGGTTCCGATTTGGGTAAGAAATCTTAACCCTAACCTGATTTAGAAGTTCAAATAGAACAGAAGGTGGAATAGCTAACCTATTCCCTGTTATAGGTTGTCATTGTGCCGTAGACAAAGGCGTTGTATTCAAACTGAGTTCAGTTCGAGTTTACCGACGAAAGGTGTGGACTATAAACGTATAGGTTATGGTTTTCAAGGCTTTCAATGTTGGTTAATAGTTTATTACTGATGTGGGTGCTATTTCACATGCCAAATGCGATGTTTGTTTCGCGTTTCAGATATATATGAACTATATTGAGTTTAGTGTATTCCGTGTATTTGTAGAAAGGATCATATATGTATGGAATTTGAAACTGTGTTTGCCATAATTAATTGTCGTATGTTTATACTAGTTGTATGTATAACAACTCATTGGCGAAAGGATTTGCCCCAGTATATGTTATGGCCAACATACGTTGTGTATGTTAAAAAGGTGTAGTATAAGTGTTCGTAAAAATGTCTGAATGAGCAAGTACTTGGCATCAGGTACTTTATATGAGTATTGAGATAAGATTCTCAACTACCTTGACTATGTGTATGATTTCTTCCATGCAACTTATATTATATTGTCTGTTTTACTTATGAAATGCACATGTGTGAATTTCTGTGTATATTGTACTTCATAACATGCTCAAATGGTTGTAGGATTGGAATTATGTGTTTATTACTACTTTGACTATTTCATATGAATACTTGTTGGAATTGGATATGTTTGGGATTACGATATAGTCCAGGCAATCGGTAACAGGCCCTGATTTGGTGGTTAAGGTTGTTTTCACCCCACATGACGTGTTCGATGAGTCCGAACCGTACTTCAGTTGTCGACAGTGGTTAGGCCATACGGAGTGCTCGTGCACTTCATGTCGATCAATTCGATGTACGCTCGTACCGGTCGAGCTCGTCAAGTAACCCGATGTATGTTCACTATGTATGGACACTACTGCTTGAATCTAAGATACCAAACTCACCAGTAAAAACCTCTTTAACCTTAATACCTTGATCCGCTAAGACTCATGAGCCGGGCATGGTGGTATGGGACACCGTGGTCTAGCTGTCGGCTTACGCTGGGGTAACGAGCCTCCCCGTAGTGTCCAGTGAGTAACACAGCCTCGTGAGCCGAATACAGTAGTATAAGATACTGTATTCGAGCTGTCGACCTACACTGATAAGGTGACGAGCCCTTTGTAGTGACCTCGAGAGTACTCTAAGACTGCGTAGAGGCGACGAGCCTTTCCGTAGCAACAAGAGTACAAACTAGGCCTACACTGATAAGGTGACGAGCCCTTTGTAGTGACCTAAAACCGTAACATCATATGAGATTTACTAGGACTGACGACCCTAGAATGGATCATCGTTTGAGAATTGATATAAGGGAGGTACCTTAGCTTTCCAATCCTGCTGTATGAAAAGGACTAATAAGAACTTGGCAATCACGCTCATGCTCCGCATTACATGTGCCATTTGACGTTGAGTAGAGAGCACGAGGAAGTGACTGACATGCGTGACTGTTAGATGAATATTGCAGATGGAGTGCAGGCGAGGGCATGCATCATTTATACATACCATTCTTGCATTAATTAGAGTACTTAAGGATGTTTGATTGTATTATTTTATCATTACTGCTTGACTGAATTGAGAACATGTTAACCTTTGCTTTATTGTTCCATTGATTTGATCACTCATTCCCACGTTACGGGATAGTGTTTTAAACACCAACCAGACTCTGTCTTAGTTGCAGATGGAGACCCGACTGGCGAGGCAGAGCCAGACTTCAAAGACTAGGAAGATGCTTTCTCGTATATGCAGTATTCAGGCGGGTTCATATAAACCGTTCTGATCGACGGGGCTTCAGGGTTATACTTGTAAGACCCGTATCCTGGCCCGTACCGTTCCGTATGCCTTTGCGGTCCTCCCGGTCAAATATCGGCGACTTGTGATCTGTGAACGGCGTCTGCGCACGATCCTGAGCTGGATCTTGTCGGTCTGAGTCGGCTAGACCCGAGACTTATATCATTACAACCGCGCCGTGGCCGCGGTTCTGATACCGTGTATTACATGTCGAGCCGGTACCCAGGCCAGGAGATGTGGGCCCACGTTCAGTTTGAGGAAAACACTGCATGTTACAAATTTCAAGAGAATCTATCAAATGCATCACATCAATCACATCACTTGTCAAAAGTACACCCATTAATCTATTCCATCCCTAAGTACAAAGCAACCCTTAAAAGTCGACTTTATCCCTTACCCAAGTACACCCTTACATCCCTCTCTCCCATCACCCCACTCTCCCTCTCATTTTCTTTCTCCATTTTCAAATAACACCCCATGGAGCACCTAACGTCCATGGCTCCATGAGAGGAGCTAGTGTGGCCCACCTTTCTAACTCTCATCTCCACCTTCCGAAATCAATCTCGACCGTTGAATCGCACCCTTTGGATCTCTAGGATGCGTTGATGGAAGAAGAAAGTCCAAGAAGAAGGCCGATTGGCGGGTGCTTCTTTCTCTCCCTCTCTCTCCCTCTCTCTATCATTTTGTGTGATGATGTGGCCGTGTGGCCCACCTGGATGGACCCCATCATGAAGCATGTATTCTATCCAAGCCATATGTATGTGGGGCCTGCTTTATATATGTGTTATATCCACACTATCCAGCCATTTTGTGGCCCACATGTGACACATTTGTAGGGGGTCCACCTTATAGGTATGTGTTTCCCAAACCGTCCAGCGTCCAGGGACACTGGACATGGCTGAAGAGTGAAGTGTGAACTGACGGTTTGTGTGCCTTCGAGCCAATGAAAATACAAATACTATTTTGAATGTAAACTTTAGGGTGGGTTGCTCATGCAGGCCCCACCTTAAGTTAGGGCCTTGATCCACTCCATCCATCATGTTTCCCACCTCATTTTAAGCGTTGAGCAGAAAAAAATGAGGCCAAACCGACTTACTAGTGGGTCATACCATAGCAAACAGTGACTTTCACCGCTTAAATTCACTAGATTTTTCCTACACGTCGGAAGATGCCCAATATTGGGCTTAATGGACTTGTCGTGGGCTGTAGAAATCAGTGGGTGGGGTGGATTCTTCCGATGTGGGCCCCATGTACGAAAAACCTCGAAAAAATGAGATTTTGAAAAAAAAAACATGGGAACAGCAGAAGCTGCTTACGTCAGCGTGAAAACGGGCAGGGACCCACGGCCCCAGCCATGGGCCCCACCATAATGTATATTTGTCATCCAACCCGCTCATATGGTGGGCCACTTCAAACAGTGGGCCCCCTCCGAAAATTAGCCTCATCCAATGCTCAGGTGGCCCACGTCAGAGGAAACGGTGGGATTGAACGTATATCATTGAAACCCACGTTGGGTCCACAAAAGTTTTGGAATCAATATGAAATTTGTTTTTACTCTTCATCCAGGTCTGTGGACCTTATCAACGGGTTGGATGGCGTGTAAACGATATAGTGGGCCCCACGTGGGACCCACAGTGATGCATGTGTCTTACTCCCACCGTCCAGGTGGACGGTGGAATCCACCATACATGTGTTTTATAAATGTCATCCAGGCATTAGCTAGACCGCCAGTAGGCCCCACCTTTGATGTCTTTGTTATATCCAACTGTCCTTCCATCTGGTGGGCCACACGTGTAGGGCCCTACCTTGATGAATATTTTATATCTGCACCGTCCATTTGGACGGTGCCATGTGGGCCCTGATCTTGTTGCAGGTCAGGCATCCAGACCGCCCATTCATGTGGGGCGTGTCCTGAGACGCTGACACTTCCACTCTCACACACATATATATGTATATGATGCATATTATATTATAATTTTATATTTTATATTTCATTGGTGGGCCACTCCCACGTGGTACCCACCTGCAAGTGGATGGGCTAGCATACGAATACACCAGCAACACACTTGTTGTGGTAGGCGTTAGCAAGTTCAATGACCCAGACCATCCCTCTTTTCTGGTGGGCCACATGTGTGGGCCCCAACATGAGGTTTGGGTCATATCTACATCGTTCCTTCGCTTGGTGAGCTCGACCCAAGGCTTGGGCAATGAGGCAGATCCATCAGGTGGACCACACTGCAACAAACAGTGGAGGATTGAACGTCAACCATTGAAATCCTTTTAAGATGTTTTGGAGTAATATAATAATATGATTCTATATATTTACATATATTATATATATTGATATTATATATATATATATGTAGATATAATATATTATGGTGGGCCCCATGTGGGACGCACCTTTGGTGGAAACTGATGGACGGTGTACGCTATCCCCCCCCCCCCCCCCCAACAGCAATATAGCTGCTGTATTGCCTTTGGCTAACCACGTGGACCCATCATGTGGTCCTAATTATATGCAGTCATGTCTTCATTTGCTGTGTGGAGCCCACCTTTATTAGGCTGTCCATTTGTTGGTGTGGCGCGCACCATGATATATGGGTTTTAATCCACACCGTCCATGGGCGTGGGTCCCACCTGATGTGAGTGTTCTATCCACGTCATCGGTGGGATTCCACCATAATGTAAGTGTTGTATCCTCACCATCGGGTGCAAAGACGGTGGGATTCCACCATGATGTATGTGTTTCTCCACCCTGTCCATTCATTGGACGTGGCCCCACCATGGTAGCTTATGGGGCCCACCTTGATTTAATGTATTGCATCCATACTGTCCAATTCATGGACGGTTGATGCAGGTTGACTGGGGTACCTCACACTAGCTTGATAGCTAAGGTATTGATGCCAGCAAGTTCCGTGGGACCCACTTGATTTATGTGGTGTATTTCCACACCACTCATCTATTTTACATCCATGATCGTCCTTTCGTGCGGACTGTCATGATGAAGGTATTGTATATCTATGTTGCCCGTTGATATGGCCCACATTGATGTATACGCGATACAGATATGAGGCCCATTATGATGTATTTTGTGGCCCATTTGTCGGGCCCACCTTGATATATTTTGTGGCCCATTTGTCGAGCCCATCTTGACGTATTTTGTGGCCCATTTGTCGGGCTCACCTTGATATATTTATGACCCATCCCTGAGGCCCACCTTAATATATTAGTGCGGCCCATTGATGCAGCTCATTTGATGTGTATGATATGAGGCCCAATAATGTGGTTTATTGATCTGGCCGACTTGATGTATATGATGCCGTTGGTGTGACGTGGCCCAATGAAATGTATATATGGCCCATGTTCAAGGCCTAATATGATGTATTTGCGGCCCATTCATTAAGGCCCAATATGATGCATTTGGGGCCCATGAGTTGAGACTCATTAAGATGTATTTGAGACCTAGGTGCAGGGCCCACTTGGTATGTGTTTGAGGCTCGTGCGATGAGGCCCATGGGATGTATTTAAGGCCCAGGTACGGGGCCCACCCGTTATGTGTTCAAGGCCCGATGTGATCTGTGATTTTACCATGATGTATGTAATGAAGTCTATATGGGCCACTACTTGGGAATAATATTGGTTAAATGTCCACTTTGATAGGCGATGATGGTTGAATGTCCATATTGTGACCTTCTCATAGGCCATGTTCGACCAATCAACGAGGCTGATTATTGATCGATTCTAATTGACGTGACTGATTTGCCGATTCTGATTATCGACTACTGATTCTGATTGTCGTGGTCGATTGGCTGATTATGGATCGAGGCCAATCATCGTGGCCGATTGTGGATTCCGATTGTGATGTATATTCTGCCCGTGGGTTGAGGCTCATTGCGATATATTTGGGACCTCTAGGTTAGGCCCATTGTGATGTATAAAGGCCCATGGGCGTGGCCCATTATGATGTATATGTAGCCCATGTGATGCGTATTAGCCCCACGTGACGCGGCCCATTATGATTGTACGAAACCCATTGTGGTGTATTTAAGGGCTAGGCTATGGAGCCATTGTGATGTATGTTAGGCCCATGTGAAAGGCTCATCGTGATGTGTATTAAGCTCTTGAGTGAGGCCTATGGTGTTGTATATTTGTCCCTTGTGTGAGGTCATGGGTCCACTATATGTTAGGATCTATGTGGGCCATTCCTTGGGGGCAATGTCGGTTAAATGTTCACATTGTCGATGCCGGTTATTGATACCGATTATGAGTATGTGATAGCATAGCATCATGATACATGTTCATACGCATCATTTACATGTTTGTTATGAGATGTGGTTGATCATTGCATATGTCATTGAACATGTTGTTATGAGACTCCCTGATAGGCGAAGGTTATCTCACTTGAGCACACAGTATGCACAGAATTGATGCATGATTAGATTGTATGACTCATGCATCTCGCGTTATGATTACTGTACCGTAGCCTCCACAGACGTATCGTGGATGACCAAATGGGACACCGAAAATATTTAGTTCTAGCATACGAGCGCCATAGATGTCCCTGGGTGAAAATCTCTAAACCTCCGTGGCCAGGAGACGCTCCAACGTCGAGACCGAGTGGATATATATGAGCCCATGAGGGCCGTATACCAGTAGGCCGTATCTCCCACTGTGTCGTGGTCAGTTGGAGGGGGGTGTGACCTTACCCGCCTGAGTGAGGGGGCAATATCTAGGTTAAGTTTGACCAGCTTGAGGAATGAGTCCGCTATCGACGAGCCGGGCCCGATATTGGCAGGCGGATAGTGAGGTCTCTTCCACTTACCCAGTTATGCGCTCGGATAGGGGCGATAAGCTAGCGTAGTGTAATAGACCCCGGTGATGATCCCAGAGATGAACTGTACTGATATGTGAATTTAGTGAGTAGGAGTTGCATACTCATTCATGTATTCATTCATTCATTGTCCACTCGGGTTGGTGGTGCACAATTATTTGTTACGTGTGTCTTCGCAATGGCCAGGATTTCGGTTGGGGCGCGCGACTAACCTGAGATCAGGAGTTTACCACATTGAGTCTGACTATCCAAATTTAGGTATGGGACTGGTTTGGATATAAGTCCCTTGTGATGGACCCCATAGCCCGCGATACTACGTACTATCATCCCGACTTCACACTCCAGTATGGTCATCCCATTCGTACCGCATATTGCATGACATTCGCAGCATACGACATTTTGGGTTATCGTGTCCCTGCATTTATATGGTCTAGGTACGGCTGACGTTATTTGTGTTACTCATCAGGAATGTATATTGTATTGCATCCTTTGCATCTGATATTTGGCTATCTATGATTCCTCATTTGCATAGTTGTTCTACATTGCATATTCTGACATTGATTAATTCACGGACTTGTTTGTATTTTCGCTTACTCTGTTATCGTATGATTTATGATCTTGTCAATATTTTGATTACTATGATAATTCATGCTCTTGTTAGTATTTCTACTCATTTCGACATTATACAATTTATGGATTACCAGTACTTTCGATATTGTGTGATTTATGACATTGTATCCTCGGCATCTAATATTTGGCTCGCTTTGACTCCTCATTTGCATAGTTGATTTGTGATGTGTACCCTGATATTGTATGATCCATGGA
Organism: Magnolia sinica; assembly: GCF_029962835.1. Classification (NCBI taxonomy): domain Eukaryota; kingdom Viridiplantae; phylum Streptophyta; class Magnoliopsida; order Magnoliales; family Magnoliaceae; genus Magnolia; species Magnolia sinica. Next base: position 646,171 of record NC_080586.1, read on the forward strand.
CTTGTCAGTATTTTCGATTAATTTGATTACTCTGATATGGAATACTTGGCACTTACCTTATGCACATACTTACGCCACCCTTTAAGCTTTTTATAAGCTTATGCACGATAGATGCGTGCAGGTGATGTTAGGTTGCAGCAATGTTGAGCTTGGAGCATGCGGCGGTCTTCTAGGGCTTGGTTTTTTATTTATGTATTTCCTTCTAGTATTGTACTCAACTGATTATATTAGTGGATATGTGATGATGATGTTACCTTTGTGAATTGGGTAATCTTGTGGTTACGCTTATTGCGAGTTAAACAAAAAAAAAATCCTCCTTGTAGGATCCCAGGATTGGAATCTGGCGTATGGACGCTGAGAGCCGAGAATGGGGTACTACGGAGGCTGTCGGCACCGGATTCGGTGATCGGGATTCCTGTGAATCCGATTTTTGGGTTTGGGGCGTGATTGTAGTGGACTCTCACATTTTTGACATTTTATAATTTGAAACAGTATTTGTAATATTTCACCTGGGATATGTTTATACTCTGGAGACGTACCACGACTTATATGTTTTATATCCATCTATTACAATCTTCTGCTTGCGTAACTTAACTGTCTCTGGAGTATGATATGCTGTTTTGGTATAATCTCACTCATGTTTAATGTATTAATACGACAACATTTAATCATCATTTTCTATGTTGCATAAGTGATGCATTGGAACTCAGGAGTTGGACTTCTACTCGACCTTCAATTTTCAGGGTGTTACACTTCTCCTTGGAAACCGACTTACAGACATTCAAAACAAGGCAGCATAGTTTAAGTAGGAATTGATTTTTGTTGAGTAAGTTTAGATTTAATTGAGTTATTTAATCAAAGTTCAATTAGGATTTTGTTACAGATTATATGTATTAGAATGAGAGGTACATTCATGAAGAGAATTACATAGTTTTTCTTTCTTTGAATTGTTATATTTAGTTCTCTTATTTTTGAAAAGCTTTCGATTGTATTTCTTGTTAAAGCAACGATTCAAGTGTGGTATTGAACGCTCTTGACACAGGGAAGGATGTAATGAGGTCGATCACTGTCTTCTAGACTCCTCACAGCAATTCCTCAAATCCAGAAGGGATGAAAATAAAAATAATTTCTAATAATTCGAAATAAATTGATTAATGATAAAAAAAAAATGAAATTACAATCCTTTAAATAGGGAACTCAAACCTAGAATGAAGTTTTAGAATCAAACTCCTTTAAAATATGGCTCACTATAAATAGTAAGTTATACTAGACTTCATGATTTCTACTAGACTTCATGGTTTTCGGCCAAAAATAGTAAGTGTCCAATTTGGCCTAACCACATTATTCTCCTAATTTTTCTAAGCCCTTTTTATGTTGGACATGACTCTTAAAACTCAAAGGATCAAAAGTTATGATCGAATTAAAACTTACTATTCATAGTAAAAATGAAAATAAAAAGAATTTTTGATGATAAATCTCGCAAATCTGATGTGCATAACCCAGCATAGCGAGGTTGGTTGGCTAAAGTAGCTTCTCCTACCCCCAAAATTATAAATGATATATCGAAAAACTCATTCCGATTTGTGAGATATGACTATTTTGAGGTTCCGACGATTCTGACGGTCTTGGTCAGTTCCGCCTCTGATCAGGCATTATCTTGGCCATGTAAGTGTTTGCGACCCGCTCTACATCAACTCTCAAAGGACAGAGAAGACACAAAAAGATATTGGGAAAGATAATAAGAAATGACTTGATTATCTATATTTAACTGAGAACATAGTCCATGGTAGAGTGAAATGGTGGAACAAATTAATGTACCGACCTCAATTAGTTGGAACACGGCTTAGATGATGATGATAATGATGATGATGACAATGATAGTGAAAAACCTTACTATGGTATTAATATTTTCAAGGAGAGATATGATCAAGCATGTTTGTGCGTGTTTTCAGTAATCCAATCCATAAACATGCTTCTCAATGTGTTAAAAAAGGTAGCATTGGCATGTCCCATGAGAAGCATTTTCCTCACCATTTCCTTTTTAGATGAACAGAGTTTGCATAACTGAATTTGTGACAGAAAAAAGGTGTGGGCAATTAAGGTCCACCTGAGCTTGGCTTTAACTTTCAATAACCTATGCTTGGCTCAGCTTTACAAGTTTATCAAAATATACAGTCTTTTCCCGTCTTGCGATTTGGTTGTTCATATTTAAAAAATAAATAAATAAAAAGAAAGGTGGCCAACGGCTATAAAGCACTGTTTTATTCCTTGTGATTCAAGCCATGGATTAGGCATGGACAAAAGAAGGGGGGATTTCAGTTTTTGATTGTCCAGTCTAATAATCCGACTGATGGGCAATAGTGATGTGACAATAATGAATTGCACAATTAGACAGTCTAGATTGATGATTGGCAAATTGCTTATTTGTGATCTGATACTTGTGCCTTAATATTTGGAATTTTATCAACCATGGCTAAAGTATATATTTCAATTGGCTTATTATAATCATTTTGCCGAATATCACATATCTACACTAATTAGAAATGTTAAAGTTAATGTGGTAATGAATATAAATTTCTATTAATATAGTATATAATGCATTTATTATTTTTTAATTTCAACATTTTGATTATAAGTTGCCAAACACAATTGATGATTTAGACTCATTTTGGTTTGTAATTTTAATATTTAATGCATTTTAAATACGAGCTCCCAAAAGGCCCTTTTACATGTTAACTTTTGTTAATGTTACTTATGTTGAAAATTTGATAAGCAGACAAATTATTTTCAAGATATGATAAGTCTATGTGTGGTTCTGCGTTCAACAAGCACAAAAGAGCTACTAAACACAATTTTATTGACAAATGAAAAATAAAAGAAAAACTCTCAAATAAAAAAGAGAGAAAATGAAGTTTAGATTTGCTCGATTAGACCATTACACGGTTTGGTTCTTATGAACCTGTCGGTCCTAACAATCTCAGGTGTGTATTAAACCTGTTGGCTTGATCAGAGAATTTGTCGAGCTTGCTACTACAGATGAGAGAATAAATTGAGTTGGTTGAGATAATGAGATGAACCAGCCAAGATTAGCTTTATATAGGTAATGGTAGTTAGACATTTTGGTCCAATGTCATTATTAAAATATACCATATTTTTATTATTGGTGAGAAACTAGCTGTTGTTTGACAGTTTCTGACCATTTTGTATGTACGAGACCAACTGCATGCTAGCTATTTATACATAGTGGCTAGTTGCTTATAACTGTTAAGTTAGCCACATGTAACAATTTTTGCATGGTCCGATTTATTATTATATGAGTAGCTACACCATGCCTTTTAAGTAGCTAGTTTTAGATCATGCATAAGGTAGGTGGGCCTCTCTCATACCTCTTATCTTCAATACTCTAAATCCACCTATTTGTGAGGAAGTGACACAATGTGCATGTGTGAAGTATAAATTATGTCAGCTACACTGCCTTATACACCCACGCTCTCGAACCGAATCCTTAACCAAACCTTGCCCGTGTTTCAATCTAAAATGTAAGTCTTGATACTTTGTTTGATCAAGCAAATAGTAAGGTAATTAACACCCTAAAAATATTTTCTCTCTCTTTTAACGTGGTACTATTTTCAAAATGTAAAAAACCAAGTCTTTTCATAAATAATTACGTATTTATATATATTTTTTATTTAAAATATTTTAAACTATAACATTTTCCATATCAATCTTATCCACTTATGACTTTTTGGATACGGAATATTGACAGGGCCAATCAAATCAAGATCATACATCCAGTCAATACCCACACCAACCAAAGTATTCACGTGCACTCTTGGGTGGACTCTATTGCACGAGCAAAAGTTTGCACATTCGTGCCTTTGCCCGCACGCATCGTTTGCAACTATCACTCTTTCAATTTTAAAAAAACAAGAAAAAAAAAAAAAAAGAAACGCAGACCAACCGCATCTAGAGTTTATATATATATATATATATATATATATATATATATATATAAAGAAAAGTGACTCGTGACACGTGCATCTCACGTGGTTAATATCCATCAGGTATTCCTGCCAAATGAGAAATGCGGAAGCAATGCGCGTGATGATAGATTGAAGAGGGCAATCGCCACACGTGCGAAATGGAGTCCATCTACTGCATGAAGGCCAAAGTGGCCATCTTGTACCGAAAAACAGGCTGGTCCAATCATCAAGTGCGCCATACTTATATGTTGAATATAGGGTAGTGGCTGTTTTCTCAAAGAGCCTATTTTTTCTGGAATTTGTGTAGCATATCTGATAAGCGGAGTGGCCTGATTTATCCGGCAAGGTCAATATTGGTGCAGATCTGTCGCGTATGTGCTAACCTCAAGGTTAGAACAATCTGATCAGCGTGGTTTCACAGAGGGAGATGAATCGGGACCATCCATTTACTGCACCGTGAATGTAGCTTCATCCTTCTCCAATAGGACGCGGATTTCCTGTGAAAGCCTTTGCACCGCAAGGATGCTAGACTGCGATGTTTATGAGAAGTCCACCCTGTCTATCCGTTTCGTGATCTCATTTTAAGACATGCCATAAAAAATTAGTTGAATTCAAATCTCAAGTGGGCGACACTAGAGGAAACACTAGGGATCAGTGAGCACAATTGAAACATTCGTACGGTTATAAAAGTTTTATATTTTCAGTTTATCGAAATGAAAATAACCTTCCAAACGGTTTACATGGCATATAAACATGAGGTGCAGACCAAGAAAGTCATATCAAAGTGTAATTATCAACTTTTCTAAGTCGGATTACATTCAGGACGCGGATTGCATCCTACCCCCGCCCGTCCCTAGCCTCCAACGGGCAGTTCCGTGGGCGGGTCCACCGTCTATATCTGTACATCCAAACCGTCTATCCCATTTTCTCAGATTATTTAAAAGCAAAAAAACAAAAATGAGGTAGATCCAACGTTCAAATGTACCACACCACAGATTACTCTTACATTTAATGCAACTGGCATGCAATCAAATTTATTATTTAGCGTTGCCCATTGATTGTTGGATCTGCCTCTTTTTAAGCTCATGAAGAAAAGGGATTAACGGCTTGGATGTATAGATACCTTACGGTGGGCCCACCCACAGAACTGCCCGTTCGGGGCTATAAACGGGCGGGGGTAGGACGCAGTCCGCGTCCTTACGTTCATGGCCCTTCTTGACAGGCAACTGCACGGCAATAAATGCACCACGTTGGGGTATACGGACGCGGATTTCCTGCCAAAGCTCTTGTGCTGGAAACCTAGCTTGGCCACTATGATGTATGGAAATCCACCCCGCCTAACCCTTTTGTGAGCTCATTCTAAAATTAGGGTGGGATCTGCCTAATTTTTCATCTCATTTCTAAAATGGTATAAAAATGGATGGACAGCGTAAATCTGATACATACGTGATGTAGGGCCATAGTCAACACTTCCCGAAATGTGATGCACAAGGAGATGAATAAAGTAATTGTGCATTTATTTATGATCAGACGGTCCTACTCAGCATGACGAGGCTTGCTAGCATTTAAAAAAGAGGCCGATCTTTTAAATGTACGGCGAACATAAGGTTTATAACATGATGGACGGAACGGATTTCATGATGGCCGCAAATAGCTTGATGTTTCACGCGCTCCCTGAAACAGGTGTTGCAGAAGTTTCCGGTCCGCATGATAATGCTCCTGTACTCCACAGTACACCTTTCCCCGCTAGTGGACTCTTTCCTATCCTTTCATGTGATATGATACTGACCGATGATGTTGCACATCGTACACGTGTTCTCCATTATGAGAAGTGGGCACAATACTTTGATAATCGAGACCATTGGCGTTTTATTTTATTTTATTTTATCCAGCGTGGATGGATTGTTTCCCAATAAAATATTTCAGATTGAAATTTCCAAGTCACGGGTCTTTAGGAATTTATTTATTTATTTTTGTTTTTTGTTTTTTGGATTTTTGTCCTTTGCATTTTTTTTTTGTCCGCTTGAATGTGGACAGTTACTACACTTGCATTCTAAGCCGTCTATTTGTAGGTCACAAATCAAAGGTTAATACTGTTCCATGAAGGAGATCTTTTGAATATGATCCATCCAAAGTGGGTTGCAATATACCATTGTCGGGATCACACATGCATCGGCTCCATCCATCAGAAACGAAAGCTCGCGTATACCGTTCAAGGCGTGGGGTACCATGCACACTGCATACCAGAGCAAGTGGAATCACACGGGCCTGCGTGTAGCACAGAACAGACATACGATCTATGAGACGCCGATTAGGTGCCGACAGGTTGATGTCCATGATGTGCTGGAAAAGCGTCCATCCATTTTAGCAGCTCATTTTAAGGCATGAGCTCAAAATTGTGACAGATTAAAATCTCAGGTGGACCACACCACGTGAAACAGTGGTAAGTGAATGTCCACCATTAAAAACTTTATAAAGCCTCTTTATTTTCCATCCAACCTGTTGATTAGATCATATGGATTTCGGATGAAGGGAAAACACAAATATCAGCTTGATCTAAAACTTTTGCTCACTCAAATAAGTTTTTAATGGTAGGTGTTCAATCACCACTCTTTCCTGTAGTGTGGTTCACCTGAGATTTAGATCTGCCTCATTTTTGGGCTCATGCCCTAAAATGATATGGAGAAATGGATGGCCAGGGTCGATAAAACCCATACATCATGGTGGGGCCCACAGAGATTTTCCAACACCACCGTCAGCAGTGGAGGGTTCAGTACCGAATCGGCGCTATTTTCTTCTGCTACTCTAATCCCATAGATTAAGCAAATCCATTTTTCGTTAAATCAGTTGAGATCTATACGGTGTAGGGAAATTTTCTCCATTGCATCTGCTCATCTTCTGAAATTTCTCATCAGGAGATCATCAAACCTTTCTGAGATAACGGAAGATTCTCGTCGATGACTTTTCCGTTAAGCTGCTGAAGAATCTCCATACGGATTCAAAGACAGATACATTCCTTGCTCGATTCCGCGGCAAAAGGACTTTGGAAATAAGAAGAAAACGAAGGGATTTCTTCATTTGAAGTTGAAGGAGCAGTGCCAGCAGCATCAGGTATTAGCTGTTTGTCCGCATTCTCAGATCTCTCATTAAAAGAATTATTTAAATAATATAATAGTACGAAGTCGAGGTCTCTTTTATCATTTCTTTAATATTATAATTAGGATCGATCGCAATCGATTGCGATTGGAGATTTTTAATAAGGATTGTGATTGCGATCCAAGTCTACCTAAAAAATGCAGGTGTTGAAAATTCGGGTTTAAAGAATCGCATTTATAGACGCTTTTGTTCACTTGCCTATTTGTTGTTGTTAATCAAGGAAGAGAGGAGTTTTGATCTGCTTTGATCGTAGTCATGGCGAGAGCATTACAGACGCCTTCTTCTATGCTCGGATCCGTTGACCTGTCTTTGAAGATGCCACTTCACCACGACAGGGTTTCGGTTTCTGCACGATCTTCGTCGTCGTCTTCTTTCTTTGGTGAAAGAGTTTTAAAGAGCAGGGTATCCGGTCAGCTGTTGGAAAATCATAGTGTCTGCAGGGGAAGGGATGCCAGGGTGAAAAGCTTAGTGGTTAACTCGGTTCTTGCAGACGTTGCGAACGAGTTCATGGTAAAATGTTCTCTCTGAATCTTCTAATGTTATTAAGTGAGAATTTTTTTAATCCGAATTTTCTTTTCCCAATTACAGATTCTTTGATGTGTTGTTCTGTTTAGTTTAATCATTGCTCTAATCATGTTTACATTGCGTTCAATCAGAGAAATAAATGTTCTTGTCAGGATGTCTTTTGGATGAACAAAAGACGATCCATTGTGTTTTGTTATGAATGAAGGGCCATATCCCTTTCCTTAATCAATATTTGGAATATCAAAACTGTATTATTGGGTATTCTATCTCTGAATTGATTGAGTTTTGATATGTTTAGCCCTTAGAAGTTTGTGGGTTTTTCCCAATATCCTTGTTGAATTTGGATTTAGATATCCTTGGCTGCAATAGCTATGAACAGCAAAGGTATTCCACCTTTTCTGTTTAATGTCTATGCAGTGTTACAATAATGATGTGTAGATAATATTGGTTTGTGTTTCCGTACAATTTTAATGCAAAGCTTTTATTTTATTTTCTTCTTCTTCTTCTTCTTCTTCTTTTTTATTTTTTAATTTTTTATTTTTTAATTGAGTTTTGTTAGGTTCTGTCTTGGAGACTGTTGGAGAGCTTACCCTTCCTTTTTTGAACTTGGCAAACAGACCTTGCAGGCACCGATGTTTACAGACCCACAAGCGGATCCTAAAACTGTTGCCTCAATCATATTGGGTGGTGGGGCTGGAACACGACTTTTCCCTCTAACTGAAAGAAGGGCCAAGCCAGCTGTAAGCAAACTTGGGATGTTTGAGTATTGTTCATTTATGCTTAAACCATGCGATGTTCTGTTTTGTTGATCTTTTGTCCAAGGGCCTGATTTCATTGTGCTTGTTTTGTTTTAAATTCAACAATTAAAAAACCATAATGCTTTTGTCAGTTAGAAATAGGTATTTCAGCTTTGCAGTGCATCTACTTAATTCCTGCTAATTTGCAGTATCAGTTTCAACCAGAAAGTTTGTAAATGATGCAGTCCGCTGTGGTTGCAAAAGACTGGAAATGGACAGCTTACATTCCCTGACTTCAAAATGATTTATCTCCTTGAATACAACCTGGATTTAGGTGATTCAAAACCCAAGAGAAACCTTATCAAGTCTTGTTACAGAGGGAAGAAAAAGAAAAGGATGCTCAAATGCAATTGATTTTTGGACGTTCACAAACTGTCCAGAAAATTGCTACTTTTAGACAGCTAGCACTGTGGGAATTTTAATAATTTTTCTGGTGATTGGAATGGCCTGAATTTCTATTGGATAAATGTAGAATTGATATGCAATAACCCAAAAAATTTACAAAAATAATTCACTAACCAGAAGTACTAGAAACGTTGCAAGCAATAGAGCTATTAGAATTGAAATTTTCTGCAGCAAAAATTGCTATTGATGAACCATCAATCACTACACTGGTGTGGGTTGGAATCACTCACAACTAAAGAGGAATCACTCAACTCCTATTAAAGAGGAATCACACAAACCTTTTCTTTTGCTGGAAATTTGCAATTGACAATTATTATTATTATTTGAATTTGAAATAGAATGCCTTTCTCATTGCAAAACAAGTCCTTACATAAGACCAATTACACCAACCAGCTCATAACTAAAATTTTCATATAAAAATCGGTTCCAATAATCCTGAGTCCCAATGCATATACAAATTTCAAAACCATGCAAAAGACTTTCCTAAGACATGTATGAGTTTCAAAATTTCTTTCCTTCTCTTATGCATGAAACATGGTCTCAAAGCTATGCACCATGAATCCTTTAAATGAATGCGCTCGGGCTTGAAATAATAAGCTGAATTCCTAGGCTTGGGCCTGATCCATTGGCTAGATTCTTATCTTGAATTGTGTAAGGGAGAGTGCATCATAAAAGTACACCAGCAACGACTAGTGGTGTCTACATCTGGAGGGGAGTGACAAGAATAGGGAGGAAAGAGAAGAAAGTGCATGGTGCAACAATTCCCAAACTGAGTTTTGGGATAAGGCCTTGTTGTTGTAAACTTAAAATACATAACAGAATTTAAAAGCTTTGGTTGGAGCCTTCTTTCTCAAGATGAGACATTGATCCTTATTGCTAGTTCATTAATTCAAAAGGGACAAAGCGGCTACCTAAAATCACTTTTCTTTGTTTAGGCTCTTGACATGAAAGAGGCAATAGTATGTCATGGAATTTTGTTGGCACAAACGAGGTAATTGGATTGCATTTTTTCATAAGATATTCTAGGTTCAGTGTCATTTCATGTTAGAAAATAGAATGCCAGTTCCTGGATGTCATTAGTCACCTTGGTGACTATTGTGGGAAGAATGGAGAATGAAGGGTACTCCTTGGTTGCTGCTATTCTTTGATCTCCCTAATACCCTGTTTGGCACCTTGGATTTGGTGGTAAATGGGTGTATTTCAAATCCAAATAATTGCCTTTTGCATTTGGCGGCCTTCAATTTGGAGGTAAATGGAATTAGAGGTATTTCAAATCTACCTTTTTGCTGTGTTTTGAAATCTTAGCAAAATGTTTAGATTTCAGTGTAATCCAAAGGAAGTGCCTTTTTTGCCTTCATTTTAAGGGCAGGAGAGTTGCACACATAACAAAGGTGTCTCTAGGCTACTAATCCATTGAACACATGGCACGCTGATGATACCCCAAAACAATCCAATTATCAGTTGCAATACTAAAATCACATCAATAGCATGATCTGAAACATCCAAACATTGACATCTAAATGGACGGTTAAAAACGTCAATGAGTCTCCTGTTAGTGATCCTTGCATTTGTGGCCCATCCAAGGCTCAAAATTTCCTCTTTTTTGGCCAAAACATATATTTTAATGGGCTTATTACAATCGTTCAATCAAATATCACATATACATACTAATTACGGATATGAAACCTAATTTCGTCAATCTAATCTAAGTCCTATGAATATACCGAAGAATTCCAATGCCCTCCAAATACAAGCTCCCAAACAGTATTTGAATTCCAGTCCATTTCAACCAAACACAAATAAGGATTCAGAATCACCTTGGTTCCAATGAAATTGTGATTTGGATTCCAATGCACTCCAAATCCAAGCTCCCAAACGGCCCTAAGGATTTCAGCCCTTAGTTCAGCCAAAAACAATCCAACAGCTGCAGAGGAATAAAGGGAACTCAAAAGTACACACACAAGCAGCACAATTTTTACAGGTACCAACCCAACCTTATGAATTCTGAGGAAAATGTCCTTTACATGATACACCAAGCCCAAGGTCCTCCCATGGGCCATGGGGTATCGTAAGTAGACATACAATTAATTACAAGGAAGTTACAATAACTGCTGCCACATGTCTAATATCTTACTCAAACAAGTGTCCCAGCGCAATGAATGACTGCCAAGCCTTTCACAACTGCCTCATCAGCAGTACCTGCTTGTAACCTCTCTTTTGTCCACCCACTTGCTGGGGTTCAGGCATGTGCCCAACCGCCAGTCCTTTCTCTAAATGTTGCACTGGTCAGCTAGTGCAACTTTTGCTCATGCATCACACTTTGGTCCATATCATGCCAACTCACAGTCTGTCCCACTTAGTTGGTCTTTCATGCATTGGCAGAGTCCAGTGACTTGCCTGTGCATGACCACTTAACATGGGTGTTTCATGACTAGAGTCACCTTATCACCTGGCTGATTTATTAGTTATTATTACATTTGAAAGACGTCTCAGCATTTCATATAAAACCTGCTAGGCATTGTCATGATACAATTACAAGCTCTCTCTCTGTTTTTTTTTTTTTTTTGGAAAGTTAATTATGTTGGGTATACCATTCCTATCCTGAAATACATTCCTTAAATAGTTTGATGTGTGGAATACCATTTATCTGCATTTAACCTTCTTTTGTCTGGTCCATAGGTGCCAATTGGAGGTTGTTATAGGCTTATTGATGTTCCAATGAGCAACTGCATTAATAGTGGAATAAACAAAATTTACATCCTTACCCAATTCAACTCGCAATCTCTCAATCGTCATCTTGCTCGAACCTATGATTTTGGGAATGGTGTTAACTTTGGTGATGGATTTGTTGAGGTATGCTAGATCTGGTGTGTGTGGTTTTTTTTTTTAATTTTTTAAATTTTTTTAAATTTTTTTTAAAATTTTTAAACTCATTATGGTAACAAAAGAATGAGATAATCAGTACCTTCATTCCTGGTTAAGAACACTGGTAAAACACTGAGAGTGGCATATGGGAGAAGTGTGGTTTGAATGAAATAGGGAGATTTAGTTTCTTCTTTTCTGTCTCCTATTCTGATGGAGTTTCTTCCCTACGTAATTGATTCATCTCCTAATAGGTGTTAGCAGCTACCCAGACACCTGGTGAATTTGGAAATAAGTGGTTCCAGGGAACGGCTGATGCTGTACGACAGTTTATATGGCTCTTTGAGGTGAGGAATCTGCAGATAACCTTTTTTTCTACTTCCAATGTTACACCAAATAACTCATAGCCAAGCAACTATTCATGCATGAAAGCTACACAAGGGGCATACAAGCGCAAGACTTCTAGACAGATGCTGATGCAGATGCCTGCTGAGCTCACAGGGATAAATATATATATTTTTAAATCCTCAGCGTATTCATCTGCATTGTTCCTACAATCTTTGCAGGATGCCAAGAATAGACATATAGAGAACATCCTGATATTGTCCGGCGATCATCTTTATAGAATGGATTACATGGATTTCGTGCAGGTTTAACCAGTCTTCTTGTGGATATTCATCAGCATTTATTTCTGTTTTTTTAATTATTTCCATAGATTCTGATTAAAATCATGAAAACCCATCCACAGAAGCACATCGATTCGGGTGCTGATATATCTGTTTCTTGTGTCCCAATGGATGACAGGTAAACATTTCTGAACATGGTTCCATATTATTTTTCTTAACATTGTACCTTTTTAGGCTTGCTTTTCCAACAAGAGTTAAGTTTATCATTCTATCTGATCAAGTTTGGTTTTTGTACCTGCAGCCGTGCTTCTGATTTTGGATTAATGAAGATCGACGATACTGGTCGAATCCATCAGTTTCTTGAAAAACCCAAGGGTGAAAGTCTAGAGTCCATGGTAGCCACTCTTCCTTTTCACATACACTTCTTGGTTTGAGTTTGCACACATGCATGCAGAAAATGAAGATAAACAGTGTAAAACCAGAAATAGTTGGCCAGAACATTCTCTCATGCAGCTTTTTGTCTGAACAAAAGACTTTTGTGACTGCAGCAAGTGGATACGACTGTTCTAGGATTGTCTGCTCAGGATGCAAAGAAGTTTCCATATATTGCCTCAATGGGGATATATTTGTTCAAAACAGAGGTTCTGCTAAAGCTTCTAAGGTAACTTTCTATACATGCTCCTCACCGGAATACAAACCTTTCACCCTTTGCATTGAGCTATATGCATTTGCATCTTCCTGAGTGACCACAGCTCAATAGAGTTGTTGAATTATATGATGTCAAAGTTGAACTTGAAGCTTTTATTTACAATCAATATTAAAAGAGGGAATTATGGTTATTGTGGATAAGAAAGTGAATAATGTCACATGTGACAGTTCATTTCCAACAATTTGATTGGTGGGCCCAGTGTTGGATCGTTGATGCCTAAAACAGCTCCAAGGGTAGAATATCCTAATCCATGGATAAATGTAGAAATAAACAGAAATGGTCCAAAATAAAGCCATAGATTTGGTGGCTGGGTCATCCAATCTGGAAGCTTTTCAGGGAATTCTCATCCATGGTGGGGACCATTGGGTGAACGGTTTGGATTACCAAACCAAGGTACAAAATATCTGCATCCTAGTATGTATTGATCAACTCCAAAACCAATACATATTGGTAAATTCTTAGCCTTTCTCACAACAATTTGGTGTTTACTTTTTAGATGGTAGATTGGCAAAAATTTTATGATTTGGCTGTCCACCGGACACCGACTTCCTCTTTTACCTGGGCTTTTGGAACCAGCCATGGCAGAGATTCACATTCCAGTGAGGTCCCACCTAGTATTGCACTGATATATAGGTTGTATTGCTGTGACTTAACTGATTAGGCTTGTATAGGTGGTCGATATGAAAAATACAGTGTTTCGGTTTATTGAAAATGAGGTTATTTTCCTACTTAGTTGAGGTAAAATTTTAATCCAAAGAGAACGGATCTCCACGTGGTCGAGGGATGAGTTTCTAATTATTGTACGCATACACCTAGGGTGGGTTTATGTTGTTTACTGGAAGAGGTCCTGTGGTGTATGTTGTTTGCAGATGGCATAGTTTTGATTGACGACATTAAGGAAGATGGTAAATAAAGAGCTAGAACTATGGAGGGATACTTTAGATCTAAAAGTTTTAAAAACAGTTGGGTAAAGTTGGAGTATATTGAACGGAGCGGAAACAAGGAACTAGTTAAGATTGCTGAAGAAGTATCCCAAAATGCCATTTTTGATATCTCCCCAAGCTCATTAAAGGATCTTTGGTTTTAGATAGAGCAGGAGTAGGGCAGATCCGCCTCTGCAAAATCAAGAAAGGCGTGGGCTAATCCCCCCTATCTTGGGCCTCTGTCCTGGCCGTCCCTCTCGCTAGTGTCTTCCACCGGTCCCGCCTGTGGGATCCTCCTTTTGCGCCAGTGTTTTGCTCGTCTGCTGCCCCTTTTATGTCATCTGCCCCCCAGCTCCCTCTCCTTGTCATTTTTCCAGCTTCGTCTTGTATAGCTTTGGCTACGATTTCCACATGATAGGCGTGCCCCGGATCTTTTTGTTGGGGCCCGCCCGAAGGATTGTACACCTTAGTTTCTCTTGAATTAAGCTATTAAATAATAATTAAAAAAAGTCAATGATTCATGTAAGTTGAGAGATTGAGAAGGATTTTGCTCATAGAATTATAGTTAGGCAGAAGAAGCGGAGAGGTGCGTCTAGAGTTCTACGTGGTTACTACAAAACAATCAAACTGAAGGGGGACTTTATAAGATGCTGTAATGGAAGAAATGCTTTATGGGACAAAATGTTGGGCAGTTAAGGAACAAAATGTTCATAAGATGAGCGTAGCTGAAATGAAGATGTTGAGATGGGTGAGTGGAAAGACTAGGAAGTATAGAATTAGAAATGAATGCATTTAAGGGAACTTACTAGTAGCAGCAACAGGTAATAAAATGGGGAAAGTAGATTTTAGATGGTTTGGCCATGTGCAACAGAGGCCAAGATCTGCACTGGTTATAAAGACTGAGTTGGTCAAGTTGAAGGCTCTAAAAGGGCAAGGGGAAGGCTCAAAAGGAAATGGATGTAGGTAGTAAGAAAAGACTTGATTACCTATTGGTTTAACTGAGGATACGATCCTTGTTAGAGTGGAATGACAAAACATAATCCATGTAGCCAACCCCAATTAGTTGGGATAAGGCTTAGATGATGATGATGGTAATGATTGGTTCATCCAAAATTAAGAATACATAGCAGCCAATATTTTTCACCATGCACTAAAACTATGTCCCCACTGGTATAGAATGGATGCATCAGGACACTACTCACACTGATGCATTGGTAACCATAATTCTTCAATTAAAACTGTACATTTGTTTCTCTTATTCGCAACTTGTACACTTGCCATGCTGACTTGCATGTGATTCACATGTAAAACCTGCATACCGTACACCCTTTTGCTGATGAAAATGGTGTGTCTATGTTGCATTTGTATGAGTGAATCATTGAACTGAAACTCATTATTTTAAATGATTCCTTGTTCTCTCAAAATCAAAAACTGATTTTATTTGCTCAAATGAACAAATTGAATTTAGTAAATTGAATCTACCAATACAATTTCTACCCTATTTGACCATTTTCAGGTGGCGGTATCCGACCGCTAATGATTTTGGATCAGAGATAATTCCATGGGCTGCTAAAGATTACAATGTTCAGGTGACTTATTCCTCAAGATGCATATCCACCTCAGTGCATAGGGGCCTTCTGCTTTGGTAGTTGATGCCACCTTCTTGTGCTTGAGATTGAACTAAGTTTTACTATGTTTTGAAAGTTTTACTTTGTTTTGATATGACTTGAATTGGGTTTCTCTGAGGACAACATGTCTGTAATAACTGTGTTGTGGATTCATTCCATGGCAGGCATATCTTTTCAATGGCTATTGGGAAGACATTGGAACAATAAAATCATTTTTTGATGCAAATTTGGCACTCACTGATCAGGTATTCTCTCTTTCAATACCTATCTGCTTTCAATTCTATTGAGTTCCAATAACTTCTGCAAGCTGATGCGTTTTAATTCTCTTTGTGAAAGCCTCCCAAGTTTTACTTTTATGATCCACTGAAGCCGATCTTCACATCTCCTCGGTTTCTACCACCAAGTAAAATAGAGAAGTGCCATGTATGATTGTCTTTACTGCTTTTGCTACTGAGGTTGGACTGCCTTTAGCACGGATTATGTAACTGGTTTTTACTTTTGACACCTACAGGTTTCGAATTCTATAATTTCTCATGGTTGCTTCTTGAGGGAATGCAGTGTCGAACATTCCATAGTAGGGGTTCGCTCAAGACTAGAGTATGGAGCTGAGTTGAAGGTACTTAGGTTTATTTTACCTCTGTTTGTATATGTGGAAACCTTATAACCCCTTTTCTGCGACCGATGAAATTCTTTTTGCCATCTTGATGAGTTGAAACTTTGCCATATTAAACCCAATGAAATTAGAAAGAATACCTCTGTTTCCTAGCATTTATTTCCTTAGAATGTCTTTTTCTCTCTTCTCTATCCATTTCTTTGCGGTCTGAGTTGAATGGTGTTCTTCTTGGCTTCAATGAATAGTGATGTATTTGGGGCTGTTATTTGGAAGCTAAAATTAGTCTTTTTCAACTCCAAATTGTTCTGTCTAAGAAAACGGCTTGGAATGCCCTTACTAGGACACCATGATGATGGGTGCTGACTATTATCAAACGGAGGCAGAGATTGCATCCCTCCTGGCCGAATCAAAAGTTCCAATTGGTGTTGGAAGAAACACCAAAATTAGGTATATTATACTGATTTAACAACCATAATGAATTACCAGATGTTTCAGGCAACCATTTCTGCTTGATAAGACATGAATGATCTTTATTGTAGGAACTGTATTATTGACAAGAACGCCAAGATTGGGAAGGATGTTGTCATATCAAACACGGATGTAAGAATTTATAACTGTAACACTAGCCCGTTGTTTATTTGCAGCATGATGAATTGTCTGTTTCACGAAATATCTTCGTTTCATGGTAGATGTTATATTTTTTGCTGTATTTTCAGCTTTAATGTGTATGTTTTTGAATTCACAAGATTCTCAGTTCGTAGGTTCATTCTTTGCAAACTGCCAATTAGATGGATTCTTACTCAAAATCCTCGTTCTGTTTGTTTAGATTCTTTTACTCTTTAACTTTTCTGATGTTTGTTTAGTCATTGAATTAGAATCAAACAACTTGACCACCAATACATTGCAAATAAATAATCAACCCAATGATCCACACATTGGAAAGATCACATGCTGCAACATTTTGTAATAATTGTCCTAGTGCCAATGCAGATAAGACAATGAAATATTTTTACACATGAAATGTATGTGAAAGGTCATTTTACAAATTCAACTCATGATGTTTTTGATAAATTCATTTCTTTAGTTTTTTCTTTTCTTTTCTTTTTTCTCTGACATATACCTAGTCTTGGAAATCTTCAAATTGATATTTGATGTAGAAGAACTTAAATAGAAAGAACACACTAAAATGAGGGAGTTTACCTGTCCTGATCTATTTGTATACACCTATTTTCTGCTTGGGAATTAAAACAGAGCAGTAGTTTAATTCGTCCCAAAAAAAGAAAATAGGTATATCCAAATAATTGGTGTTGGTGCAGTTATCATATCTGTAAATAAATAGGTTATTTGTGATTAAGGTTTAAGAAAGATGAGAATAATGCTACAACTGCTGCTGCATTTCCTATGAGAGCTTGGAACTCACGAAGCATTGCATTAAAGAAAACTTGAATATTCTGAATTTAAGTATCTATATGTGCTGCAACTAGCAAATTTAGATGTTATTTACAGTAGAGCAAATTTCTTACTGTTACTATGAAGGTAGAGGTTGCTAACTTCCATAGTTTGAAAACTTAACTCAATATTTAACAATTCAACCAGGAATCATACTTAACTACTAATAGATACTTAGAACTTTATGAGAATAAAAAAACACACACAGAAAAAAAAAAAAAAAAAAAAAACAAAAATAGTTGTGGTCTGTTGGTAGACACTGTTGTCTCGCTATTTGAGGTTGTGAGTTCAGATCCCCACCATCACTTTCATCTTAACCACTTAACTCAGTGAGTGACTTGGTTCGATTAATGCCGATTTGTGTTGAGTTGATCCAGTAGGTGAGCTGACTTAATGAGTCATGACGAGTCTGAGCCGAGTTGAGCTTGTCAGCTAGTTTCACAGTGACTCGACTCAATTCTCATCGAGTTGAGTTGACTCGGCCGAATGTCAAGTTGAGTCACCAAGTTTTCAAACTACGCAAACCCTCTGCCTTTTAATGCTTATAAATTTTCATGCAAAACCCATTTTGTTGATGCAGAAGGTGGAAGAGGCAGATAGACCATCGGATGGCTTCTATATCCGCTCTGGGATTACAGTGGTGTCGAAGAATTCCACGATTCGGGATGGAACTGTCATATAGAGATCTTTCCAGTGACAGACATCAACCAGATAGTAACATCAACCAGAGAGTAACATGTAAATATCATCAACACATCAGAGCTGCAATAAAACAGAGGTCGATGCTCAGAGATGAGAACTGTCTTTTCCTGCTCTCAGTGTACAGGCTCTACGATGAATGCAACTGTGCTCTCTCTCTCTCTCTCTCTCTCTCTCTCTCTCTCTCTCTCTCTCTCTCTACCATAGACTGAAGTGAATGGCTTAAGCAATGAGGGTTAACTAAGCATAAATCTCATCGACCATCCTTTCTGAAGTTTCAGCAGTGATGAGATGATTGTTATCCAACGCAAGTCTCATCTAATTGAGCACTGGGATAGATATTGAAGCTTAATCCAATTACAGTGGGTACCGTTATCTTATTCTTTGCTTTCACTGGTGGTCTACTTGCAGAGTGTAAATGTCGTCATCTTTCATGTGGTACTGCTACACCAGCAATTGCAGGCCACCATCATTTTGAACTTTGTTGGAACTATTATCATATCTGTAGATTGTCTTGTTGGTGTGCCCTATCTACATGTGACCTACCTCCAACCTGATTGGAGAACTGTCATGTGTATCCACCATGCATGCTGCCGCCATTGACCACTGCACCAGCTATTTCTCATCAAAATTTTGCATTTCACCCTTTGAAATCACAGACATGGATGCATAATATGCCTCGTATATGCAACCTTTGGTGCAGAAATTAGGTGGGCAGCTATAATAAATAAGTTGTGGTTTTTTTTTTTTTCCTACTATTATAGTAGAATTTTCAAAATAATGAAAGATCTTACCATGGCTAGTACTTTTCTTTCCATACCATTGTCTACTACAATGACAATAGTGCAAGTCATGCTTATGATTTCTGGTTTTAGTAGCCCATTTTCAAATGGCATTTGGTGGGCAGGGGGGGGCTCGCTTCAAATGGGCCCTGGGTGACGGAAACTTTGAACAAGGGATCGCCAGAACAGTGCAAAATCTCGGCTGAAAATAATTCATGCCCCATATGTTGCAACTCATTTTATTGGGATGGCTTGGGCCGGTAAACGCTGGTTTTTCCCCTTATTTTGGTTTCAGAAACATGTGGGCTGATTTTTGAGTTGTTCAAAACAAGAATGAATTGAAAAGCAGGAAATTCTTCAAGTTGAAATCCCCTCATCTATATTTGGGGTGCCACTGGATGATAATGGTGGGCCCACATGTTATTTAGGAACGTAAAATAAGTTGGTTTCGTGCTGAAATTTGGCTCAGATGGAAATGAAGCAGCCATTAATACAGAACAAGAAAGACCTAGGATTCAGAGCAGAAAACAGTTTCACAAGGAGAAACAACAACAACATGCTGCCTCTTAATCTCTAATCTATTTTCATATATAATCGTTCATGAACAAAAATGGACGCAGCTGTTTCTCATAAATTCACATGTCTACGGTCGTAACATAGGAATCCTTATCCGACGTGTATATACCAAAATAAAAATAAAAATTGGTGGGCTATTGGGTACCCAAAAAAAATGACACAATGGGACATTGTCACCGGCCCAGCAACGTTATGTGCATATGCCTATGGCTAAAATGTGAATGGGCCTAAAAGTCAGAATATTGGAATGTCATGCAAAAGGTATCTTTTACTTTTATACGATATATATCATGTTTTGGTTTGCCATCCCCTACTCTGTCATGCTTTCCAAGCTTCTCCGAGAGATTGGTATTTGCCAATGCTCAGTGGCGTTTCAAAAGCTTGCAAGCTTTCTCGACGTTGACGTTTGGCCCACCATTGTCATGCTATGGAGCATGCATGTGACAGATCCATTAAAATTATGACACGTGGAGCTCAGCAGTTTCTGCTCAGGCAATGCTGGGACACGTGTGTGGCTGCCTACTTCGTATCGCTTGTGATCCAGCCCCAAGTATAACATTGTTTAAAGTGGAGGAATTTGGTATAGAAATAAAAAAGCGAATAGGTATTTTTAAAATGTTAAAAACGTTAGATTAGGAGGTTTATGCATGAAGAGCTTTGTTAATACCACATCAGCTTATATATACGCCACCAAGCAATGTTGACTTGGACACCTTGATCCATAGCTCAAGTGGTAGACTGAGTGAAAGATACCTTGTTTCAACAGTGAGGTCTTGGTATCGATCCCTAGTGGGGGTGGCTAACAGTGAAGTGTCAACTGACAGTGGGGTGTACTAACAAGCTAACAATTTTATTTATTTATTTATTATTTATTTTTTAAAAGCAATGTTGACTTGTGCATAGGGCTGTTCACGAGTCAAGCTAGCTCGAAAAGCTTGCTCGAGTCAGCTCGGATTGACTCGGCTTGAATGGCCGATTCAAGCCAAGCCAAGCTAATTATTTGAAGCTCGAGTTGAGTTCAAGCCAAGTTCGACCAGGGGATATTTCAACTCGACTCGACTCGAACTCAACTCGACTCGAAGCTCGAACTCGAGCTCGACTCGGCTCGATTAATAAATATATTAAATGTTAAATATTATATATATATATATATATATATATATATATTTATATATTATATTATATTAATATAAGTTTTAAGTTTAAACTTTAAAAATAAAAATAAAAATAAAAATTAAAAAAAAAACTTAGAGTCTCTACTCAACTGCACGCACCCCCTTCCCTTTCCCTTTCTTCTCTTTCTCTGCCCACTGCTAGCTGCACGCCCGCCCCGACCACCACTACTAGTTTTCATTTCAGCTCCACAATAGTACGATTTCAATCTCTTGAGATCTACTTCTTAGGCGAGAAACTCAAGAAATTCGAGATGGGTTCTTCTCAAATTTGTTTGAGCTTCAAGGAAATCCAATGATCTTATTGGCTAGAGCTCTTTACTTTAGATTTCTAATCTGTGTTTTGCTCTCTTTCTTTTTTCTAGTACTTGGATTTTTGCTGGTGGAAGAAGATCAAGAACAGATCGATTCTTACAGGTTTTCTCATCCGATTCGAAGCTTTGTTTGGTTTTTTCATCGGGTTTTGCTTTGATTCTCTTAACATATTTGAATTTTTCATCAATGGAGGAGGATCAAGAACAGAATCCATTACTCTCTCACCCAACAAGCTCGAGCTCGACTCGAGGTAAACTCGACTCGACTCGAACCACTAGCTCGACTCGAACTCGACTCGACAACTTTGGCAAACAAGCCAAGCTTCAATGTTGAGCTCGAGGCCAAGCTCGAGCTCGAGCTCGAACTCGAGTACATCATGGACAAGCCAAGCCAAGCTTGGCCCACCTCGACTCGACTCGGCTCGATGCCCACCTCTACTTGTGCAATATCCAAGTGGGTCTGACCATGTATTTTTCTCTTTTAAAAAGAAATCTAGTCCATTCAGTTAGTGGGTGACAATGTCAGAACAGCTGGACGATTAAGAAAACTTCAGCAAAATATTTTTTTCAGATGTTTGTTTTGTAAGCTGTCTACCACCTGACCATGGAATCAACCTAATTCCTTAGCACGAGCTTCTACATAGTGGATTGCCTCTAGTAAATGGATTTGATCTCGTACTAATGTGCCAGTCTGTTACATGTGTGGCCTGCACATGAGCTGCCTTCCGCACCCGTGTAGAATTAGCAAAGCTCTCTTACCTTATATCAAATATATCTAACCGTTCGTATGGTCCCCACTGCACGTGGAAAAGTCCCTTCCATACTGTTCAGTTATTCAGTTTGCACAAGTAGCGGCCATGATTCCATGATCCAAACCATTGATCCCCTACTAGAATGGACCACGAACAAAAAATCTATAAGATGAACAATATCACCCTTGAAATGGTTGAGCTAACAGAGATTCGGTTCAGAAAATAAATTAACATTTCAGATTGAACGAGAGAAGTCTGAATAGGCTATGAGAGCTGACAATTCGGGAAATTTCGGTGCATTGAGTGTGAGGCCTATCACATCAATGGTTTTCATTATTGAACAATGGGCCCCACTTGTATAAATGGAAGACCTGAACAGCACGGTGCAGACGGTTGGACAAGAGCACCGTATAATACAAACCCTGTAGAATTAAATGCATCGATGGTTGGGATGGTCACGTGATAGAGACATTGAGCTTTGGAACTTGAGAAGGTCACGTGAGGGCTTTCGTGGGTTGTTGCAGATTCAGACGAAAAGCTCAACGAACCGGATTTACATGAATTTGCTTCGGATCGAAGTTGAGAAAATAGGATTTTAAAAAAGAAAAAGAAAAAAAGAAAAAAGAAAAAGGAGACGTCCCAAAAACATCCACAGAGCAGCTATATGATATTCGTACGAGGATATGCAATGTCCTGTGCCATTGGTCCTAGTCAATTCAATGGGGCCCATGTTTTAGTTATCCAACATCGAAGATCTATGTCATCTAATTGGTGACCTTCCTATTGAATGTCGGCTTACCAAGATTATTTTAGTTAATTAAGATATTTGGTGCAACCAAACACACCCTGACTTATAATTATAGTTAGCCAAAATGAACTGATATCTTAAAATTTGCTGTAACCAAGCAAACCTGGATGTAATTTTAATTAACTAAAATGAAATGAACTCATTTTGAGGAGTTTAATATATAATGATCTACCCATGGTGGGGCCCACAAGTTTAGGTTCATCCAACATTGTAAAACGCTCCATATGTTGACTTGCAATAACACTTTCTTCATTAGCTGGCTTTGTTGATGTAGGGCAGGTTACATACTTATTCTTGGAATAATTGGCCCAAAAGAAGTCTAAATGGAAGCAGACATAGTTTATTAGATTCGGGGCCAATCCTATGTAGGACCTAACACAATTAAGCCTATGTGTGTTTAGATTGAAGAAATTTATTTTAGGTGAAAAGAAATTGTCTTTCAAAGTGTGAACTATAAAATAATTATAACTTTTGATTTAGATATTGTTACGCTACGCATGACCTATAAATTTTTATTGTAATAGGTCATTCGGAATCAACTAACCGTCATAAGTTGGTTACGTCAGTTCAATTTGTGAAAAAAAATAAAAATCGTTCTTCCAATTGAAAATTGAAGTTAAAAAAAAAAAAAAAAAAAAACTTACTATTTTTAGTAAGTTTTAATTTAGATATATCTCATTTGTTTCAAAGTTTTAGCATATGCAATTTGTTTAGTAATTGTTTCTAATCATGTTAGGAATTATACAATATAATTAAATTAAGATTTTATATTTTTAGTAAATTTTATTATTTTAAGTAAATTCTAGTTTAGTTGAATTATAACTCTTAATTAGAAATTTTAATTTTATTAGTAAGTGATGTAATTGGAAGTATGTGCTTTATTGATTAATAAAAATTTTAAAATTTCTTTTTATCTTGTGGATTCAAGATTAACCCTATGAATTTAATGTTTTGAATACTTAATATATACCGTGTTCTTCCTCCTCACACCATTTCTTGTGTTAATCGTGTGCATTCACGTGTACCATCTCAATGGGTTGAACGTCACAGACACGTGACATGTTGGCTGCATGAGCTTTGCAGGCGGTTAGGTTTCAGCGTTCCGTTTTAATCGATGATGTTATTAATATTTATTTCTAATGCCTGAATTTCCATAAAACTGAAATTTATTATCAAAACCAAATAACCGAAATTGGAGTTTTTGGGAGAAATGCCAACAAAGAACGCTCCTTGCATGTGCACCTCTCCAGTTAAACCGTTCCTCAGCCCTACTATTAATTACAAAGGTCGTCTTGAGTCCAACTCGTTGGACTATTACTCGTGGTCCATCTTGTGGATAACTTCAAACTATTTATGCTGTATCTGACCCCTCTAATAGGCTAGCCCTTGTTCTACACGATCTTGTGCAGAAATACTTAAATCTACTCACCAAGTGAACCACACTTGTATTTTGCTGTTTATCAATGGCTAAAACATTCTTGTCTGCAATCTGGCCCACCTGATGAGTAGATGGTGTTGATTTTGGCAGTAGGTGATCTCATGGTGGGACCATCCTATTGAAAGGGTTGGTTGTCGTATGCAATTAATAAGCTGAAAATTTTCAGCTGGGTGGACCGTAACTTGTGGTCTAGCCGTTTGGATTTGAGACCACCTCAATCAGTTACGGTCCACTCATCAAATTACTTTTAGCCTATTAAGTGAATGCAATATCAACCCCCTCCAATATGTTGGCCCCACTAAGATGAATACCTGGTGCAAAAATAAATTTTGTCTATTTGTTAAGGTGGGGTAAATCATATAAAAAAAATTTCTAACCATTGATAGATAGCGAAATGCAGGTTCAGCCAAATAGTGGATGTGGCTGATTTTTGCACTATGAAATCCCCACGGCAGGCGGGTGGACCATAACTTATGGTCCAACTGACTGATTCATTCTTTTTCTTCTATTCTTTGGTTTCTTGAGGATAGACGTACATTAGTAGGGCTGAAAGTCAAGTGGGTTCAATCTGACCAACTAGTAACAGACCCAACATTAGTTGGGCTTGGGCAGGATATACCGGGTTTAACATCATGCTTGTGTTATACAAACACCAACTTAATAAAACTTAGGTCGAGCTAAGGTTGAAGTCTTGGGTTGCCTGACCTAATCCAACCCAATCTAACCCGGCCAATATATAAGTTACTTATAAATTATAATAGAGTATGAATGGCCTATGTTGAAGGCACAAGAAATTCAAGTGCAATTGGATTTCATTGGTCCACATCATTTTTGATGACTCTAGCCAACAAGATACGCCAGATTTCTCTCTCCCAAATAAATTGTGTGCTACACACATGACTTTTAAATGAGTAGTTATCCTATATTTTAGCTTATTTGTTTAGAAAAAATGAAAATTTTTACGATAAATAACTACATATATAATTAATAAAATTGTAAGTACAAAAAATAAAAATAAGACATATATTAAAATATAGTAGATTAATATAATAATGAAAATATTAGCATGCATCCACCCAACCAACCTGGCTTGAGTTGGGCTTGAGTTGAAAATTCCCAAGGAAGGTTGGATTGGGTTGAGTTAGAGTGAGGTATAGAAACCTTGGTTTAGGCTAGGGTTAAGCACTGACCTGCCCAACTTTCAGCCCCATCTGCTAGCTCCATATGCACCTTATGCACGCACACAGATTTTGCACATGTGGTGCGCATGCACTCAAATTAGAGCATTTCAATAGTTGGGCCCACCATAGATGGTCATCTATTATGCATTAAAATGGAAGTATGATGAGAAACATCTAACGATGGCTATAAAAGAAAATAGTTAACGGTCCAACAAACAAATATCCATTGATCAGAGGCTATGATTGTATGATAAAATCTAACTTCAGTCCATGCTCCATCTACAAGACATACACCTATTTGATTGAGGTAGCTACATCCCAAGTGTACAATTTACGCTTGAGATGGATGCAGTTTGGATGGTGACCCAACACCAGCCAGCTTGCTGATGTCAAAGCTCTGTGGGCCCTACCATGATTTATGTGTTTTATCCACGTTGTCCATCCATTTTGACAGAGTATTTTAGAGCATGAACCAAAAAAAAAGGTAGATCCAAAGCTCAAGTGGACCACACTATAAGAAACCATGGGGATAATGATGTCCACCTTCCTATGCGGCCCACAGTAACATTTACCTATGATCCAACCTGTTCATAAGGTCACATTGACCTGGATAAAGAGAAAACACAAATATAAGCTTAATCGAAAACTTTGGTAGCCCTTAAGAAAGTTTTCAATGGTAAGCATTTAATCCCCGTTTTCTCCCCATATTTTGTCCAATTGAGCTTTGCATCTCCCTTGTATTTTGTACTCATGCTCTAAAGTTGAATGAGTGGAAATAAAACACATACACCACAGTGGCTGGAGCTTTGACACCAACCACTTGGCAGGTGATAGAGTTGCCAGCCAAACCATAGAGTTGCCAGCCAAACCATGCCTGCTTTAAATACTTCATTGCAGGTCCCACAACCCAAAAGCCTAACTAATAGGATGTGGATTGCCTTTCGAAGCTACTTTGGCACACTATATTCGTGAGAATTCTACCCATCCAATTGGAGCTCTAAATCTACTTATCCAATTGGAGCTTATATATGCTAGGACATAAGCCAAAATAAAATAAAATGAAATAGATCGAAAATTCAAGTGGGCCATATTAGTCCATGGCTGAATTGGTCATTGGTGTAGGGAGGGACATGATGAGGTCAATCATCATCTTCCTCATAGGATAACTACTCCAAGCTTTATCGCATCCAAAAGCTATAAAAGTATGAATAATTCCTAATAAATTTGAAATAACTTAATTGATGATAAAAAAATGAAATTATAAATCTTTAAATAAGGAACTCAAATGCAGGATTGAGTTTTAGACTTATACTCTAACACAAACATGATAAAAACGTGACATACTATTTATACACTACCTCTATTTTTATTAGACTATGTGGTTTTCAGCTAAAAATATTAAGTTTAAGCCCAACACATTATTCTTCTAACTTTTCTAAGCCATTTTCATATTGTGCAGCACTTCTACATCTTAAAAGATCAAAAGTTATACTCGGACTAAAACTTACTATTTATGATTTTTATTTTTATTTTTATTTTTTTTAAAAGAAACTACAGCTTATTTTGACAGTTGATCCGATGAAATCAGGCAAATCTAGCATAAGCAACCCAGTGTAGTAGGTTTGGTTGGTTTAAGTGCATCTTTCTATTTTTAAATCATATATAATATATTAAAAAACTCATCCCATTTTGTAATACACGAGTGTATAGCTGGGCATCAAGTCGAGCCGGACCGGATTGGGTCTAATTCGACTCAGTCCGAAATTTCCATAGACGGACCCAAACTCGATCTGATCCGGGACCGAGTCTGGGTCATCTAACTCGATCCGATTTGGTACACTACTGGCTTGATTTGATCCGAGTTTGACTCGGTCAGGAAAACCGAGTCGGATCGGATTGGGTACGGTTCGGATCGGTGCTTCTGTTTTTCTTTCTTTGGAAAGTTTTAAAAAACTAAAAAAATTCCAACAGCGAGCCATGACCCACTTGAGTCTTAGATCCTGCTCAATTTTAATATACTCTCCTAAAATGAGCTCAAAAAATAGATGGACGGAGCGGATTCCTGAAAAACATTGGGCCCCACCTAAGTTTAGGACGCAGGAACTTCTTGCGGAAGGCTTTCGCAGGAAATCCGCCTACGTGCCCAGTCATGTCATCGTTGGTTTTTTTTTTTTAAAGAGAGTTATTTGATACTCTGACTGCCTATGAAGATTGATACGCAGACACTTAAAAATGATACAGATAGTGTGTATTAACTCAAAATAAAACTGACTAAACTATGTAACCAATTGATACTTAAATAAACTCAAAGAAATGAAACTAGTCGAATATCCTCTCTCTAATTCATGAACATCGTTCGACGTTCTCATTTCTAGGCGTCTAATAAATATCCACTAATCTGTTTATCAAATCATCAAATAAGGGAAATTTTTGGTTCAAGATAAATCTAAGCTAGGATATATATTTTAGATGGTTTAATTGAATTAATTGTACATAATATATATGCAATTTTTAATAATCTGTGAGTACTGTGTATCATCCATTGCACTCTGCCAGAGTATCAAATTTCTGCAGGAGACGGTGATGGAGAGAAAGATAAAAGAGGGGGCAAAAAACCTGCAACAGATCTAATCATTTCGCTGTAAAGAGAGCCGAAATGGTTATACCTTTCTTTATTTTATTTTAATTTTTTCATCCATAGTAGTTATTTTGGAGTTCTCTTGAGGAGAAGAAGATCTTTATGTCATGCACCAGGTACTCCTACATAGACCTAACCGGATCTGGTTAGATCGGTCCGAATTGATCACTGATCTAAACTCAATCTGATGTATAGTCGAATCTGAGTGAGACAACTCGTTCCGACCCGATCCTGATCTTCAATTCAGATTGGATCCGTCAAATCAGGTTGGATATGTCGGATTGGTCCAGATTTTGCCCAGCTCCACACGAGTGATTTGAGGATATAATAGTCCAAATGGTTTCCTCCTTCGGTTGGACTTCCTTGGATGATCTTTGTCGTGAAAGTGCCTGCAACCTACTCTATATCAGTCATACTAGTCTTGGACCGGGTTCAAAAATTTCCTGTGGTCTGCTGTCATGGACAATTCAACTACGAAAGTTAATTAATAGATAAAGATGTTTACTTGGTTGAAAGGGAATATCCTTGGTGATTTGACGGGATAAGATTTAGGTCGGCAAGTGCTATTGGAAGAGATAAGGTCATGACAAGCATGATTGAAAGTAATATCTGACAGTAATCTATCATCCAATTTTACTAACTACTGAGATCATCAGTAATATTTTAGGTGAATTTGATAAGTGGACAATTACTTTATAGTATATATTTAAACTAAACTCCATTTCTAACAATGACACGTGGCCTATTTAATACTCAACGGGTCCATTTGTGACTAGTGCGTTTAGCCCAATCAACTTATCATGTTGGGATCACCACGCAATCGGCGTCTCAAAACGATGATGCTCTTCTGTTAACTGTCCAACTGAATTTCAGGATCTGAGAAACCGTTGCGATATATTCCCATTTTCTTCAGCATCTCTCCCAGTTTATCAACCCTCTCCCACACGCACTTTTATAGACAGCACGTGTACCAGCATGGAGGAAGTAGGGGACATCTGAAACGGCATAAGGTGGCCCTCTCCGTGGAGACGATCATTTACAAAAAATTCAGGACAGTTGATATATTAGATGGGCAGCGAATGGACGGCTACAAATGAACTTGTGAATGGTCACATCCAAAGCAAACGCGTCGGCCCTATCTGATTTTTGTGTATGGTCATCTTCAGGATGAGTCCGGATCCTACGTTATCTGGTCAACAGGGTTTTCCTGTTACCCTAATGGTTTGGCGTCTAAGCTTTATTTTGTATTTTTCCAAGTATGTGGTGACGTGGACCAATGAGGATTAGGGTAACAGGAAATCCCTGTTGACCAGATAACAGAGGATCCCGACTCCTTCAGGATACGTTGCAACGTATGCACCACTCAGACGTCATGTGGACGCGGATTAGACAATGACAGGTTGATTAGCAAGACCTGCTGCTGAAGTGACGTCATCAACTTTTGTAGGCTCCACCATCATGTAAGTTTTGTATCCACACCGTCTATTCATTTGGAGAGATTATATTAAGGTGTAATTCAAAGAATGAGTCAGATGTAAAGCTCAAGTGGACCCACCACAGAAAACAGTGGGGAGAGAGACGGCCACCTTAAAAAGTCCTGAGGGCCACAAAAGTTTTCGATCAAGCTGATATATGTGTTTTCCCTTTTTTTTTTCCATGTCTGCTTTAACACATGAACAGTATGAATCTCAAATAAACATCATGGTGGACCTTTGAAAGGTTTCAACGGTGGGCATCACTCTCTCCATTGATTTCTGTGGTGGGGTCCACTCCATCCTTGAAGCTACCTCATTCTCTGTATCATACCCTAAAATGATCTATCAAAATGTATTGAAAGTGTGGATACAAAACATACACCATGGTGGGGCTCACATAACTTGATGACGTCACTTCATTAGCGAGTCTGCACCTGACAGTAGCTAATCCGCGTCCGGATGCCCTATACATAGATGTTGATACGTGTACCGCAAGCACAAAGGTGCCTACGGAGAGGGGTGCATGTGGGGCTATCGAAACTGTCCAAAGTTCGGGCGCGGAACTACCACACGGCCGTCGGGACATGGTTAGAAACGGACGGTCCTGTCAAGGGCTCTTCGTGGGCCACCTTGATATTTGTGTTTTATCCAAGTCGTCCATCCATAGATCGTTTGAGTTAGTGAGCCAAAAGCAGGAGTTAAATTGAAGGTTCGAGTAAACCACACCGTAGGAAGTAGTGGTGATGATGACTTTCACCATTGAAGCTTTCCTAGGGCCCACTGTGATGTTTTTTTGCCATCAAAACAGTTCATAAGATCACATAGATCTGAACAAAGGGAAAATAGAAATATCAGCTTGATCCGAAACTTCTGGAACTCCATAGAAGTTTTCAGCGGTGGACATTCAATCCTCACAGTTTCTTGTGGTGTAGTCAACTTGAACATTCTGTCTACTCATTTTTGGACTTATATCTTAAAATGATTTGTCAAAATTGAATGGCCGGCATGGATAAAACAAGTACATTAAGGTGGGCCCCACATGGCCCCCGTCCATCTCTAGCTGGGTCCGCGTGAGGGTAGTATCCAATCCCCGCTAACGAAGTTCAATGCCCTTCGGACACGAATGCCTGTGCCCCGTCCACACGAGGGTTCTTGTGGTAGGAAGCTATGTGGAGCCTACAGAGATTTCTACTACAAATCCACTCCGTTCATCAGTTTTGTAGTAACACAGTAGGACATTATGTCAAAAATTATATGATTATAAAGCTCATGTGGGCCACATCACACGAAAGATTAGAGATTGAACACCTATCATTGGAAACTTTGCAGGGGCCAAAGAAGTTCTTTATCAGGATGATATTTGTTCCTACAATTTATCTCGTTAATAACCTTATAAACAGTTTGGATAGCATATAAACATCATCGTCTGGTCCAGGAAGGTTTGAATGGTTGAAGTTTATGTTATAACTCTTTCGTTTAGTGTTGCCTACTTGAGTTTTGGATCCGGCTAATTTTTAAATTCGTTAACTATTGTAGTCCCAAAAAACTGATGGACGGAGTGGATTTTCACGGGAATCTCTGTGGGCTCTACATAGCTTCCGATCAGGGAATCCCTATGGCTGGGGTCACAAGCAATTCGCCTACATAGCTTTCATGGTCCAAACTCGAACAGGTCTGGGCTGCTATTTTGACGGTTTATCGGCAAAAAATATCCATTTCCAAGGAATTAATCAGAGGAGAGAATCCGGGAGACATACATGTGACTTGTTGGAAGCTAAAAGTACCCAACTCAAATCAATGGGGAAATTTCAAACAGAAAAGGTGCAGAGAACATGAACACCTTCCCCTCCATTTCTTCACATCTCCTTTTAATCTCATCACCATTTTTCGGTGGTCATCTGAACATCCCTCTCATCTCATTTGTCTTTTCTTCATGGTCATTTGATGCATCTCTACCCAACAAACCACCACAACAGAAAGCACATAATCCCTTTGTTTTCTTGCAGCATCTTTAGATCTATATAAACCCCACATCACCACCACCACGTCCTATCCAAACCAATAGAAGTTTCTCTCTCTCTTTCTCATGTTCTAGCTTGCTTTTAAATTAGTGGGTATTTTTGGAAATGGTGTTTTTTTAATTATAGAAAGCACAACTGCTCAACCAACTCAACTCAACTAAAGTTCTTTCCAGTGGTTTTGGTACACCACATTGCAAAAGTAAAATAGGTGGTTCCTTTAAAAAAAAAAAAAAAAAATCTAAAAATCTTTCATCTGGTTTTGGATTGATCAAACATGTTGGGTAGGAGGGCATTTTACATCTTCCTTTTCTTAGTTTTCTTTGCATTCCATGGTGGAAATTGGGTCAGAGCTGGTGGCAGTTTCGCGACAACCAGCGGCACCCATTTTGTGATGAATGGGAGGCCTTTTTACTTGAATGGTTTTAATGCATACTGGCTCATGCACATGGCATCTGACCCATCTGAGAGGGGGAAAGTTACATCTGCCTTCCAGGAAGCTTCAGCCCATGGAATGACTCTGGCAAGAACTTGGGCTTTTAGTGATGGTGGTGACAGGCCCTTGCAGTATAAGCCTGGCTCTTACAATGAAGACATGTTCAAGGTACCATAACCCGTACAAACCCAACATACATTTTCTCGTTCACACACACCATTTAATTTTTATTTTTATTTTTTTTTAAGGAGAAAAAAATGTAGTAGACTTGTAATTTTGATGGGTCTTTAATTAATTAATTAATTATTTTTAAATTTTCTTCAGGGTCTTGATTTTGTAATTTCTGAGGCTAGAAAGTATGGTGTTTATCTGATACTGAGCTTGGTAAATAACTATGAGAACTTTGGGGGAAGACAACAATATGTTCAATGGGCAAGAGAGCAAGGAATATACTTGAGTTCTGACGATGATTTTTATAGGAATGCTGTTGTTAAAGGCTACTATAAGAACCATATCAAGGTATGTGAGCTTTTCTTTTCTTGATTTTCTTCTTCTTCTTCCTATAATTACTTCTTTGATGAAAGGTAATGCCATGGTTCTTGTTTTCTATCCTTTTTCTTCTCTTTGGATTTCCTGAAATTTCAACTCTTTCCAGGTGCTTTATTTTTTTCTGCCCTTTTTTTTTTTTTTTTTTGACTATGATTTCTCTGATGCTGGCAATGTTTTGGGGGAAGTTTTCAACTTCTCTTCTGAAATCGTAATCATGTATCATCATTCATCATCAATTTCTTCTTGGCGGGGTCAGGTTTTCCTGGCCCATCCTTGTACTGATTCTTCTTTAAATAGTTCATTCATTGCTTTTCTTAAATTCTCTGTTTTAAGTGGGCAGTTCGGTATTAAACTATCAAGACGTTCATGAATTAATTGGGCACAAGAATTCATTCACCTAAAAACACACAAAAAGATGAAATGGTATTTAATAATAATAATAAAAATCATTAATATTTCTTATGAATTTTTAATCCTTAGATTAATTTCATTACTAATCAACTCTGTATTTTAAAAATATTATTGCAGACTATTCTTACAAGAATCAACTCGTTCACAGGAGTAGCTTACAAGGATGACCCCACCATTTTTGCATGGGAACTCATGAACGAACCTCGCTGCCAAAGCGATCTCTCTGGAAATACTATACAGGTTAGAAAAATCCGTATTACTCCTTTCTTAACTCTTGATTAATGAGAAATGATATAGTGCTCTCCTAAATGCATCAAGACACTTGGACAGTCAAATCAATCAATCCAGACCATCCATTAGCTCTGCCACACATTATGTGATTACCATAAAATTAACGGACTGATTGGAAAATCTGATCCATCTATAAGTTGGGCTTTCTTTACCTAGCCACCAATTCTCCAAGCCATGGATGGGATTGTTGCCTACCTTGAACACATTTTTTCAATGATGCTTGTCGCTTTGCTCCTTGTACTTGTCGTCCTGAGCTTGTAACTTAGCTTACATACATGCATGAATGCCCACGATTCGATCCACCATATGTTCTATTGCAATGCTTATGCCCGAGAGTTTGGGTAAATGAACCAAGTTAAGTGTGTGGCAGGGCACTCGACCATAAACTATCTGAAAGAGGGACTTCCCCGTCGAGTAATACACTATATTATTGAATCCAAACTCCACTTGAAACAAGGTCAAATATCACTACTTCGGCTTGGCACCTGACATGGACTGCCTAATAAAAGTGATTATCTATAACCAATCCATGATGGACTGCTACAGACAAAATTATCTAATCCCTAAGCCCAATTTATATAAAAGACCCTAACTTCTCATTTTGTAGGCCATTGATGGAATGGGTAATCTTATGCGAATGATGTGATTTTTTGTATGGTACTGGGCCATCAAATTTGTTATAAAACCTCATGGACGGTCCAGATCGAACAGCTGCACTAAGTCTCTGGATTATGAGAGCATTGGATCATTTCTCATTATTAATTAATTTTTTGAATTATGATCCATTATCATGTTATCCAGCCAAGGTATCCATGATGCTTGATGGAATGGGGATCACCTCATGTGAGTGGTTGGAAATTACATTGGATCAATCATCTGTCAGATATTTGGGCCATTCATCAGCTAAGATATAATGTGAACAAGCCATGAACCAAAAACAATATTGGCCCACTACTTAGTATGCCAACAGTGAATGAGAAAATGGATGATTAGAAAAAATATCCAACGGTCTAAATTGAAAATCCTCAATGGCTGATGGCTGACCTGTTGTATATTACCTGATGCATGGCAACCAGACCCCACATGGGAGCTTTCATGCAGGACCCACATTCTATGTAAACCCATTTTCAGATCATGATTACTAAAATATAAAGCATCTTTAAACAAGACTTTGGTTTCTAAGATAATTATATATTTGAGGTTTCAAGTGAGAGGGGAGTTTCATTGGAGTCATTTGGATGCTCCTAATTGGAATTGAAATCACATGGTAAATGGAATCTATGTGAAATAGAATCCTCAATTGGGTTTAAATACCTGTTTGGAATTCAAAAATTGTGTTTAGATGCCTGTAATTGGAATGCATTACCATTTGACATTTGACATAATAATTATAGTAACTAGTAAGATATTTTTATCACATAAAAATTGTAATAATCCATTTAAAATATATATACTTTGTCCAAAAACAAAAGGAGACTCATGTGGGTCATCAAACTGGGCCCACTTAAAAAAATCCGACCATTTCTATCATTTTTATCGTATTCTCAACCTTTTGAGAGGATTTCAATTCACGTGATTTTATTGTATTCTATTTCATATTGATTCCAATTACCATGTTTTATCATCAATCAAAGGAAATTAATATTTACATTTTACCTTGTAGTTTTGAAGTAACCACCCTATTTGCACTCACATTTTCTTTATTTACCCATCCAGTCGAGGTAAGAAAAAGGGTTGTGTACTTAAAAAAGAGGGTGTACCATTTATTGACATTTGAATCCTTGTCTATTGAAAGAAATTAAAAAAGGGGCTTCTGTTGTAATTCTATAAACCACTGCTATTGTACCTTGTCTGATCACCAACATAAAAAAGTCTCTTAATGGTTGCCCGTGAAGAGGCTCGTACCAGTAGGTTGCCCGTGAAGGGCCAGTGCAGAAGTGGGGCCCCATTGAATGTGGACACAGGTAAACCATTCTTTAATTGTACCTGTTTAGTATAAAGTGGCCCACTTGATAAGTGGACGAGCCTTTTTTGGGTCAGGTAAAATAGATGGCTTGCATCTCGCACACTTTTGCCATGAGACTGTGTGCATGAAATAGGATTTACACGCAAGCAAGCTTACAAAACTCCATTTGGGCTTCGCTATTGGTAATTATGTATGCTACTATTTCAGGATTGGATCAAAGAAATGGCAGCTCATCTTAAATCCATAGACAGTAATCATCTATTGGAGGTGGGGATTGAAGGATTCTACGGCGAATCAATGCCTGACAGGAAGCAATTTAATCCTGGTTACGAAATTGGAACGGATTTCATCTCAAATAACCAGATTCCAGGAATTGACTTCGCAACGATTCATGCCTACCCAGATCAATGGTAATGTATATTCTATTTAATATGAATCCATGAGACTCACTTATGAGCAACTACTAGTGAATGAGTCTATCTTAATTATACATTTATTGACTTTTTCCATCAAGATTGTTCAAACTCATACTAGCATTCTGCTTATGGTATCCTATTTTTCATGTTTGATTGTTCACTCACAGGATACCGAATTCGAACGAGCAGGCCCAATCTGCTTTCCTTCAAAGCTGGATACAAGCCCACCTCCAAGATGCGAATACGGTCCTTAGAAAACCAATCCTCTTTACAGAATTTGGCAAGTCGTCTCGGATTCCAGGATATACGACAAGCGTAAGGGACAACTTCTTGGGGACTGTATATAACACCGTCTACGCCTCAGCAAGAAGTGGTGGCCCATGTGGTGGTGGGCTTTTCTGGCAGCTATTGGTCCAAGGGATGGATAACTTCAGAGATGGGTACGAAGTTATCATGGCTGAATCCCCCTCAACAGCAAATATCATTGCTCAACAGTCACACAAACTATCAGCCCTTAATTAATATGGTAGATTTTGGGGGTAGCCCAACTTAATAAAAGGTTTAAATTTCCTATAACATGGCATACATTGCTGTTGTTATTAGAGGGGAAAAAAAAAAAAAAATCTTCTTTGGTGGTTCTTCTTAGAGAGGGGTTGTATTCGTCCATTGATACCATTTTTTAGAATGTAGGGTTAAAGAGTCCCCAAGTGAAAAGCAACATAGACTTTACTTTTTCTTCACTTGTAGTTGCTGCTTGTAGTTCATGCCACAGCTTCTGGCTAGGGGCTACAAATGAAAATTAGATTTATTTTACCTTTTCTTCCATAGAAAGTGTGCAAATGCTTCTTGTTACTGGGTATAGCAAGGTATCAAGAAATGCTGCAGCCAAAAGTTTGTAGGGTGTTGTTTTCATTTTCTAAGATTCATCCTGCATGATTAAATTAAGATTTTATATTTTGGGTAAATTTTAGTTTAGTTGAATTAAAATTTATAATTAGAGTTTTTGCTTTTCTTCATAAGCGATGTACTCATAAGTATGAGGATTATTGATTGATAAAATTTTAAAAATTCCTTTTTATTTTCTGGATTCCAGAATAACCCTATCAATTTAAAGTTTTACATATTTGATATAGACAGTGATCTTTCTCCTCAAACCTTTTCCTGTGTCACCCATGTGCATTAACATGCTACAACCTAAGGGAAATATTTGACAAACAGCTTTATATTCTCCAGTTCAATGTGGAATACAAGTTTTATACTGCAAAGCGGAAAAATGACTATTACTTAAAAGGTTTTGTATTTATTTTGTTATACTTCAACAAATTATGCATGCATTACATATATTTAGACAATATCAGACTATCTATTTTTATTTTTATTTTGCCAAGACGCTTCTAGAGGGGTTGCTCCCTAATGAACGACTTGGATCTTGCATCTACTTTCTTGTTTAGTCATAAGCTCGTGTGCACACACATCTGAGCACTAGAAAGGTTTTAATTGATAATGTTAACATTTATTTTTAATGCCCGAAATTCTATAAAACTGAAATTTATATTATCAAAACCAAATAACGGATATAGGAGTTTTTGGGAGAAATGCCAACAAAGGACGCTACTTGCATGTGCGCCTCTCCAGGTAAACCGCTCCTCAGCCTTGTTATTAATTACATAGGTCGTCTTGAGTCCAACTCGTTGGACTATTAGTCGTGGTCGACCTTGTGGATAACTTCAAACCATTCATGTTGTGGAAAATCCAACCCCCTCCAATAGGCTAGCCCTTGTTCTAGATGATCTTGTGCAGAAATATCTACATCCACTCATCAAGCGAACTACACTTGAATTTTGCTGTTTACCAATGGCTAAAACATTCTTCTCTGTAATCTGGCCCACCTGATGAGTAGATGGTGCTGATTTTTGCAGTAGGTGATATCATTGAGGGACCATCCTATTGAAAGGGTTGGTTGTCGTATGCATGCAATTAATAAGCTGAAAATCTTCAGCTGGGTGGACCGTACCTTATGGTCTAACCGTTTGGATTTGATACCACCTCAATTATACGTTCCTCTCATCAAATTACTTCGAACCTATTAAGTGAATGCAACATCAATCCCCTCCAATATGTTGGCCCCACTGAGATGATTACCTAGTGCAAAAATAAATTCTATCTGTTAAGGTGGCGTAAATCATATAAAACAATTTCTAGTCATTGATAGATAGCAAAATGCGGGTGTGGCCAAGTCTAATAGTGGATGTGGCTGATTTTTACACTATGAAATCCCCACGGCGCCAGGCAGGTGGACCATAACTTTTGGTCCAACCGGCTGATTCATTCTCTTTCTTATGTGCTTTGATTTCTTCGGGATGACGTCTGCTGGTAGGGCTAAAAGTCAGGTGGGTTCAACTCGACTTTGGTTGGGCTTGGCCAGGTTGTATCAGGCTTAGTATGGGACTTGTGTTATACAAACACCGACTTAATAAAACTTGGGTCAAGCTCAAGTTGAAGTCTCGAGTTGCCTGACCCGACCCAACCAATATATAAGTTACTTATAAATTATGATTGAGTGTGGATGGTATGTGTTGAAGGCACGAGAAATTCCAATGCCGTCAGGTCTCATTGGTCCACGTCATTTTTTATGATTCAAGCTAACAAAATACACTAGATTTCTCTCTTCCAAATACGTTGGGTGCTACACAACATGACTTTTAAATGATTAATTATACCATATTTTAGCTTGTTTGTTTAAAAAAATGAAATTTTTTATAATAAATAACTATGTATATAATTAATAAAATCATAAGTATAAAAAATAAGACGTATATTGAAATATAATAAATTAATATAATAATGAAAATATTAGCATGTATCCACCCAACCAACCCAACCGAGCCCGCTTGGGTTGAGAATTCGGGTTGGGTTGAGTTAGAGTTGGGCATCAAACCGAGTCGGATCGGATTGGGTCCAACTTGATCGGATACGGATTCTATGGAGTCTGACCCAAACTTGATCCGATCCGAGATCGGATCCAGATCATCTACCTCGATTTGATCCGATGCACTAATAGTCTGACTCAAACCGAGTTCGACTCCGCTAGGAAAACCGAATTGGATCGGGTTGGGTACAGTTCGGATTGGAAGAGAGAAGTAGAGGATTGATCCAAACCATCCATCCTTTTGGAGAGCTTGTCTTAATGCTTGAGCCAAAAAATAAGACAGATCTAAAGATCAGTTGGACCACACTGCAAAAAAAAAAGTGGGGGATTGATCGTTTACCATTGAAACCTTTTTTCAGATCACAGAAGTTTCGGATCATTATGAAATTTATGTTTCCACTTTATAAATGTATTTTTAACAGTATTAACAGATTAGATGGAAAATAAACGTTATGGTGGGGCCCATGTAAGTTTGATCTCATTTGAGCCGTTCGTACAATTAGAAGCTCGAGGCACGTACGTGCTCGCCTTTGCACGACACATATGTACTTGTAGGTTGCGTGTGAGAGCGGATTATGACAGGTGACGTTGAGTAGCTAGACTCCCTAACCGCTGCTGAAGTGACGTGACCAACTTCTGTAGGACCCGCCATGATATATGTGTTGGATCTGCACCGTTCATTCATTTGGAGATATCAATTTAGGGCCTGAGCCAAAGAATGAGTCAGATCCAAAGCTCAAATGGACCCCACCATAGAAAATAGTGGAGAGAGTGACGCCCACCATTAAAATTTTCTAAGGCCCACGGAAGTTTTCGATCAAACTGAAATTTGTATTTTCCCTTCTTTCATGTCTGTATTAACTTGTGAATGCATTGGATCTCAAATAAACATCATAGTGGACCTTAAGAAGGTTTCAACGGTAAGAGTTACTCTTCCCACTATTTTCTGTGGTGGGGTCCACTCCAAATCTAGATCTAACTCATTCTTTGTCTCATGGCCTAAAATGATCTCTACAAATTAATGGACGGTGTGGATACAACACATACATCATGGTGGGTCCCATAGAACCTGATGTCTTCACTTCAGCTGCTACTCAACCTGTCATTGTCACTGTCATTATTGACAGTAGCTTGCGTGAGATGCAAGCAAAAAATTTGAAGTTATCCTGGATATATGGTATGTGATATATGTTGAATTCGACTTAACCGGATCCCAGAGTTTCCATGCCGGTACCGAGTCATGAACTGGATGAAGAACATAGCGCCTGGTTGGTCTTTCTGATCGTGACCCACTTGGAAAAAGAAAGCAATGCATGTCTTGCATGTGAGTGTACCCAACTTCCATGAACTGGTGCCGCCCTGGCCAACCTCATGCACACTCACTGAGCTGTTTTTTCTGATTTCGGTTTGGTTCGGTCGGATTTGTTACCTACCCGAATCCGATCCAATTGTCGTTTGGATCTGACCGATCCTACTCGAACATGCC
This sequence comes from Magnolia sinica, assembly GCF_029962835.1. Classification (NCBI taxonomy): domain Eukaryota; kingdom Viridiplantae; phylum Streptophyta; class Magnoliopsida; order Magnoliales; family Magnoliaceae; genus Magnolia; species Magnolia sinica. The sequence continues at coordinate 686,184 of NC_080586.1, forward strand.
CGATCCAGGCCATCGATTCAGTTCGAATCGAGGCGGATTGGATCCATTTTGCCCACCTCTAGTTGAGTTAGGGTTGAGGTATAAGAACCTTAGTTTGGGCTAGCTAGGGTTAAGCACCAACCCAACTTGCTCAACTTTCAGCCCTATCTACTGTAGCCCCACATGCACCTCTTGCACGCGCGCAGATTTTGCACATGTCGCACACATGCACTCAAATTGGAGCATTCCAATAGTTGGGCCTACCATGGATGGGTCATCTATTATGCATTAAGATGGAAGTATGATCTGAAACATCTAATGGTGGTTGTAAAAGAAAAATAGTTGGCTGTCCAAATTCAACAAACAAATATCCATTGATCAGAGGTTATGATTGTATGATAAAATCTAACTTCAGGCCATGCTCCATCTACAGTACATACACCTATTTGATTGATGTAGCTACATCCCAAGTGTGGGATTTATGCTTTAGATTGACATAGTTTGGTTGGTGACCCGACACTAGCCAGCTTGCTGATGTCAAAGCTCTATTGGCCCCACCATGATTTATCTGTTTTATCCACATTTTCCATTCATTTTGACAACTTATTTTAGGGCATGAACTAAAAAATAAGGTAGATCCAAAGCTCAAGTGGACCACATTATAAGAAACCATAGGGAAAATGATGTCCGCCATTGAAACCTTCCTATGGCCACCAATAACATTTACCTATCATCTGTTCATAAGGTCACATTGATATGGATAAAAATAAAACACAAATATCAGCTTAATCTCAAACTTTGGTGGCCCTTAAGAAAGTTTTCAATAGTAAGTGTTCAATCTCTGTTTTCTCCCTCATATTTTGTCCAATTAAGCTTTGTATCACCCTTATATTTTGTACTCATGCTCTAAAATTGAATGAGTGGAAATAAAACACATACACCACAATGGCTGGAGCTTTGACACCAATCACTTGGCAGGTGATAGAGTTGCCAACCAAACTGTGTCTGCTTTAAATACTTCATTACAGGTCCCACAACCCAAAAGGCTAACTAATAAGATGTGGATTGCCTCTCGAAGCTACTTAGGCTCACTGTGATATTTGTGAGAAATCTACTCATCCATTTGGAGCTCGAAATCTACTCATCCAATTGGAGCTTATGCTAGGACATAAGCCAAAATAAAAATAAAAATTGACATAGATCGAATGGGTCACATTAGTCCATGGCTGAATTGGTCATTGGGGGTAGCGAGGGACATGATGAGGTCAATCATCATCTTCCTAGTAGGATAACCACTCCGAATTCATGGACATCTTCTGACTTCTCACAAAGCTTCATCGTATCCACGGGCTATGAAAGCATGAATAATTCCTAATAAATTTAAAATAACTTGAGCGATGATGATAATAATAATAATAATAATAATAATAATAACACTTTAAATAAGGAACTTGTAGGAGTGAGTTTTAGACTTATAATCTAACTCAAACACCTTAAAAACATGACTTACTATTTATAAACTGTTTATGATATATATATATATATATATATATATAATAAAGCTACAATTTATTATTTATAGTAAAAACAAAACTAAATTAAACTTTCCACCCTTGATTTGATGGAATCTCACAAATCCAAAGTAAGCAACCCAACATTGTAGGGTTGGTTGTATTAAGTGAATATTTCTAATTTAAAATTATATATAATATGTTAAAAAACTCATTCTATTTTGTAATAAATAAATAATTTGAGGATATATTAATAGTCCAAATCATTTCCTCATTTGATCCGACTTTTTCTGGATAATCTTTGCATGACTACATCAGTTACAAGTTTTGGATGAAGCTTATTTCTTTTTCAACCACAAAATTTTCTTGTGGTCTGTTGTCATGGACAATTCAACTAAAAGTTGTTGATAATGCTGTTTTCTTGGCTGAAAGGGAATATCCTTGGTGATTTGACGGGATAAGGTCTAGGTCGGCAAGTGCCATTGGAAGGGATGATGTTCTGCTTGATTGAAAGTAACATCTGACAGTAATTTAATCTCCAATTCCAATACCCAGGTCATCAGGAATATTTTAGACGAATTTGACAATTACTTTATATAGTATATAATTAGACTAAGCTCCATTTCTAACAATGACACGTGGCCTATTTAATACTCAACGGGTCCATTTGTCACTGCTGCGTTTAGCCCAATCAACATGTCATGATAGGTCACCACGGACGTATGTGGTGGCGGGATCATATCGTACTGAGTAAACTCAGTTGGGCCCACCATCAATGTATGTAGTCTATCCATGCCGTCCATCCGTTTTTTCCATATAATTTGCGGGGTTGAGGCCAAAATTGAAGCATATCCAAAGATCAAGCGGATCATACTACAGGAAACAGTGGGAATAATTATTTAGACCCTTGAAACATTGCTAGGCCCTGCAGTGATGTTTATTTGTCATCCAACCTGTTAATAAGATCATACAGACGTGGATGAAGTGAAAAAAAAAAAAAGCTTGATCTAAAACTTCTGCGGCCCTAAGAAAATTTCAATTGTAGATGTTCAATTCACACTTTTTCGTTTAGTGTGGTCCATTTGAGCGTTGGATATACTTCACTTTTGAGCTTCGGACCTAAAATTATCAGATAAAATGAATGGATGAAGTGGATAAAATATATAAATCATGGTGAACCTCGCAGAGTTTACTCTGTACGCGTGTTACTCCTTACTGTACAACTGAATTTCAGGATCTGATAAACCGTTGCGATATATTCCCATTTTCTTAATCATCTCTCTACCAAAACAAGCAATTTCATACCCAGAACGTCTACCAGCGTGAGTAAGTAGGGGACATCTGAACCGTCATAAGGTGGCCCTCTCTGTGGAGACGATCATTTACGAAAAAAATAATGACGGTTGATATATTAGATGGGCACACCTAAGTGAAAAAGAATGGAGGGCTCCAAATGAACTTGTAAATGGTAACATACAAGGCAAACGTGCCGGCCCTATCTGACTTTCGTGTTTGGTCATCCTCGTAAGGACGCGGATTCGATACTGACAGGTTGAAACACATACATCATTAGTGGGATCCAAAGTTTTACATTCATTTCGTGTTTAGAATCTCGCTACCGAAGTTACGTCACCAAGTTCTGTGATGCATGTGTTGTATCCCAACGTCTATTCATTTGGAGATATTATTTCAAGGCATGACTCAGAGAACCAGTCAGATCTAAAGCTTTAGTGGACCCACCACAGAAAACAGCGGCAAGGTTGATTCCCACCGTTGAAACCTTCTTAAGGCCTGCTATGAAGTTTTTTCGAAATCTAACCTGTTCAAAAGTTAGAAAAGACATTAAAGAAGGGAAAATACAAAAGTCAGCTTAATCGAAAACTTTGGTGGCCTTTAGAAGTTTTTAATAGTGGTGTCAATCTCCCCACTGTTTGCTGTGGTGGGGTCCAATGGAGCTTTGGATGTGACTCATTGTTTGGATCTTACCCTAAAATGATCTCTCCAGATGGGTGGACGGCGTGGATACAAAACATACATTCATGGTGGGGCCCACAGATCTTGCTGACGTCACTTCAGTAGGAGTCTCACCTGTCACTTGTCAGTAGCCAATCCGCGCCCTCTTCATGATGGAAACCGATTGGCTACTCCCCCTGCCACCAGCCCGTGGCTGATGGTCGGTGCTCTGTGGGACCCAACATGATGTATGTGTTTCATCCATTCCGTTCGTACATTTTTCAAGATCATTTTATGGCTTGAACCCAAAAATGAGAGGGATATAAATCTCAGTTGCACCACATCACACGAAAACAATAGTGATTGGATATCCACCATTAAAATCCTCCTAAGGCTCATTGTACTGTTTTTGACATCCAATATGTTGAATAGGTCATAAAGACCCAGATGAAGGGAAAAAGCAAAGATCAGCTTGATCCAAAACTTTTATGTCTCCCAAAAAGTTAATGGTCGACGTTAATTTAACACTGTTTCCCTGGTCCATTTGAGATTTGGATGTACCTCATTTTTGGTCTCATATATAAAATGATCTAGAAACCTAGATGGAAAGAATGGATGAAACACATACATCATGGTGGGGCCACAGAGCACCGACCACCAGCCAATCCGTTTCCCTTCAGAATACGGTGCACCCTATGCATGACGACTCAGAGGTCCTATACATATACCCTGTTGGCACGTCTACCGCAGGTACAAATCGGGACCTAAATAGAGACGGACGGTCCTGTCAAGACCAACTTGATATACTTGTTTTATCCAAGTCGTCCATCCATTTTGAAAGATCATCTGAGGGCGTGAGCCCAAAAGGAGTTAGATGGAAGGCTCGAGTGAACCGCACCGTAGGAGGTAGTGGTGAGGATGATTCCCATGGTTGAAACCTTAATAGGGCCCACCGTGATGTGCCGCGTTGCCTAAGGAAGCTATGTGGGCCTACAGAGATTTTTACAATAAATCTACTCCATTCATCAGTTTTGCAGGAATACAATAGGACAATATGTAAAAAATTAGAGGATTATAAAACTCATGCGGCCCACACCACACGAAAGTTCAGATATTGAACACCTACCATTGGAAACCTAACAGGGGCAAAGAAGTTCTTGATAAGGATGATATTTGTTCCTGCAGTTAATCTGAGTGTTAATAACCTTATAAACGGTTTGGATACCATATAAACATTATGGTCGGGTGCAGGAAGGTTTGAGTGGTGAACGTTTATGTTCTAACTCTTTAGTTTGGTGTTGCCCACCTGAGTTTTGGATCTAACTAATTCTTTAACTCCATAACTACCGTGGTCCTGCAAAACTGATGGACGGAATGGATTTTCACGGGCATCTCTGTGGGCCCCACATATCTTCCGGCGACTCCCTGTTGCTGGGGTCACAAGCAATTCGCCTGCATAGCTTTCTTGGTCCAAACTCGAGCACGTCTCGGCAGGTATTTTCCAACGAATTAATCAGAGGAGAGAATCCGGGAGTGTGACTTGTTGAAAGGTAAAAGTACCCAACTCAAATCAATGGGGAAATTTCAAACAGACTGGAGCAGAGAACATGAACACCTTACCCTTCCTTTCTTCACATCTCCTTTTTCGGTGTTCGTCTGATCATCTCTCTCATCTCCTTTGTCCTTTCTTCATGGCCATTCGATCCATCTCTACCCAACAAACACTTTGTGTCGTTAACAATCCGACCTTATCTCCACCTGAATTATCTTCAGGTGGTTACCACTCTATCCATATTGAATTCAAGTTTCAAATTTCAATTAAAACTGTAATCTGTTCAAACAAACGTTTGTATTATCTGCTCTATAAATACAGACCAATAGAAACATCTTCAGATCTATATAAACCCCACATCAACACCACCACCTCCTATCCAAACCAATAGAAGCTTCTCTCTATTTCTCATATTCTAGCTTGCTTTTAAATTAGTGGGTGTTTTTGGAAATGGTGTTTTTTTAATTATAGAAAGCGCAACTGCTGTGGTTTTGGTACACTACATTGCAAAAGTAATATAGGTGTCTTTTTCTTTTTTCTTTTTTTCTTTTTCATCTGGTTTTGGATTGATCAAACATGTTGGGTAGGAGGGCATTTTACATCTTCCTTTTCTTAGTTTTCTTTGCATTCCATGGTGGAAATTGGGTCAGAGCTGGTGGCAGTTTCGTGACAACCAGCGGCACCCATTTTGTGATGAATGGGAGGCCTTTTTATTTGAATGGTTTTAATGCATACTGGCTCATGTACATGGCATCTGACCCATCTGAGAGGGGGAAAGTTACATCTGCCTTCCAGGAAGCTTCAGCCCATGGAATGACTCTGGCAAGAACTTGGGCCTTTAGTGATGGTGGTTACAGGCCCTTGCAGTATAAGCCTGGCTTTTACAATGAAGACATGTTCAAGGTACCATAACCCTTACAAACCCAACATACATTTTCTCATTCACACACACCATTTAATTATGACAATAAAAAATCAATAATAGTAAAATAATTTTTTAAAAAAGGAGAAAAAATGTAGTATACTTGTAATTTTGATGGGTCTTTATTTATCTAATTAATTATTTTAAAATTTTCTTCAGGGTCTTGATTTTGTAATTTCTGAGGCTAGAAAGTATGGTGTTTATCTGATACTGAGCTTGGTAAATAACTTTGACGACTTTGGGGGAAGAAAACAATATGTTCAATGGGCAAGAGAGCAAGGACAATACTTGAGTTCTGATGATGATTTTTATAGGAACGCTGTTGTTAAAGGCTACTATAAGAACCATATCAAGGTATGTGAGCTTTTCTTTTCACGATTTTCTTCTTCTTCTTCTTATAATTACTTCTTTGATGAAAGGAAATGCCATGATTCTTGTTTTCTATCCTTTTTCTTCTTCTTCTTCTTTGGATTTCCTGAAATTTCGACTCTTTCCAGGTGCTTCATTTTTTTATCCCCTGTTTGTTTTTTTTTTTTTTTGACTAAGAATTCTCTGATGCTGGCATGGTTTTGGGGGAAGTCTTCATATTCTCCTCTGAAATTGTAACCATGTATCATCATTCATCATCAATTTCTTCTTGGCGGGGTCAGGTTTTCCTGGCCCATCCTTGTACCGATTCTTATTTAAATAGTTCATTCATTGCTCTTCTTAAATTCTCTGTTTTAAGTGGGCAGTTTGGTATTAAACTATTAAGACGTTCATGAATTACATACATTGTCCTGAATTAATTGGGCACAAGAATTCACTCACCAAAAAACACACACAAATGATGAAAATGGTATTTTTTTTTTAAAAAAGTCATTAATATTTCTTATGATTTTTTAATCCTTAGATTAATTTCATTACTAATCAACTCTGTATTTTTAAAATATTATCGCAGACTATTCTTACAAGAGTCAACTCGGTAACAGGAGTAGCTTACAAGGATGATCCCACCATTTTTTCATGGGAACTCATGAACGAACCTCGCTGCCAAAGCGATCTCTCTGGAAATACTATCCAGGTTAGAAAAATCCGTATTACTCCTTTTTTTAACTTTTGATTAATGAGAAACTCCTTTTTTAACTCTTGATTAATGAGAAATGATCTAGTGCTCTCCTAAATGCATCGAGACACTTGGACAGTCAAATCAATCAATCTGGACCATCCATTAGCTCTGCCACACATTTCATGATTACTGTGAAATAAACTGACTGACCGGATGATCTGATCCATCTATAAGTTGGGATTTTTTAACCTAGCCAATAATTGCCTACTCGAACACCTTTTGTCGCTGATGCTTGTCACCTTACTCCTTTACTTGTTGTTCGAAGCTTGCAACTTGGCTTGCACATATGCGGACCAAGTCAAGTGTGTGGTGGGACACTAGACCATAAGCTATCTGAAACAGGGACTTTCCTGTCAAGTACACCATATTATCAAATGCAAACTCCACTTGAGACAGGGTCAAAAATCACTACTTTTATATAAAAGACCTTAACTTTCCATTTTGTAGGCTATTGATGGAATGGGTAAACTTATTCGATTGATGTGATTTTTTGCATGGTGGGCATCAAATTTGTTTAAAACCTCATGGACGGTCCAGATCGATCAGCTGCACTAAGTCTCTGGATTATAAGAGCATTGGATCATTTCTCATTATTAATTTATTTTTTGAAATATGAACCATTGTCATGTGATCCAGCCAAGGTATCCATGATACTTGATAGAATGGGGATCTCCTCGTGTGAGTGGTTGGAAATTACATTGAATCAATCATCTCTCAGATATTGGGGCCATTCATCAGGTAAGTTATAATGTGAACAAGCTATGAACCAAAAATAATATTGACCCACTACTTGGTATGCTAAACGTGAATGAGAAAATGGATGGTTAGAAAAAAATATCCAACGGTCAAAATTGAACATCCTCAATGGCTGATGGCTGACCTGATGTATACTACTCTGATGCATGTCAACCAGACCCCACATGGGAGCTTTCATGCAGGGCCCACATTCTATGTAAACCTATTTTCAGATACATGATTACCAAATATAGAAGCATCTTTAAACAACACTTTGGTTTCTATGATAATTATATATTTGAAGATTCAAGTGAGAGTGGAGTTTCATTGGAGTCATTTGGATATTCCTAACTGGAATTCAAATCACTAAATGGAATCTATGAAAAATAGAATCCTCAACCGGGTTTAAATACCTGTTTTAAAAAAGTGGGTGTACCATTTATTGACATTTGGATCCTTGTATATTGAAAGAAATTGAAAGAGGGGCTTCTGTTGTGATTCTCTGAAAAGAAAGGGATAAACTACTGCTATTGTACTTGTCTGATCACAAACATAAAAGTCTCTTAATGGTTGCTCGTGATGGGCCCTGAGTAGTTGGTTTCCAGTGAAGGGCCCGTGTGCCATGAGACTGTGTGCATGAAATAGGATTTACACGCAAGCGAGCTTACAAAACTCCATTTGGGCTTCTCTATTGGTAATTGTGTATGCTAATCTTTCAGGATTGGATCAAAGAAATGGCAGCTTATGTTAAATCAATAGACAGTAATCATCTATTGGAGGTGGGGATGGAAGGATTCTATGGCGAATCGATGCCCGACAGGAAGCAATTTAATCCTGGTAATTACCTATTCGGAACGGATTTCATCTCAAATAACCAGATTCCAGGAATCGACTTTGCGACGATTCATGCCTACCCAGATCAATGGTAATGTATATTCTGTTTAATATGAATTCGTCAGACTCACTTGCCAGCAACTACTAGTGAGTTAGTCTACCTTAATTATAAATTTATTAACTTTTCCCATCAAGATTGTTCAAACTCATACTAGCATTATGCTTATGGTGTCCTATTTTCATGTTTGATTGTTCACTTACAGGATACCAAACTCGAACGAGCAGGCCCAATTTGATTTTCTTCAAAGCTGGCTACAAGCCCACTTCCAAGATGCGAATACGGTCCTTAGAAAACCAATCCTCTTTACAGAATTTGGCAAGTCTTCTCAGATTCCAGGATATACGACAAGCGTAAGGGACAACTTCCTGGGGATTGTATATAATATTGTCTATGCCTCAGCAAGTAGTGGTGGCCCATGTGGTGGTGGGCTTTTTTGGCAGCTATTCGCCCAAGGGATGGATAACTTCAGAGATGGGTATGAAGTTATCATGGCTGAATGCCCCTCAACAGCAAATATCGTTGCTCAACAGTCACACAAAATATCAGCCCTTAATTAATATGGTAGATTTTGGGGGTAGCCCTTAATTATAAAAGGTGTAAATTTCCTATAACATGGCATACATTGCTGTTGTTGTTAGAGGAAAAAAAGTTTCTTTGGTGGTTCTTCTTAGAGAGGGGTTGTATTCGTTCATTGATACCATTTTTTAGAATGTAGGGTTTATTAGATTGAGGAAATTAATTCGCTATTTTTCATTTACATTTTGCAGCAGTTAAATACACATATGGGATAACAAACACTTATTTGAGATCCTAAAATATAGAGCAGTTTGAAACTGTTTCCTAACTCTAAGGAACAACTATTTTGAATGAATTCAAAAATAGAGAAACTAATGAACTGTTACAATCTGTTACAATCCAATGACTTATGATATGCCCCCTCAGGATGGAGCTCCAGATAGAAGTCCAATCTTGAATTTGAGATCAAGAAAGCGGACACGATGAAGAGGCTTGGTGAGTGCATCAGCAAGTCGATTTGCTGAAGATACATGAGCAACACGAAGGACATCATTTTGTACTTGGTCCATGATGAAGTGAAAATCAATGGCAACATGTTTCATTCTGGAGTGAAACACGGGATTGGAGCAGAGTTGGGTAGCACCAACATTATCACAGTATAAGACGGGACAACAAGGTAGTTGAACACCAAGATCAGTCAGGAGATAACAAAGCCAGTTGAGCTCAGCAGCTGCATTAGCTACTGACCTGTATTCAGCTTCAGTGGAAGATCTTGCAATAGTTTTTTGCTTCTTAGAATTCCAGGAGACTGGATTGCGACCAAGATAGATGACATAAGCACTAGTAGATGAAAAATCATCCTTATCACCTGCTCAATCTGCGTCTAAATAAGCGTGTAGATTCAATGGGGACTGGCGATGCATTTGGAGGTCTTCATTAATAGTTTCACATAGATAGCATAATAGACGTTTAATAAAGCTCCAATGGTCAGTTGTTGGAGTGTGCATATACTGAGAGAGCTTGTTAACCGCAAATGCAAGGTCTGGTCTTGTAATCAAGAGATATTGAAGGCTGCCAACAACTGTTCTGTACTCTGTGGGATCAGGCAAAGGAGAACCTGATTTTAACATCAAAGGTGAGCTATTTGGAATGGGAGTTAACACAGGTTTAGCATCAGTCATATGAGTTCGAGCCAGAATATCCAGAATGTAACGCCTTTGAGACAGTAAAATACCTTGCTGATTTGGGACTACCTCCACACCCAAGAAATAAGATAGTTGTCCAAGATCCTTAATTGAAAACCGATGAGCAAGAACATTAACAAAGGATTGTAACAGATTGTAACAGCCCGTTAGTTTCTCTATTTTGAATTCATTCAAAATAGTTGTTCCTTAGTGTTAGGAAACAGTTTCAAACTGCTCTATATTTTAGGATCTCAAACAAATGTTTGTTATCTCGTATGTGTATTTAACTGCTACAAAATGTATATGAAAAATAGCGAATTGATTTCCTTAATCTAATAGAAAAACTAACGGGCTATTACAATCTGTTACAATCCTATGACTTACAATAGGGTTATAGAGTCCCCAAGTGAAAAATAACATAGACTTTACTTTTTCTTCACTTGTAGTTGCTGATTGTAGTTCATGCCACAGCTTCTAGCTAGTGGCTACAAATGAAAATTAGATTGATTTTGCCTTTTCTTCTATAGAAAGTGTGCAAATGCTTCTTGTTACTAGGTATAGCAAGGTATTATGAATTGTTCCAGCCAAAAGTTTGTAGAGTGGTGTTTCCATTTTCATGTTGCACGAACAAGGCCCATAGTTTGGTGTGGATAGCCCTTGTAGTGATGGTCACTAGAATAGAGGAATTGTTACCCTTGGACATGTGCTTATGTAAAACGTGTCACGGATACACTCCTAGCATGGTTGGGCCAAAAGAAGGTGAACGGTAAATTGATCGTTACTTTTTTATCCGGGTATCATTACGAGGTGCATAACCTATCAATCTTTACTGAAACGGGTCATCTAAGGTGAACTAACCCACTTTATGGGTCTCATCTATCCCTTTCATTAGAAAACGCACACTTTCAGCTCAAAAATGAATTAATTTTTAGAAATTTTTTATTTTTTTTTGGTAATTCCTAATTTTTTAATATTTTTTTATTTTTAGAGTTTTAGATTTTCTTCTCAGAAATAACTTATAATTATGCTAGGACTCTTCTAGCAAAAGTTTATTTGGAATTTTTATCTTTAGAAATTAGGTTTTAGAAGTGTTTTATTAGAATTAGGATTTTTATTAAAGTTTGAATTTTACTATTTTTAGTAATTATTTTCTAGAATTTATTTCTTTCTTATTTTTTCCTTGTGGATTCGAGAAGTTTATGTAAGGAGTCTAGAGAAGCTTAGTGGATTTAGAAGACGGTGATCGACCTCACCACGTTCATCCCTACTTCATTCAGCTTAAACAATTCAATGCATGTGGCCCATCCTGGCTTTAGCCTCACTTGTACTAATTGAAAAACAAAATTTTATAAAAACTGATAAGATATCTTTGTATCATCTCAAAGAGCTATCCAAGGATTCCCTTCCCTCTTTGTATTTGAATCTCCACTTCTATGTGTATATCTCCTGATATATCTCTTTATATTGTACACTCTTGTGTATATCTTTCTATTTATAGGAGAAGATCTAAACTATTTGTGTTGTGATTGTGAGATCAAAAGTTATTTATATTATTACTTACGAAAGTTTTCACGGTATTAGAGTAAGCAGCCAACCTTTGAACCCTTTTATGCACTTCATTTTTATTTTTATTTTTATTTTTTTTAGTTTTTAGTTTCTAATCTAATCAACTAGTGCTCTCTCTTTTGTTGGGAGAAGAGATTCATCTCAACCACACACAGAACAATATTGATAATAAAAATGAGAAAAGATGCAAACCATAAAATATATAGAGATTTGGAAAAAGGCAATTATTGGTGAAATTTCATTCCAATATACATCTCTATGATCAAATTGTAGATATACTAAGGATCTCACATCTCAGTGGTTTCACCTTTTAAAGTGAAAGCTTCACGTCATCAAAGAGTTCTCATGAGGGGGTAGATTAGGATTCATCTGGGAGAACACATATCCAGGGACTCCTCTTCTATTACATGGTAGAGTTCTCTCTCCCCTCTCTGTATTTGCATTGAATCCTTACCATATAACTCCATGTATGTGGTTGTGAGTAGGGTTATCGATAGATTGACCGGGGGAGGCAAAATCAAAATTTTAAATAGAGCTGGCTTGTTGGGCCGATGTAGAGTGGGTTGCAGACACTTTTATGGCAAAGAATGACCAGAGAAGGCCCGATCCGAGGTGGACTTGATTTGGACAGTCAAAATCTTTAAATTAGTTGTATCTCGCAAATTGGGATGAGTTTTTCAACATACTATATATGATTTTTGGGGTAGAAGAACCTACTTAAGCCAACCAACCCCTGCTATGTTGCGTCGCCCAGGCCGGATTTGCGAGATTCCATTCATTTGAGAAGTAGAAGTCGTGCCCAACATGAAAATGGCTTAAAATAATTAGGAGAATAACATGGTTGGGCCAAATTGGACACTTACTATTTTGGGTCAAAAATCAAGTCTAGGGTGTTTGAGTTTAAGTTTACTATTTATTTTGAATTTATTAGGAATTATTTTTGTTTCGAAGAAGCTCTTTGAGGAGTCCGGAGAGCTCCTTGAGGAGTCGGAGTAGTTATCCCCTAAGAAAGTTAGTGATCCTCGTGACGATATCTCCCCGTGCCAAATTTATATACCAAATTCACTCCAACCATTAGATGTGCAATTCCCGTTTAGACCTAAATGCCATGTGCTATCTGTGATGTATGAATTTTATCTACATTGTCCATCCATTTTTCCATATCATTTTAGGCTGTAAGCCCAAAAATGAGGCAGATCCAAGGCTCAACTGGACCACCCATTGGGGATTAAAAGCTACAGTTGAAAACTTTTTAAGGGTCACAAAAGTTTTGGATGAAGCTTATATTTATGCTTTCCCTTCGTCCAGGTCTCTGTGACCTTATATAAACAGGTTGGATGGCAATTAACCATCACGGTGGAAAGAAGGTTTCAACGGTGGTTGTCATTAGTGCCAGAGCTACCTGTGATGTGGCCCACTTGAGCCTCATTTTTTAGCTTTACCTTAAATGATACAGGAAAAGATGGACGGTGTGGATAAAACTCATAGATCGCCTCTCAGAGCTCTTGTCCATACCTAGCTAGCTAGACATCAGGGGCCGGTAAGTACTCAATCAGCATCCTGATCCATTTGCTCCCACACCCATCCAACCAGCAGTGGAACGTAATTATAGCTTGTAAAAACTGTTTTGAAATAAGTACCAAAATATAAAATTCCATATTAATTAGGTAGCTTCCTGTAAAACGCATGCACATTAATCCAATTCAATGCATACGATTCTGTGCGGCAGAGGAGCTGCCCTCATGAGAAAACAACAGTGAAAGTACACCACCTTTGTTTAAGCTGTGGTGTCTCATCTATTTCATCCACAGCGGAAAAATACATATATCAATCGAGACTGTACGCCTATCAAGCGATTCCATCGCTAAAATACGTAGCATCCAACGGTGTGAGTGTGTGTGCGTGCGTTTAAAAAAAAAACCTAAAAAAAAAAGGGACCAAAATTACAAGGTTAAGATCATCTTGGCCGGTGTTGATCCACAAGAAGAATCATACTTTCAACGGCGCAGATGAAAAGAAACGTACGTCCCCCACATGCATATGCATGGCAGACGCACCATAATATAAATAATAAATCAGAGTAACGGACGCGGATTGCGTCCTACACCGGGCAGGGATCTGTGGGGCCCACCGTGATGTAAGTATTTTATCCACGCTGTTCATCGCTTTTCTCATATCATTTTAAGGTATAATCCAAAAAATGAGGAAGGTCCAAGGCTTTTTTTAAAAAAAAAATAAATAAATAAAAACAAAGCCTTCATTCCATGAAAAGGACACTGAACAAAAGACACCAAGGCTTAATTGGACCACAAAGTGGGGATTAAACGTCCACCATTAAAAAGTTCTTGGGAGCTGGGGAAGTTGTTTTGATCAAGCTGATATTTGTGTTTTCACTTCATCCACATCTACATGACCTTATGAATAGGTTGGATGGTAAAAAATAAAATAAAATCACGGTGGCCCTTAGAAAGGTTTCAACGGTGGGTGTCATTATCACTGCAGCTTCCTTTGGTGTGTTCCACTAGAGCGGTGGACCTGACTCAGTTTTTGATTCATACCTCACAATGATCTGATAAATACGATGAACAGAGTGGATAAAACACTTAAATCACGTTGGGCCCCACAGATATCCGCGTCCGTAACGTAACGGTCAGGTGTAGGCCTAGGCGTTTATTGCACAAGCTTGGGGTATGGGATATAAAATGGTAAGAGAGGCTGGCATAAGGTATTTGAAAGTATTAGAGCAGCAACTCCATCAGCTACCTTCTCATCCCAAGAACAAACAAGGAATGAGGATTGCATGGAGTAGTGTGCTGGTAACAGTCATGCTGCTAGTTGCCGTCTCGGAATCAGAATCGGCCTTGTTCGAACCAGGGGTAGCATACATATCGAACCGTTTGAAAGTACCGTTGTGGATCCGTTGCGTACCACCCATGGGATTTCCAGGAACAAGATGGGTGATATTTAGGCCGAATGGGAAGCAGAAAGTATTTGAAGAGGATTGGGGTTACCTTCACGTTGGGAAACCAAAACAGGTGTGCGAGTATTGGTTTACAGGGATGAAAAAACCATGTGAGCTCGTCACTTACGACTACAACAGTGACTATTACTACCGATGCATTGGCCAAGGGTGCATTTGGGTCTTTACACATGATACAATCACCAACGTTAGCTCTGAACCCCAAAAGCGTCCGGATATTAAAGTGCCCTATTGTAAAAACTGATCATAGTAACAGTAGCTATCACCGAAAGGAGAGGAAGAAGTACTGCTCCCTTTGTTGTGATAAACATAAATATATTAAGCATAATTCAATATCGTCTCTGTTTGTTTACGCCCTGTCATCTTAACACCAAAATCAATAACATTTTCTCTTGACTGCCTGGATTTTTATTTTTATTTTTTAAATCTCCCAATATAAAACATTGCTTAGAATCCCATGCATCTTTGATGCCTGTTTGGAACATGGGATTAGGTGGGATGGAATTGCACTTGGTCCATGCAAATTTTATTTGATGTTTGGCAGGATTGGATTTTTCCAGGTATCACATCATCCCGCCACAATAATAAATATTGTAGGATTTTTGGCGCATTTCAAAATCTACTACATTTGTAGGCCCTATGTTGATGTATGTGTTTCATACATGCTGTCCATCTATATATGACTTTTACATGTGAAATTCAAGTTGCATATGTGTTTAAGAGACTAGCATCGATTATGAAATCTGATACATTGATTACAACTCTATGGTCAGCCAAACACAAGTTTCAAGGAAGAATTTGATCCCGAGACCATCAAAAATACCATGGCATTTCCTACATTCAATATTCATTATGCATGAAAGGTGTTAATTCCACCTAATGTAATTCAGTACCATTTAATCCGGCATGTCAAACAAGTTAATGTTAGCAAATCTCAAGATTTTGCAAAAGGGTGAAATTGCACAATTTAGGATTATTTGCTCTCCTTTCCTTCAAACTCATTTGACCTTTGGTTGTCATGCTAACACCGCCGGAGTATAAGTACACTTTTGTTTCAAAGTATTTCTTTCTGTTTATAAATCTTTAATTGAAAACTTCTAAGATTTGTAATTCTATAGCGCCATCCAAAAGCTTCTTAGATAATTTGGTGAGTGGAGTCAATTCATAAATTCTTGTTACCCATGTATCTATATTTATTATTGTATAGCATGGTACTTTGAGACATGTCTCTTTTCCTTTCTAAATTTCAAAATCGCCTTCAATATATGAGAGCTCATTTCCCATGGCTACACCTGTACATTAAATGGTGTGCGACCTGTCCATTGTGTCTACTGGACTAATTTGGTCTCCATCGCAATGACTACCATTTCCTGGGCGTGGATGTCTTAAAAATATTGAGCTGCATTCTAATTTAGCATTAGCAAGAAATATGGAGCTGCTTACTAGTGCAGGGATGGATGTGATGATTACCGTCTTTCTCAAGGGGATAACTACTCCTAATCCACAGAGCTTCTCTTAACTCCTCATTCAGATATCTCGAATCCATGAGGATATATATATATATATATAGAAAAAATATTCTAAAAATTTAAATTTTGATTGATAGATGATAAAAAGGAATTTACAGCCCTTTAAATACTGATACCAAACCTTAGAAGAAGTTTCATAATCAAACTCCCTAAAATTTTGTGACTAACTATAAATAGTAAACTTATTCATGGTTTCCATTGGACTTACCCTGGCTATCATCGGCACAAAAAAATCAGAACCCTCCTTAGGGCTGGCAGGATCGTTCGCAATGGAGTTGCTCTCGTGAAAGATGTAAGATAGCTTGAAGGATTAAGTGCTTAAGCTTGATTTTGACCTCTGCCAAACAATACCAAGTCATCCCCATCATTGGATAGCAAGCTATTTCTCATATTCAATCTCCAAATTAGACATTCCTTTTTAAAACAAAATAGAGACTCCACGGAAAAGGGCTCTCATCTCAACATTTATGTTAAAAACTAGCCCATAGTGCTTGCATTGGTGGCCGTTTCACCTTGATGGACCCATCAACTTTTAGTTTCACCCAATTATTCCGGTGGCTTCCACTTAGTTATCACTGATGGTTTAGATTTGTACCAGCTGAGTACAGATGCCTGTCAATTGCAAGGACATAATTTCCAAGGTTGAGTCATGTCAAACAATCACGGTCTCTAAAAGCTTCAACGGTTAGAGGATGGTGTATCAATGTATATCAAGGGACTTTAACATTTCCCCACACGTGCAATGTGGAACTCCGCATAGAAGTAGGCAATGATTGAAGGACATAACTCACACCCAAGTGGAAAGACACACAACTCACACCATAAACAGCCCCGTGAGAGAATATATTCCGATGGCATATTTGCTACTTCCATAATTCAGACATATAACCTTACACTATAATAGCATCAAAAGGCTAACAAACACAATCACAGACATAAGATAATAGAAATTTACATAGTTCAGCTTGGTAGCCTACATCCAAAGAGAAGAAGAGAAAATGCTTTTTTATTCATATTGCTCGTAACAAGAGCACCTCAATACATAAAGATACAAGAAGCTTATGGGCCAAGAAAAAAAAATAAAAATAATGAATCCCAAAAATAGCACATCCCATATTAGCACTACTTACAAATATAGAAACATAATCTTTCCTTCTCTCCAACAAACCCTCACAATTAGTTTGAGGTGCCAGCTAAATCTCCTTCATCCACCATATAATTATAGAGATATCTTTCCTAGGATTAATCATTTCATTTTCCTACTTAGCTTTGTTCCTTGAAATCCATATTTCCCACAATATGAGAGATGTAACAATGTCTCTCAATGAGAGAAAAATGGATGACATTTCAATACAGATAGGCCATTGCTGGACCCTGACTCTAATGGAAGCGGACTCTTTCCTGCTCCTAACCACACCTAAATCAGTCCAGGCAGGGGCTTCGTGGGGCCACCATGATATATTGATTTTATCTAAGTCATTCATCCATTTTTACAATTTATTATTAGGGTGTGAGCCCAAAAAAAAAAGGCAGATCCTAGGCTCAAGTGGATCATTCCATAGGAAGCAGCTGTAATAATGATGCCTACTGTTGAACCCTTCCTAGGGCCCACCATGATATTTATTTGCCCTCCCACCCGTTCATGATGGGTGCGGATCCCATTAATATGGGAGTAAATATAGAATGGTGGGAGTGGATTTTACATCAATACCATAGTGCGTCCCATTAAAACCAAGAGGCATGCCATTAAATTTTCCTCTTATTATTATTATTTATTTATTTATTTCAAATAATCTCTATACAAGAACTTTATTTTTGGTGGGGCCAACCGTTATATATATATATGAAATCCACTCCACCCATTAGACATGTAATCCCACTTTCGTGCTAGTACCAACACATTAGGCTGACTTGTGAATCATTTGGGCCACACAAAAGAAAACAGTTGGGAGAGATGTATACCCTTGATATTTATAGGGCTGACTGTGATGATTATACGAAATCCACTCCACCCATTAGATGCCACATACAAAATTATACTTGAGGCATAAATATCAGGCCCATCCATCATTCAGGTGTGCCAAACCAAGTGAAATAGTATGGAGGGCAATAATTGGCCATGTGGTCCACCATAATCACGGATATGACTGACTTTTTGGCACTGCTCTAGCATCAGGTTACTCACCTGATAGCTAGTCAGAGTGGATTTTACATACGTGGGTCCGTCCAAGCAGCCCATCCATTTGCTCGCAAGCCTGTACAACCGGCGTTAAAGAGATGTAACGAATAATAATTATATCCATTCAGGTACTGTTTTAAAAACCATCTTAAAAAGATCTGTAAATGTAAATTCCTTTAAAAAAATAAATAAATAAATACTTTTACTATAACGCACGCACAATTAATTCAAAACAAAGTATACCATTCCGTTTCAACTTTCATGTTGCAGGAAAAAGAAACGTACGTCCCCCACATGCAGATGCATGCCAGACGAGGCACCATAATATAAAAATTAAATGACAGCAATGGTATATAATAGTAAGAACGGTTGGTAAGGTATTTGGAAGTAGTAGAGCAGCAACTCCATCTGCTACCTTCTCATCCCAAGAAAAATGAGGAATGCATGGAGTAGTGCGCTGGTAGCGGTGATGCTGCTGGTTGCTGTCTCGGAATCAGAATCGTCGTGGTGGAATGGTGCATTAGTAGTAATTCACACCCGCAATTTGTATGCACGGCTCCGGATCCGTTGTGCGGATTCGAAGCAGGAATTGAAATCAAAGAAATGGATTTTGCTAGACCTAGGAGAAAAGTACACAGCATTAGATTACGGGTTTCACTGGAGTGATATACCAAATCGGTATTGCGAGTACTGGTTTCCAAGGTTGAAGAAAACGTGTGTGCTCATGGTCTACAACAATATAACTGACATTTACCGATGTGATGGAGGGTGCAACTGGTTCTTTGAGACTGATGCGATCTACTATAGTACTGTTTTTAATCCAATGCCAAATATTAAAGTGCCTTATTGTAAAGAGCGACCATAATAACAGTAACCATCACCAAAAGGAGAGAAGAAGCACCAACCCCTCTTTTGTGATAAACATTAATATATTAAGAATAATTCAATGTCATCTCTGTCTGTTTATGCTTGTGTAATATGGAGCGAATTGGGTGTTACCCTGGTGACAGATTAGTACATTTTACCCCTACCGTAGGGCCCACCTTGATGATTTGTTGTATATCCACACCGTCCATCCGTTTCTACAGGACATTTTAGGAAGGGATAGAAAACGTTATGTAGATTCAAATCTCAGGTGGACCACACCACAGGAAACAATGGTGATTGAATGCCTCACTATTAAAAATTGCAAAGGGCCCATCGTAATGTTTTCGTGATGTCTATTTGCAATCCAATCTGTTTATATTGTAAAAAAGATCTGGATGATGGGAAAGTAGAAAGATCAAATTGATCCAAAACTTTTGTGGCCCACAAAAAGTTTTTAATGGTTAGTCATCACTGTTTCTATTGGGATGGTCCACCTGATATTTAAGATTTAGATTGGCAACCTAAAATGAGATGGAAAAGAAGATGGATGGAATGGATATACAAAAAAAATACAAGAAGGTGGGCCCCACACGGTTAAGGTAACACCCACTAATCTCTTACCCGGTAACAGCTAATTCACTCCCTGTTTAATAAGCGTTTTAAGGGCACGCTGACACGCCCTATCATCTTAATGCCGAAATCAGCAATAACATTTTCTTGAGCTACTTGGTTTTTTCTTTTGGATTTAACAATTTCAATAACTGCTTTGAATCACACATTTGGGGTGGGTCCATTTAGGCTGGCAAATCTCAGGATTCATGTCTCCCTAGTCTACTGCCCCCACATCATCAAAAGTAAGGATTGACAGCTTATAACATAAAGATGAGATTGCACAATTTAGGATTATTTGCTTTCCTTTCCTTCCAACTCCTTTGACCTTTGGAAGTCATGCTTACACTACCCCATCATGAATACGCTTTTTGTTTCCAAGTATTCCTCATTGTTTTATAAATCTATCTTTGATTAATTGACTACTCCCAAGATTTGTAACTCTGTAGTGCCGTCCAAAAGTTCCTTTATTGTAGAACAAAGAAGGTCCTATGAGATGTAGCTCCTTTCCTTTCGGATTTTCAAAAATACCACTGAATATCTGAGAGCTGATCATCTCTTATGGCCACACCTATAAATTGAATGGTGTGAACTGTTTGATGAATCTATTGACCTAATTAATTTGTTCTCCATGGCAATGACCATGACTACCATTTTCAGGGCCTGGATCTCTTACAAATATGGATGTGCATGCTAAGTTAGCATTAGCAAGAAATATGGAGCTACTTGCTAAGTTAGCACCAAGTCGGTTGTTGGTGATCAGTTCTCTAGAGAGAAAAAGATGATACTCTCCCAGATTGTAGTGGTTGATAGGACAACAATAAGAAACCTTAGAAATGGTGAGTCCACTTACTAATGGATTACATAAACCCAATATCCCAAAAATTTAATTAGTTAATTGTAACTATTTGATTGGCAGGCCTTTACTTAACAGTTAAAATGATAATTAAATTAGTGAACAATCTCGTTTCTGCACTTGGGGGTCCTTGAAAAAAATAAGTGGTCAAGTTCAAGCGATCTGATCGATTTTGGGATGATGACTCATCTACAGCCCTACAATTTGGATGGTTTAATTTTAGTTTATTTGTGCGACATGCAAACTTCTAAATGTCTCTGGGTCAAGCATCATAATGATCCACATGCAGGGAAGGGAGGTGGGCACTCATGGCTAGGCTCTCTCTATTCATGATGATCCACAAGTTTACCTAGAGAAATTTGGATAATTATATATATTTTTTAATTTTCATATTTTATATTTTGAAGGCGGATCGCGGCCACCGCACACCAACCATATGCTCTCTATAATAATATTAATTACATTTTGCAAAAGACATTCATTACATCTAATGCTCCCGATTCTGGTCTTATTGTCACTCATCAGCACCACCCCCCCCCCCCCCCAAAATAAAAGATGTGAGATAGCTTCAAGTACAGGTGCTGAAGCTTAATTTTGGCCTCCGTCAAACGATAGAAGCCATCCATCCACAGGGGCCACTGTCATGGGGTTGCAATCTGTTAATCAAATCCAATCTCCAAATTATAAACTCAATGGAGGAGAGCTCTCATCTCAGCAACCATGTTAATTAGGAACTAGCCATAGTGCTTGCTAAAAGAAAATATTAGTCATCCCATCTGATCCATACAGCCCTGGCTGGCCCATCAACATTTAGTTTCAGCCAATCATCTGGCGGCTGCTTCCACTTAGTTACCGCTGGGGGTTTTGGATTGAACCAGAGAGTAAAGATGCTGTCAATGGCAATGACATAATTTTCAAGATTGTGCCCTCATAATTAGCTTTGAGGTGCAAGATAATCTCCTTCATATGCCATATAATTATAGAGATGTCTTGGCTAGGATTATCATTTCCATACTTAGCTTTGTTCCTTGCAATCCATATATCCCACAATATGAGAAATGGAACAATGCCTCTCAATGACAGAAAAATCAATGACATTTCCTTCAGATGCGCCATTGTTGGGCCCTGACTCTAATGGGTTGGTTGTTAATGATCGGGTAAACATTAAATGACACAGGGATGAACGTGATGAGGTTGATCACTGTCTTCCTCAAGGATAACAACTCCGAATTGATAGAGCTTCTCTAGACTCGTCGCGGAGACTTCTTGAATCCACGAGAAAAAAAAAAACAAGGAAAACAAGAAAAATTATAAATAAATTTTAGAAAATTCATAAATTGACTGATGATCCAAATAAACAAGTTTACAACCCTTTAAATAGGGATATTAGGCCATGAAAAAAGTTTCGACATTAAACTACATCTAAAACTCCTAGAAATCACGACTTACTATGAATAGTAAACTTTCTATTTATAGATGGATTTCCACTAGACCTCATGGTTTTCGGGGAAAAATAGTAAGTGTCCTATTTGGCTTCACCATGCTATTCTTCTAAGTATTCTAAGCACTTTTCATGTTGGGCGCAACTCCTAAAGCCCAATGGATGAAGAGTTATACTCAAACTAAAACTTAGTATAAATAGTAAAAGCGAAATTAAAACGGGAGTTTGACTCTCGATGAGATGGTATTTCGCAAATTCGGTGTGCGCAAACCGGCATAGCGGGGTTGGGTGGCTACATAGCTCGTCCTACACCAAAATCATATATGGTACGTTGAATAACTCATTTTGATTTGCGAGAGATAGGCATTTTAAGGTCTGGACAATCTAGATCACTTCCACTTCCGATCGTGCCTTTTTCAATCCATATTGGCCATGAAACTGTCCATGACCTGCTCTACATCATTAAACAAGAGGCTAAAGAGAGTCCAAAGCTTGCTGCCAGATCTGCCTTCAAATGTCCATAGTTTGAGAATGTCCACATGTTGGCAAATACAGAATTGTACTCATTGCGAATTACACATATTCTTCCAATCTCCTTGAATAATGAAACTTCTAAGGTCCATTTGGCAAATATTTTATTGCATGTTGGGACAGACTTCCTCAAATCACGATTTTATTAAATTTCAGCATGTTCGGGATGCTTAATAAAAAAAACTACAGGGACTTTATTTTTAGCACGGCCAACCTAATGTATATCAGAAATCGACTCCAACCATTAATCCTACTTTAATCAAAATCGACTCCAACCATTAGACATGTAATCCTACTTTAGGCACATAACCAGAACATTAGGCTTACTTGTGAATCAGGTGGGCCATACAAAAGAAAACAGTTGGAAGAGAGATGCATACCCTTGATTTTTACAGGGCGTACCTTAATGATTATTCAAAATCCACTCCACCCATTAGATGCCACACACATAATTAGGCCCGAAGCATAAGTATTAGGAGGGCTTTGGTGAAACAGTTTGGAGGGAGATTATTGTTCATGTGGTCCACCTGAATCACGGATGGGACTGATTTTTAGGTACTTCTTCTACCATGAGGTTACTCACCTGATGGTTAGGGTGGATTTTACATAAACAATATTGTGTGGGGTCCACCCAAGCAGCCCATCCATTGTACTCGCAAGCCCATCCAACCGGGGTTAAAGAGATGTAACGAATAATAATTATATCTACTATGAGGTGGTGTTTTAAAAACTATTTTGACAAAGGTCTGGAAATGTAAATTCCTTTTTTCTTTTCTTTTTTTTGCCTAAAATTCCATGTACCATAACGCACACACAATTAATACAGAACAAAGTATGGGTACGCGGATTTCCTGCGGCCTTGCGCAAGAAACCTAGGTGGGGCCCACCGTGATGTTTGTGAGAAATCTATCCCATCCATCCGTTTTTTTAGCTCATTTTAGGAGTTGGGAGCAAAAGTGAGCATGATCCAAGACTAAAGTGGGCCGCACTAACGGTGGGTAGGGAAATTCCTACCGTTGAAACCTCCATGGGTCGACAGTGATGTTTAAATGCGATCCATAGCTTTCGTAACGTCACTACTACAGGGATGAACTGAGAAAACAAATATTACCCGTTTTGGTTTTTGATGTTGCAGGAAAAATAACTGCCCTCGGAAGAAGACCATGTTGAAAGTACACCATCATTGTTTAAGCTGTGGTGTCTCATCCATTGCATCCACAATGTAAAAAATGCGTATAAATCCAGACCGTAGACTATGACGTCTAGAATGCAGACACAAAATCATGCCAATCAGGCGATTCAGATCATCACCCACTGTCAGCGTAATCGAGCCAACGGTAAAATATAACATCCAGTAGTTGGAACTCAATGACCAAAATGAAAAGATTAAGATCATCTGGGTCGGTGTTGATCCACAAGAAGAATCACAATTTCAACTGCTCAAATTAAAAGAAACGTACGTCCCCCACATGCAGATTCATGGCAGACGAGGCACCATAATATAAATAATAAATGACAGTAATAGTCAGGTGTAATAGGCCCAGGCGTTTATTGCGCAAGCTTATAGTGTATGGCCTAAATAATAGTAAGAGAGATGAGGTATTTGAGAGTAGTAGAGCAGCAACTCCATCAGCTACCTTCTCATCCCAAGAACAAACAAGAAATGAGGAATGCATGGAGTAATGCGGTGGTGGCAGTCATGCTGCTGGTTGCTGTATCGGAATCAGAATCGGCGTGGTACGACACTGCGAGTGTAAAGATAGTAACCCATTTTTTGAATGAACAGCTCCGGATCCGTTGCGCGCCTTCGAAGCAGGCATTGAGATCAAAGGAATGGTTTACGCTTCCGCTAGGAGCTACATACTTCGCATTTGATTACGGTTTTGCCCCTTGGAGGAAGGAGATACCAAATGATTTTTGCGAGTACTGGTTTAAAGGGTTGAGGAGACCGTGTGTGCTGATGACCTACAACAACAAAACTGACATGAACCGATGCTCTACAGAGTGCAGCTGGGTCTTTCGACGTGATTTAGTCTACAACCAAAGTTATGATCCAAAATTGCCTAAAATTACATTTCGTCACTGTAAATAGCGATCATAATAACAGTCGTAGACATCACCAAAAGGATAGGAAGAAGCATCAACCCCTCTTTTAAGATAAACATAAATATATTAAGAATAATTCAATGTCATCTATGTCTGTTTATGCTTATGTAATGAGCATTTTAAAGGCAACAATAACATTTTCTTATGCTACTTTTTTTTTTCTCTTGGATTTTCCAATCTCAATAACTGCTTAGAATCCCATCTTTGGGGTGGGTCGTTGAGACTTGCAAAACAGAGGATTCATGTATCCCTATAGCCTGCTGCCCCCACATCATCAAAAGTAAGCATTGACAGCCTATAACATAAAGATGAGATTTCACAATTTAGGATTATTTGTTTTCCTTTCCTTCCAACTCCTTTGACCTTTGGGAGTCATGCTTACACCACCCCATTATAATAACACTTTTGTTTTCAAGTATTCCTCTTTGTTTTATAAATCACTACTCCCGATGCTATAAGAAAAATGACATTTACCGGCGGTCATAACCACCCATAAAAGGATAAAAGGTAAAAATTTTACTGAGGCCAGACAAACGTGGGTCTTATCTAAGATGGCTTGTGAACCCAAAAAAAAAAAAAAATCAATAATTTGACTTCCTAAATTTCTTATCTGTGGACATTTGATTGACGGTGGAATTAAAATTAGGTATGAATTCTAATTCAACATAAGGATGACCATTAGTGTGAGCTTATATTAATTTCAATCAAACTAAATTTCATATGACGTCCTATCTTCGGGTTCATCGTTCAACTTGAGTTAAAGGTCAAATGTACATTTCCTGAGTGCCTTCATATCAAATGCCACACTCTGAGAATGCATCAAGGAACTACCCATTAAAATATTGCCTACCTAAAAAGGGAGAATTAAAAGATAAACTGGGCTGTACTGGAGCTTCTTATAAATGTCTGTCAGCCTAGTTATTCAAAGTATTTTTATAATATATCAATGTGTGATTAATGAATCAAACGTATTTAAACTATGTTTGTGAATTTGAACGTCACAGATAATAATATTTAAAAAATCATTTAATGCAATTAATTTTCATTATTTTTCTTATTTTGTATTTTATTGTTAGTTTTTCTAAGCAAGAGAAACATTGGAATCCCAGCATACCGATCTGCACCAAATGCTTGTGTTGTTTGGGTGACATCCACTACCTCACGAAATGAAACAGCATATATACCCTTAATTTTTACAGAGCCCGCCATGATAATTATATAAGATCCACTTCAACCATTAAATGCCACGCACAGAATTAAATGTGAGTGTGATCATTGCCCATGGGGTCCACCTAACATGAGATGACTCACTTGATACTTGAGGTGGATTTTACATAAACACAATTTTGGGGTCCACCCAAGCTGCCCATCCATCTGCTCTCATGCCCTATTCGTGAAAAAGTTAACAAAATGTAATAGAAGGTAGATGAATGATATATATATATATATATATTATTGAGGTAGCTTTTTGAAACCATTTTTTAAAAGGCCATACAATGTAAATTTCGTATTAATTAGTTTTTTAAATTCCCTTTACAATAAAGCATACACACAGTTAATTCAGAGCGAAGTATCCGATTCCGTTTCAGCTTTGACGTTGCAGGAGTAAGAACTGCCCTCGGGAGAAGACCACGTTGAGAGTATACCACCTTTGTTTAAGCTATGGTGTCTCATCCATTACATCCGCAGCTTAAAAATGCATATAAACCCAGACCATAGACTATGACGTGGAGAATGCAGACACAAAATCATCCCAATCAAGCGATTCAGACCATCACTGACTTGCAGTGATCAAGCCAACGGTAAAATAAAACATCCAGTGGTTGGAACTCAATGACCAAAATGAAAATGTTAAGATCATCTGAGCCAGTGTTGATCTACAAGAAGACTCAAAATTTGAACGGTGCAGATGAAAAGAAACGTACGTTCCCCACATGCAGATGCATGGCAAACGAGGCGCCATAATATAAATAATAAATGACAGTAATAGTCAGGTGTAATAGGCCCACGCGTTTATTGCACAAGCTTATTGTATGGGCTATATAATACTAAGAGAGATTGGTAAGGTATTTGAGAGTATTAGAGCAGCAACTCCATCAGCTACCTTCTCATCCCAAGAACAAACAAGGAATGAGGATTGCATGGAGTAGTTTGCTGGTGGTGCTCATGCTGCTAGCTGTCGTCTCGGAATTGGAAGGGCAATTGGAATGGGTCATTGGAAGAGCAAGAATTTATAAAGAATGAATTGAGTGTACCATTGTATATCCTTTGCGAGGAATCCAAGGAGAAATTGAAATCAAGCAAGTTGGAAATATATGGGGTAGGAGATGTGCAGCAATCATTTTATTACCCTATGATTTTTATTCAATTATATGGAAACCAATTCAGTATTGCCAGTATTGGTTTAAAGGGTTGAAGAGACCATGTCTAGTCCTGACCTAGGACTACTACAGTGACTACTACTACCGATGCGCTAATGACGGGTGCACCTGGGTCTTTAGACCTGGTGCATGCACTCTACAACATTCGTTCTTACCAGAGGGATATTAAAGTGCCTTATTGTAAATAGTCATCTTAATAACAGTAGCTATCTCTAAAAGGAGGAGGAGGAGGAGAAGAAGAAGCACCATCCTCTTTGTTGATATAAACATAAATATATTAAGAATAATTCAATGTCATCTCTCTCTGTCTATGCTTGTGTAATTAGCATTTTAGAGTCAAACTGACACGCCCTATCATCTTCACCTCAAAATAAAAAAATTATATCTTATCAAGTTAGTAGAATTTATTTATGTTTTTTTTGTAAGGATTTCCCAATCTCAATAACTGTTTAGAATTCCATCTTTATCACTGGCCTGCTGCACCCCACATCGTCAAAAGTAAGGATTGACAACTCTTAATTATTAAAAGATGAGATTGCACAATTTAGAATTATAAAGTATTCCTCTTTGTTTTGTAAATCTTTGATTGAGTGCTACTATCAAGATTTGAATAACTCTTGTAGTGTCGTACAAAATAACCTTGGATAAATGGACTTAGTAAGTTCTTGTTAGCCATGTATCTACATTTACTATTTTAGAAAATAATAATAATAACAATAAGGTATTGTGGGGCATGGCTCTTTTACTTCAGAAATTTCAAAAATACCCTTGAATATATGAGAGCTCATCTTCCATGGCCGCACCTGTAAATTGATTGGTGAGACCTGTTTGATGAATCTACTAGCCTAATTTGGTCTCCATGGCAATGACTGCCATTTCCAGGGAGTGGATGTCATACAAATATGGAACTGCATGTTAAGTTAGCATTAATTAGCAAGAAAAGCCAGGTACAAATGCCGAAACAACAGACAAGTTCAAGAAATTAACCAACAACTCAGAACATGATTTTTGGACCAACACATCTACCAATCATGTATTGTGTGATGAGAGGCTTGGATCTCACACGGATCTGTAAGCACCTAGTTCCAGAAAAGTGCACCACTTCTTTATTCTAAACATATTGAACCAAGTTGATTTCTATCATTCCTTCCAACAAAAATGAATTTAAGGGGCTGGACCGGCTCTCTTCGGTGCTTCGGCTCGCCTTCATCTGCTCTCCCAGTCGCTGCCTTGCCTTCCCTTGGCTTTCTTTCTCACTGTTTTCTATTTAGCCTTGTATAGATCTCATATGATAGGCTGGGTCCAAATCCTTTTTGTTAGGCCCAGTCCGAAAGGCTGTATATCTTTGTTCATTTATATAGTGGTGGTGGCATCATCCCACCTTTATTATAAAAAAATTTATAAAAAAAAAAAAAAAAAATGAAAAAAAAAAAAAAGAAAGAAAAAGTAAATCTATCACATTTCATTGATTTGGGCTTTCTACCTATTAAGGGCCGATATCTTCTTTGACTGTTGAGCAATAATATTAGCCGTTGATGGGCTATCAGGGATAATAACTTCAAAGCCATCTCTCATGTAATCCATTCCAGGGTCCAAGAGCTGCCAAAAGAGCCCACCAGCATATGGGCCACCACTATTCGCAGAGCTGTAGATAATGTCGTAATGAGTTTCAAAAACAGCATCCCTTTTGTTAATGGTATACCCAGAAGCCTTCGATGATTTTCCAAATTCAGTGAGCAGGAGCGGTCTTTTAAGGACCATAATCGAATCTTGAATGTGGGCTTCAGACCAAGTATGTAGAAAATTAAGCCGGTCCTCTTCACTTGAGTCTGCTAACCTTTGAGCAATGACCAATCAAGAAACAAAGTACACCATATTTGGAATTTTGTTAGTACAACTAACGCAATTTTTAAAGGAAATATGTGTGTTCCAATACAGTTAATCCAAAGGAAAAAGATAGTGTGGCCTTTTGGATACACAAAAAACCATACACCTTTAAAAGAAAATAGCTTTATTTGTAGTTTATGAGATGAAAGTAACAGTTGTCCAATAAATATGAGATTTTCATTTATATCTTATCATGACCCCTTAAATTTTGAAATCATGCTTTCTAAAATAAATATGAAAATAAAAATTATATATTTATCAACAAAAAAAATGATGTCCATGATTGAGAGAGAACATAAATCAATCGTTAGGAGAAGAATGCAATATGTACTATTGGGGCAGCTAGGCTTGGGACAGACCATATATCACAATGAAAACCATGGAACAAATAATAGAAATCGAACAAAGCAAACAATCCACAACTAATGGAATCCAACAGCCCAAAAGCAAGAAATAAAAAATAAGAAGCCTTCTCAAATCTTTTCCACGTTGCCTGATCTCCCAGCCCGGGCTTGAGGTCTTCTATTTCTGGACAAGGTTGGTCTTGGTGCGGTTAGGGAAGCCTAGAGGGGCCGAGTTCTTTGGGGGTCTGCCCAAGCCCCTGTCTCAGTTTTTATTTTGTATAGTGTCTTTTTTCTTGTTCTCTTCTATATGATAGGCGCCCCCGGGAGATTTTATTCCTAGGGGCTCCTGAAATGTATATCTGGCTCCCTTTTGTTAATGAGAAGCCTTCACGGCAGTTTTCATTTTAAAAAAAAAATTTAAAAAAATTACATACGTAAATCAAATAAAACATTTCAAACAGGGGAACCATATATATCAATCAGACATGAAATTGGTGGCACACAATGCCCTTGATCTGGCTCCACCAAAGAAAACAATGGGCAACCATTCAAAAAACACTCAAATCTGATTAGCCTGATTTTTTAGGCTTTCAACTTTTATAGTGTGGGGCAACCTTTCTGAATAGGTTGAATGCTATAAACATGTCCTGGTGGGGTCCATGCACAGCAACTGTAGATGTAGAAAAAGAAATTTAAAAAAAAAAAAAAAATACCATTGATCTGGGTAGGCATGCACCGTCGCGAAATCAATTTCTGGTATCTGATTGTTGGAGATGAAATCTGTTCCAAATTGGTAACCACCAGGATTAGATTGCTTCTGGGATTCGCCATAAAACCCTTCAAGTCCAACTTCTAGAAGATGGTTACTGTCAATGGATTTCACAAAAGCTGCCATTTCTGCAATCCAATCCTATAAAATACAGAACCCAAAAAGTTTTATATTAATACATATGAATATGGTGTTTCTTGTAATAGCTTAGGGTGTGTTTGGTTGGACCAAATTTCATGAAATATCAAGAAATTTTCCACCTAATTTGAATGACTTTTCTTGAAATTTTATGATATTTGGTGCAACCATTAGCATCCATGTAGTGTTATATTAATACATATGAATATGGTGTTTCTTGTAATTAAAAGTTTAGGGTGTGTTTGGTTGCACCAAATTTCATGAAATACCATGAAAATTTCCACCTAATTTGACTGATTTTTCATAAAATTTTATGATATTTGGTGCAACCATACTCACCCTTGATGATCTAGGTCCATATGCTAGAAAACCTATTTATTCTTGTGTCTTAAATTTTCTCTTTTCAAAAAACAATTGAAAAGAAAAATGTACATACGAATATAATTGGAAAAAAAATGAAAACAAGCGGTTAAAAGAGGCGGTGAAAGATCTTCATATTGTCTTCATTGAGTGCTTTCTTACTCAATTGCCAAACACCAGCGCGAGCCTGATTTATGGTGTGTTTGGATGCATTACTGAATCAAAAAGTTATATTTTTCATTTATCAAACTTAGAATTTGTGATTCACTTCACTTTGTGCAGCCAAACACAAGCTTATGTAGCAGTTTCCATGATCTTGACATTTTTTTCGCTATCATGTAAGGGTATCCCCTTAAAAATTAAAATAGAAATGTATGTGTGTGTGGAATTTCTTACCTGTAAAGTATTTCCAGAGAGGTCGCTCTCGCAGCGAGGTTCGTTTATGAGTTCCCATGCAAAAATGGTGGGATCATCCTTGTAAGCCACCCCAGTAAACGTGTTCATCCTTGTAAGAACAGCCTAATAAATAATTAAATAAAATAAGAAGAAATTTTGAGAAGACTTTTTAGACCATTGATTAGGCCCTTCCAGTAGGACCCACCCATTTTAAACGTTAAAATTCTCCAACATAGGCACCGACATGGGCATCTCACGAGTGGGTGTTACATGGTATCACTATTGAGGCAGGATCCATTGCAGTACAAATTAACATGTGGTCCCACTTTGATGTTTTAATTTCCATTCCACCATGTTTTAAAATCCTATGGTAAAATGGATGGACAGAGCGGATAAAATACATAAATCACGTACGGTGGACCCCACAGTTTACTCATTAAGCAATCCACTCACCTCATAGCTTATCCTACAATTTTGTGTGTGGGCCCAATTATGATGTGTGTATTACATCCACTCCGTCCATCATGTGTGCCCCTTAAATCTTTCTCGTTGGATCCCAAAATTAAGGTTGATCCAAACCCCAAGTGGACCAAACCATGCAAAATCATGCCTAAATTAAACACCAGTAAAATCACGTGGCCCACCTATGTTTTTGGAACAGAGGGATTTTTAGAATGCCCCATTCACCATGATTTTTTTATTTTTTTTTAAATGCGCAAGGCAGAGAGATTTCATTGATCAACAAAATGTACAGCCTTCCGGTTGGGCCCAACAAAAAGGATGGAGGCCTCACCTATCATGTGACATAAACAGGACGAGGGTTAAAATAACCCTCCACTAAGCGAAAAATACTCTACAAAAAGTTGAGGTGATGGGACGAATATTAGCCCCCAATTACTAATGTCTAAGAACACCAATCCCTGCATCATCTAAAAGTAAAGCTCCTCTGACTAACTTTGAAAACTGTGAACAGTGCGTGGGCTCATCTAATGAACAGAATAAAAAATAAGCCAATCCCTGCGTTTTAGAATGCCCATTCACCATGATTCGGCGCATCTAATGAACGGAATAAAAAATAAGCCAGCCCACTACACATGGCAATCCATGGTTAGCTGCAACCAGAGACGTGCATATGTTACTACTTTTAAGAGAAGGAAGGAAAAATATAGGAGAGCGAGGCAGCCAAGGATGCTGGCCACGGGAGAGTTGTGACTGCTTTAAGAACATCAAAAGAAAAAAAAAAAAAAGAATGTGCATGTAGGACACAGACACTCTCCCTCTCTTTCTCTCACCACCCCATGCGTGTGGCTGCGCCCAACAGAAAAGAGACTACGTTCCTATGTTTTAAATCAAGCAAGAAGTATCACACCTTATGGATGGAATGGATGCGGCCTCTCACACAGACACAATATGGAGAGAGAGAGAGAGAGAGAGAGAGAGAGAGAGAGAGAGAGTATTCAGTACCTTGACATTGTTCTTGTAGAAGCCTTTAACAACATTGTTGGTATAAAAGTCATCATCGGAGGTCAGGGACTGGCCCTGCTCTGTCGCCCACTTCACATATTGTTTTCTTCCCCCAAGATCCGGATAG
This sequence comes from Magnolia sinica, assembly GCF_029962835.1. Lineage (NCBI taxonomy): Eukaryota > Viridiplantae > Streptophyta > Magnoliopsida > Magnoliales > Magnoliaceae > Magnolia > Magnolia sinica. The sequence goes on from NC_080586.1 coordinate 719,069, forward strand.
TTATTCACCAAACACAGAATCAGATAGATTCCATACTTTTTAGCCTCGGAAATCATAAAATCCAATCCCTGATAATAATAATAATTTAAATTTAAAAAAAAAAAAAAAAAAAAACTCATCAACTTCTAACGACCTTTATTTTTTCTTTCCTTTCTCTTCTTTATTGATTGATGAACCTAAGATGAAGGCTTACTTGCAAGTGCCCCCACATGCGAATTTGGCACGTGGGTGCAAAATCTGGGTCGTTCATCTGGTGGGCCCCATGCGAGCATTTACAATGGTAACTGATGCCCAACTGATGAACCACTCGGATCTTGTAAACAAGTGCAAAATTAGTCCTTGAAATGGAAAAAAAAAAAAAAAGGTTTGGGGGGGTATGACCCTAATGGGTTACGGTACCTGGAACATAATCTCATCATAAACGCCAGGCTTAATCTGCAAGGGTTTGTAGCCACCATCTCTAAAAGCCCAAGTCCTTGCCATTGTCATTCCATAGCCAGAGGATTGTTGGAAGGCACTAGTCACATTCCCTCTCGAAGATGGGTCAGATGCCATGTACATCAACCAGTATGCATTAAAACCATTCATGTAAAAATGCCTCCCATTCATTAAAAAATGGGTTCCAATGGTTTTCCCAAAGCCTCCATCCACACTCACAGGTTTTTTTACTTCATGTTGGATTACCATGAAAACTACGAAAAGAATAATACCAAAGGCCCACCTCACCCTCATATTCCACAAACCAGAAGAAACAACAACAATAAAGATGAAAGAAGAAGCAGCTAATGCCTTTTGACAACGTAGTTTACCAAAATTACATGAACACTAGAGAGAGAGAGAGAGATGCTTCTCTGGAATGTATGGGTAGAAGGGTATCCTCTCTGAGATTATAGAGTGCTGAGAACCTGAAAAAGACAAGGGGTTTCCCTTCCTTTTCTATGGCTGTTTTTATTGCGTAAGGAATCAAATGGCCCCAGATTCCCAACGGAGATAGTATGTGATGAATACCCCATACTTGCTGAGAGACGAAATAGCTGGAAAGCACGCTTTCGTGATGAGCCACTGATGAAGTGGTAGAGCCAGTAGAATAGGAATATGGTAATGCCGTCTCTCCACTGACCCACCTCAACCGTCCATCTAATCACACCTACCGTTGAGGGCACATGTATTAAAACGTTATGAATCTCATGATCCTATCCATACAATCATTCGGATTTAAACCGACAGACAAAAAATATTCGATAAACAGTTCACATTTTGTGGAGTGAAGTGTAGAAAAGTGGCGTTTGTGGCCATATTGATGTATATATGTGTATTATATCCACTCCGTCCATCCGTTTTTCCAGTTCATTTTAGGTCATAAACCCAAAAATGAAGTAGATCTGAAGCTAAGTGGACCACACCACAGGAAACAGTGGTGATTGAACATCTACCATTAAAAACTTCTTGGGGACCACAAAAGTTTTGTATCAAGCTGATATTTGTGTTTTCCCTTCATCAAGGTCTGTGTGACCTTATCAACAGGTTGGATGGAAAATAAACATTACAGTGGGCCCTAGAAAGGTTTCAATGGTGAGTGTCATTATTTCCACTGTTTCCTGTGGTGTGGTCCACTTGAGTTTCGGCTATACATCATTTTTGGGTTCATCTCCTAAAATGAACTAGCAAAACAGATGGACAGTGTGGATACGGAACCAATACATCACGGTGGGCCCCACAGATCCCAATACATCATGCCAACACCACCTAATTCGCGTCCGTGTAACACCAGTATTCGGTCGGCCGGTTCTAGTATATCCCATTTTACTGTTTGATTGGCAGATTTTAGTTGGGAATGTTGACACCGTCCAATTTTCACGAGAAATCAACTCTCTGTTTATCTCGTCTGAAAGGAATTTTGATTGATTTCCATAAGAAATGGATTGTTTTAGACGGTCTAAACTCCACTATATATGAAAAAGAGGGACATATTCGGACGTGTGATCCCACTCATAAGGTGGGCCACACATGTACAAACAACTAGACAATCTAAAGAATTGGGATAAAAGAATATGATAAATGGCCCATGTTCAATATCCATGGCTAGAACACATTGATTTTTTTTTTGGAAGGATAAGTTTTCAGTGGGACCCATCTGATGAATGGTTCTGATGTAAGATATTGACCCAATTAAGTGTCCATACACATTGCCTTGCTGCGGTGAATCCTGACCATCCATCTGATCGAAAGAAGCTTCCCTTTTGTTATCATTTTCAAAGTCTATCCAAGGACCACAAATCGAACACGTAGGTCCCATATCCCTTTTTGTACCGTATGCATCCAAGCTAAAAGTCAACAAGATGGACGGTCTGGATTTACTTTATACCACCACGCGCATGCAACAAATCAGAACCCGTTCCTGTAAGCAGGGGTGTGGATGTTGTGAGAGCTAGCCCACTAACCGGATGAAAATTGGATGATCTGGACCATCCATCTGATAGCTTTCCTGTGGATAGAAAACTTTATAAAATATCACATAGGATGGACGCATTTATCCATCCCTGAGAATATTTGCCAAACTGACATACAGGTATGAGATTTGAGCCATCCATTAAATTATCTAAACTTGGTCAGCCACCAAGCGATCTCGTGGTCCACCAAAGGGTCCTCTTGGTGATCTATCTGCTGAAAATGCACCAATAGCCACTGATCTTTCTTTCTTTTTTTTCTTTTTTCTTTTTCTCTGGTAGAATATGATAGTTGATATATGCAGGCTCTAAAAATTGCACACGTGGAGTAGAGATAACTAAACCTTACAAGTTGTGAGCTGATTGGTTAGTAGTTAATGGACGTTTGAAATTTAAAATAGTCAATCATCTGAATTCAACAAGAAATTCCCATGAATCGTAGGTTAGACTCGTTCAACTAATCTAATTCCTTGTATAAAGTGGATTAGACAGAGTGGACGTTTTTGTGTGAGCTGATGTATGCCACGTGTTCACACAGTGGATGTTTGGTGTTGAAGGCCCACCATTAAAAACTTCCTAAGGCCAACTGTAATTTTTATTTGCAATCCAACCTGTTAATTAGATCATACCAGCCTACATGGATGAAAAATATACACATGCACGTGATGCAAAACTTTTGTAAATCACAAGTTTTCAATCACCTTTGTTTCCTGTGATGTGGTTCACTTGAGGTATGATTCTACTTATGCCTTAAAATGAGGTGACAAAATGGCTGAGCTGCGTGCATAAAACACATGCTTCATGCATGGTGGGTACATACATTGTTATGGACACAAATTAGCAAGGGCTTTGAGGGGCCATTTTGATGTATGGGCTTCATCCACGCTATCCATCCATTTTTTTCATATCATTTTAAGTTACACGTCCATAAAATGAGACCAGTCCAAGTTTCAAATGGACCATGCCATGGGAAGCAGGGGAGATAATGACATACACCATTGAAACCTTCTAAAGATGCACTGTGAAATGTTTGCCGGCCATAAAACCTGTTCTAAGGTCAAATAGACGTACGCGAAGGGACAAGATATATATTAGCTTGATCCAAAACATTTGTATCCCCAGAGCCTACAACCCTACAGCTTAGTGATAGACTCACAAGAGTTTCAACATTGAGGTCATTGGTTCGGGACCAATTCTGGTGTGAGTGAGCAGGCGTGTGGGGTGTGTGAACGTGCTATAGACATTTAATCCCTATGCATAGTCACATGTCTCGGTTTTATATTTATACTATAAAATGATTTTATTTTATTTTTAACGGTCCATGCATCACGATGGCCCCTCATAGCCCTTGTGTGGAGGATTAGGCGGGGCATGGCCTTACTGAAGATGGTTCAGCCCTTATTGTAAGAATCACCTTGATGCATGTATTCCAAATCCACAACCTTTTTCTCAAATCATTTTAGAAAATAAAAGTAAGCAGACCCAAACTTCAGGTGGACCATATTATAAGAATAATGATAATTGAACACTACACCGTTAGAAACTTCCTAAAGTCTACTATAATATTCATTTGCCATTCAAACTCTATATTTATAAGATTATAAGAGCCTAAATGAAGTTAAAAATAAAAATATAAAATAAAGATGCATTCTTGATTCTGAACTTTTATCACCGGCCACTGTTATACTGTTTTCTGTTATTATCTAACCGACATTTGGATCTCTTTCCTTTTTGGGCTCATACTTTTAAAATGATATGAAAAACGGATGGACAGCATATATATATATATATATATATATATATATATATATATATATATATATATATACTCATCAAAGTGGCCCCGCTGTGAGGACCATATCGTGTTGAGTATACATCAAAGTGGCCCCACAGTAAGGACCGCATCTAATGGAAGCCGATTGGCTGGTTTAACACACAGCTATAGTGTTGCTGTAGGTACCTGTCGTGCGAAGACGAGCACTGAGCTCCTCGAGCTCCGAGTTGTACGAACGGTTCAAAGGAGATCAAAGTTACATGGGCCTCACATTGATGTATTTATTATATCTACACCGTTCATATATTTTTAGAGATCATTTTCAAGCATTATCCAAAAAATGAATCATATCCAAAGATCATCTAGACCACACCACAAATAGCAGTAGAGATAATGATTTTCACCATTAAACAATTTGTAGGGCCCATCATAACATTTATTTTTCATCCAATCTGTTCATAAGGTCACAAAGACCTGAATTAAGAGGAAAAACAAATTTCATATTGATCCAAAACTTCTGTGACCCCAAAAAGGGTTTCAATGGTAGAAGTTCAATCCTCCACTTTTTTTTGCAGTGTGGTGCACTTGATAGTTAAATCTATCTTATTTTTCCTTTAAAGCCTTAAGATGATCTCGCAAAATGGATGGACCGTTTGGATATAACACATACCTCATGATCAGAGTGCTGACATCAATACAGCAGCTATATAGCTGGTGTTAGTTACACTCGCCAATCCGCTCCCGATATTAAGATATCTGTCTTGTCTTAAAACTCCGCGTCTCTCCCATCTCCGATTGCAGTTGCAATGGTGACGTTACCTTCCTAGGTGCATTAAAAATGTTTGACGTTTTCAATTAAACACGCAAGAAAAAAAATTCAATGCTCTGATAGTGTGACAGAGATGATACGGACTGTTAAAATTTTCTTAAGGCCCACTGCAATGTTTATTTACTATCCAACCTGTTTATAAAGTCAGGTAAGCCTGGATGATAGGAAAACACAACTTTCATGCTTCTAGAAAGTTTTCAATGGTAGGTGTTTAATCTCTCCTATTTTGATTTTGATTTGGTGTGGTCCACTTGAGCTTTGGATCTATCTATGTTTTTTACTCATCCTAGTATAAAATAAATGCATAATGGTGGGGCCCACAAAGTTGTGACGCAAGCCAGTTGGTTTTCTCGATACAAAAACGCGAGATGGAACTATTTTCTCGAGACGAAAACATGATTCAGTTGGGCAGTTATTCCTCGTTTTGCTCGTGAACCTCCTAATCCTTTTCTTCCGTGCAATAATGTTCGTTTGTAAACACCACACATGTGCCAGCATGGTACATAAGTGCGAGATCTAATCCATCCATTAGATTGATCAATCCGATTCCTGGTTTTGGGCATTTTAATGCAATAGCACCGTTCTATGGATGGATTGGATCTCTGATTAGAGTGTGCTGAGCTTTATTACACGCGTATGTGAGGCCTGAGCAAATGGCCTTTCAGCCATATATATTTTCTATGGCCATTCCTTTTCTAAGCCATGGATGGAGACAGGGGCCACCGTTATGTGATCCACGCCGTTCATCCACTTTTTGATATTATTTTTAGGGTGTAAGCCAAAAATAGACAGATTCAAGGTTCAAGTCCACCAAACCATAAGAAACAGCAATGATAATGGTACCAACTATTGAAACCATCCAACCTGTTTATATGGTCACATAGACCTGGATCAAAGGAAAACACAAATATCAGCTTGATCTAAAACTTCTGTGGCTCTGAAATGTTTTCAACAGTATTGTGTTTAATCTCCATTGTGTGGTCCACTTGAGCTTGCAACTGCCTCATTTTGGATTTGTACCCTTTAAAAAATGGCAAAATGAATGGACGGTGTCGATAAAATCCCTACACATTTGACCTCACAGAGCTACTCAATCTGCGTCCATTGATGGCACTTTACTATTGCTTAGAAATGTGGCTCTTTAGAAACATTTTCTGTAAAATAAATGTTTTTGTTTTCTTACACCATTTATTGAATTGTTAATGTTTGTCAAAACAATGTCATGTTCGACTAATTAATAGTTTAAATAAATGCTCAGAAAAAATTAGAGTATTATCTTTAAAAATGTGCTTACACTTATAGCCTTATGCACTTCTGATTAATGAATGAGAAGTCACCACATGTTGACATACTCTTACAAAAGATGAGAGAGCAACATACTCACGGTAGCTGAGACCGTATACTCCTATTTATTGAGGACACGTATCCTGAGAACCATAGGTACAACTAAAATTTAAAAGACGGCTCATCTCTCACATGACACATGACCCATAGATGCATGGCACGCACGATCCTTAGGGTGTAGAGGAAGCTTTGTCCAAATGGTTGTTGTTGTCAGATTTTCGGTAGCCTACATACACATAGCATAGCCGTCTCATATTAAAAAAGAAAACTCTCTCAAAGAATATATGAGATTTTTTTAGAGGTTGCAAGAAAATCAAAGTGAACAACATAAAGTCATACAGAAATAGAAGCAAATTGTTTACAATGGCATAATATGGTAAGGACTCCAAATCCAAGAAGGATATGGCCGCTACGGAATCGGAAGACTCATACGCAAGTAACGAAGCCTAAAGTGCGACCACCACTTCTTATAAGCCTATTAAACTAGCACTCGAGGAAGAGCTTAGGCCACATGCCAACATAAACACACACAACCTTTCAGCTCTATGTTGTTTATTTCTTTTGGAAACCTTAGACATGTATTAGCTTAACTTCGTTACACCCTGATCCATAGCTCAAGTGGTGGTACTGAGTGACAGATACCTCATTTCAACACTTGAGGTCTTGGTATCAATCTCTAGTGGGGGTGGCTAACACTGAAGTGTCAACTAAGAGTGGGGTGTACTAACAAGCTAACAAAAATACATACAAAATAAAAATAAAAATAAATTCTTAACTTACTTCCCACCACTTTTATCTAGCCATGTGGCAACAATTCTAGAGCTATTAGTTCTTAACTTAGTTCCGATGTTGTCCGGCATATCTTTGTAATACGTCAATATGTTAATTTAAATATCCATGACCCTGTCGTCAAATCTCCAAATTTCTGAATTCTTACTTGGTACATTTCTAGTCATATCCTGCTAACCTCACGCCACGATCGTCTAGTATTTTTCACTGTCATTTTTTCCAGCACAAACCACCGTAGACAATATATTGTGTTTATTTTTTTCTACTTTTGTCTAGTGTAGTTTCTTGATTCATTGATTAACAAAATTGATTATCCAACCTATAATCAATAAAAGAAAAGTTATTGTCTTCAATGTAAAAGGATCTCATTAAGAAGAACTAACCCTCTTTTCTTAAATCACCACCATATCTCAATCGGTGGTTGAATAGTCAAGCCAATCGTCACATATCTGATTTTAATCCAGCTAATTCAACATCTAGGGTCATAAGCATTTAGTTTGATTTGAATCGAACACAACTTTGGCATGCTTAACACCTAATCCAATTACACTCGTTTAACTGAAATCGGGTTGTTCATTATATGTGTGGCTACGTGTTTGAATTAAACAACAACAATGTGCACCACTATTGTCACGACCCGAATATTAGCTACTGAGTGCACAGCATAGACCTGAGATCTGCGTTGTGACTTGTATACCAAGTTCGCTTACTCTATTCAATACATTTATGCAAAGACTTAATTTTGATCTTTTTAATACAAGATCTACATTACATTCAAACATACTCATAATCATACATACATTCCAGTCAACTATTAATAATTCAGCTAAGGACCCATCCATTTGGGATCTTGCTCAAGATAAATAATAAATAATCAACCCAACAATTATCAAATTCATGTCCAACATATTCCAAATAATTAAATAAAATTTTAAGAAATGAAGCAGTGAAATCAGCAATTAATCCAATGCATCCAACTCCTCAATCAAGTAGGGCCACGCCTCTCGTGGGTCATTCACTGGCTTGATTGTTTTTTTCTATTTTTGTGCTAATGATTCGGCTTCAGTTACATTTATACGGTTTTTCATTAATAGAGGATAATCTGGCCAGGCCTAGTTAGAATTCCTGACATAGTTCTTCGTACCAAAACAAATTTAGAACAACACATAATATTATAGAAATAGACATACATCAAAGTGAATGTAAGAAATGGATGTCATGTAAATGCGTAAATGCATAAATGCATTAAGTGGAAAATCGTCCACTTGTTTTAATTGAAAACTCATCAACACGCATCTACTCCTTGCCGGGCTTCTACCATTTTGATAGACATGAGTAAGGCCCAAATTTACTCATTGAGTAGGCTTCCACTAGTATAATAGGGATCCGGTAACGATTCTACCATATATACCATTCAAGGAGATCCCTCAGGAATTCAAGCATGTACTATGCATATAAGATATGAACGCATAATTATAGCAACACAGTTATAAACCATGGATTGCATATATCACTCTGATTCTTATATTACAATCAATGCAAATTACATGTGATCCGATAACATTGATACAAAAAATCAATTCATGAATTACATCAATACAGCAAATCAAATCATGAGTTCAACTATTGTTAAATCAAATAATTTTAAAGTAAGAGGACACGACAGCAACTTTAGAGTAAACGCATCAAACAATCAAATTACTTTAATCCCAATTGAAGGAAAGCATGTTGGGATCACTCACCTGTATCTGTTGGAGATGATTCCGGAAAATAGTAAGATTGGTTTGAATTAGAGTTCCTTAATAATCATATAAATGAAATCATTGATTGATCCTATTAATTCACATGGTGGGGCCCCACCTTTGATTGATCAAGTTCCCACAGTGGGGTCTATAAGAAGGATTACATGTTGTCCCACCGAATCCTCCAAACCCAACCCTTAAAATAGGGTTCAAAAGCATCATAAGCTGATATGGGACCCACTTGATCACATCAAAGTGGTTGACCACTTTCTAACGACCTATAAATATTAAGGTTCAAAATTGAACCAATCAGTTCAGTGGTCTGTTAATTAGATCGTCAGCATTGTTGATCAAATCGAATCAAATCCATGGTCTGTCGATCGAATCGACTACCTTTCGATTAAATCGATAAAATCAAAATTTTGGGATTTTAGTCTCCGAACAGTTTTCGACCCTTTCAATTGAATCGACCCCAATCGAAAGTCGAATTGACAGAAGTTAGATTCAATTTATTTTTGGAAGATTGCATCAAAAAATTGGCAATCTTTCTATTTAATGATTTAAAGTCCAATTAAGCTTGATGGACATATTCAAACCAATCATCAGTCTTCTCTTGATCAATTAAAAGAGACGAGTAGTAATTAACTCAATCTGAACCATCCTTAGTTTATTTTATTTAAAAAACGAAAAACACTCTCAACTCCAGCCTCTCAACCCCACCAAACGACTCTCTCTCTCTCTCTCTCTCTCTCTCTCTCTCTCTCTCTCTCTCTCTCCAGCAGATCTCATCCATCTCTTCTATCTCCCTCATGTCATCTCTCTACTCGGACCCCTCCATCCTAGCAGCCGTGAAGTTCATGCCCCAAGGAAACATGCGCCATTATCCCTCAATGGTGGAAACCCTAATCAGATTTGATTAATTTCAAAGAACCAGGGGATTCCAATATTAGAGCTTTCTTTCTTTGGAATTTCTTATTCCTAAATTTGAAAAGAGAGAGAGAGAGAGAGAGAGAGAGAGAGAGAGAGAGAGAGAACTGGAATGAGATTCGGAATTAATGGATCTGGTTAGAGTTTAACAATTAGGGATTATTCTTATTCCCTAATCTGACTAGGTTTGCTTAATTCCAACGTATTAGGGATCAACAAATCATAGATCTTAATTTGAAAGTATTAAATATATATATATATATTGGGCACGGACCAATTGGGATTGAATCCCTGGTGCCAGCCATCCATGCTGAAACTTTGTGGATGGGCATGGATGGGTCACCAACCCATGTGAATGGGCCCTGCATCTGGAACTATCCATCTTGGAAGACTTTTTTCCTCAATGGTGGAACATCTGAAACTTTGTGTACAAAAAAGTTCAGAAAATCATGCACAATTGAATGGACTATTGAAATAGAATATCGTGGGCCATTAGATGGATCTTTTGATTATTTGGATGGTGCAATAGCCCCCATTGCTCCATTTTGCAGAATATATTTTATTGTGCGCACATCTTCATGTTTTGAAAAGATTTCTCACTCATTTTAATGATTTGAAATTAGCGTGTTGCATCAAAGATTCGTTACTTCTTATTTGTTGGAAGACATCTCAATGCATTATTTGCAGCATCGTTGTGTAAAACAATGAAAATCTTTCCATCTTTGGAAAGGAACATCAAACACAAGGTGGTGGCTTGGATATTGCTGATGAATCACATCTGTCACGGCATATGTGCAATAGCTGATTTGTGGATGCATATGAGGTTTGCAAAGCTCTACTTGTTCTTGAACTGCCAAGGACAAGGAATTTCTGACTATGGGCGGTTGAATGATTGATTAGAGAAGATCCGAATAAAATGAAATGCATACAGAAAATTGCTTGAAAAGGAAATAAAATGGTCACTCGCTGGCTATTGATGGACGGAGGTGCACAACGTAGGCACGGAGACCAGGTCCATGGTTCAACCAAGCCCATAAAGCAGGCTGATCAAACTGTCAAGCAGGCCATGAATCCAGGCGTCTTGCAACCTCAATCAGGGCGACGGCCTTGATATGCCACATTCCGATAAATTCTAAATATGATACAATCTTAACATGACATTTGCACCTTTGATATGCCACATTCTAAGATTTTAATCATCTTAACCCTGGTTGAGATAGAAAACGAAATGTTTAATGCCCCAACCAAATATCTAAATCTTGCAAGTTCCATGAACATCAATGCCATCTTACAAGCTCAATAAGCAGAAGCCCATAAAAATTAAATAAAAAACTGAGTACTCATTTTGGTGTGAATGTAAAGGATAGGATGCACATCGTCTCATCCACAGTTTGTGTACGGCATTTAGAGGATATACTAGATGGCCCCATCCACAAAGCAGCAGTAAACTAATTATTGTTGGCCTTTTTTAGCTGAAGTTGGATGACGATGCTCGAGCTAAATGGTTCTACACTAGCATCATCAAAAACCATGATTGCAAGTATCATTTCCATATGTAACCGAGATTGAAAGAGGGAGTCCAAACATGAAACAAAAGAAATTTCACATCCCCATCCATCTGGATTGAAATAAGTGAGAGCCTATTGTTGAAATGAGAAGAAATATAAACAAAAATCAAGCTATATATCTCTACTCTCCCCCACAACCACTAAAAAATAAAAAACGTTAAGGAATATTGAATTTGGAAAAGCAAAAAAATAAAATGACATCTATAAACAATCTGCAAGCTCCCTTTATTTTCAATTCCTCCTTTTCTGCACATCAGAGATGAATAAACACACCCTCTTCGCCATCTCTTTCCTGCGCATCATAGAGCCGAGTACACACATTAAACTACTTTTTGGAGCCTGAGGTAGAGAAGCGAAAAGAATGCATATAACCGAAAATCGCCAATATTTGATAAGAATGTACAACTCATCAAATCATGCCCACAGTTTTCAATACCATAACCAAACTACACATCTAGGAGTGAATGGGCGTACATCAAATGTGCAGGCCCTACCATCAAATCTCACTGGATTGTATGGCTTTTAGAAAGTAGAAATTGTTTAGAAACCGAAAATTATTGATCCAGTACCATTGGAATAGCTCCAGTACTTTTAGAGCACTCACCTCAGCAATTTACAGCTTCACATGCGAAGCAATCTCCAATCTGCCACATTCATTGCCAAGCAGATAAGATGCTGAAATGCATTTCATATTCCAAACTGAAATTTCCATTTGAAATGCTGAAATAATATCATAACTCCATATCGAAATCCCATTTTGAAATGCTGAAATGCATTCCATATTCCCACTCATCATATTTAGGGCAGTTATTTGATATTCAGATTGTGTACAACTCTTGAAACATAGGTACTCAGAAATTGTACGCCTTTAAACTGTTAACTCAAACTGAATCAATTAAATTGTGAAATGGTCACTAAGCTACATTTTAAAAATCAGAATGGTTGAACAAATATAACCTCTGATCCATGAAATTATATAAATGAATTGTACATGACATTTAAACTTGTAATATACTTTGTGGATAGTTTCTTTTGGATTTTTTTTTTTATTTTTATTTTTATTTTTTTGAAAGATATAATGTGACGGATTTTATTTTTTTTTCCTTAAAAAGTAATAATGCGAAGGTTTTCCAATCAAAAGGAAATGCAAAACTATTCCTTTTATCAACAAATCTCAACAGATCTCAGGTACTTTATTTTTAAAAAGAAAAATGTAACCCCTTCTATGGAAAATCAAGAAAAAACAGATGATTGCACAGAAAACAACCAATATAAAGATCAACCCATCGCAAAACTTCCCTCCTATCAAGAATTCAATTAAAAAATCCCCACTTCAATTCAATCAAATCTTCAAAGAAAACAGGGAATTCTGCATGAAAAAACATATTTAAAAAGAACCTTTTTCTATGGAAAATCAAATAAAACAAACCCAAATCAAAATCTGCGCCATCTAAGAAAAGCCCAATTCTCTAATGGCACAGGAATTATTTTTTTAAAGATATAATATGACGATTTTTTTGTCAATTTCATGATATCTCTCAAAATCTGATTGTTTATGAATTGTTTTTTTTTTTTTCACATTACAGAAATCAGAATATAAAAGCTCTCAAGATCTGATTGTTTATGAATTGGGTTTTTTTTTTTTCACGTTACAGAAATCAGAACATGAAAACTTTCAAAATCTGATTGTTTATGAAATGGTTTTTTTTTTTTCACATTACATAAATCAGAATATGAAAACTCTCAAAATCTGCTTGTTTATGAATTGGGTTTTTTTCGCATTACAGAAATCAGAATATAAAAACTCTGACTAGATTTGGCAGGAGGGAGGGAGGAAGGGAGGGTGTGGCACGAGTAGAGAGCTATCACAGATTATCTAGTGCGCAGCGTGGCGCAAGTAGAGAGAGAAAAAATACATGCAGATTAATTAAAATTGCAAATACTTAGGTGACAAACGAGTATGCATCTGGAATCCTGTCTTTATGAACAAGAATATCTAAGTGCACCATTCCATCCATCATGCTAAAATAATAATAATAATTGATAACCTGTTTCCACTTTCGCCTATTTCTTTGGTAATTTTCAGAGCATTTCCTCTCTCAGATGGGAGAATAGTAGAAAGAAAAAGGACACCCCTAGCAAAGTCTGAGAATTAAGGCAAGCAACACTAAAATAAATGATATAGAGATTACACACATCATTCATCATCTGATTCAACGACAGAGAATACCACCTCATAAGAAGTCTCTTTCAAAGACCTTCGCTTCTCCCGAGTAAGTTTACAATATCGTACAGCACTGATTAGTTTGCTTGGCTTGCTTGTAAAACATCTGTTCAAGAAGACATCCATCTATCAGCATGCAACCTTTTAGGGGCCGTTTGGCCAGTCGGATTGGAAGGGATTGGAAGTTAAATCCCGGGATTAGCCCGGCGTGCCAAACAGAGTCGGTGATCTGATCTCAATCCCATGGGTCTTAAGATAATCCACTGACAACACCATCATTACTTTTAAATCCCCATCCAATCCACTTTAATCCATTCAAATTTGCCTGAGACTTGTTTGGTTCGAGGGATTGGAAGGGATGGGAAGGTTTAATCCCGGGATTGGCCGGGCGTGCCAAACAGACTGGATACAGCAATCCAGGGATATAGCAATCCCATAGATCTCAAGACAATCCACTGACAACACCATCATTACCTAGAAATCCATGCCATCCACCCTAATACCATTCAATCCCTTTCAATCCACCTGGCCAAACGGGCCCTTAGGCTTGACTTTAAGAATCGAACCATGTGTACATATATCCATCCATACATATGGAGACCTAAGCATGTGTGCATCAAAGCATCTGATGGGTAAAATGCATGTACATGATGTTACATGCATGTACATGAATGTGCATGATGTTGTACATTGCATTGATACATGTATGAAAGTTTATGTACATGCATTCTCTGGAGTGGTGCATGATTGCCACATATCAATGAAACATACGGGGACATTTTCTAAGAAAGCCAGTTACTGAGACTGATCATACTATAAATCGCAGTGTGGAGCACATACAAGGCAACATGGGCAGATGGTGAGTTTTTGTTTTTATTGGTGTGCATGATAAAGAAAGGAAAAGGAACAAATTACAGGAATGGGGCAAATGCTCACTAGGAACCCCAAAAGGAACAGTTGGCAAAAAAATGAAAATCATAAGGACAGTCTTATAACCCATCATCTTCTGTTTTGAATGAGAAGTCCTAAACGCACATAGGTTAGCCAGACATTCACTTCTACATTAGCCTCTCTGGGAACATGCAAGAAAATCACCAAAAAGATTACCAAAATAACATCCATCGAAGTTTACCTTGAAACTACCCGAGGATGGAGCTTTCCATCCAGCGACAACCTTCCGATTATCAAACAAGAGAAGCCCCTAAATCTTGTATCTGCCTTTGCCCACACCATTGGAGTCTAAAAATCTTTTTCACCATCACATGCACCGAGAAGGCCTTTTCCATTGAAAATCCTATGGTTCCTTTCAAGCCAAATTGACCGCAATCATGCACTAAAATGCACCATAATAAACACAGAATAGAACCCCAAGCTGCAGATGACCAACCTTCGATCAGCCCTATGACAAATATGAGGAAAAACCCACACCATGCCAAATTTGTTGATCACTGATATGATGGGGACATCACATCACATACACCCTTACGTACGTATCAGAGGAGGCAGCAAGCCGTACTGATTTCCCTATGGCTAGGCGAGTACCCATGATCGTGTTGAAGACCGCATGTGCATGTGCGAGCATCTGGAAGACCCCACACTGGGAAGATGCACATGGGTTGTTTTATAGAGTGATCCAAACCATTGGATCGGAGGGACGCGACGATTGGGCCATTAGATCGCATGGATTACATGATTGGGCCATTGAGCGTTGATCTTCTACATCAGTTTTAGACTTTATCATCTTTTAGGATTTAGTTTTTTATTATTTTATATTTTGACACATTATGGGTGTTTTGGTTGATTTTATTTACACTAGGGTTATTTTCGTTAAGATTCACAAGACAAGGGGATTATTGTAATTTTTGAAACGTCTTGGATCTATAAAAAAAAGGAGCGTGTGAACTCTCTCCTATTGCATTTTGTGATGATAATAATAATACTAATAATAATAATAATCAAAGATAGAGAGAAAAGCTCTTACTTTCTTCCTCCATCTTCATGCGATTTGATAATACTTCCATGCGATTTGGAAGGAAGATTGATGTGAGGCTAATCTTCATCAACAGAGGTACGAGGTCTCCATCTATCCTCACACCATCTTCTCTCTTCTCATCCATCAAGGTACTTTCTTCGAATTCTTCAATTCTCCCATCTCAAGCCTTCATCCTTTCATCAATTCATCTTTCCTTTACATATCCTTCCAAAACCCTAACCCTAAACCTAAAATCACTAATTTTCCTACTTTCTCAAATTACTCAAACCCTAATTTTTACGATAGGAAGTATTAGGTTTTCTACTTTGAAATAAACTATACCCTATGCTAATTGGATGTCCCTACATCCATTAGATCCTACTTTCGTTTTATTTAATGATCTTGTGTGATGATGTTGGTAACCTAGGCAAGGATCATGCATCATGTTCTTTTGGTTTTTATGGGATTTGTGATGATTATGGCAATGCTTGTGTTTTTTTGTTAATTATCTTAATTCTGCTATTTGATCTCACATGTTAATTGGCTCATGCATCGGTCCTACATGCCTATATGTCCCTAGCAAACTGGTAAGGGATCAGAAGGTGATTTGGCAATTTTTCATTAGCATCTCACATGGAACACCAATTTGGTGTCATGACTCCTCTGCCATTGAGATGATCAACTGTTAAGATTTTTTCAAGGCAACTGTACACACAAAAGCCCTTAGCTTCAGTGGGACCACAACTGACCAGATTTTCAGAAAAGACTCAGACCTGCTTGGATCACCTTCAGGCAGCAACCAAGAAAGGGAACTGAACATGAATCTCCCATTGGCCTCCAGATCCAAATTGGCCTATCTGAACCAGCAGTTGCACAAGACTGGAGATCTCTTCATCACCTAAATTTCGCCAGGAGGAGGTGCTCCACAATAACTTGCCACCCAGACGCTGGAAGAACTGATCTACCAGAGCCCCTTTGTTGACATATAACAAATAGAGAGAGCCTCAAAGCTCTCACACAACAGCACATCCAAGCACCAGGAGTCTTCCTGAAACGCAATCTGGCCCCATTGCCAACTCTAAATCTGAAATGATTATAGAATAGAATGAATAAGCCCACAAATAGCTATCCAAATAGCAGAGCCAAGCCTGTGAGACAGACAGTGGATGCCCCAGCCATTATCTGCAATACCATACTTCACAACTAAAACTCTACTCAGCAATGACGAGTCTCCATTTTCCATTTTCCTCTACCACTCTCCCAAGTCCCAATAAAGCTAAATTAGTCGTCCTTACATATCTGAGGCCCAAACCACCATGCCTAATTGGTTTGCAAACATCTTCTCACACCATCAAATGATATTTATGCACATCTTTGTCGTCATTACACAAGAATCATTTTTCCCAATCCTAATTTTGGCAGCAACCTTTACCAGGCATCTCAAAACTGACAGCAGATGGTGAGTGTTGCAAAAATGAGGTTGTTAAGATGGATGTGAGGACATACTAGGAAGGATAGAATCAAGAATAGGGACATCATACTAACCCAAGAATAGTCACAATAACAGAGAAAATCATGTAAAGAAAATTGAGGATGCTTCAGCCATATGCTAGGAAAGTCACAGATGGCTGCAATAAGGCAAGGAATTCTGATCAGGGTTTAAGGGCCTAAACAGTAATGAAGGGAACACCTAAATGGACATGACTAGAAAGGGAAGAAGAGATATGGAGGCTTGTCAACTTTCCAAAGATGGAACCATTGGTAGGAATAAATGGCGAAACAAGTTCATAAAGCTGACCGCAAATGGTTGGACAAGGCTATAATGTGTGTGCATCAATGTCTGTTAAAATTTATCGCATATCTCCACTCAATTTTCTTTAATAACAACCATCAAATTGTGGATAGAATCCTGATTGCAACGGATGTATTCACTCAAGGAATCCATGGAAAACCCCGGTGTGGTTTGCAAAGTAGATATGGAGAAGGCATATGATCATGTTGATTGGGATTTTATGCTTTAAATGGAATGGAAAGGGTTCCAAGAGAGATGGCGAAGTTGGATGGTGGCATGTCATCAGAAACATTCTCAATTCTTTGCAGCTCAAGGACCTAAGGCAACGCGGTCTGCCATCCCCTTCCTTTTTCCAAACAGCGGCAGAAGGTCTAAGTCAATTATTCCTGAAGACTACGGTATGTGGGCTCCTTAAAGGCTTCCAGGCAAGTTCTTCAAGCATATCGATTCATGACACTTTAGTTCTATACAAGACCTCCCAGCATTTATTTGGGCCTTCCATTGTGTGCCAATTCATTAAATGCATCAATGTGACACCCATTGGTTGAGCAGATCGGAGGAAGGCTTTCGTCATGGATGTGACATAACTTTCCTTGGAGGGTAAGATCATCATCATTAAATCATCTCTAGAGAACATCCCAATCTATTATTCATCTCTATGCAACATTCCACTTCTATGGCAATGAAAATTTCCAGCAAGATTTCCTATTTGGAGATTAGAACGACAAAAGGATATTTCATCTGGCCAAATGGAGTGATGTTCAAAAGGTCTGAGTATTGGCAGGATAAGGGGCAAACCAGAATCTCTTATGGAAATGGTGGTGGAGATTCAGGACACAAAAGGCATTCGTTATGGAGGAGAGTGATTTCCAAGAAATATGGGGTGGCAAGTAGTTGAATCTGTAAAAACATTAGGGTATATTGTTTTTATTTGTAGTGGGTCCGTTGGTTGGGTTTTAGTAGAGTTTGGGCCCATGAGCTACTCATTTAAGTCATTGCTTAAGTAAGAGAGGTATTCATGTAATTTTCAGTATATTGCTGGAAGCCCTAATAAAATAAGAGGCCAGAACATGTGGGAGCGGAAGAAAGTCCAGCAGTTCTCTTTTCTTCTTCCTTCTCTTTCTCTCTTATTTCTTCTTCTTTTCTCTATTTTCTCTTCTATATATCTGTTCAATACCAGCTTACGTGGTATCAGAGCATACCTGGGAGTGATTCGGGCCCCACAACCTTCTTCTTTTCAACCCTAGTTGCTGGATAAAGTACTGGGAGCCTCCTAAAACTGTAGAGGACTGATCGGACCTTAAGGAAATCTGTTTCATCGTTTCTTTGTGCAGAAAGCAATATGTTTTCTACATTATTTGCATAGAATATCTGTATCGTATCGGCCAATACGGCTGGATATGATACACGATATGGGTCCGTATCAGCCTATTATGAAAAAACAGTGCATATTGGACTGTATCGACACTGATATTTGAGAGTCGTATCAATACAGCTAAAAAATCTTTTTTTTTTCTTTTTTTTAGTTTTCTTTGTTTTTTCGTTTATGTCCTCCTTTCAATTTCTTTATAAAGAGGGATTGTTTTAAAGGCAATTTCGACCAAATCTAGATCAATTTCAAAGATCGAAACTAATTTTTTTGCATCAAATCGAAGAATTGAAGCTCTCAGGTCCGATTGAAAAAAAAAAATTTAATTCTGTTTCGATCTGGAATGCCATTGAAACGACAATATAAATTATTTCGATTAGATCTTGGTGGATTTGATATGAATTTAGGGTGTTTTCCTTTTTAATTTTTTATTTACACAGTTATTTTTTGAAAATTTTAGAAAGAAGTTTTAAATTAATTTTTTTCTTTAATGATTTTTGTTATGATACTTGAGGAGTATTACAAGACTATGGATCTACTAATTTGTTGAAGATTTGGGGGTTTTCTTCTTCTTCTTTCTTTTTACGTAGGTATTTTCTAAAAATTTTAATTAGTTTTTTTTTTTTCTGATTCTTGTTATGACGCTTGAGGAGTATTAGACTGTGGATCTACTGATTTATTGAAGATTTTGGGCTTTAAAATTAAAAAATAAAAATAAAAATAAAAAAAATCCACAAGGTAATTTTTGGAAATTTTGAAAAAAAAAAAAAATTAGTTTTTTTCTTATTCTTGTTATGATTCTTGAAGAGTATTAGAATATGGCTATTGATTTGTTGAAGATTTGGGTGTTGTATTTCTTTTTTTATTTACGCATGTTTTTTCTAAATATTTCATAAAAAAAGTTTTAAAATCATTTTTTTAATTATTGTTATGATGCTTGAGGAGTATTAGAAGACTATGCATCTAATGATTTCACACATGCTTTGATTAAAAAAATATTTTCTACATTTTTTATATTTTCATGTTAATTTTTTGACAGTTTCCGTTTTTTTTAAATAATTTTAGAAAAATTATATTAGTTGATAGATAATCAATAATCATATTAACAACATATGATATCAATTTCTGACATATATTAACAATTCATACCAAAAAAAAAAAAATCAACACCACACATTATAGTAGGTCAACCTTTCCAAGACAACATTCTTACGAAAGAATGGTCCAAATGCACCATTGAATACATTGTCAAAACACCACAAAAAAAAAGAAAAAAAAAACGAAGAAAGGAGAGAGAGAGAGAGAGAGCGAGAGAGAGAGAGATAGAGAGAGAGATAGAGAGAGAGATTCTTGAATATCTCATTTTTCTAATATATTTCCACATTTTTTTGCTTTAAAATATTTATAAAAATAAAAAAATAAAAATAAAAAAATCTGACTGATACAGACCAATATTGCCTGATACAGCCCCAATACCGATATGTGATGCCGTATTGTATCATTTCTCCATCAGACCAATACGGCAACCAATACCATCATTCAAAACCATGGACTTATTTGTTGAGTAAAAGGAATCGCTCACAAAAGGGAGCATAGAAGCCTTGCCAGAAAAATGGAGGCTTGCTGATTACTCTCATAAGGTGATGTTTAAATTTGATTTTGTGTTTGTTACGCCATGTGAAAGCAATTTTTGGAAGACTATTTCCATCCGTAAGGTTATGTGTGATGTGTGAATGATATCAATGTGGATTCTAATGATGATGGGCCAATTTTTCTTAGTGTTATTTTGGATGCGCAGTTAATTGTGATTCTCATTTTTAAGTTAACGTTTTTTATATAAATTGAAGTAAGTTGATAGTGGGGTAACTATGGACCACAAGGTGTAGTTGTTGGACCCACGTCACTTGGAGAATTGTCTGGATCTTCATTTAATGCATCAACAACGTTTGTGAAGTTGAATGGAAAAAATTATCTTATGTGGGCTAAATCAGTTGAAGTGTTTCTCTTAGCCCATGAAAAGGATCAATTTCTCATGGAACCTAGGCCTTGAGGAATCTAATTCTAAATATAGACAATGGATGTGCGACAATGCTCAGATTCAATCATGGTTGTGGAATAGCATGGAGCCTGAGGTGAGTTCCAATTTGGTGTTCTTAAATACAGTAAAAGAAGTTTGGGATACCGTGAGGAAGATGTACTCTTCGGAACAAAATATTTCTCAAGTATACCAGTTACGATGAGATCTTTTCATTACAAGAGGGAGATAAGTCCCTTGATGAATATTTTTGTAAAATTGACTGAAATGTGGGAAGAGCTTTCCATATATCATCCCATTACTTCTAAAATCTATGAAAAAACAATGGGAAGATATGAAAGTCGTGAAACTCCTATCGGAATTACCAAAAGAATACCAATCGACAAAAGATCAGATTTTGGGAGTTGTATCCATTCCTACAGTGATCGAAGTTTATGAGAGGCTACAAAGAATCTCTCTTACAAATAAACCTGACAATACTCTTGTTAATGCCTTTGATAAAACTACATTGGCCACTACTTCTACCTATTATGGTTTACGCGGAGGCCGTGGTAGTCATATCGGGCATGGTGGCAGTGGTGGTAGATTTCTAGGGGAGGTAGAAGTGGTCGTGGCGGTAGATTTCTAGGGGAGGTAGAAGTGGTCGCGGTGGTAGATTTCTAGGGGAGGTAGAAGTGGTCGTGGTGGTAGATTTCTAGGGGAGGTAGAAGTGGACATGGTGGTCGAAGAAACCATGTGTACTCATTGTGACCTAACAAATCATACTGTGAAGTTTTGTTGGAATCTTCATGAAAAACTTCTAAGGACTAATCAAGCACTTATGTTTGAGGATGCTTCTACAAATGATAGACCCACTACTTTACTTCATCTAATACCGATGGTGATCAAATTAGTTTTACACTATCACGGGAGGAATATGTGCGGTTTCTCTCATCTAGTAGCTCTACATTCTCTTTCTTGGATTATCAACTCTGGAGCATCAGATCTTATTTTTGGTTGTTGCAATTCTTTTTCTTCCTTCAATTGTATCTCATCAAATATGTCGGTTACATTAGTTGATGGTACGTCATCCACTATTGTTGGACTTGGTATTGCTCAGCCTAATTGGTCAATGTCCTTGTCTTCGGTTCTATATGCAACCAAATTTCCTTTTAGCCTTTTATCTGTAAGTAAATTAACAAAGTCTTTGAACTCCTCTATCTCCTTCTTTGATTCTTATTGCGTCTTTTAGGACCTCGAGGCGGGCAGGATGATTGGTGGAGGTCATGAGAGGAATGGTTTGTACTACTTGAAGAGAGAATCAGTAGGTGAGGCAATACTTCCAAAAGGCAATTCAGTAGCATCATCGTTTGGGTCATCCATCTCCCCAGAAACTACAATCTCCAGTGTTCTGTCTTTTCTAAAGGTTTCAAATTTAGAGTGTGAAGCATGCTAGCTATGTAAACATCATACAGTTCATTTTTCAACTAGAAATTATTCATGAGATGTTCAGTTTAAATTAGTCCATCGTGATGTGCAAGGACCGACTCGATTCCCTAGTTCGTTAGGTTTCAAGTACTTTGTTCTTTTTATTTATAATTATTCTAGGATGACGTGGTTATATCGAATAAAGCATGGGTCAGAAGTCTTTCATGTATTTCAGAATTTTCATACTGAAATAAAAACTCAGTTTAGGGCTAAGTCATGAATGCTCGGTGATGCACGACAATTAACCACTTACTCTAAAAGCTCAAACTATTAGAGTATAACGAATTAATCCATTTATCTCATAGCTCAGGCCCAACATCTCACGGGTTTAAGACCTCGGCCAAACTCCCTTCATGGGCCCCAAATCACATGGGCCTCCCACCACGAGTGTGTCCCCACATCCCACAGGCTACCCCACTCGAGCTCGGTGTGAAATGCGCATTAATCACCCCTGGTGAGGAGTCTCGAACACGAGACCTCCCCCGTAGGCCCCAAATCACATAGTTCACCTACCCCGAGTGTGCCCCTACATCCCACAAGCGACCCCACTCGAGCCCAGTGTGAAAATGCCCCTGCATTAATCACCCCCGGTGAGACCTCCCGCTCTGATACCAATTTGATGCAGGACAATTAACCACTTGCTCTAAAAGCTCGAACTATTAGAGTATAGCGAATTAATCCCTTTATCTCATAGCCCAAGCCCCACATCTCATGGGTTTAGGACCTCGGCCGAACCCCCTTCGTGGGCCCCATATCACATGGGCCGCCCACCTCGAGTGTGTCCCCGCATCTCACGGGCTACCCCACTCGAGCCCGATGTGAAATGCGCATTAATCACCCCTGGTGAGGAGTCTCGAACACGAGACCTCCCCCGTGGGCCCCAAATCACATGGGTCACCCACCCCGAGTGTGCCCCTGCATCCCACAGGCGACCCCACTCGAGCCCAGTGTGAAAATACCCATGCATTACTCAGATCAGATAATGCTTTGGAATTTGTTTCTCGGGATTTTCAAACATACTTATAAAGTCAAGGTATTATCCATCAAACTTCTTATGCTTATACACCTCAACAAAATGGGGTGGCCTTGCAAAAGAATAGACATTTAGTTAAAGTTACTCGTGCTTTATTGTTAGAAATGAATATCCCACTAGTTTTTGTTTTTTTTTTTAACGGATGCGGTCCTTATTGTGTGTCATTTAATCAACAAGATACCTTCATCGGTTTTAGATGGTAAGATGTCATTCTGATTTTTATTTCCTAACCGATCAACATTTTCTGCTCCTCCTAAAGTGTTTGGTTGCACTTGCTTTGTTCATGTATTCAGGTCATGTCAAGATAAACTTACTCCTCGTTCAACTAAATCTGTTTTTTTGGGTTATTGATGCTATTGATGTTACCTTTTTTGAAAATGTCCCATTCTATGGTAAAATGAGCATATTGTCGAAGCTACGTCTATGGAAGTTTCATTGCCTAATGTGTTTCCTTCAAATTTTGATGTTGGAGTGCTGCCACCACAAAAAAGATTTCACGCAAACATATTACAGAAAAAGAAAAAAAGACCAAGCATTACGAACTATTCCTCCTCAATCTACACAATCGGCTACTGCACCCATTGAGGTTCTTAGTTCCTCTTAAGTCTTCTGATGTTGCCAATGATCTACCTATTGCGTTCCAGCATGGAGAGTTGCTTGGAGAAGTATGCATGAAGCAACCTCTTGGGTATGTTGCTCAAGGGGAGTCATCTAAAGTGTGCAAGTTAAATAAGTCGATATATAGATTGAAGCAATCATCATGAGCTTGGTTTGAGAAGTTCAGTAGTGTGTTGATGCTGTTTGATTTGAAAATGAGTAAAGTGGACCACTCGGTTTACTCCAAGCACTCTTCTTTTGGCTACATAACACTTGTTGCGTATGTGGATAATATTATAATGACAAGTGATGATTTGGAAGGTATCGAGAAGTTGAAATCATATCTTCAAACTCAGTTTCAAGTCTTCTTTGATTTTTTTAGACATAGTAGGGGCAAGATCTAGAGCTGAAATAAATCTATGTCAGAGAAAATATGTTTGTGACTTGTTAGATAAGACATGTATGTTGGATGTCAAACTGGTAGATAGGTAGATTCTCAACTCAAACTTGAACCTGAAGAAGGAGAATTGTTAGAAGATCCTGGTATGTACAAAAGGCTCGCTGGGAAGCTCATCCATTTAACTATCACCCGACCTAATATTGCTTTTTCAGCCAATGCGGTTAGCTAGCTTATGCAAAGTCCTAGAGCACTACATTTAATAGCAGTGATGAGGATCTTTAGGTATTTAAGGGGGTCACCTGGGAAGGGATCTATACAAGTCTCATGGTCATCTCCGGGTAGTTGGTTATTCAGATGTAGAATATGCTAGGTCAAGATATGATATGCGGGTCCACTAATGGTTATTGCACCTTCCTAGGTGGTAATGTAGTTACTTGGAAAAGTAAGAAGCAAAACATAGTTGCCAGGTCAAGTGTTGAAGTTGAATATAAGTTGATGGCTCACACAACTTGTGAACATATCTGGCCAAAGTCTCTTCTTGAAGAGTTGGGGTTCGTCGTTCAAGTTCCAATGCCTTTAGATTGCAACAATCAAGCTATGATACATATTGACAATAATCTAGTGTTCCATGAGAGAACAAAGAATATAAAGATTGATTGTCATTTCAGCCGATGTTTCATGGTATTAAAAATATCATGTGATATCAGCTGGACTCCTTTATTATATATAGTCTATCGTCGATAAATGCAACACTATCGCATGCATCAACAATGTCAAAGTACATCTAATGAAATTGCATGCATTGACGATACCAATGTACATCTTATGAAAATAAAAAAGATTGGTCCGGGGGAGGGGGTGGTCTCTACAAGTGTGTTAACAGCTCCACATGAGATATTCTCAAAAAAGAAAAAAGAAACTCCACTTGATTTTCTTGACATCAATACGTGAATTTGAGGAACTCATGACTTGAGAGCTGAAATTGGACCGGAACTCAAGGGTGAGAAAAGTTTGTTAAATTTTGTTTTCTTCTACATACTAATGTGGATTATAGTAGAAATCTATGCATGAATTTCATGCATCCAAGAGAAAAAATCAGATTTTGAATGTGAAAGATGGAGGAAATTAGGAAATTCTTAATTTTCTCCTCTCTTTTTTTCTTTTTTGATAGATGAAATATATTATTCAACACCAAAATCAAGAAGAATAAGGCTACAAATTGGGGGCAGCCTGGTTTTCCATTTAGAAGAAACCATAAATGGAAGAAATCAATGATTTTCAGCAGCAGTTGGCCTTCCTTCAAGTGATTGTGGTGGATCCTAACATGGAGGATCATGGAAGATGGAAATGGAATGCTTTGGGAAATTTCTCAGCTAACTCATTCTTCTGTTAGTCAAGAGAAAACCAACTCATTGTTCCCTTCTATATTTTGGCTCAGGAGAATATCCATTGCTTGCTCAAAAAATGTACATGCATAAAAAGTACATCAAGGCGTACTAATAGTATCCACGCAAGGCTTGTCAATATGCATCTATCAGGGCTGCAAGGTTCGACCCGAACCCCGTTGACTCAACGTGAGTTTGGGTCGGGTTTGATCTAGCTGTCAAAGTACTCAGTTGGGTTCAAGTTGGAAAACACCAGCCTAATTTGAATTTGGGTTGGGTTCAAGTAGAACAAATTCGAGTCGGGTTAGGTCAGGCTGGTAATGATAGTGTTTCAAATAGTGCTCATAGCGTAGCCATATTGCTATGTAGCATAGCAAAATAGCATAAATCCCCTGTAGCGTACACTACATCTACATAGCGTGTAGCATCCGTAGCATACGCTACAATGTATTTATTTATTTATTTATTTTGTTTTCTTTGTACCTAATGTGGGGTCCTTACTCATGGCTTAGTGTTAGACTCACAAGAGTTTCAATACTAAGGTCATGGGTTTGAGTACCCATTGTGGTGTGTGTGTGTGTGTGCGCGTTAAAGAAAAAATGTTGAGAAATGTGACAGTCGTATTGTATTTAATACTTTTAACCTTTGGGATTTTTATTTCTTTTCATACTTGTGGTTTCAATTAGACAATATTAATTAAAGTAGTTTGCTTAGAAAGTTGTTGATGTGATAATTATTTTATTTGATTTATATATGTGGATTGGCTTTTGATAAATGATAATTAATAACTTGCTTAAACATGCTTATATTTGAAAAAAAGAAACATCTTTTAGGCATTTTTGTATTTTTTCTTTACTATTTATCACATATTCTATTTTTAAATTAAAAAATAGAAGTATCATGTAGCTTACGCTATTTACGCTACTCCCTATAGAGGGTTGAGCGCTATGCAACATGCTACCGCTATTTAAAACACTGAGGAATAATCACATGTATTTGGGTCAGTTCAGAATGGATAAGAGTATAGAGGACTTCAGGCTGGATTAGGGTCAGTCACCTTGTTGGAATTCAAGCCAGATCGGGTTGTGGCTTGGGTCCCTCTTGAGGTTGGATTGGGCTTGGGTTGACACTCAACCCGACCCAACACGCCCAAGTTGCATCCAAAGCATCTATGCAATGCGCACTCCTTACATCACATCATGGGTATTTGAGGACAGGAAACACCAACCAGAAAAAACCGATACATCAATGTACCCAACAGCTATGCTATAATAATACAATCCAATAACGTACTAAGATCTTTGTGTAATGTAAAATTGTATAAAGATTCATAGAGATGCATTTGAATATATTGCTAGAACATAAAGAATACCAGGTAACAATGAAAAGGTAAAAACTTCCTTCTTTCTCTCATTCCAGAGGTGAATGCATCTGCGCCTACTTGGTATACTTCTTTACATATACGTGCATCATAGGATCAATCTGTAGATGTAGTGCATAAATACCTGGGAGGCTGCACTCAGATCAGAGCTCTTGTCGACTAAGCTATCCAGCCTCTCGCCTCGTGCAAGCACACTATCAATAGTCTTATGCTGGACCATTTTCAGAAGACAAGAAATCAGAAAACAACATACTATCATGGTCTCCTGCTGCATCAGTTCCAAAAAAGAAACAAGAAATGTGGGGTGGGGAATCGGCTGTGTGATCAGTTACCCTCCAAAATCAGCAAAGTAACGAAAATAAATAAACCTCCAATGTGAGAATTCAGATTAAACCCCCATCATTTTCTTGTTCTTCCTCTTTTAAGTTCATGAGTTCATCTGATGCATGCTCTAAGATGTATACGGTCAGTTCTATAACAAACAAATGGCAAGCGACAATGCAGTCCACTCTTTTCATATACATATACATATATATTGAAAGATGAAGCAATTAATTAGGCAAAGCCAAAAGAATCTCATATATAATTTGATATATAAATGATCTGAATTCATCAGAGATTTAATGACAAACTTGTCAAAAACTCTCATGTTTAGCATGTTCCAACAGCTTCAGAAATTCACAATTCCTACACAATTCAGGACCCCACAAGCCAATCATGAGGCTCTGCCATGTCTATAAAGTTAAAACTATAAAACTAGGTAAGAGTTTACAATTCAAGGAAGATCGATAAGATTTCATCATGTCTGCATGGATCCAACTCATGCTCAACACAAAATTGTTAAAATGGAGAGTCCGTAATACATAGGAGTGGAATAACAAGAATCAGTATGGTGAGTTGGGGATCATAAAACCTGATTCCGGCATGTATAGTGAAATAGTTTGGCACAAGCAATACAACTAAGACAAGTAATGTTCACATGAGATCCAATTGAGTTATTTAATGCAATGGATATCAAAGTTAGACAGACACCATGCATGACTTCTCCCACTTAGCTCAGAAACAGTGCAGAATGTTCCCATTATTTGGCTTGCTTATGACCTAACAAAACTCATAAGAAGTTAACCTAGCTCAACAATTATGGTACTATCATGTATACAACATGTCAAGCGCATCTCTCTACCAGCCAGCCTAGTTATTGGTTTCACCACCACCATCATCATCAAAGCTTTGTCTCAAGCTCTCAGCTAGTCACAACATCATACTGACTAATATTTCATGTAGTACATCAGAAGGCACTGAATAATACTTCAAATATAGTACAATGAAAGGCACTCTTATGAACAAGTCTTGAGATTTCATGTTTGAAACCAGCTTACCTATGGCATAGAAATGTTGCAGTGTAGCTACAAGTATGCATTAATTGAAGACATGGGAAAGGGTTTAAAGTTAAACTAAAGGATATATAGGTAATGTGGTGGTGAATCTGCATCCTCTCTGTTAAACACAGCTATTTTTTGATACGGAGGAGAACTTCGGTAGCATAATGATGCAAGACAATTAACCACTTGCTCTAAGCTCGAACTGTTAGAGCATGGCGAATTAATCCCTTTATCTCATAGCCCAGGCCCCACATCTCATGGGTTAAAACCTCGGCCGAACCCCCTTCGTGGGCCCCAAATCACATGGGCAACCCACCCCAAGTGTATCCCCACATCCCACGGGCTACCCCACTCAAGCCTGGTGTGAAATGCGCATTACTCACCCCTGGTAAGGAGTCTCGAACACGAGACCTCCCCCGTGGGCCCCAAATCGCATGGGTCACCCACCGCGAGTGTGCCCCTGCATCCCACAGGCGACCCCACTCGAGCCCAGTGTGAAAATGCCCCTGCATTACATAATAGTTAATACACAACCAATATAACATTGCACATGTACCAATGTACCATAGAAGTAACTAAAACTAAACCATTCAAATTTTTAGCCATAATTTAGGTGAAGCATATCCTAAAAATTATACTGATTTGATTATATAAATAGCTGATTGGTGCATTTAACCCACACTTAAATGAAAACATCTGATGGCCTGCATTTACCAAAAATCTGTCCACTAATCAGAGGTTGGGAATGCTTACACAACATTATTTTTGAACAACGACCCATTAGCAATGATTTTTTTTCCTTTTTTTTCCAATTTGGATGGTTAAAATTGAATAGCATGCACCACATCATATTTTGCCAAAGTATCAAATAACTCCCCTTCTGCAAACGCTTTTCCACCCCTCCCAAGTCTTGCAAACTGCCTCCCCTCTCAACATGCATTGACATGCCACTTTTCTAGTTCTTATACAAGTATAGCTTCAAACTTGTACACAAAAATTTAACATTCTCTACAATCCTAAACTACCACAAATGTGCATCAAAGAGCATCAAGTAGCCTGTTTAAACTTCAGAATGAATGGAACACAAAATAGCAACATCGCAACCAACAAATATAATCACATCACTACTAAGGGTTGTTTTGCTCTGAATCTTGAAGGGGGACATGAATCTGTTTCCAGCAAACAAATTCCAGTAAAAGAGAATCCATCTATGATGCTTGGTATTGAAAAACCTATTCTCAGGGACCCAGTTTTTGTGGTTGGATGCTAGCAAAGAGTTGTTAGGACATAAGAGACCTTTTTATCCTTTGGAAAAGTTATGATCGTTGATTGGGAATCCATTTCCCAAAATTTTACAACCCAATTAAAGACGGGGATCATAGAATGGGCAAACTTTGGGAGTTGGATTCCCAATTTCCCATGGGAATTCATAGCCCACCCTCCCCCAAGACCCATGCACAGATACTACCCCTCATCAATGGGACCCATTTCTCAGGGGCTGGATTCCCAAGAGCCAAACAATCACTTATAAGAATAACCAGCTATAGAATTTTCTATCCTACAAAATATATACACAGACATTAAGAAGCTATGCATAAATAACAAGAATAATATACACCAGAGACTAAAAGTTAAAGCATATGCAGTCCACAATTCAACACTTACAAGGATAATTTTGGTTTCATCCAAATCCCTCTGAATTTTAAGCAACTTATCAGCCTCTGCAGGATCCTGAATAAAAGAGAAAGAAACAAGGCATGGTTGGCTTGTTAATCTTTCTTGCAATAAAGTAAACTCACATTCAGGGGAGGTTAACCATATTAAGTTAGAACAGGCACTTTCAGGTAAAATGAGGACTTGAACTTTATCAGTATTCCAACCTACACTTCTAGCACATACAATCAGAAAAGTGGAAATATGGTAAATACCTGAAATTTCGTTACAGCATCACTCAGATAGGGCCATGGTTGAGTTGAATCTGTCTGAATTGTTCTCCAAGAATCCCCAAAGTTCTTCTGATATTCATCTACTACCTTCCAAAACATTTGAATTGGATCAGCTGTTTTTTCTTCTTTTTTTCTCTTTTTTTTTGTTCTTTTCTTTTTTTCTTTTTTTTTAGCGGTAGCAGGAAATGCATTGAAAAGAAGAAAGATCCAGAGATCCAAAATACAACGCTGAACAAGAGAAAAGCCCCCAAACATTGGACGGTGGACAATGAAATGTTTAACCAAGAGGGAAGGAAGAAGTAAGAATCCAAAACCCCACTAGAATGGACCAACCATTCCCTATTTGAATTGTTGGTCAGCATTCAGAATCATTTAGCTAATAATGTTCTAGAGAGGTATCAGCATGATGCAACTCAATGATCAAGAAATAAAATATATGAATAAACTCTAATTTGGACATTCAATATCCACGGGAGGCAGATTTTGTTTCTGAAAGGTTAAAAACACATGGACTTTATCGCACTGCTTTAAAGAATTGGACTATCTCCAGTTTTTCCTTTTTCATGTGGTTTTTCCCACAACCTTAACTACAGCCTTGCATCTTCTGACCAAATCTGAGATCATGGTGTGCCATAAAGGCCATTACGGGGCCGTAAAGGCCGTTACGTAAAGGTAATGGTGGCAACCGTTACACGTTGCGGGGTCGTAACGACCGTAACAGCCGTTATGAAAAAAAAAGACCTGCAATTGCCGTTAACGGCACGTTACATTCCCTGTAAAGGCCATAACAACTCCATAAATGTCTGTTATGGGGAATATACAGGTTTTCCATACTTTTTAATCAACATTACGGGGCAAATACAGGTTTTTTGGGATTTTTTTTCAATAAAAAAAGACACCATAACGGCTGTTACGGGGGCCATAACAGCCATTACGACCCATATTGTAAAGGTAACGGTGGTGGCCGTTACGACTACCGTTACCGTTACAGAACACCTTGTCTGAGATAGACATTCTTTTAAAATCAATTGATTTTCAGCCCCACTCAATGAGGGAGATCTTCATTTTCTCGACCATCTAAAGGATGAGGAAAGCTTGTCTCTGAAGATCCTGACTTTCTTTCTTTTCTTTTTCTTTTTTCCCCTTATACCCCATAAAATGGCATGAAGAAGAATACTCCACAAGATATCTCACTAATATAAAACATGCTGTGCAAAGTAAATAAAATGCACATTTGCTATCAAAATTTTGCAGCTTTCCAGGCCACCGATGTTACTTCTGCATATTCAGTATCATCTGAAAAATGAGTAACAACTGAACGCTGGGTTACCTTGTTGAGGAGAGAAAATGCACTTCGCACGGGATAATGTTCATCCATAAAGGCCAAAGCACATAATCCATCTCTGTTGTAAGAATGCACCTTGTATTCTGAAAACATATTGAACAAACAGCTTTACAGAAGATTTCTTTCATGAAATTCTCATTAAAAAGAACCAATAAAGAAAAAGGGAACCACTATATACATCTGCACTGATTTACAGTGGCACCCACATTTTCTGTTTTTAGTAATAGAATGGTATAGAGTCGATATGATGTACTACAAGGGTGTCATTAACTGTTATCAATTGGAGTAGGTGGAGATATTCAAGACGAAATTGCCCCCCGGGAAAAAAAAAAAAAGCTGATTAAGGGTCATGCATTGAGCATGACAAGAAAAACATCTGGGGCTAAAAACCCTACTGGTTTTACCCTCATCCGAATCAATACCAATTGTCATCACTCATGTCGTGTTTGGATGTATCATAATAAAATCTCAGTCAAAATTAAGCAACGTCACCCTATAGGGTATTGACAAAATCAACATAATTCCGCCAGAAATCATGATAGACATTGTTTTGGGGCTGCCTATAAAACAATTTCTACTGCAATTTGCTGTGCTGAATTGTGTCAGATTCATTTCCCACCAAACCCTCTCCGAAGAGTAAAAGTAATAAAAAAAATAGCGAATAAAATGAATGTCTGCCCAATACTCA
Source organism: Magnolia sinica (assembly GCF_029962835.1). Lineage (NCBI taxonomy): Eukaryota > Viridiplantae > Streptophyta > Magnoliopsida > Magnoliales > Magnoliaceae > Magnolia > Magnolia sinica. The sequence continues at coordinate 751,505 of NC_080586.1, forward strand.
GATACCTAAATAAATCAAAATTTCGGAATCCAGGAAGCTTAATAGAGTCAATTGAAATTTCCATGTCATTGAATTTCGGGTCACGAAAACACAAGAACACAAACCGTAACAAACTGACAAAAACTAAACAGAATTCAACAAGAAACCAATCACAGACGCCCGAATTCAAATTACGCCGTTTCTTCAAATTAAAACAAAGGATTCCGAAGAAGAGAAAATCCAAAGAAAAAAATAAATAAAACACAAGGATGAAAAATACTAAAAGGGAGGATGAGGGAGAGTGAAAAGACCATCTTGCTGGATGGATTGGCGTTGCCCGGGCGGAGTCCTTTTGGCGACAGTGCGGCCAAAGAATAGGATGAATTCCTTGGCTCCAGTGCGCTGGAAATAGCCGAACTGGCTCACATCCGACGCGTTGGCTAGAACGATCGGATCCGATCCCGATGATTCGATGCATTTCAGAACTAGAAGAGCCGTGATCTTCATCTCTTTCTGAAATTCCCTTCTCGATCGATCGGTCGATGAATCGACGGACACCGAGGTGTGTGTGTGTGTGTGTGTGTGTGTGTGTGAGAGAGAGAGAGAGGAGTTGATTAGAATAGAAGAAAGGCCTTTTGAGGGGGGGAGAGATGAACAAGAATAACCGAAGAATAAAAGAATAAAAGGCTTTCGCTTACTTCGATCTGGTCGGCGCATGGTGGAAGCGGACTGCGTGCAGAGAAAATTCGGTGGAGCCCACTGTGATTTGTTAATTTTATCCACTCCGTTTATCCATTTTACCATATAATTTTATAGATTGAGTCCAAGAACAAAGCCTATCCAAAGCTCAAATGGATCACCCCACAGAAAATATTGTGAATTAAATATCTACCGTTGAAAATGTCTTTGGGCTACTTGGATCAAGCCGATATCTGTGTTTTCCCTTTATCTATGTCCGTGTGATCTCATAAACAGATTGGATGGACGCGGTTTGGCTAGTGTTGTTGTAAGTAGCTACTCGCTGCTGGGCAGTGTTGTGCAGGCCCGCTATAATGTATGCGTTTTTATCATGCCGTACATTCATTTTTTCGAATGATTTCAAGGCATGAGCAAAAAAAAAAAAGACAGAGATAGATCAAATTATCAGGTGTACCACACTACATGAAACAGCGGTGACTAACAATCACCATTGAAAACTTTCACAAAAGTTTTAGATCAAGCTTCCCTTCATTCGGGTCTTTGTCACCTAGTCAACCGGTTGGATGGAAAATAAATATTACATCGGGCATTAGAAAGTTTTTAACGGTGAGTGATCAATTACTCCTATTTTCATGTGGTGTGGTCCACATGAGGTATTGACTCAAAATAGAAGAACGATGTAGATAAAACATATGCATCATTGTGACGCCCAACTAGTGTTTACCCCGCCTCACCAACTCAAGTTCCAGTTAAAATTCGGATACCAGCCCCTTTCAAAGATGAAATGGATAAAAACTTTTTGTTTTAGCAAAAGTCCATTAAGCGAACGTTGGCAGCTCTGCAGCGTTAGGTCAGGTAAAGATTGAGCAAGACCACCTACTAATTGAGGTGGTTGGGTGGGCCAACAAACCTAGCTTGGCTAATTAACTAGCTCCTTTTTGCCTAGGTTCCGACACATGATTAATTTGTTGCCTTCCACGCTGAAGTGGACGGATAACTAGAATTCTCTGTTTAATGTTTTAAATAGCTTCCATATAATAAACCTGTGAATGATTATATTGACCACTGACTAGTGTAGCCGATACGGAACCATTGAAAATTTTCATTTCATCAGTCTCAGTCCACGTTCAAGTACACATGTAGACGGTCACAACTGCTGTACTTTGGCCTGTGTAGCTTGTACCACCTACAACATGATGGTCACCATCATAGGGGCGTGGATTGGGTAGTGAAGCCTCCACCACCTCCAACGTTGGTGAAATGATGTAGTGAGTTTGGATTGGCCGGCCACACACGTACTCTGGGCTGAAAACTTTTTAAAACGAATACAGGCCCCCATATGGCTGGCCAATTAAAACTTGCTATGTCATTTCACCAATGCTGTAGGTGGACGCAAATTACCTGTGAAAGGCACAAACTTCTTACCACGGAAAGTTAATGAGTATGATGTTTGTGAAAATTTCATCTTTTTCATCAATTTTACCGGATCATGTTTAGGCATGAGATAAAAAATGAGGCCACGATAGAAAAAAGGAAGTAAAATGCCTTTTTGTCAAAACCTCTTTGAAATCTATCCTCATGTTTATATGCCATCTATGTCATTCATAAGTTCATTCTTATCTGGATGAATTAAAAACTTAAAAATATTAGCCTCATTCAAAACTTTTGTTATCCCATAAATGTTTAAACCGTGGATGTTCAATCCACATTATTTCCTGTCATACAGCCCACTTGAGTCTTAAATTTACTTATTTTTATCCTAACATGATCCAGGAAAATGAATGGGTGAGGTGGATTTTGTACAAACATCATGGTGAGCCTACCTAACTTGACATAGTAGGGTAGGAAGTTACTGTGAAAAGGCTTTTTGTCGTCAGCTGAATGTGGTGTGGGCTTCACTACCCAATCCACATCCAAAGATCAGACCATCTTACCCAATATAGTACGCAGGCTGGTAATATTGAATATTAGCAGAGTAGGCAAAATGAACTCTAAGCTAGATTTTAGAACGGCCTTGTGGCCGTGTGATCGGGACCATAGTTAGTGAAATCCCGATTTAACATCTATATTAAAAAAAAAAAAAAACCAAAGCTGGTATAATTACTTTAATATTTAGAACTCTGCATATTTAAGAAGCTAGGTAAATAGGTTCTTTTTTACTTTCTTTCTGATGTAGAGCGGGTCGCGGACAGTTTCATGGCCAAGATGGATCAGAAAAGGCCCGGTCGACGACAGAAGTGATCCGGACCATCGGACCTTAGATCGGGCGTATCTCGCAATCCGGAATGAGTTAGTTGACGTAAAATATATGATTTTGGGGTAGAACGAGCTACTTTAGCCAACCAACCCCGCTACGCCGGGTTGCGCCGCCCGGAATTGCGAAAAACCCCTTGATTGACGGTCGTTTCCCTGTTTTAATTTCATTTTTACTATAAATAGTAAGTTTTAGTTTGATTATAACTCTTCATCCGTTGGGCTTTAGGAGTTGCGCCCAACGTGAAAAGAGCTTAGAATAATTAGGGGAACGGTTTGGTGAAGCCAAATAGGACACTTACTATTTTTGGCCGAAAACCTTGCGCACTAGTAGACATCACGACCGTCTATAAATAGTAAGTTTACTATTTATAGTAAGTCGCGGATTCTAGGAGTTTGAGTTGTAGTTTGATTATGATTTCTTTCTCATTGCTTGATACCCTTATTAAAGGGTTGTGAACTTGATTTTAATCATTCATCAATCAATTTTGAATTTATTAGAATTTATTTCTATTTTCTGCTTTCTTTCCTCGTGGATTCGAGAAGTCTCTGTGAGGAGTCCAGAGAAGTTCCGTGGATTCGGAATAGTTATCCTCTTGAGGAAGACGGTGCTCGACCTCACGTCCTCCCCTGCGTCACTTTCTTTCTTGAAAAAAGTACTGTACACATTTTCACTAGAAAAATGCGTTTTAAAAAGGATTTTCTTTTTTTTAATGATTTAAGAAAACAAAGATTTACCTTCCCAATTCATTAATAGAATTGATTAGTAAGTGAAAAATTTTGGCAGAAACGGATCATTTCTGAGGGGATTGCTCCAAAACGAAGGATCTGATAGGTGAAATTTAAAATTTAAAAAAAAAAAGACATAAAACCATCGTTCAGTTACCTACATCGGTGTGGACCATCATAATTTTTGGGGCTCACCTTCTGTATGTACGGATTAAATAAGGGTTATCTGGATTTGCATATATAACATGGTGGGTCCCACAGCCATCTTCTGTTTTTTTTTCGAAATGATCTCGTGTTTCCCACGCAAAACTAATCGCACGCTATCCTGGTTAAGGGGCCAACTACTCAATATTACATTTCATCGCGACAGCAATGGGATTCACGTGATGTTTTTGTCCAATCACGTCACGTGGGCAGCGTTGCGTAAAAAAAGAAAATACGGGTTCTAAGCACTGGGCGCTGCCGTGGTCAAAAGACTCCGCGACTCGGAGGAACTCTTTCTGGCCCATTGGAACTTGCCGAGTTGTGATGAATAGGCCCTACTAGTCTGAATTTGGATCTAACTGACTTCCTGTGGCACAGGACTCATTCGAGTCTTAAACCATGGGCCCTACCACTCCACATCAGCATTTATTCCCCTGGTTTTGTGAGATTTACCTGCAAATTGACAAAAAATGCTTATGTGGTAGAGCCGTAGAGGAGGAACCTTGCGGTATTTTTTTTACTTTAATCCCGCTTACGGATTTGCTCGTTACAAGAAACAGCTGGACGATTTAGATCAGGAAATATGAAAAGGGTGACAGAGACTACCAAATAAAAGTCATCCATGCCATTGTCTCGTATCCCACTTGATATTATCTTTGATTGATTCCATCCATCCGGTCCACTTTTGCAAGTTGGCAAAGCCTACCTTTTTCTTTTTCTTTTTTAATTAACAGAATCTGCTTTTGCAAACGAGGGGTCAAATTTGTCATGTGACGATCATTTTATAGAGAAAAAATTCATTATTCTTAGGCAATGTGATGTCTGATCCACGAGCACTTATTAATGGATATGAATTGTTCATGAATAAAAGTTATAAGAATTCCTTAATAACTTCTAACTTGGTCTAATGAAAAAGTGTCAGACATGTCATATATAAAATTTATTGTGAAATACAAATAATCCTCATAAAATAGCATTTTTACATTTTTCATATATGGCACTTAGGACTTGTTTGATTTTCCAATTCACCGGTGAACACCGTGTAAATATGTAAAAATTATTTCTCATATATTTACCTCACTTTTTCCCCTGTTTGATTTGACCATATACATTTTTGACACGAAAATGGAGAAGGCCACAACATATTTGTGGGTCTCACCATAATGTGTATCCCTTATCCACACTGTTCATCTATTATGCCTAATGAATTTATGGCATGAGCCAAAGAAATAAGGTATATCGAAAGTTCACGTCGACCACGCCACTAGAAAAAGGGAATCTAACACTTACCATTAAAAACCTCTCAAGCCCAGTGTTTCTTTTTGTGTGGGCCATTTGAGTGTTCAATCTGCCTAATTTTTTGGCTCATATCTTAAAATATTGTGTTAAAATGACTAGACAGAACGGATTTATCATATACATCACCTTGGGGTTTATAAATTTAAAATAACTCTTTTGAACCGGTTTCCAAAGTAAAAAGTGAGGTGGATTTTCAAACTATTTTCAAATAGGTGAAATAGTAATAATTAGCCATTTCAAGGGTATTTACACAGCCACTGAAAAATCAAACACGCCCTTAATGGCACTTTTTCATTGGTAGGTAGTCCTGCTTATTGCCAATTGCATCCATTGTCAATTATTCAAACAAGAGCACATGAAATATAAGTAATTAAATTAAATTATGAAAATTATGGGTCCCAGTTGAGATGTATTATGAACCATACATTACGCCCATTTGATCAAGTGGCCATCTGATTGGTGGACATATTGAATGGTTAAAGATGAAAATATCCAATGTTCTATTTCAGAAAACTAGTATCCAAAAATCAGAGGTTATGATCTGAATTTCAGACTCTGATTCAGCAAGAGCTAGTCCTATAATTTAATTAGTTTAGTGTGAGTTAATACATGCTTTATGTGCAATTTCTGAGTGTCAGCATGTCAACTGCAATGCGAGAGCATTGTACGATGCTTGATACGAACACACCCAGAAATTGTAAAGATGATTAGTTGTGGAACCCTAATATCTAATCTACGGACACTGAGAAATCGAGCCACTGGATATTTTTCATTTTAACTGTCTAATAATTGTCCACCAGCTCCATAATTAGATAATCAAATAAGAGTTACTATGACATAGCTAAACCGAGCCCCATTACTTGGATAGTAATTTATTTATTATTATTTTTTCTCATACGCACTCACACATCCCCACACACGCCCACACACTCACACTACAATGGGTGCTTGAACCCATGACCTCACGTTGAAACTCTGGCGAGTCTACCATTGAGTTGTTGGGTCGCAGGCTAGTAATTTATTTATTACTTGTACACCACGTAACCAATTTCTAAAACACCGGCCATCACGTCAGTCACCCCATGTTAGAAATATATAGGCACGGGCGGATGGGATTATTCCAAGCTCGGCCTAAAATCGTTCAGGTTCTCTTATATTTTGGTCCAAGCCCATCTCGTGGGCCCAGAAGGCAGGCCCAAACCAGGTCGATATATATACTGAGTCCAAAAGCCTATGGTCGTCCTGGCCCATTGACAGCTCTAATATCTGCCAGTTGGAGCACACGTATCAGAGTTCCACGTAGGCATCTTCTCCCGCGCGCCACACTCTATAAATACCCCCAGTCAGTTTTCAAACAACCAAAGCCTCCAAAACGGGTTTTGGAAAGGACAAGTTCCCGCAGATCTCATCTTCTTCCAGCCCGCATTTCAAATCTCACTGCACTTTTGCAACGATTTCCTGCTCTCGCATCCAGCGCTTCGCAGGTATTCTACAAAAATCTCTTTATCCTTTCTTCTTCGATCATTCCATGCATTTTCTCCGAATACCTTATAAATTAATGAAAATCTACGTTTACTTTCACCTTAGAAAGAGCATTTAGATATTTTCTGTGTGATTTAACATCTATGTCGCTTTTTCAGCTTGATCAGAGAAGCTCCTGTATGAAACCCTGATATCTACTACAAATCCACCTTCACCTTATATCACTTCGAGTTTCGAGGTAAATCAGCAACGATCTCATCTTAACCTTAAACAAAAAAAAAAAAAAAATCCTCGAATTTGTAAGATATTGCGAATTTTCAGCCTCCGGCTAGTTTTTCATCTGGATTGACAAATGAGCTCTAATTTTTAGGGATTTCTACTGGAGGATTTGATATTGAGCCACTTTCCTGGCTCAGATCAGAAGATCTGAGGTGAAAAACTGTGGAAATCATCAGATTTCTCATCCATCTGAGATCCTATTCAAATGCATGATTGATCCGAGACAAAATAGCATGCTTTTCTCAGCTTTTGATCTCCTCAGCAATTTTTGCCGTAATTCGAGCAATACTTAGTTATATCAGAGATTTTTACTGACAAACAAACACGCCTGTGTCAAAATCAAGCAAAAAAAAAAAGAAGCAAATTACAGCTATCATAAGCATCCTAACTTTACGGCCCACTCATTCATCACTGAAACATCTATCAATTTTCTCCCCAATCGACCACAAATCAGCTAACAGCGCTAGTCTCCCTCGAACCTTAATTTCCTTCTGGAGAGCCACGCCATGCCAAGCCATTAGAAATCCTCAATGCCAAATGACATGGACTACACTAAATTGAAACTTTTAAGGACATGGATAAAAGGATGTTCAGTGGATTTGGCAGAAGACATGCACATGAGGCATATATTTGGAATGATCATTGATAGCTTTTGATGATTATTGATAGTTGGAACTTTTTCTGCCCACTAACCAACCAAAGGCCGCCATCTTCAGAGGAGCACCATAATGCCACACATGGCTGATTTGAGCATTCTTCATTCCCAACTTTTGAAGCATGGAATAAAACGATTGAACCGAGAACTGGCCTGATTTAACCCACACCATTCTGTCACACTCTTCATATCACAAGCTACATAGATGCAAGCACTCTAGAAGAGATAAATTCAGCCACTTCGTTGTCCTGGAGGTTCTGAGGACACAGCAGCATCCAAATCACAAATCCTCCACAAATAGAGTAGCATCTAGCTACCATTATATCACACTCCAGCGCAAGACAAACCAACAAAGGAAATCTGATGCATAAGGGTAAATCACCCCTCCAAACATCTTCCCAAAAGCGAATCTTCTCCCTGTTTTCACAAGTCAACGCCTTACTTGAATTTGGCTTTCATCCCATTTATCCCTTTCCATACCACCACACCCATATTTGTTTGCAACGACCTTCCTCTAAAGAGCTCCCCTCCCTGGCCTAACGTGCCGCCACCATTTTCTCAAAAGAGCCTTTTTCATCCCTTCCAACTCTCTAATGCTGGCCCCTCCCACATCATAAAGCTTGCAAGCTTCACCCCACTCTAAAAGATGAAAAAAAATTATTTTCTTGTGTCCCTCCACAGAAAACCACGTCTTTTCTCCAAGTCTCTCTCCATAGTTGATTCTCAGGAACTTTGATAGTTCTTCAGTCTATGGAATGATTTCATGTTTTGATAAATATTATCACAACTGGACACAGGCAGCCTGCTTACGTAACAGATGTATCAGATCAGTTCTGTACATCAGCTGCACCACACCAACAATGTGCTATGTCCAGAAAATTGGCAGGTTGGACAATCCTAACTGCTGGATCTGAGCGTTGAACCAGACTATCAACTTTTCTTTCCTTTCTCTGCAAATCCAGAAGTTGCGATTGTCTGAACTCTGAATAGCTTGAATTTGGGCAAGTGGCACATCCATCACCAATGGCATGGCTCATTCAATGAGCAGACTGGATCCCATACTGTGAGTAGGCTGTGAGAGTACATAGCACTAGCAGGACTTTTTTCAAGTTCTTCATTAAGCAGCAACCATTTCTGTTTTCTCATAGTAAAGTTGTTTCAAAACAGTAGGAAATCAAATCGATCAACGATAATCCTCAGCAAACCATCGGTTCTAGTTGGATGGAGAATAAAGGGCTTGAGGCTGTGATGAAACGCAAGCGAACAACGGTACTTTTCTCTTACTTGCTACACGCCTTCCTTTCTTTTGATTTTGATATATTAGTCTGGATTGTTTTGCAAAAGCAGGAAGAAAATGAGGAAAAGTTAGCAGACGCAGACCCAGAAGAGGTGGTTGAAGAAGAGACTGAAGCAAATGTTGCTGGATCAGAAGAGATGGAAATGAATATCAGTCATGTTCTTGAGAGGATTGAACGGTTCACTCAACAAGTAAGATTTCCACTAACAAACACCATGCACTTGCTTGTGTGAGATCTCCTTTTTTGTCCCTCATCATCTCCAATTACTCTAGAGCCATACACCTCTTCTTCTTTATTCTTTTGTTTTTCTTTTTTATGAAGGTATCAGAGCTACTAGAAGCAGGAAAGACCATGTTCAAGGATCTGAGTGCTGAATTTGAAGAGCGAATGGTTTCGTAAGTAAAAGTCCCCCATTAATCACACCAACAACAAACCCTACTTTTTCCTATATATCTCTTGAATAGAACAGTTCTTTTTCTTCCATTCATGCCTCCTTTTGCTTTTGCAGAATACACAGAGAACAGATTGAAAAATGGCAAGATGAGATCAAGGAGCTGCGAATGCTTGATGCATCGAATGAACAAGCCAGTAACCGTTTGCATAACGCTCGGTATCTACTTCAGAATGTTCATATGAACTCTTGAAACAAGCAGGAAGCAACTGCATGCAATTCTGTTCAAGTGAGGTGCCTTGGGGCTGTTTCAGTGGGCTACACTGGACTTTGATTGAAAAAATAGGGAAAAAGACCTTTAAAATCACATTTGAGATGGCCCTACCTAGTTGAGATCTTCAACATTAACAGGGATGTGAATTTGCAGTCATCTAGATGAGAACTATGGAATTAGGGCTTGTGTAGAAGAACTGCATCTCACATGGAGAAACAGGTACTAAAAAAGTAGACTTTAGCTTTACCTTCTCCCCAAGTGTTTGTGAGAATCCATACACCATTAGAACTTAGAACTCAAAGAGGAATCTTTGGGTCCTAATGCACCTGCACGTATATAGCTTCCCACTAAATTCATAAAAAGGGCTGCTGGTTCAGTGACCCAAACTGTTGATTGATGGCTCCACCTTGGATGGGGGATCTGAAATTCACCTAGATTGGAAGATTTTTAGCATTTTGATCAGTGGCCTACAAATGGTCATGAAAGGACAGACAAATCTCTGGAACAAGGGTCAAAGATTGTGGGTGGCCAGTACCTCCATTCGTGAAATTGTTGGGGCATCCTTTCATGGTGGGTCCCATCAGATCAATGGTCTGGATCACCAAACTCTGTGCCCCACTTGTACATCCTGGGCACCCCCTGATGCATCAGGACCATATAATCACCCCAAAGTTCCATATAGCAATGTTTTATTATATCTATCAGAAGCAACTGTTTGAACTTTTGGAGAATCATTAATGGACTTAATTGCACTTAAAATAACAAAAAGGTACCAAATTCGGATACAACAGAGAAAGGGTTGAACATGCAAATTTACAGTGTGGAGTTCACCAGTTCATATGCAGCAGGCACATCATGCAGCGGATGGCCCTTTTGATTTCTTTCCATTATCCTCCGAGCCAAGGAAACCTGCTTACCAACCACAAATGCAAATGCCCTTCCCTTGCCGCCAGCACCTCTGGCAGTTCTTCCAACACGACGGACGTACTCACTTGGATCCCGAGGAAAATCAAAGAGCACCACGTGATCCACGTTGGCAAAGTCTATCCCTCGTGATGCTCTGTTGCAAAGTGAAAATTCAAATTTTTACTTTTAAAAAAAAAAAAAAAAAAAAAGGAACAAAGAAAAAAGAAAAAGACACTTTAAGAGAATGACACAGTTCCTTTGAAGGGGGCTCTTGTTTGCACTAATCAAATGCATTGAGGACCCCAGGGCCAATTCGGATGTCTAGACTTCCAGCAGACAGGACAATGCAGCCAGCCAGGACCTGTTGCCATTGCATTGCCTTGCATTCTGGGTCAGACCTAAGATTCTCATGGCTTCCCCACATTTTCATGGAAGGGACCTTGTCATCAAAACAGGCCCTAAAACAAACGGGATGGCTGGGGTGACTGATTGAGTTCTGCTGTTGCCATAGAACTAGATTACAATGCAGTGGAATATCAGGTCCTCATGCATCAGAATGCAGTGTCCTGATGCATCCATTTTGTACAAGTGGGGCCCAAGTTCCGGTGATCCATACCATTGATACAATGGGCAGACAACATCCAAATATTCCCCAGATTAGATGATTGCATCCATCTAATGCATGACATTTGTTTGGACCAATATGTGTTATTTCCCAACTGTTTGTTTGTAGACAACAAATCCAAGGGTTGGAATCACTTAATCTGGGAAGTTTCCAGTGATCACCCATTCATTGTGGGTTCATATCAACGGTTTGGATCCCCAAACCACAAACCCTGAATGCAGGCACTACTACATCAGGCTGCTATTCGTGTTTAGATGCATCAGGATGCTATAATTCATAACCATTGTAATTTCCATTTATACAAATTAACTAGTCAAGTTGTAGGTGATCACGTTAGTAGGTTCTAAATTCAAGATAAATAGATGGAGGCAGCTTATAACAGTACCTGTCAGTGCAAATCAGGAACATACAATCTTTGGACTGCGAACTGAGAAACTCCTTCATATTTGCGAGACGTAATTCCTGTGCCACAGCCGCATGGAATGGCAAGACTCGGAGACGAAGTCCTTTCCTATCAATGCGTTTCAATACATTCTCAACTTTTCTACATGTCTCTATCTGCAGGCATGAATGAGAGGATATTCAGTACAGACAACCAGCCTTAATAAGGAAAATCAACCCAGAACCAAGTTATTCCGTAACAGTGGCGGTAATGGCCACCACCATTACCTTTATGATACGAGCTGTAACAGCTGTATCGGCCCCGTAATGGACTGTTATGGGTCATTCTTTCTGTAACAGCCATTATGGCCCCGTAATGTGTAACGGTTGCCACCATTACCTTTATGTAACGACTTTTATGGCCCTGTAATGGCTGTTACGGCACACCATGTCCAGAACTCTCTCAAATCAGTTGCCTACTAAATCCAATTCTTAAATAATTTTTTTTATAAAAAAAAGTGAAGCTAGATATGCAAATTCAGCTGCCGTTTTTCTCATGATATTGAAAGGGGAAAAAGAAAAAGCAGTCAGTCCTGATTAATTTATTTTTCGCTTGATGGAATGATCTTAAATATGAGCTTTGCTAAGCTGTATGCAAAAAAGCTCGTGTACATGCTACACATGTGCCAACATGGCACGTTAGGTCCAATATCCAATCCAATCTATCGGAAAGGCACCACTATATAGATGCCCTAGCCCAAGATCACAGTTTTCAAAAAACATGTACAGCTCTGCAAAAAAAAAAAAAAAACAAACTTGACTAAAGTTTCCTAACCCATCTACCTGTTTCCAGTATTGGGTCCAACATGCTGATTGGACCATATTTTGTTTTGGGGAAACATGTAGACAGTCAGACCAAGCAGATGGATAGATTTGATCTTGCACATATGTGACATGCTGGTACATGTGGTGTGTACACGAGCTTTATTGCCCATGCATGTGCACTTAGCAAAACCCCTGAAACAACATAAATCAAACACAAAACAGAATGTCACTTTTTGTTGAACGGTAGACCACCAACAAAAGAACAAAACTGCTCACGAAAAAGACGTATTTACGAGCAGAAGAAACAACTGAATTTTCAGTGTGCAATGTGCACAGGTGCACCAGTTACCAATCACCAGTCCTTGAGTAAAAAGACAAGTGGAAATATAAATGAGATCATGGTCATTTTGTGATAAATCTTGAATGTGTTATTGAAGTGCCAAACGCTCGAAAGAAGAGAATCTCACTTTTGTTTAATTATATTTACTTTCTGTTTTTCCTCACTTGTTTCTAAAGCAGCGATCAAATAAAATGTCCCAAGTAGAATGGAACCAACACTAGATAGTAACCACAAAAGAAGGTTTACTGAATTGATAACAAACTAACCTTATTGCAAAAGATAATAGTTTTCGGAACCGGTGTTTCCTCTACAATCTGCAGCAGCGCAGATTTTTTATTCAGAAAGGCAGTTTCTGGAGTTTTCTCCTCTCCATCATCTCCACTGCAATCTACAAGAGCCTGCTTGCATATCAGGGAATAGCATAAATCAGATAACAGCAGCTAAAGCCCAAACTCTTTAACAATGAAGGTTAGCAGTATGCCTAATTTATTCTTTCCACATATGATTAGCTGAATTTATTTTTATTTTAAGAAGCCAAAGTGATGTACCAGCAGATCCCAAGTCCAGATAGAGGAGTAGGGTCAATCTAAGGTGGACAGCTAGAACTTTTGTCCAGCGATCATGAAAACTATTTTGAAGATGACCAGAAAATAAGATCCATAAATCTGACACCCGATAGCTGGGACAAGGAATGATGATAATTATGTGAGTGCAACATGGTCATTAACCTTCCCAGAGTACCCGCTCTTCTTTTACTTGGCTGCTAATTTCGAGTTCTGTCTGCGATCCTCTTTTATCTTTTCTAGGGGCAGGAAGTGGGATAAGAGCTATGACACAGACATTCGTGCAAAAATCTCTCTTGGTCTCAATCGAATATATTGTCTCTAAACTACTGACTTGTGCAAATGTATAGGAAAAGCACAAATATTTGATACATGTGTATTACATGAACAAAGAGAGATGTAAACGAACCAACCTCCTCAAGGCCAGAGCTTGTACGGTGCATGCCAGGTCCCATGACCGCTTCACAATCAGGAAACACTTGCACTAGCTTGTTGTAGATATCCAATGGTAAAGTTGCAGTGACGAAAAGATATTGTGTCGTCATAGGTACTGAGTAAATTAAGCTTTGCAAAACTTGTTCAAAGCCTTCATCACCAAAGAGTATATCTACCTCATCTAAAACAGCGCTGACAGAATACAGTAGAATACATATCAATATCCAGGCATGGTATTCCTTGAGGGGTTTTTTTTTTTATTCATCACCATTGACTGTTCTTTTCTTCTTCTTTTTTTCGTGCACATATGAACTGTATTCAATAATTTCATCTGAAGCCATATGTACATTTCCATCAACTATTTGAGACAGAGAATTAAAGAATACAGAAAGATTGCAATGAGCCATCACGCTTTAGTAGAAGGGGCACGCTCCAGTGGTATTGTGTACCACCATATCCTTACGGTGGTACTGGCCAGCTCAGTGTTTTAAATAGCGAATAGCGTGTGGCGTAGTGTTCACCCCCTAAAGCATGAGGCATACGCTTACTTCTGGATTTTTAATCAAGGTAATGCTTGGTTGCACCAATTTCATGATTTCTGCACGAAATTATACCAATTAGCGATGAAATTTAACAAAATTTCATGATATTTGGTGCAACCAAACGCAACCTAAAGTAATAGGAAAGGGCCATGATTAAGTATAAAGGTAAAGAAAGAACAGCAAAGCTGAGCTAATATTGTTAAGTATATTATTTTACTAAAAGCATTAAAAGGATAACTAACTTTTATTAAAAATAGAAAAATGTAACCAATCATTTAAAACATTACTTGATTTTTATAGTGTAGTGAAAAATAACTTGTAATGTGAGCTATGTAGCGTGTAGCGTATGCAAATTATCATGTAGCATAGGCTACACAGGGCTTAAGCTATTTTTATGAGCTATGTAGGTTAAGGCTATGCTATGCTATGTAGTGCAAGCTACAAGCTACATACCGTAGCTATTTAAAACACTGGACCAGTGATGTGATCACAGAATCCAACCTGTCCAGCAGATCGTCACCTCAAAAACGAAAAAAGTAAACCAGTCCCCAAAAATCAGTCCAGTCCAAAACTCAGGTGGGCCATAGCACATGTAACATGTTGAGAGGGAATAGCCACCATTGATTAGAGTGGTGGGCCTGTGTGTTGTGTGTTATTTATTCATAGAATCCAGGCTGTCCAGACCCTTCATCAAGGATAGATGAAGGCCAGGCCAAATTTCAGGCTGTTCTACGACTCAGGTACGCCCCTATGAAATTCAAGGGTGGGAGTTCCCTCCTAGCTTGTTCCCTTTGTTGTGGCCCACTTAAGTTTTGGATAAGGCTGAGCATTGGGCGTTATATGTTTTTGGGGGTGACACATCTGATGGATGGGTTGGATGGTGTGAATACATTGCATGAACCCAACATCTGGGCGATACCACCATAAGGTTACGGTGGTACTGGTATAACTGGATCACGACCCTTACTACAAATAAGGACGCAATGAAAATGTGCACCCTCCATATCCATTACTCAAAACACTGATGGCAGCATGCTTTGCATGCTCCCGTCCGCAAAACAGACCACAAAGTCAGGACAGAATGAAAAGAACTCTTAGCTGTTATCACCCCATTCCCATTATTGGCAGTCAACAGCCTGTTTGGTCGAATTTGGACTTTCCAAACGAGCCCTAAGCCGTCAGATAATTCCTGTCTTAACTACACTCAGATGGATAAAAACATGGTATTTGCAGGAGTGTCTAACCATTTAAGGTTGGTTAACTGCAGAAGGCCTTCTTGGAGGAGGAAGATAAAACGACCCGGTGTTGCTATCAGAACGTCCAAATCTTGTTGAAGGTTTTCCAATTGTGTTTTCTGCCGAAAACCACCGGTTGCAACCATTGATCTGAATGGGACCCCAAACTTTGATATGGATCGGCAATTATTTAGCACCTGCGTATGATTAAGGAATCGCATAAGATTGAAGGCTTGAAAGCAAGATGCTTTCTGTGTTCATGAAACTAGATGAAACATCCTGGGTTTATCAAATGCTCAGTAGCAAGGTCTATAGTATCGTCCGAAACTGGTACATATTGCCTGATACAGACTGGTATTGCCCATGAACAATCCACTTATATCAGCCTGAAACAGCCCGATATAGGGCGATACAGGGCAACACAGGGCCATATCAGTGGGGAACGATACGATACCCCATACACCGATTTAAAACCTAGCTTGGTAGTCAATGTTAGCAGGAAGAGGTGACAAAGGAAGAAAAATAAAATAAAATAAAAACTAGATAGTGCAATGGCTATTGACCTGAGAAGCCAATTCAGTAGTTGGAACCAATATAACCACCCGAGGACTTCTTGGTGAGGACTTACTGAGTCCTTGTAGCTCTTCTTGCCTTAGACGCTGAATAACTGGTGCAAGATACGCTAATGTCTTCCCTGATCCACTTTGATCAGCTATGATACAACTTTTTCCTTTCGAAACGGGCACATATGCCATTGCCTACATTTGCATATCAAAGTAGCAAATTATGCAAACACCAGTTTAACTCATGGTTGCATGGAACATTTTAACATAGCAGGCACCACTGAACAAGCATGCATGTGGATCTAAAGATTAAAAATTTTAAAAAATTAAAAATTAAAAAAAAAAGGTCAGTAAATCCAGGAAATGACTCTGTAGAAAGAATGAAACAGTCCACGATTAAGTGAAAAAGTTCAATTGATGATTTGATTTTGGTGGTTCCAACTAAACAGCTTCGCAACCTTACTACTATTACACAATGTTTTAAATAGTGAAGAGTGTGTAGCGGGGCTTCACCTCTCTGAAGCATGAGGCGTAAGCTATGTAGCATGCATAAGCTACATGCCACTTCTAAATTTTTAATTATGGTTGCAGTTGGTTGTACCAAATATCATAAAAATTTTGGTGCAAAATATCATAAAATTTCATGATATTTGGTGCAACCAACCACAACCTAAAATAATAGGGAAAATATGGCAAAGATTAAGTCTAACGAGTAACGATAAAGAAATACCAACTTTCCGTTACCTTTCAAAAAAAAAAAAAACACCAACGGACCGAGTTAATAAAAAAAAATTGAGAAGTAATAGTAACTATTAGTGAAAGGACACCAAAAGCGGTGAAAGAAATGTTAGTTACATTATTATTATTATTATTATTGAGTTGATAATGTTACTTACATTATTTTACTTTACATAAATCGTTGAAATGATTAACTAACTTTTATTGAAAATAGAAAAATGTAACAAACCATTGCAAATATTAATTGTTTTTAATGTTTTAGTGAAAAATAAATTTTAGCGTAAGGTACGTAGCTTGTGACAAGTGTAGGCTATGGGTGACTTGAGCTATTTTCACGAGCTATGGAGCATGCAAGCTTAGCTAAGCTACATAGTGTAAGCTATTTAAAACATTGCTATTACATGAAATCAAAAGCTAGGTAATATACACATGTATGCAAGGCGTCCGACATGAAAATCCTGGGAAACCAATAATCCAACCCATCAAATCATGATGTCATCTAAAAGAATAAGAAACATAAAAACAATGTAATGAGGATCAATAATCCAACAATAACATGGTGGTCAAACAAACAGGTAATCCCTCAATCCATGAAACAGATGCATGCCATCACATGTCTAGTTGACATGATGACATGATTTTTTTTAATGAATAGAAAACTGTTATTAAAAGAAAAAGAAAAGGCTGTAATGCTGACCTGGCAGCTGCAAAACACAGTACCCAAAAACTGTTATTTAGAGAGGCGTTAGATGTTTAATGAATGGAGACCAAGATCTGTGTCAGTTAGGAGTTAGTGAGTACAAGTTGATGGCTCTAAAAGGGCAAGGGGAAAGCCCAAAAGGATGTGGGTGGCGGTAGTAACTGTAAGTTATGGCCCTTGATAGAGTGAAATGGCAGAACAATAACCTCTCAAAAAAAAAAGGCAGAACAATATTCATGTAGCCGACCCTAGTTAGTTGGTTAAGGCTTAAATGATGATGATCATGATCATGATTAGAGAGGCATGACATAAGATGCACCTGAATGTGTGAAGGCCGAATGAAAAGCTGAGCCCTCAGAGACTCGATCATATCCTCGCTGCATCCTAAATCTTTAAACGATTTCCTGCTGAAAAATCCACCATCGGCGGACATTTTCTTCCGCTGCTTGGAAGGATATGTCAAATCAACCATAGTCTTCTGGTATGAACTAGAATTACTCCATCCTCTTAAGGAAGAAGCGGCTCTTGGGACTGCAACATTTCGTTCAGTTACTACCGAATTACCTCCACGAGCTTTCACCGATGTACTCTGATCTTCCAAAACAGGCTTACGATTGTATTTTGGGATGGCATAAGAATGGTTAGTATCCGGAATCATCTCATTACCTAGCACATTATCTTTCGCAATTTGCTCCCGGGCTGCTGTTAACATGCTTCCTTTATACCCATGCTCTCTCACCACAAACTCTTCTTCTGAATCTGAGCCATCAGATTGATCTGAAAGCATATCTTCATTGTCCAACCTCCTACTATCAATATTTTCTTGCTTTATTCGGGGAGATTTTTTAATCAGTGCTCTTACACGTTGAGCCTTTAATCTACCAAAACTTGCAGAAAAGATGCCTGCACTGGGTGTGGTTTTACCACCATTCACAGTAGAAATAGTCGGTTCAACTCCTGTGGTATCAAAAACCTCTGCAACCTTAGGACATGAATGCGAAAAAGGAAACATCAGAATAGCCTGAAATTACTATCTTATAGTGAGGGACGATCCGAAAACATCAATCTTGAAGCCATAAATGGTCTACACGATAAATTCCCAAAGGAATAAAGAAAAAGAGGTATTATTCATGGTCATAGAAACATCCATCTCCAGTGCATTTCTGAGAAGGAGCAAGATTAAAAATCACCGGGATAATTTGGGAATTGCTTTTTTTTTTTTTTTTTTTTTTGGTGCGCGCGCACAGGGGCACTAATTTCCAACAAACAATCAGGCTTAACTGATTTTTAAATGAAATTGGGCAAGTAACAATGAAGGAAATGATCAGATGTGGAAAGACAGAGGCAATGCACATCAGATGCAAGTGGTAATGTGAAGGGGGGGCCACTTGCTTTGCACTGTTAGCATGGTGTGCCGTAAAGGCCGTTACGTAAAGGTAACAGTGGCAACCGTTACACGTTATGGGGTCGTAAAGGTCGTAATGGCCGTTACGGATAAAATGACCCGTAAAAGCCGTTACAGCCCTCATAAAGGCTGTAATGAACCCATAACAGTTTGTTACGTCCCCAATAAAGGCTGTAATGGACCCGTAACAGCCCATTATGGGGCCAATACAGGCTTTTCGGGTTTTTTTTTTCAATAGAAAAAAGAAGAAGAAGAAGAAAAAGAGAGAGAGAGAGAGAGAGAGAGAGAGAGAGAGAGCATAACAGCCATTACAGCCCACATCGTAAAGGTAACAATGGTGGCCGTTACCGTTATAGCCCGCATCGTAATGGTAACAATGGTGGCCGTTACGGTCACCGTTACCATTATGGAATACCTTAACTGTTAGATGATAGCTAGATGAAGCATGGTTGTTGACACATGTTGCACCAAAAGCCCAAATACTAGCATGAAAATCAAGGTTTTTCGTAATGGTAATGGTTACCGTTACGATACAGAGCCCGGTGTGAAGATGCCCCTGCATTAATCACCCCTGGTGAGGAGTCTCAAACACGAAACCTCCTTTTCTAATATCACTTTGATGCAGGACAATTAACCACTTACTATAAAAGCTCAAACTGATAGAGCATGGCGAATTAATCCCTTTATCTCATAACCAGGCCCCACATCGCATGGGCTAGGACCTCGGCTGAACCCCCCTCGTGGGCCCCAAATCACATGGGTACCGCCTCAGATGAGCCACCCGCCTCACACGGACCACCCACTCGAGTGTGCCCTTGCATCCCACAAGCAACCCCACTCGAGCCTAGTGTGAAAATGCCCCTGCATTAGTGTAACTGCCTAACTACCTTTTGGACGGGAAACCAAGACCCTGATACTATGAATACCCCTTCAAGCCTCATTTGCAGGGGGCAGGGCAATTGTCTTGAACAATAGAAGCATTCTTCCCTTCTCTTGCATCCTAGCGGTTTGGTTCATAATACTGGGTTTTTGAACTTGGGGAATAGGCTGACTAGTGCATGACATGACTGTCAATAAGAGTACTGCTAGGCACTACACTTGGAGAAGCAATTGAGTAACTTTCCCCGCGGGTCACACTCCCTCACCAAGATGCATTTCCACCCAAATCAACATTGGATGCATTTTTACCTGTGATGTTAACATGGGGCGGAAAGAAATCCCGAATATTTCCACAGCACCCAACTGCTTAGTGTAATGGATGAAGCAAGAATTCATCCAGCGATTTGGGTGCCATGAAAAGGTCTTCGCTTTATTCAGTTCTAAAATAAAAATACATAATTCAATCCTAATCACTATTTCCCCATAAACAAAATCAAGAAAAGAAAACCAAATTAAAGAAAGCATACCTCCCATTCGAGTTCCCTGCATGTTACCCTTCTTCTCTACGTGTTGGCGGGAACGGGCATTACCAGGCTTCCAAGAAAGGATCTTTTTGGGAGGAATGGGAGAATCAGGAGCATCATCGGCGCCGCCCCAGACAATGAATTTGTCACCAGTGTCATCGTCAATCAGCTGATAAGCACCGGGAGTTCCAGTGGGTTTCCGAGTGTAAGCAGCCCTGACAGAAAAAGGCGCTGATTTGGGGCATCTCATTCGCTCACTAGCGAAGAGGAGTCTCTCTTTCTTGAAATATTGCAGGGATTCCGGCAATTTTAGAGGAGCTTTCGCCAACATTTCTTCCTCTTTCTGTTGCTGCTTGAGTCGACTCTCTCTCTCTTGGATAAGATATTTCTTCTCCGAATTCCTTGAAAGGATGAATGTCTATTTCCACCCTGCATGAGGCGCCGATTAGGGTAACAGCTTAATGGGCTGTTACCCTACCATAGGGCCCACCTTGATCATATGTTGTATATCCACTCCGTCCATCCGTTTTTACAGACCATTTTAGGACAAGGGCCCAAAAATTAAGCATATCCAAATCTCAAGTTTACCACACCACTAGAAACAGTGATGATTGAACGCTCACCATTGAAAACTTCCTAAGGCCCACTGTAAGCAGATCCGCAGCGTTTATTTGCCATCCAATCCGTTGAAAAAGTGAAACAGAACTGGATGAAATGGAAAAAGAATTGCTTATTTTCCATCCCCACCTCGATCATATGTTGTATATCCACTCCATCTATTCATTTTTACAGCCCATTTTAGGACATGGTCCCGAGCATATCCACATCTCAAGTGTACCATGCCATTAGAAGCAGTGATGATTGAACACTCACCATTAAAAATTTCTCAAGGCCCAAAATAAGTATATCCATAAATTTTATTTTATTTTTTGCTATCCAATCCTTTGATAAGATCAAACTAGAACCAGATGAAGGGAAAACACAACGATGATCTTGATCCAAAACTTTTGTGGCCTAAAAAAAACTTTTAATAATCATTCAACGTTTTTTCCAGTAGTGTGGTCCACCAAGATTTGGATCTACTTGAGTTTTTTAATAACGTCCTTAAATGAGCTGAAAAAATGTTTACTCTCATGCATGACGTAGGCTCTGGATGGTCGGCTAGGATCATCCCATTACGTCAATAAGGGCGCCTGTGGATTCATGTGGGACCCTGCCAATCCAAAGGCCGACCCTTTTAAACTGTGGGTTCCTTTGTCTTTTGCACCAGACTTTGCAGTCCATCACAAACAGAAAACCTTGCCGTGGATTAGTTATTCCTAGCCATCTTTTCTAATTGAGTTTATAGAAACTCTTACGTTTCTGATATTATCTAATTTCTGCTGCAAAATCCACACTTTCTTCAATTACCCAATGTGCATGGTCCAGCAATCCACACCGTTGATTTACAGCACCAAAAATTCCCCACTTTAGAAAAAGATCAGCTATCTCAGTAGCAGTGAGACATTTATTGCATTTTCTTTCATAAGCATTGGGTAAAGTTTAAGCTTTTCCTATGTGGAAAGAGAACTTTGGTGTAGATGGGTCCATCATATAAGTGGGCCCCACCATATCAGTGGCGTGGATCCCTGAACAAAGAATTCAGATCCTCTGCTTGCCACAAGCACAGAAATCTTGATTTCCTACATCGTGATTGGTCGACGTCAATATTAATGTTATTGCATTGCTGCATTAAATGCAGTGTGTGATGATATGGCTCAATTAGATTGCAACAAGTAGTATTTTTTTATAGGGACATCAAACAACTTACTCGGGTGTATCAGAGACAGAGACGACCACCCACATCAACGTAGCATTCTTTGTAAATGGAAGACAAGTTTAAAATGAGGCGTGCCGAGCTATTTTGAAGACCCCACCTGTATTAGACATGCGTCAGGAAGACCTCACTTTGGAATGATGCATGTGAATTCATTAGGAGAGTATTTTAGTTATAGAATTTTTATTTTATGTTGATCCGACCGTCTAACCTATGGAATATAGGGCCTGAACTATAAGATAAATGAATTAATTCACCATGCTTTGTCGGAGCAGGCTTTTAGAGCAAGTGATTAATTGTCCCGTATCAATTTTCCTCAATGCTTTTGGTAGGTGAGCTATGAAAATCTCATAGGCTCACATTTGCTTGCTAGTCATGGCACCATCATGTTGAGCTATGGTCTCAATTAGACATTAATGTGTTAAGCAACTGTTTGAGTGCACCATCTGATTGGATTGCAACTACTACTATTAGGGTGGAAATAACCAAATAGTGATTTCTCCAAAATCACAACAATGTTAATTTCTAGTTGGAAACAGCGGTGGGAAGAACGTAAATGCAACACGAGGACAAACATTTCATGATGAATAATATAAAGCATTATCAATTCCTGATTAAACTGAGCATTTTCAATTCTACTCACTTCTGCATCCAAACGTGGCTTGATGTGGGAGAATATGAGCAACTGCAACCTAGAAATATAACATTAGACAGATTGCTAGCTAAACGAATTACTTCAATTCTTCATCATTAAAAAAAAAAAAAAAAAAAACTGCTGTGGGCATGTACTGTCAAATGGAAGAAAATGATCTTCAGCAGCCTTGCACGCCAGCACACCTTCAAACATGTTAGCCTGTATCAACTCATGCTAGAAAATTGGGAACCATCGTCTACAGCCTTCCAAGCCATCAGCTCAAAGAGGCCAAGAACTGAAAACATCTCACCTTTGCATTAAATTAGGATGGTGGTTGTTGTGTGAACCGGTGGATATTTTTTAGATTTGCTGTAGCAGTAGAAGCACTTTGTTGAAGCAGCTGTGGGGTCGCTGGACCAGACCAATTACAGCCACGTCACTATGTTTAGAACTAATTCTACTCCACAATGGTACAAAGGTTCTACAGTAGAGCAGTCCCTAAGATTAAACAACCCACCTTGGAACTGCATTAGACTCTAGTCTAGTTGCACAATATAATCAAAAGAATGTGAGAGAGAGAGAGAGAGAGAGAGAGAGAGAGAGATTTTCTTTGCTACCGTTTATATATAGAGTAGAGATTTTCTTTTTGGAATGGTTCTTGCATCAAGGACAAAAAGATTGCAATTATTAAAATAAAATCGTTACACAAATTAAATAAAAACCGTTACATGAATTTGATTTTGAAATCCCCATTAAAAATATACACATGGCAAGGGACATAACCACACTCACATATGCGACCCCCAACTGCAACCTGGCTTGGTGTGCATGTGCGAAAAATTGCATAGGGCACGCCCACTCCCATGCTGCTGAATGGATAGTCTCTAGAAGGGGAGGCGCGCAAGCCTGTAAGCACAATTTGAAGGTGATTTCAATCTCTTCCCTATCCAAGATGAGACAAAACCAATGTTGTCACATGTGATCGTATACGCCATTTTGATAGCATATACTGGTTATGACCATTGGGCATTAATGCAGTCACACATGCCATAAGTATGCAATTATGGCATAATTTTCAAAATCAAACTCACATCAATAAATTTCTAGTTTAAATTATCTTTGTTCAAAATCACATGGGAAAATTTTCTCTGTTGTTTTTTCACATTTTTTAATATACATTTTAGTACTTGTTAGTTGATTTGTTATAGTCTAATAGTCTAATAAATATTACAAAATTTTGATGAAATTAGTAATAAAGCTATAAAAGACAATTCCCTACGCTTGTAATTCTTTTACATAGTATAGAATAATAAATATAAAAAATTAATGAAATTAGTAATAAAACTATGAAAGACTATTCCCTATGCTTGTAATATTTTTACATAATTTTTCTATTTTCCTCAATTTTTGCAATTGTTTTTAACTTTTTCCAAAAAAAAAAAAAATGGAGGCTGTGCGATGGCATATGTGATCGTGATTGCATATGCGCACAGCCCCGTTGGATTGCATACGATCGCATATGCCATTTGAGAAAAAACACCTCCATATGTGTTTTGAAACAACTCTAAACACAACAAAAGCAACATCACTCAAATGCTGATAAGCACAGCAAGCTAACCTCTGTTAGATTTGCTTTTCTGGATATGCTTGGTTTCTGTCCCTTGGACAAAGATTGGTGGAATGAAATTCTTATGCTTTAATTGAAGAGGTCCAAATCCTATTGGGAATCCAAGAATACGGAAGCTACAAACAAGATCAGCTTCAAGAAGTGTCTATGGATTAAGAAGAAATAGTGCGTCAGAACAGAGATAGTGAGGCTGTCTCAGAAGCTCCGGAAAGTTATGAGGCCAGGAAATGAATTGGCGAAACACCACTCTTTTATTGAAAGCAGAAATCTATTCTATTTCTCAGGATTTTTTATTTTTATTTTTGGAAATATTTGAATACAGCAGAACTGAATCTTCAGGAAGCCAACACCATGGACTATATCTATGCAGAATGCCAATATTACATCAAATAGATGGTAGAAATACATGTACAAAACCGGCTCAAGCAAAGCAGCTTGCCCTGCGGTTGAAGAAGAACCCTCACTTCATGCATTATTCATCACCCATAGCCAGTTCCAGCGCATAGTCATCCCTTTCCTGCAATAAGTGAATAAACAGAGCAAAAGATATCAAATTTCCTGGTGAGTGATTTTTGACAGTATTCCCTCCCTCCTCCCCCCCCCCAAATTTTAAGAAGGCTGGGCTTGATAACTTACAACAGGTCCTCGGGCGAAATATCTTCCAAATTGAAGCCAATATACCTGCACATCCACATGATTTCAAATTCAATTAACTTAAAACAGGTATCAACATGAAGTTTATTGGAATGGGGTTTTTAGTTTTTTCTTTTTCGTTTTTTTCCTTGATAGGTAAGCTGAGCTCGAACCTGAGACCTCAATGTTGAAATGCTAGGAAGTTGAAACGCAGGTGTTTGGCAATGTGAATATTATGGAAATGAAAAGGTTTTCCAAGGAAACCTACTTTTTACCCATTTGGGTAAAGGAGTAGAGTCAGAACTCAATTTACACATCCAAGTTTTTACTCAAAAGCTTTGCATATTGATATCAAGCTGCTGCATAGATTCCCAAGGCTTTGAGAGACACCTCATGATGTTTAAGCGTTGACCTTTTAATATTTCCATGGAAAATTGCAATCCAAGCCAAGCAACAAAATTACCATTGGAATCTGCAGTTTTCCATTTCCTAAGGATTCCATGTTGGCGTTCCAGGTAGACATTTTAATTTCCTCCATCCAAACACCCACAAATGGAACTGTTTTAAAGTTATGGATGTTTTTTCTCTATGCAAAATGTTGTCGTCTCAATTTGGATTTTACCTCATCCTCATCTTGAGTTTCAACTTCAATATCAGAAGATGGGAAGCCCACACACAGAAGAGCGTAGCCCTGAAATGAGAAGGAACATGCAACAATGATATTTCATTAATTTTCAAGACAGAGAAAGAATAAGCGCTGACCAACAGAGTCACATGTAAAGCAGCTTGTAAATGTTTGGAGTTTTGTGCCAGTTAACTTCCTATAACATTCCACTAAGATTAGTGGAATAAAAAACATAATAAACTGCCAGTTATTTGCTGACCCCAGTAAAGTGTCTGCACCAAAACCAAAGGTAATTCATGGGATTTTAAAATTTTAAATATGAATTATACAACAGCCCATACGGGAAGCAAGGGAAGATGATTCCTCATCTTCGAGGAAAATTCCCTATGCAAATGTGCGTATGAAACTCAGGTTGTGTTTGGATGCATTAGTGAATTGAATTGCAATTATTTCTATAATGAAGTGGAAATAACCAAATAGAAGCTTCCTCCCTATCATTCATGTTGAGGGTGTGGGGCTGTGGGCTCCAACGTCGCAATTATGTTCCTTTCGAGTTGGACTAGAAAGAAAAGTAACTGCATTCTGAGGGCTAATTATTTTGACGACTGTAGTAAACAGCATTTTGCTATTTCTTTGATGGGATCAAATGCTCACAACTCAATGTGCTTGTGCATCAAAACTCAGATTCAATTGCTGGGAGAAACCCATTACCCAGTTCTATTTTAAATGCATAGCAAACAAGGGAAAGGAAAACAGCTTCCGCAACTGGACCCTAACAAGGAATGAGATTCTGACAGAAAGAGTTCAATTCATGATATGTAAGACAGAAGACGACGAGTTATCACCCAATCATGTTCAGAGGGACTCAATAGAAGCATGAAATCATGACAACCTTAGATTTAAGTTCAGCTGATATTCCAAGGGCCTCAGGCTGTCTTATTTCTCCAGATTTCACTCGAACAGCACAGCTAGTACAGCAACCTGTTAAAATGAAATGCATCCACTATCATTCTCATTCATCATCAAGAGAACAAGGTTATTACTAGTGAAGAATTATAGGATCCCCAAGCTGATATCTGCAGGGTGTACACAGATTTTAAGTTTGTAAAAGTGGGGCCCAGGTTTTAGTGATCGAGACTGTTGGCCTGACGCGACTCACTATGGATGGAACTTGCCCAAAGATCACCCAGATTGGATGACCTTATGAATCGATATTGGGCCTAGTTTCAGTTGAATGTGAACTGTCATGATTAATGATGGAATTGTCTTATCAAGGAGATTTTGTGTTCATGCTCCATCCATGGTGGGTCACAACAAATATACAGTCTGGATTATTAGACTATGGGCCCCACCTGTAAAAAAAATATTAAAAAAAAAACTAAAAAAACAAAAAACCCCCACTATGGATGGAACATGCCCAAAGATCACCCAGATTGAAAAACCTTAGGGGCCCTTTGGATGGTGGTAAATGAGGCTAGTTGTAAATGACTTATTAACAAATCATTTACAAATTGCATTTGGACGCCCTAAAATGCTTGTAAATGATTTACTACATTTTCCCCCTTTTCATTCACTAGCAAAAAGCAGGGATTTCATTTGGTAGCAAGTGATTTACAAGCAAGAAGCCTCCAATGGCTCTTTTTTTAAGGCGAGGAGATACGCACCTCCCTCTCTCCGTTGTATTTGAGAACCCCAATGCCCTCCCTCCCTCCAAGGACAGCAGATCTTGCTGCCAACGTTATAAAAGAGCATTTGAATTCGTGGGCCCACTTCTATGGCTCACCTACTGCTTGGTTTTATGTGAGGATCAACCATAAGCTTTAGTGAGACTTCAAAATCCACTCTTCTATGCCATTTGAATGTTTTTTAATGAATAACTTCTCTGAACTATCTCAGGTGTGAATGCACAATTACAGGATATAAACCATTTACAGGCTATCTAAACACTCTAAATGATTTACTAGTAAATCATTTACAACTTAAAGCCAAACAGATAGGCCATAAATCATTTACAACTTAAACCGTTTACCACCATCCAAATCACCCCTTATGAATCGATAGGGCCTAGTTCCAGTTGAATGTGGACTGTCGTAATTAACGTCGGAATTGTCATATCAAGAAGATTTTCTGTTCATGGTCCATCCATGGTGGGTCGCAACAAACATACGGTCTGGATCACTAGACCATGGCCCTACCTTTTTTTTTTTTTTTTTTTTTTTTTTTTAAGGAAGGAAAAAACTACAAACCCACATACATTCTGTAGACATATCTCACTGGAAGTAAACATGAATAAGTATCACCAAGATGGGTGTGAACTTGATGCCATCTTTGGTACAATTTGAAGTTTTAAGAAACCATAGAAAAATGCTAAGAAAGCATTGTCGGTGTCTAATTAACTTACCATGCCTACAAGCAAATGGCAGGGATATGTTCTGAGCTTCTGCAGTGTGTAAGATGTATTGATCCTGCAATTGAATCCAAAAACACATGTTGATAGTATCAGCTATTTGATTGGAAAATACATAAAGAAACAAAGAAAGAATGCAAGAAGGCCTTTGTAGTGATGATGAGGTATTATACAGTTGGTGGCCTGAATTACTGCCATTTTAATTGGATCAGCATTCCATCCAAACAGGTAGGACCCATATTACATTGATCCAAGCTGTCCATATAGTGGGCCATCCTTGAACAGGAGATGGACACCCTCATCGAATCACTCCATCAGTCTGATCAACAGACTTTATCCTATTACATGTGGTCGGTTGTCTTCTTTTTAACCATCCATTTTCGTGTCAATTTGTTGGATGGACAGGATTGCCCGATGGGGAAGGCTTTTTCAGTTTCGCCCATCCGCGATGAGGACCACTAGATCAATGGCCGGGATCACTGAAAGGACGGAAACAATAGTACCTAATTGCATATTCGAATAAAAAAAAAAAATTTTAAAAAACACCACACAGACACAAATGTGCATAAATGACACAAAAAAACCCTTTAAACCAAGAAAATTAGAGAGCCTAAAAAACCAAAAAAAAAATCAGAAAAACCACACACACACACACAGAGTGAGAGAGAGAGAGAGAGAGAGAGAGAGAGAGAGAGAGAGACCTCAGGAACGAGGAAGCTATGAGAGACACCTCGCTGTCGGTCGTGAACGGTGACGCTGTGAATGGGAGTTTGGGGAATTGAAGGAGAAAAAGGATTAGGATCGGAGATTGGAGCAGCCGTTCCAAGCTCTGCTTTTATGGTTCCGATTCGGAGAGAGCATGCTGTGTTTTGGTTCTTCTTCTGCAGCTGCAATCCCTTGCTTTTTTTATGAGAAGAAGAGCACAAATAAGACCAGCTGCTAGCTAATTCCATCCTCTCCCGATTCTTCTCTGCTCTACTCTTCTCTCTACACCACCATTTCCTCTCTCTCTCTCTCTCTCTCTCTCTCTCGTAGCAGCCAATGCTATCCGCAACTGGATAACATTTTCAGTCTTTCGATCTCTGCTCTTTTGGGGCACTTTGAAAATGTACACGTGGCACACAAGTAAATCAGATTAAACCGTCTAACTTGTTGTGATCCACTACTTGGATGGATGATACACCAAAATGGCCACTAATTGGATCACCCATTTGATCGATTGGCGTATATCTTTGGACGGTTGAAATAAAATATAATCAACAATCTGAATTCAGAAGATATGTACCTAAAGATCAAAGGTCAGGATTGTTCAAACATATATGATTTTATGTGATGAATTACCTATTCACAATCTGCAATTTGGACGGTTTAAATTAATTTAATGTACGCGGCCTTTGGTGTGCAATTTTTGGAGCCATTTCGGATCAGGCATCGCGCTCTGCCAGAGTATAAAACGACCTCCTCCCCTTACGCACCTGACATGCCGGGACCCGCGCCTGTATTTCGTGGGTCCGTTTGCATGAAGTGTGTGTACTGACGTGGGTGTTTACTAACAAGCTAACCCAAATAAAAAAAAATAAAGAAAAAAAAGGACCTCTTCGACCCGGTTTTGGATATGAGCTCATGTACGACCCGCAAGTAGGCCAATTTCAACCCGACTAGAGACTCACTCGGAACTGGAATTGATGTTGGCAGGGACGTTGGCCTCCTAATCTCACTCAATGGAGATAGGGATGCTTGATCCAGGCCGTCAACCTAGTAGCTTCTGTCAGTAGAAGGCCGCTGGACAGGCAATCCTAAATCCATGGATGGGGGACAGTCAGAAAAAGCAAATGGATTAATCAGGAGAAACCAACGGTTAGGATGATCAGTATGGTGTTATATTCAACTAATGATACAGCTTCATTAGTAGATGGTCATTATCCAGCTTCCCCACCTGCCACAGGCAACAAGCACCCAAGGGTGGCAACGGGTCGGGTCGGGTCGGGTCGGGTCAGGATCAGCTTAATTCCCAACCATTTACTAAACAGGCCAAGAATTCATGCCCAAACCCATGGATAGAGTGAGGGAGAGAGGGTCCAACGGATTGGACCACAGGTTATGGTCCACCCAGTGAATAACTTCTAACCTATTAAGTGAATGGAACATCCAACCTGTTCAATAAATTGAACCCACCAGGAGGAACATTTTAGGCAAAAATCAGTCCCATCCACCCATCAAGTGGACCACAATTGTATTTTGCTATTTATCAATGGCTATACACAATTTTTTCCTATGATGTGGCTTACTTGATAAGTGTATAAGGCTGATTTTCGCACTAGATAATCCTCATGGTCGGACCAACCTTTTAGGGGGATCGCATGCCACAAGCACTTTGCAGGTTGGAAGTTATCCACGAGGTAGACCATAAACTGGGGTCCGATTCGATTGGGTTGGGTCAGGTCACTGGCCCAACCCATTCATAACCTATGTAGATTCAACCCAAGCCTGACCCATTTACTTAAATGGGTCATATTTCTAGCCTACGGTGGAGCAGCTACCCATTTGGCTTGGCCCGAACCCACCTCAACTGCCGAGCGGACCCAAGCCAATTCCCACCCCTATAAACACCCTTCATTAGTCCAGCACAGAGGATTAGAGGCACCCTCCATTGTTGCAGAAGTGGGAGTAAGTAGGCCAACTGAATTGTTGCACCCGACCTCACAATCGACACTCGTCACATATATGCATGCTCAGTCAGCACATTCAATACTCACCATCATCACCTCATCTCTCTCACCAAATTGACTTAAATTCATAGCAGTTAAATTTTAAATTAAATTAATTTATAAAAAATAATAATAATAAAATTTAAAAAAAAAAAAAAAAGAGGCTCATTTTCAATCCTATTTGCGTAGACAGAAGTCCCATTATCCTTCTTTTTTTTTTTTGAAATATCACTGAAATTTCATTAAAAGATAAAGGAGAGCACAAAGGAAACAACAAAAAACAGAGGCAAAATACGAAAGAAGAAACAAAGAAAAAAGAAAAAAGGAGAAAACAGTCCGCTGAGAAAGCGGACCTTACAGCGACCTAAAGCAGAAAAGAAGTCCCATTATCTTTAATCATCTGCTTTTTAATTTATACATCAAACAAACCAAAATATCATTAAGCCCTGCTGCGCGAGTACTGTACAAAATATGAAGCAAAAAGATCTTTCAGCAAAACCCCGGATTCTATCTGCTGCCACTGAGTTCCCTTCTCCACCTATGCAGGCGGCTTGCCACCTCTGAAACTAGATTAGTGAGCACCTGCAGTTTAAAATAATGATATTAGATAATCTCCCAGAGCGTAAAGCCACTTCGGAAAAGAAGTAAACTATGCCTAGTAGATTATGAGAGAGAAGTCAATCCATAGAGTCTTAAAACAGCTATCTGAATGGGCACCCTCAAGAGTTCATATGGCAAACATGTATCATGATCAGGACCATTGATTTCATGGGGCCATTATATGGCTGGGCTACATGTGAAAAATTGCAGCCATTAGGCTACTCTGACCATCCCCATGTTGTAAATTTTGCTGGTTGAATCTGGATCTTGCTCAAATCATTTTTGTAGGTCAAATATCAAAAGGCTAAAATAACCTAGTCCCCTTGAAATTTGGCATATGGCCTGCCCATGCAGTGTTCCACCAGATTAAAAGTCACAATCCCCATCCATGTTTAGTCAGCCTCACACAACACCCAATGCTTGCTTGAGTTCATCTAACCCTTGGGTTCTTACTCTTACTCCGGTGGCAGACTCTTAGGAGTTTCAACACCTGGTTGGGGGTTCGAGTACCCATAGGTGGTGAAATCCCACTACGGCGTGAGTGTGTTTGGTTGTGTGTGTGCATGTAAAAAAAAAAAAAAAAGTTCATCTAGCCTTGAATCACACCAAGTGCTAGAACACAAGATCTTGGTGAGAATGCAAGAGAACATATGAGAGTGAATGGGAAAACTTGTATTGCTGTAAGTAGTGAAGATTACAACTCCGAGTGTGTCCCAAATGAAGAGCTCTTCCATATACAGGCACAAGAAACTTCTAGGTACTTTACATGAATGGGTACCATGGTTAATTCCACACAAGAGTGATTGGAATCATTTATCTGGTAGATAATTTGGTGGAATATCAGATTGCTTGTACAATATTTCTATTTTATAGAAACATCTAAAAAGTGAGAAAATATATAATGACTAACATGACGCGTCATGGTGTGTGCATCGAACTCAAAGTTCCCATGGGATCCATCCACGGATTGTCGGCAGGGCAAAAATCCATCCCGTTCAAACAAATTATGTGCCTATAATTGCCTTTTCCTTGTTGAAATGTAGATAGTTGCCTAAATCTTTACTAATCATCCATTTCAACGCCAGTAATCAAACACTTGAATTCTACCATTCCATGTCATTTTTTCCGTGCAGAGTATCCACAGCGTGGACCACCAGATGACCATCAACATCATGCATGGCCATTATAGTGGCCAAAACTATGTGCTACCCCAGCTCAGGAATCCCACACCCACTTCTGAACCTCCTTTGCAGCCCCCCGACCGATGTCTTGATTCCAAATGCTTGCTAGCCTTATATGCACAAGCAGCACACATGCTGATGTAGAGCAGGTCGCGGACAGTTACATGGCCAAGATGGATCAGAAAAGGCCCGGTCGACGACAGAAGTGATCCGGACCATCGAACCTTAAATCGGGCGTATCTTGCAATCCGGAATGAGTTATCTGACGTAAAATATATGATTTTGGGGTAGAACGAGCTACTGAAGCCAACCAACCCAGCTACGCCGGGTTGCGCAGCCCGGAATTGCGAAAAACCCCTGGATCGATGGTCGTTTCCCCGTTTTAATTTCGCTTTTACTATAAATAGTAAGTTTTAGTTTGATTATAACTCTTCATCCGTCGGGCTTTAGGAGTTGCGCCCAACGTGAAAAGAGCTTAGAATAATTAGGAGAACGGTTTGGTGAAGTCAAATAGGACACTTACTATTTTTGGCCGAAAACCTTGCGCACTAGTAGACATCACGACCGTCTATAAATAGTAAGTTTACTATTTATAGTAAGTATTCTTGGAGTTTGAGTTGTAGTTTGATTCTGATTTCTTTCCCATTGCTTGGTACCCCTATTTAAAGGGTTGTGAACTCGTTTTTATTCATCAATTAATCAATTTCGAATTCATTAGAATTTATTTCTATTTTCTGCTTTCTTTCCTCGTGGATTCGAGAAGTCTCTGTGAGGAGTCCAGAGAAGCTCCGTGGATTCGGAGTAGTTATCCTCATCACGTTCATCCCTGCGTCAATTGGTATCAAAGCGAGGATTCCCCTTGGGCCGATGGCAAACAACGAAGGTATGAATCAAAATCCTGTGGACGGTGATCCAGGGATTCGTTATCTTTAGGAAAAAATGGAAGCTTTCCACCGGGAGAGTCAGTTGACCATGCAAGGGCTGCAGGCAACTCTCGACCGTCTTGCGGATGCGCTACTTCCGCCCCGAGCCCTAAGCGGTGCTCCACCACCCATGGTCGCGGTACGACACAACCCCGATTTTCGTAGAGCACTACCAGTGGCAAACCGTAGGGCTACACCAGATGATTCAAGTTCTAGCGACGAGGACCTTAATGAGGGTTTTGCGCGACGACCAATTCATGGAGGTGATCGTCTAGATTGTGCTGAAAGAGACTATCGAGGTAAGGCTGAACTTCCTAGTTTAAACGGTTTATTACGTATAGAAGATTTTTTCGATTGGCTAGCCGAAGTAGAGAGATATTTTGATTACATGGACGTGCCAGATCATAAAAGGGTAAAATTGGTAGCGTTTAAATTAAAATCTGGTGCTTCTGCATAGTGGGAACAATTACAACTCTCATGAGCTCGCCAGAACAAGGCGCCCATCTCATCATGGCCACGGATGAGACGTCTTCTTCGATCTCGATTTCTCCCCAGTGATTATGAGCAGATATTATTCCAGCAATATCAAAATTGCAGCAGGAAATCGAAGTCCGATTATCTGAAGAATTCCAACGGTTGGCTACACGAAACGATCTGTCAGAATCTGAGTCACAGAAGGTGGCACGATTTATAGGTGGGTTGTGACTGATAATTCAGGACCGAGTTCAGATGTACCCAGTCGGGACTGTGGATGAAGCAGTTCAATTGGCGGGTAGGGCGGCAACACAACTTGCAAGAGCTCCTGCTCGTCCGTATCCTTCAACTCGACCCCCCATGACGGGTCCCACATAGGATCCAGTGTTGCCACGAAGAAAAGACTTAGTACCTCAACTTCCTACAACCGAAAACCGTGATATGGGGAGCAGCTCATCTAGACCTCAACGTACAACACCCACAACAGCGAGTTTGAGTAGGATTTCAAATCCTTATGCTCGGCCAAGGTCGAACAATTGTTACCGTTGTGGCCAACCAGGCCACTTATCAAACACGTGTCCTCAACGTCCCGCAGCACACTTGACTATAAACGAAGGGGGCACTGAAGATGAGGCTGTAGAAGAAGACCATCGCTTTGATGAACATGAACAAATCACTGAAGAAATAGCAGGTGGCGATGAAATGACGGGCGAGGATCATGGCGAATTTCTAGTTGTGAGGCGATTGCTGTATGCCCCACGAAAGGAATTACATCCACAACGACACAATATATTTCGAACTCGGTGCACCGTCAATGGAAAGGTCTGTGATGTAATCATAGACAGTGGTAGTAGCGAGAACATCGTCTCAAGAGTGATGGTGGACAAGTTGCGGCTACCAACGATGAAACATCCTTCCCCGTACTCAATTGGCTGGATAAAAAAGGTGAATGAGACCAAGGTAACTGAACAATGCACTATCTCTTTTTCAATTGGCAAAAATTATAAAGATCAAATACTTTGTGACGTGGTCGATATGGAAGCTTGTCATATGTTACTCGGTCGACCTTAGCAGTCGAACCGTGATGCGACCCATCGGGGACGAGATAATGTTTACGTATTTGTCAAGGATAGTCGAAAAATAATCCTTGCCCCTATGGCACCAGAGAACCACCCTGAAGCCTCTAAAGTGGAGGGGAGTTCCCTCTTGACCATTCGGGATTTTATGGAAGAATCCAAGGAAACCGGCGAGGTATACGCTGTAGTGGTGAAGGGCGAGGAAGAGGAACCCTCAAACATCCCTCCAAATTTAAGACTGTTGCTAAACGAATTCAAAGAAGTCTGGCCTGAGATTTACTCGATGGATTGCCCCCATGAGGGACATCCAACATCATATAGACCTCGTCCCGGAAGCTTGCCCTATCGCCCTCATTATCGGATGAGTCCAGAAGGAGTGTGAGATACTTCGGGCAAGTGGAGGAATTGATCCGTAAGGGTCTCTTGAGAGAGAGCATGAGCCCATGTGCCGTACTAGCATTATTAACGCCAAAAAAGATGGAAGCTGGCGCATGTGTGTCGACAGGGCAATCAACAAAATTACCATCAAATATCGGTTCCTAATACCACGGTTGGGCGACATGCTCGATATGTTAAAAGGGGCCAAAGTGTTCTCTAAACTAGATCTAAGGAGCGGGTACCATCAAATTCGTATTTGACCCGGTGATGAGTGAAAAACGGTATTCAAGACCAAGGAAGGGTTGTATGAGTGGTCATGCCCTTCGGCCTATCGAACGCACCAAGTACTTTTATGCGTTTGATGAATCAAGTTCTAAAACCGTTCACTGGCCGATTTGTGGTAGTATATTTTGATGACATATTGATATATAGCCAGGATGAGGCGGAGCACAGGAAACATCTCAGGCAGGTGCTACAGGTCCTACAAATTAACAAGTTGTACCTCAACTTGAAGAAGTGTAGTTTTTTAACTGACAGCCTGTTATTTCTAGGATTTGTTGTAATGTTCATAAGCATTCGTGTGGACGATGAAAAGGTACGAGCTATTAGGGAATGGCCGATCCCGACAAACATTCATGAGGTGAGGAGTTTTCACAGGTAGACTACTTTTTATCATCGATTTGTATGAGATTTTCACACCATAGTCGCGCCTATAACAGATTGCATGAAAAAAGGACCGTTCCAATGGACCGATAAAGCTGACGAGTGCTTTCATGAGATCAAGCATCGTTTGTCTACAACACCGGTCTTGGTGCTTCCTAATTTCGACAAATTGTTTGAGGTTGAGTGTGACGCTTCATATGTCGGAATTGGAGGAGTATTATCACAGGAAGGCAGGCCGGTAGCCTTCTACAGCGAGAAGCTCAGCGAAGCCCGAAAGAAGTGGTCGACTTATGAGCTTGAGTTGTACGCAGTTGTTCAGGCGCTGCGACATTGGCGGCATTATCTGATTCAAAGAGAGTTTGTTTTGTACACTGACCATCAAGCATTAAAGTTTATTAATAGTCAGACTAACGTGAATCGTGTGCATGCTAGATGGGTTGCATTTTTACAGGAATTCACGTTCGTTCTGAAGCACAATCAGGGCAGCAGAATAAGGTGGCTAATGCACTTAGCCATCGTGCATCACTACTAGTAACAATGAGCAACGAGGTAGTCGGCTTCGACTGTCTCAAGGAGCTGTATGCCGAGGATGAGGACTTCAAAGATTCTTGGATGAAGTGTCAAGAAGGTCACCCCAGTGACCTTCATATACAGGATGATTTTCTCTTCAAAGGGAATCGATTGTGCATCCCCAAAGTTCTCTGAGGGAGCAGATTATTCAGGAGCTACATGGAGGTGGCCTTGGTGGACACCTGGGGCGAGACAAGACGCGAGCTCTTGTGGAAGAGCGGTATTACTGGCCGCAGTTAGTACGCGATGTGGGAAAAGCCGTACAACGTTGTCATGTTTGTCAGACCTCCAAGGGGCAATCTCAGAATACGGGCCTCTACACCCCGTTACCTGTGCCTAACGGCCCTTGGAAAGATTTATCAATGGACTTCGTACTTGGTCTCCCACGAACACAACGCGGCATGGATTCGGTGTTCGTGGTGGTAGATCGTTTCTCAAAGATGGTGCACTTTATCCCATGCAAGAAGACCCTCGATGCAACACATGTGGTGAATTTATTTTTCAGGGAGGTCGTTCGGCTACACGGGGTCCCCAAGACCATTACTTCTGATTGTGACACGAAGTTTATTAGCCACTTTTGGCGGACTTTATGGAATCGATTCGATACACGACTTCAATTTAGTAGTGCTTACCACCCACAGACTGATGGGCAGACCGAAGTTGTGAATCGCACGTTGGGAAACCTCCTTCGCTGTATTTCAGGAGAAAAACCGAAGCAGTGGGATTTGGCCTTGTCTCAAGCAGAGTTTGCATTCAACAATATGGTGAACCGCTCGACAGGGAGATCACCGTTCCAGATTATTTACGGACGAGTGCCTCACCACACACTTGACTTGGTCCCTCTGCCCAAGCACCCAGGCACGAGCATTGCAGCAGAACATATGGCAGACAAGATCATGGGCATCCATGCAGAAGTGCAGACCAAGTTACATGCCTCGAACGAGAAGTACAAGGAACAAGCGGACAAGCATCGGCGACAAAAAGTGTTCGAGGTAGGCGACCGCGTTATGGTCCATTTGCGCAAAGAGAGATTTCCGACCGGGACGTACAACAAGTTGAAAAATAAGAAGATTGGACCGGTACCAATCATCCGAAAGATCAATGACAACGCTTATGTTGTTGATCTCCCAGATGACATGGCCATCTCACGGACTTTTAATGTCATGGACCTAACCGAGTATCATGAACCAGAGCATGACGAGAACTCGAGGACGAGTTCTTTTGAAGTGGAGGAGACTGATGTAGAGCAGGTCGCGGACAGTTACATGGCCAAGATGGATCAGAAAAGGCCCGGTCGACGACAGAAGTGATCCGGACCATCGAACCTTAAATCGGGCGTATCTTGCAATCCGGAATGAGTTATCTGACGTAAAATATATGATTTTGGGG
Source organism: Magnolia sinica (assembly GCF_029962835.1). NCBI lineage: Eukaryota > Viridiplantae > Streptophyta > Magnoliopsida > Magnoliales > Magnoliaceae > Magnolia > Magnolia sinica. The sequence goes on from NC_080586.1 coordinate 789,412, forward strand.
TAGAACGAGCTACTGAAGCCAACCAACCCGCTACGCCGGGTTGCGCAGCCCGGAATTGCGAAAAACCCCTGGATCGATGGTCGTTTTCCCGTTTTAATTTCGCTTTTACTATAAATAGTAAGTTTTAGTTTGATTATAACTCTTCATCCGTCGGGCTTTAGGAGTTGCGCCCAACGTGAAAAGAGCTTAGAATAATTAGGAGAACGGTTTGGTGAAGCCAAATAGGACACTTACTATTTTTGGCCGAAAACCTTGCGCACTAGTAGACATCACGACCGTCTATAAATAGTAAGTTTACTATTTATAGTAAGTCGCGGATTCTAAGAGTTTGAGTTGTAGTTTGATTCTGATTTCTTTCCCATTGCTTGGTACCCCTATTTAAAGGGTTGTGAACTCGTTTTTATTCATCAATTAATCAATTTCGAATTTATTAGAATTTATTTCTATTTTCTGCTTTCTTTCCTCGTGGATTCGAGAAGTCTCTGTGAGGAGTCCAGAGAAGCTCCGTGGATTCGGAGTAGTTATCCTCATCACGTTCATCCCTGCGTCACATGCCAACCTAGCCCACATCTGGGACATTTAACGAGTACATAATGTGAGTCTCGCCATGAAAATAATCTCATGAAAAAGATCAGACACACCTACAGATCAAGCAGTGCAAGCCAAGTATGAAAGAAATAGACAGTTTTGAGAACTTGTAAACAGTCCAATGTACACTTTTGTGGTCCACCAGATGAGTATAGTGGCCTAAATTATCCGCTGCAGGGTGGAGCAAAGGTGCGAGCAGGGCATGCAATTGTCTAACCTCCCTGATTTCATTGAGACCACAATTAACTCAAACAATTCTTTAGATGCATATCGTTTCCTTACCAAATCTTGATGTTGAACTGTTCTACAAATGCATCACCTTGTAGTCTAAAATGAAGTGTGATGGATAAAAAATGCTAGTGCATACATGAAAGGTTTGCCTGGCTCTCGCTTGCAGCTATGTTTTATACTGTGGTGTAAATACAGATGGTATGATGGTTTTGCTGGTTTGCCACACAATATGTAGTGTATTGGTCCTTTTCATGTTAGTCATATTGGTCATTATTTCGATAGATTCATCAAAAGACTCAAGGATAACAGAACATTTAGGTGTATTAAACAAAAGGGGAAAAAATAAAAAATAAGAAAGTTGGTGATGGGTAAGTAACAAAATCAGTTACCAAATACTATATCAAAGCAGGGATAGAAGTCAAGGCATGTGGCCATCTAGGGTTGCAAGTGATTCCTTGAGCAGCCTTTGTGCCTCCTCTCTCCTCCTAAGCATGCAAAGAAACCACCACTAAAGTCAACAGCATTTACTAGCTTCATACATATATTGACAGCAGGTACAAGGAAACTAAGAACTGGAATATATGTGTGTGTGTGTGCGCGCGCGCGCATAATAATTGATAAAATGTAATGAGTGTGTGTGTGTGTGTGTGTGTGCGCGCGAGCGCGCGCAAAATAATTGATAAAATTTAATGAGATCGGCAAATCAATATCTACCAGCAACTGAAATGTAGTGGATTAACCAACCACCAGTTACTACAATAACCACAATAAATTTTAATAATGCCATCCACTAAACATTTTGACCATGACCTTTACAGGATCCACCACCCCTTTACGTGAAAATGTATGCTCGCATTTTAAGTTCTGACAAGTGGGGGTAATCCAGACAATTGTTCTGCAACGTCCCACTATGGATGGACCATGCCCCATAAATCCCCTCAATATGATGATTCTAATCTTGATGGCATAGATGATTATGAAGAGATGCAACGATGATTTATTTATTTATTTATTTTGAAAGGCAACAGGGAGCTTTCATTGAAAGAAGGCGCTGAGTTAGCGCCAAACTACAATCAGGAAAACAGAACAAAACAAAAAAACATACCATGAGTACCCCAGGTTTACAGCCCACTCCTTAACAAGAGAAGAGGCAAATACAAGCAACCTGCCCCACCCCGGTACTCTCATTATGAAAACGTCTATTGTTTCTCTCCCACCAAATCATCCATAATACTGCCAAGAGAGAAAGGCGCCATCGGGTCTGCAATTCCTTTTGAAGAGACATGCCGTGCCACACCATTAGGAGGTCCTCGATGTCCATAAGGCATGGACCACGCAAGGTTGAAGCCCCTACAGACAACCGACCACAACGAAGAGGCGAAAGGACCTGGATAAGGAGATGATTTCACAGATTCAGCTGAAGACAAGCACATAAGACATATTTGGGATGATCATAGCTCTCTTTTGGAGGTTGTCGACAGTTAAGATTCTATTCCTACCCACCAGCCAACCAAAAGCCGCTGTCTTTGGGGGCACACCATAATGCCAAACGTAACTAGTGGAGGCTTTCTTCGCACCTTGCTTTCAAATTAAATAGTAAAAGGATCGAACTGAGAACTGGCCCGATTTGTCTTTGACTCAAATCATCTTTTCGCTTTCTTCATTAGACGGGCAGCAGTGTAGCAAGCATTGAAGAAGGGAAATCAGCTCCACCAGCTCTTCGTCCCTAAGGTTCCGGCAGCATGGAGGGGTACAAATGTCTTCCCAATAAACAGATAATTGGCTTAATGTCTTCACCATTCCCACAAGCGAAGCCTACGCCTTCCTTGAATTTTGTTTTCACCCCATAGATTCCTTTCCATATTGCTGACGCTTTATACAAAGAGGATTCCTTGGTCCACCGCCCGCCATTCTAACACCCATATTTGCTTGCCATTACCTCCCTCCATAAAAAAAAAAAAAATTTAAAAAAAAAAATTTTTTTTTTTAAAAAAATCATGTCTAAGCCTTTCCAAGAAGGTTAGAACCACTTTAGGGCACTTGAAAAGTGACATAAAGTAGAGGTGCAACTTAGAAAGAGCAACTTTGATAAGGGTGATGTGATACGCCCCCCAAGGGACAACTGGACAAGAATCGACCATTCCAATTCGTTAGCTTCCTCTCAATCCTCTCCAATACTCTATCCCATTAATATTTAGCCAGGCTCCAAAAGCAAAGGGGGAGACCTAAGTAGGTCCAACGAAACGAACTCGCCTTGCACTAAAAAGAATCGGCCAATTGAGCAAGCTCGTCCGACTCCACATGGATTCCCAACATTTCGCATTTGGCTAAATTAACCTTCTACCCCGAAACCACCTCCAAACATCTGATGATCATGCTCAAGTTGTCAACCTTATCTTCTATTGCCTCGCAAAATAATAGTGTGTCATCCACGAACTGTATGTGTGAAATTGGGGGATTTGAGCTAGCCGCCTTGAATCCACAAAATCACCCCCCCCCCCCCCCAACTACAAATAGAAAGGGGGAGAGTGGGTCACCTCATCTGATTCCCCTTGAACTCTTGAAATAGCTTTTAGGGGAGCCATTAAGTAGCACACAAAAAATGGAATGATTTAACACATTCTCTCATCCAAGCACACAACTTTGTCTCGCACCCAATTCTATTGAGCATATAGTCCAGAAAATCCCAATCCATGTGCTTGTGGGCCTTCACAATGTCCAACTTACAAGCCCTTCGGCCCTTCCTTATGCCTAGAGTCAATACACTCGTGAACAATAAGAACACTATCTAATATTTGCCACCCCTCCACGAATGCACCTTCGTTTGCCGATCTGACCTAGCCAATCACATTCCAAAACCTAGTTGCAAGGATTTTAGCCAAAATTTTATATGGTCCTCCAATTAGACTTAAAACCCCAAAGTCCTCAAGTCTCTCAACTCCCGATATCTTAGGGATGATTGTAATGAAAGTCACCCCCATTTCCAAAAGGAGTCGGCGCCAAGCAATAAATTCTTGCAAGAAATTCATCACATCATCTTCGAGTAAATCCCAAAATCCTTGGAGAAAAGTATGACGGAAACTGTCAGGGCCTCGCCTTGTCCCTTCCCAATGAAAAAATGGCATCTTTGACCTCCTCCTCGGAGAACGGCCTCTCTAGATATTCAAAATCCGTTATTCATAAAGAAGAGAAGTTCAAATTATTCAAAGTGGGTATTTTCCACCTCTCCCCTTGCAACAGGCTTTTGTAGAAGCTAACTACTACTTCGTAAACCTGATCCTTTTTCCTTTTACACAAATGCTTCTGATTTTGTTATTTCTAGTCTGCGCACTAGCAATATTATGGAAAAAATTCTAGTGTTTTTGTCACTTTCTTTAAGCCACGTGGCTCTAGATTGTTGCTACCATTTTGTTTCCTCTTCTTTGAGCCGACCATCATGATCCTAAGCTAGCTCAGCTCTATAGGCATGTTCCTCATCCAATAGCACACAACTTTCAGCCTTCAAGTCAAGGGCTTGGATGTCATTTAGCATCGGCTCCACCTCTGCCTGTCTCTTCCCCATTACCTCCTTCCATGCCAAAATTCTACTTTTGAGGAGCTTCAACTTTCTGCAAAGAATAAAACCAGCATAGCCGCTAACTTCCAAAGAGTTCCACCACTCTTCAATCAAAGCTGAGAAGCCTTCAATTTGGAGCTAAGATAATTCGAATCTAAACGGCTTCAACCCCCAATTTGCCTCCTCCACTTCGAGTAAAATCGGGCAATGGTCCAAAAACAGGTTTGAAGCACACGTTGAGAAACAAAGGCCACACCTCCACCCATTTCCGAGAAACATGAAATCTATCAAGTCTAGACATAATAGCCCAATTCTCACCATTGGACAATGTGAACCTGCAACCCCCCATTGGGTAGATCCACCAATTCTTGTGAATTTACCTAATTCGAAAAGCCCTCATGTTACTTGTGATACTACCCCCTGGAGATTTTTCGTTGATGAATCTAGTGACATTGAAGTCGCCCCCCATGCACCACGGGCCCAAAAACAAGAGGCAAGCCTTGAATAGGACCTCCCACATTTCCTCCCCTCTAGCAAATACATTAGAGCCATAAACTACCGAGAATAACCACTTGAATTCAGAAAAAATATTTTTCAACACGACTGATACGTTGAAGGCCCCTGTCTAAACTGACTCCTTAACCCAAACCATTGAATCCCCACGCCACCAAAATACCACCAGCAAAACCAGGAGACCCCAAGAAAGCCCACTCCTTGGATTTAGCCACTCATAAAATCAACTATCGCAATGACGTGAGCTTTCGCACCATTGCAGATGTCTCAAACCTGATGCCTTTTTTGGCTACTACCTAGACCCCTGATACTCCATGAAAGGATCTTCATTTAGGAATTGATTTTCCTCTACCACCCCTCTCTTGCTTACTACAGGAGTCCCTTCCCCATACGCAATGTTCAGGTCTAGGCTTACCAATTCTCTCCTACCTTTTGAGGAATGTTGGAGTTTCTTAGGGGAGAGAGGTTGTTGAAGTCGTCTGCTCTATTCCTCAACAAACTAAGAAGGGCGGAGTATTCTTCATCCCTATCACCAAAAGAAACCCCAATCTATCTCCTGACATGGTATAAGGCTTCATGAATCCATCTCTTCCCTTTTAGAACTTCTAGCTAAAGGAAAAGCTTTTTACCTAGCAAGTTGGGAATTCAACAAAGTCTGAGCATATGTCACTCTAAATGTTATCGGAAATTGCAATTCTCAGAGGTAACACCTCCAAAACTTCGTTGAAGAACAAAGTGTCTTCCCTAATGTGCTAAGAATGGGACATCGAAGAAAGGATGTCATGCTCTGCCACCTCGCAAACCGCCATTGACCTAAGACCCACTAGAGACAACTCGTTCGGTCTAACTACCAGCCGCATTCGATCCAATTCTATCATAGAAGAGAGACCTTCAACAGAGGCCACCTAGCTCAAGAACAAACAAAAAGAACACAAATGGAATTCCTACATTGTCTTGGGAAAAAGGCTCAAGAAGTCGTCTTTGTTAAGGGGTGTTAGCATGTGAGTTCACAAAAGAGGACATCCACACATGTATTGAAAGGGGGGGAATTCTCACGTGCCGAGAAGAAGACATGTTTCGCGGTGCGTGTCGCTTGAACCAACTTAGGTTTTGAAAATCATGGTCGTCCAATGCCTTTACTATTGTCACCACATCATGGAGATCTAAACCAGCCCCTGACAACTGAAAAGGTGGTTCAGGAGTCCAAACCTCATCCCCATACCTCAAACGAGCCACGAACCAGAGCTTTGAACCGTCATCTCCCTTCTCGAATAAAGAATGATAATCCGTAAATGGGAGCTGGAAACTAGCGTTATGCTTGCTAAACTTCAATTGATCGATACCGATGCTGAAACAGATTCAATTCCAACGGAAAGATGGAACAGAAGAGCTCGATTAATCCAAAGTGTTTCTGTCAGGGTGCTAGAAGATGAAATTTCCTGGAAACAGAAATCGCGGAGCAAATGGATTAAAGAAGGGGCTAAAAATACAAAATTCTTCCACAACATGGCCAGCATGTGTGCACGAGTCAACAAAATCAGTAGCTTAATGGTTAATGGGGTTCGTACAAAGGATAAACAAGTCATATCTGAAGAGGTGATCAGATACTTCAGCAACCTCCTTCACAAAGAAAGCAGGCACAGACCAAAATTAGATCATCTCCAATTGGATCAGATATCAGAGGAGGAAGCAAAGTCTATTGAATATATATACATTCACGGTTGCAGAAGTTAAGGAGGTGGTCAAGGCATTGGAAGGAGACAAAGCCCCTGGCCTGGATGGGTACCCGATTACTTTCTTTCAGATTTTTTGGGAAATCTTAGAGGGAGATGTTATGGCTTTTATCAACGAATTCCATAAAAGAGGCAGGTTATCTAAAGACCCGGGAGCCTCCTTCATTGCTCTCATTCCTAAGATTCCTGGGGCTGATTCTTTGCAAGAATTCAGACCGATCAATTTACTTGGTGGCCCATACAAGAATCCAGAGAAACAAATTAATGCTGCACTTGGGGTGGCTTGAAAGCTAATGGGAGAAACACGTGACATTTGTTACTTTGGGTCGGCTTTGGTCGAAAACAGATAGCCATCTCAATGCAAATCTGCTCAAACTATTGGATGCACCCAGAAGTAGACCGCTTGGGTTATCCTAGTCACTGACTGGATGCATTCTGGGGATTGCAATTTGGCACTCAGCATTCAACAGGAAAAAGTTCACCTGTAGTAAGCTAGGATCACATGACTAGTCCTTTGGACACAGCCCCTCCGTGATAGTGCCTGACAGTTCAGTTAGGATCTCAGACATGTGTGCCACATATACCATGGTTGAGTGATTAACAACTTATTTATTAGCATCTACCATTGGATTCTTTCCCTTAAACAAAATATGCATGTCTTTTGCCATTTTGAAAAGATAGCAGAAAGGATCCCTTCTAAAGGAAATCAAACCTTTCTCCATGACAGCCAATCTGCAAAAATTAATGTCTTCGAATGCTAAACTTATTGTCCCAAGATGCACAGTAATGAGATGAGAAGCAGAGGAGAAGAGATGAGAGCACCAGTAGAAAGATAAATAGCAAAGTGAAAAAAGAATATTTCAGTATTATAAACTGATTATCATTTAGATTAGGAAAATGTGCAAAGACAGAATGCTGACTACAGCATTTTTAAAAAGCGAACTGCTATCCTTTTTGTTGAAATTTTCTCTTTTACAGTTGTTAAACAACAGTGGTGATGGAGGAGATGGAGCTACTAAAGGCAATGAAAGAGGTAGGTTCAAACATTGTGAACAAAGTAGCAGCTGTTGTTTTACATCGTCTCTTGCAGGAAGGAACAGTTTACAGTGACATTGCAAAAGACCAGACGATTCAAGTGATGGATGAGTCATCTTTTTTTGGGTAGGTATATTGATGAATGGTCAAGACAAACGCGAAGCAGGTAAAAGGTAAGAATGACATCAGAAACCCTTATAACAAAAGGAATATATGAACACAAGGAAAAAGATAAGACTACAGTCATTTTTGGCTCATCCCTGTCCTTGTTTTGCTTTTTTTTGGCCTTCTTTTCAACTAAAACAGTTTTATATTAAAAAAATGAATACAAATAACACAGAATATATGAAGATGATCCCAATATGCTATCCTTGACGCTGAAAGAATCAAGACACGATCATTGAGACTGAAAGAATAAAGACGCACACACAAACAGACTATAGTAAACAACTGCAACATGCAATAGCTTTCACTGATCATTGAGACTCACATTGAGATTAAAAGAATCAAAACATGCACGAATGCACCCACACCCACACCCACAGACACCCACACACATGGGCAAGCGCGCGCGCACAATTTCATATGCAAGAAAGCAAGTCCAGAACATACCTTTTTATATCCTCCACTGCTTGTTTACGGCGTTGTATCTGAAGTTCTAGTATATGAATTAGAGTTGATCTTGCCTGAGAGAAGACCATAATTGGCTCATTACTTAGGAAAAAAAATCTCATAGCATGAAGGTTTGACAAATGAAGGGGAAAATTCTACCTGGTGAGGGCGTATGGAATTCAGTAGGTGGTGTAAGTTCCTAAATATAAGAGATATGTCTTCTACTCTCCGTGCATATTGAGATGGTCTCTCAACAAGAACATCTGTTAGCTCCAATATATGTAGCAGCAGTTCTCTGTTCAGTGATCTCAACTCCTTTTTGAAATCTGGATAAAGCAAGAACTTATCAGGGAACATATGCAAAATATAAACAATAGCCCAGGGATTTCTTAGATGAAATGCCGAGTCTTCCATGAATGTCCTAATGCAACCTGACCAGGAAGTATCTATACAATAATTAGGGGTGTACATCGAGTCGAACCAAGTCGAGCTGGCCTCAGCTCAACTCAGCTCGGCCACTGGCTGACCTCAGCTCAAACTCGGCTGGACTCTGTCCTCGAGCCTGACTGGCCAGCTCGGCTCAGTTCGGTCAGCAACTCGGGCCAGCTCAGGCTGAGTTCAAGCCAAGATTGAGCCGAGTTCGCCATTGAGGCATTTCCACAAACACCTGGACTGCACCTTCAAAATCCCTCTGTATGTGAAACAGAAGCAATGGTTTTACAGGTATTTTATCAAACACCTTCTAAGCAACATAAAAACCAAGAAAAAAAGGGTATTTGTTTCATGTACATACCTTCCTTGCCACCAGCCACACTTCGTTGAGTCATTTTATCAAACACTTGGTGAGCAACATCAATGGCAAAGTAACCGAGTCACCGAATTGGTTCGATCCGCGTTCGATTTGAGCTGGATTTGATCCGAGTCGAGTCGAGCTGGGGCCTGCTTGAACTCGGCTCGAACTCATTTTCGAGCCCAAAAAATCAGCTCGACGCGGCTCGAACTCAGCTTCGAACCAAGTCGAATCGAGCTTTTTCGAGTCGAGTCGAGCTAGCTTGGTTCGTGTACACCCCTAACAATAATGATCAGGACCAAGCCCTAGTGTGGCAAGGTGGCGTCATTGAAATGCGATGCACTAGGGGAAAGTCACGGAAGTGACATGACAAGAGCTAGAACAAAACACATCACAAAAGAACGTACACACACACACACACACATCAATTATAATTTTAGTACATAAGATACTCCGTCTTATCACTCTTGAGAGATGAGGTCAGATTTCTCTTCACTATATTTTAGAGTTCTAGCCATTAGTGGCCATCATCAAATTAGGGACAGCCAGTTATGATATGAAGCAATACCTTTGTGGGGCATGAATTTTTTTTGAAAGTTGCACATGCTCATGAGACTAAGCTCAAATATTGAGTTCTACTTCCCTAATTACTAATGCCGAGAGGGGCAATGTAGGTGTGAAAAAGTCATGAGACTAAGCTCATATATTGAGTTCTACTTACCTAATTACTAATGCTGAGAGGGGCAATGTAGGTGTGAAGAAGTCAAGAAGAGGACTAGTCCAAAATATCAATTGCCAAAAATCCTTGAAACGCTGTGGCAAACAGCATCTACATTTGATTGGTCCGGCGTGTGTTCAATAAAATTTTAGTTATCTCTTCAAAAAAAAAAAAAAAGTGTGTTTGGATGGCAACTGTATTGAATTGTAAAAAATCAGTTCAATCAAGCAGATATAACTGCTCTGTAATGAATCTAGTGATGTTTCCTAGCATTTGTAATGAGTAAACAAGCTTCCATTGCTTTCATCTCAACTCCAACTCAAAAGTAATGTAATTGTAGTAATGAAAATCTGATCTTATAATAGCAATTCAATTGGGCAGTGCACCCAAATCCAGCACATAACAAAATGTGTATTGACTTGAATTGCAATGAAACCAACTTCAAAGGGGGAAACGCATATACTAGGAATTCATGACGCAAGAGAAACCAACTGCAACTCATTAGATCATGGTGAAAAGGAAGTAACGCGGGGTGGAAACACCGCAGTGAAAGAGTCGACTGCGGTGAGACACACCCGCCATAAAGAAAAGAATCAACGGCAGTGAAAGTTAGGCCGTTGTGGAAACAGACATGACAGAATGCTCAGGAGCGGTGAAAACAACCCAATTAGCCCGCACGAACATAATGTTTGCCACAAATCTTGAAATCCCTAAATATATGATATCCTTTAAGCTCAACGATTAAAGAATATAAGACAATTCCAACCTCCAAATTCAGCATCAACGGACAAATTACCAGAATTCATAATGGAAATCAACATTTACAAAGAAAAAGGAAAAGAATACGGTTTTCTATTGGGAATTAATACTAATCGAGTAAAGTGAAGAAAGAAAACCCTAGAAATGAAGCATTTTGGAAGAAAGGAGAAACGTACCAACATTGGGCCCTTTCGGATATAGCTGACGAACGCCTTGATCTTCCAAGCTCGGGAGTATATCATCGGTCTGCCAAAAAAAATCAATTTAAGAAATTAAAAAAAAAAAATCAATCGAGAGGAGATGGAAGCTTCAACGAGGTAGGGAGATCTGAGGAGCTCTATCTATATATTTATAGAGCTAGGGAGGTACAGAACTCTCATTTCCCCTCTCTTCTCATTATTTCGTATGTGATGGCGTTGTGGGAGGGAGGACGAGCGAGACCCACCGTGTAATTGGCGCCGTACAAGGTGTAGGTCCCATTGATGGGCGGCGGAGGTGGTGGTGCTGATTTTGGATTCTGGATGTAGTCCTTGTACAGCCTGTAATATGGAGGTGGGGGAGGAAATGCTGATGTAGCTCCTGCTGCCATTATCTCTATCTCTCCCTCTGGAAGAAGCGGAGCCGAGATGCTGAGAACGAGACTCCGTTGAGCAAGATAGTGAAGGGACTTTAGCGCACAAGTAGCAACGTCGCGCACGAGGACACGGGACCCCTCGATCCAGCTAACTCGACTCGTCGGACATGTTTAGAACCGACTTAACCGGAACCGAATGGCTGAGTCAGTCTGAACCAAGTACGGCTTCGCCCATTCCAATCTCAAACCAAGTTAGAGTTTGAGTTACCTGGTAACACCAATAAAAACACGATTCAGTTAGACCCGGCTCGATCCGAAACCTGACTTAACTCGGATATATATATAGAGAGAGAGAGAGAGAGAGAGAGAGAGGCATGCTCTCCTACTCACTTATGCACGTGCACACTTTTCCACACGTGTCATGGGTGTCGAATCCGAACGGTCCATAAAATGCGGAATCCCATAAAACCTTAGGGGGTGAATTTTCACCCTGATCTAAGATTCTAGTGGGCCATAGTAAAGAGAAATTCAAATCAAGGGAAGACACTGTTTGCATTTTTATGGCCCACCAAAGTTTTGGTTCAAAGTAACAATTGGTACCAAGGGGTTTCATTAGGTTCTGCTTCATGTGGACTGTTCAGATTTTCGAGAATCATCAGATATGATGAGTTCTCAAAAAAGTTCGTAGGTGGTCCGTGCAAACTGGTTCGCAGGTGAGTGTTCCGCTATATATATATATATTCTATCATCTCTAACCCTACCCATCACATCATACCCCAATTCGATTCCAAACTCTCTCCCTCCCTCATCTTCCTCATCTTTCAAGCCCAGCCTCTCTCTCTCTCTCTCTCTCCCTTCCTTGTACTCCTCATCTTCCAAGTCTGGCAACCACTGGCCTCTCTCTCTCTCTCTCTCTCTCTCTCTCTCTCTCTCTCTCTCTCTCCCTTCCTCTTACTCCTCTTCTTCCAAGCCTGGCAACCACCCGCCACCATTACCCTCCTCCTCCTCCTCCTCCTCTCCACTCTCTTGGTCTCTCCCTCCCTCATCTCTTAATCCGACTTAGTGCGAACTCAACTTGACTCGGTACTTCTGACTGGATCGGACTCGGTCTGCATCAGTCCAGGCCAAACCAAACTCGGAGCAAGTCAGGCATGCTAGACTTGGTATCGAGTCGGATCGAGTTCAAGTCAGGCCTATTTCAAACCAAATCGAGTTGAGTCAACCCTAACTCGATCCGACTTGACTCGATGCCCAGCTTTAAGTGCGACTAATGGACTATTCGTGTCGAAACTACCATCAGCGTATCCTAGCCCAAAAATTAAGACGCAACCTTGAATTGCCTATAAGCTTAAAGGGTCGTTTGGCACCATGGGTCTGAGGGAATTTGAATTCAAATCCTCTAAAATATTTGGCACCGTAAAATAACTGGGGTCTCAAATTCAGGGGGCTTCAAATTCTTTAAAGAGGGGGTTTTTAATTCCTTAGAGTATATCTAAAATCCTTTTAATAGTTGCACATGTAACATGTATGTCACTAGGCTATTAATTTATTATTAGGCACATGGCCCACAGATGATATCCCAAAACAATTAGATTATCAATTACATCACTATAATTACTTTAATATAATGATATGTACCATCCAAACATTGTCTATGTAAATCAACCGTTAACAATCGTTGGTTAGTCACCCGAATGTGATCCTGTGCTTGTGGCCCATTCAAGATTTTGAATTTCATCAGTTTTACGCAAAATATATATTTCAACGAGCTTATTATAACCATTGTGTTGAACATTACATACACTAATTAGAGGTGTTAAAATTTATTTAGTAAGTAAATTCAAACCCTTGTAAATATATTATGCATAGTTACTTTTGAATTAAAGTGATTCTAAATCCAGGGTGTCAAGCACAAAAGGAGGATTTCAAATCCAAGAAGTTTCGAATAGACACTCCCAAACAAGTCTTAAGCTTTGTGGGCCCCCATGATGTCCCGTTACGTGCACAAGCCCTTCTTAGGGTATGCTCTCAAAATCAGGCAGACTCCAAACTCATGTAAGCACACCACAAGAAAAGGCAGGGGGTTAAATGTTTACCATTAAGATTTTATTAGCATCATGGAAGTTGTGAATCAGGCTTATGTTTGTGCTTTCCTTTCATTTAGGTAGGAATTACTTTTATGATTAGGATGCATGCCATGTAAACATCATGATTGCCTTGGGAAGGTTTCAATGGTTGACATTTCCATCTCAATTATTACAAGCGCTCGTATATCAATTATTACTCCACATAGAGAAAGTATCTTTATGAATATCGAAAATTCATGAGTTAAGAGTGGCGCATGTATCAAAATGAACTTGCAAAACAAACAAATAAAGTTGATATAACACAGACATTACTGTAGGCTGCACCTAGGGGTGTCCACCGCTGGGTTAGGCTGGGCCGATCTTCGCTCAAGCTCAACTCTCGTTGTCCAGCATGGGTCCAAGCTCTGGCTAGACCCATGATGGGCTATAATTGTCTAGCTTGAGTCTAGTCAGACATGTTTTTGTTGGGCATGAACATGAGTGCAGCCCGAGCACACTAATGATTATAAGGATTTTACCACCCAATCTAATCCTAAGTAGCGAAAGAGGTCTACCAATCAAAGTAATTAATCCATTCCACTTTGGACAACATGTAGCCAACTCCCATGTACTCATGGTATGGTTATATATCATTGGACAGGACAATCTGGTTTATCAAGACAAATGGTTTAAGTAATATGGACGACCCAATCACTCAACGCTGTAAAATCAAAATATTCAATTATCGAACATTATTTAGTAGGGGATGGAGGGGAAGCGATAAACATAATTGTCTAACATAAGATTGAGCTTCTCCAACAACACTGTTTCTCTCATCTCTCTCAACGACTAGCAATCAAATTTCAGGTATTTTTTTTTCTTTTTATTTTTTTAAATGGCAAAGGTGGAGTGAAGGTAATGAAATAATGAGTCTATGTCTCTTTTTTAATGGGCCATGGGCCAAAAGGTCCAAGCTTAAGACTTGTTTGTGTATTGGGTTAATGGTTCTTTCCTGACCTAATCCTATTTATTTACTTTTGGTTAAAATGGGCCACCAAAAGTGGGATTCTCCGAATCAAAGGATAGTTTGATCACTGACTAGGACCCATAGGGAGTCCAACAAAGAGATGAAGAAGTAGGTTTATGCCTCTTTTTAATGGGCCATGGGTCAAATGGTTCAAGCCCGAGCCTTGTTTATAATTATTTATTTTATACTCAATGGTCCAAAAGGAGTTGAAGCATTGGGCCTATGCCTCTTTTAGAGTGAATGATTACAATAATTATTTATTTTATATTCTAGGGTAATTTTCTATAAACTTATATTTTGATTGCCAATAATTATTCGTAAAGAATGGTAAAAATATAATGATAGTAAGTATTCTTTGTTTGAAAGAATGGTGAAATTTCACCTCAAAAAAATGAACAATTTCTGAGCAAAAACTTTATGAGCCCATCACGATGTATATCTTATATCCGCTGTCCATTCATTTTTTAGGTTGATTTTTGAGCACAAGCCCAAAAAAAGAAACAAATCCAAAGCTGGAGTGGACCATACCACAAACAATAGTGGGTTCAATGATGGGCGTCACTATTCCCACAACTTTTATGATGTGGTCCACATGTATAAAACACATGCATATGGTAGCGCCCATAGATTTTTAAGACATGCAAATTGAGTTTTCTTGAGACACTCTAACCTATCAACATCAACCTCATTAAATTATCAAGGTAAATAATTATTACTTATTTACATCCAATTCTTAATAATTACAACAAATCAAACAGGCCCTCATATAATTTTCATAGTCTGTGAATATGGACTATAAATATATAGTAGTTTACATATATATTGTTTTGTTTGTATTAAAATTATGTCGGTTGTCTACCACAACACCATAATATATAGAAGCTTAGCAGAGCTTAGAATTATGGTAAAGTGAACAAGTCCACTTAAAAATTCTTTTCATAATTAACTAATTTGCCAATTATGAACAAATAAAACATAACAGTCCAATTCTCATATACTACAATTAATGCAATTAATTAAGCAATTGGTCTATATGTTAGAGATAATGATCTTGTATGTGCTTACAAGTTAAGTATCTATTATACAATTCAATTCAAGCATTCATATAATTTAACTAATTAAACACATAAACATAAATAAAATTACAAACATTAACAATGGGTGGCCTACACAAGGACTTAATAAATGTTTACTCCCGTCGGAGGCCTACACAATGACTTACGTACTCACTCATATTGGTGTCGATACGGTTTTATACAAGAACCTATGTAAATTTGGGTCACAAACTCTATACTCAATTCTACACAATGAAATAGTATGTTTACTCTAAAAACTGACAACCTTACTTGTCGAATTGAGCCCGTTAATGTGCCTTCTTGAAATGTGTCTCCATTTATTGAATTCATTTCTCTTATGCTATCCATGATCTTTAAAATCGATCTTCTTCCATGTTATTGAATTGGTTATTGCCAATGATCTTCCCATTGAGATGTCAAGATAATGCGAGTACGGTTGAATCTCTCACAACTAATGGTTTTACTTGGTTCCTAATATAAATTCATGTAGATAAATACTTTAGAGGTTGATAGACATTAAGATTTATCTATGATATTGATATCTATACTCTAGATAATGCTTGAGATCATGTTCTTATTGAAATTAAGTTTTGGAATGCTCATTAGAGTAAGGGATTACTAAGAAGAGATCATAATCTCTTTGGGATAAATCCTATGAGGTATGTTAGAGCTTTAAATTTACTAGGATCTCTAAAATACAAAAATCAATCATTTGCACAAAGATTCAATTTCTAAATTTATAGAAAAAAAAAAGGTGATATTGATATCTACACTCTAAATGATGCTTGAGATCATGTTCTTTTAGAAATTGAGATTTGTAATGCTCATTAGAGTAAGGGATTACTAAGAAGAGATCATAATCTCTTTAGGATAGAGCTTATGAATATGTTAGAGCTTTGAATTTACTAGTTATCTCTAAAATACAAAAATCAATCATTTGCACAAAGATTTAATTTCTAAATTTATAGAAAAATAATAACAAAAGGCTTCAACAGATCTATAATGGCTAGATTTGATCAATTGAGTGAATCATTTGATCGATCAAACTTGATTTGATAAAAAGGTAAAAAACTTGCTAGACACTTTTGCACACTTGCGATCGATCAATCGAGATTTTTACAAAACATGGCAGAAAGCTCGCTAGATGATTTAGCACACATTTGATCGATTTAGCGAATCGATCAAACCTGTGCATATGATTTATCTTTCTTTTGCACATGATCTACCCGGCATAAACCCGTCGACTAAAGGTTTTCCTATTTAAAACAAGTTATCTATGATAGATTGTTTTGGACGTAAAGGAGTGTATGACAAAGATTATCGATGCATTTTATGATTTACTTGTTGTCTTCAGTCTTAACGCTTCAAGTCTTCGAATATTCGATCTTTAATGTCTTCATATGAAAATACAATTAACTCAAGACACCCTAACTTATATCATTGATAAAACTAAAGCACTAATACTTAACAATTAATATATCTATCTTTTGGGCTCATTTGTCTCAAAATTGTCCCATTTGAAACAAAAATATTTACTTCATTGAGCATGTTAAATGAATATCTAAAATATTGCTAATATATATTATTTTATGGTATTCAAGGTTATTTACTTAATTAAATTTATGATCTCATGAACATGATACAAAATTCTAAGGCATTTTAAATTCATGCAGCTAAACTGGACATTTGAATTCTAAATTATATTTTAAGTACAAGATGTTAAACACATGAGGATTCCCATGCATTCTAAAATATAAATTACCCAATGACCCCAAGGTTTTACACATTCCAAAATGAGTGTTGACCCATCATCCTTACATGCAGCACTGATGTACCATAATTTGACCGTGCAAATTAGGTCCATTGCAAGTAAAGCATGTATTTAAATTACAATGATTAAGTAGTCTTAACCATTCAATCAGTAGCTATCAAATGGTTGGTTGAATGTAAAACAGTGAATAGTTGAAGGCAATCAGATAGTTATTACTATTTCTCAGATAAAATTTCGGTTATGCTCTATCAACGGTTGGCTTATTGATTTTGACCGTCTAAATTGCCGTGCAAATGTGCCATATCTGCATTTGAAGAGCCACCATCCGTTTTTAAATTGTACGATGAAAGTGCTGGCACCTTTTGCTCACACGTGGCAGTGTAAAAGCTTAGATGTGCAAAAGTGGGCCATGGGAGTAAGATCCGAGCCGTTCAGCTGATGGGACACAACATTTATTGAGGGTCACATTGTTTAGAAACACATAAACAAGTAAAACTTGCCAACGTGCTGTTAGCCGTCCAATTGTTTTGTAAACTGTTATCAACTTGATGAGTGGACCGGCTCGCTTTTTGTGCAAGGGCATGTACGCTGTGGGACCCTGTTGATGGAAGGTTCTGATTTAGCTTCTGTTGCCACGCTGGCACATTTGGTGGCTCTGCCTTATACACCTGCTTTTCCAGTTTTTTTTCAGCCTTCTACTCTTCTGGAATGATCTTTTGTAGGTACGCATGAACGGACAAGCACTCCACCCGTGCCAACGTGGGACACGTGTGAACGATCCAGGACATTTAAAGGGTGGTCTTTTGGTCCGTATCCTCTAAATAATCACGCCAGCTCACTCATCACGTGAAGGTGTCATGCACGGTTAATGTAGACCGTTGAGTTGTTATATTTTTTAAGGGTTCATTTCTTCGTACGCATGGCCAACCAGATAAATGGACTGGGCGGATGCCTTTTATATATGGAACACTAAGCACCCCACGTGTGACACGTTGGCACGTGAGCTGTATGTGTTCGGCGTCAACGATAGAAACCATACGTGTTTTTTTTTTTGTATTTTGTTTCAAAATAATTATTAAAAATTTCAATTTTCAAATTTTTGATTTCCTTTCTCATTTGAAAATTTTGATATTTTTGTATCGTGGGTTTTATTTCACATCGGATTTGACAAAATAAATCCTCCTGTATATAAGATAAGTTTTTTGCATTGGGCTTAAGCTTCGTTCAGAAGTCATGTGAATTTGGTCCTGTGGAGGGCTATGCCAATAGCTCTAATTTATGTCATTGACCACATACGCACGCGCGCCGAGCCGAGTCCGCGTGCGCTACGGGACGGGCTGGGCTGGGGCGCGGGTGCGGTGTATGTATGGATACTCGTGGGACTTTATTTGCGCGAGTGTACACGTACTTGCGCCTTTTCGTTTTAAATCAGAAAGATATATGGTCGCACCTCTTGGGTTTAAACCCAACGGACTTAATCCTTTGTAAAGGGTGCTTGTGTACTATTTTGAAGTCTATATAAAGACTTCCGATTTATATTTGAATATATGAAAATCCTTCTCTTATAAAACGCTCTCTGATATTCAGTTTTAAACATTTTTTATTGCTGAATTCATCGCTGAGTCAACTCAACACTTTCGGATTAAACTGCAAGTGGTTCGAGCCCGTATAAAATGAGTGCACCGCTAGGATAGGGTCATAATCATTGTATCCTGGAGGTCGATTGCTCTAGAAACCTGTTGCACTTGAGGCGTTGTCCAAGATGAGTAAATTTGATTTCAAGTCGATTGACTCAATTACACCTCGACTCAATTCAATAAGCCATCTTTCTTAAAAATTTTATTTCTTAATTTGATTCTCGTTTTTTATAGTCTATTTAATTCAACCAAATATTCTAACAATTTTTAGTACGTGTACGGTGAACTGAACCATGTATCATACCATGGCCAAGCAATTGTTATGATGAACCATGTATCTCATTGATATGATGAACCATGTATCTCTCTCTCTCTCATGACCGTGGACTATTGCCCATCATCGTTTTAACCATGTTTCACGGCTAAAATTGCTGGATTGAGATCACCGACAACTAAAACGTTTGCAATCTTGATTTCCAAAACCAATCTTGACCGTCCATATTTATGGCCATTGATCACATGGTCAATATTTGTTAGATCAATATGGTGTTCGGATGGTACCCCATGAAAGGTTCGTTGGACCTAATGAACAGTCTAGAGCAATGGATTAGACTGCTTAAGCGTCCTAATGCAACTAGAAGCATCATAACTTAACAGTCCTCTGGGAGCACTGGAGCATCTCTCCTTTTATTTTAAGTTTTTGACGGCATACTTTAAAGACACCAATTGAACGGCTAAGATCGCTGGATTGACATCACCGACAAGTAAACCTCGTAGACAGTGGATTTCAGCCCCTGGATTTGTAGCTAATTACTTGCAAATTGCTCAACGTAGGCTGGAGCCTCTACACTGCGTCATGGATTAGGAAGATCTATCTCTATGGAAGTGGGTTGGGTAGTGACACCCACATCAACCAGCTTGGTAGTAGTGGGCGCAGTGGGGCCCACCTTGATGTATGTTCTTTGTATCAGCACCGTTCATCCATTTTTCCAGCTCATTTTATATGATGAGCCCAAACAGATCAGAAGCTCAAGTGGACCATAGCATAGGAAACAGTGGGGATAATGACACCAACCGTTGAAACTTCCTAGGGCCCGCCGTAATGTTTATTTTCCATCCAACCTATTGATAAGGTCACACGGATCTGGATGAAGGGAAAACACAAATATCAGCTTGATCCAAAACTTTTGTGGCCCCTCGGAAGTTTCTAATGGTGGGCGTTCAATCATGACTGTTTCTTGTGGTGGGGTCAACTTGAGCTTTTGATCTGCTTCATTTTTCGGTTCATACCCTAAAATGAGCTGGAAAAACGGATAGACGACATGGATAAAACATATACATCACGGTGGGCCCAACAGCGCCTAACACCACTTAGCTGGTGATGTTGGAGTCACCACCCAATCAGCTTCCCATCTGGATCATTGATAAGCTGTCCTAGAACTAAATTTCATTTGAATAACACAGATGACTGACTTGGGTTTATGGGCGCACATGGAGAGGCCATTAGCCGTCCATCTGTTTTAATAGTCGGATGACCGGTCCTGTGGCTCCTGCCTACTTGCTGCAGTAGTCATTCCTATCCTACTTTATCCCACGTGTGTGGATGATCGAGGCCGTTCATCAGGTGGATCCCACTTAGTATTTTCCCTGTCCTGGAAATCAAGTGGGGCAGACTCGCATGCTGAATGTGGGCCGTTTGATAACAAAAAAAAAGTAAATTGAACAACGAGGTTTTCATCCCTGCGTGGTCCACCTGATTATGTGACCCATCTGATCTTCGGGTCATGGGGCAAACGGTCTTGATCTTGCATGCGCATGCCCCATTGGCACAGGTAGTGAGTGCAAAACCCGAATGGCCACTCCTGCGAGTAGCCATCCCACTACTCTCCCTCTCCCTCTCCCTCTCCCTCTCTCTCTCACACGCACACACTCATGGGAATCATGGGATGAGGCTGCTCGAATGCATCTCGGGGAATACATCTCCAGGTATTGCAATAAAAGACTTCGAGATTCGGGCAATTGGATTTGTTTTTTTTTTTTTTTTTTTAAAATAAAATTTATAAATGATCCAAACCGTTTATTTGATAGGGACCCCTTGGATGAGAAATGCTTTTAAAAAAAAATCTGGAATACAATTAATATTTCCACCCTTGATTATGTAAAAGTTAGGGAAAAGCTCTTGTTCAAAGCAAACGATCTTAATTATCAAAAGGTTAAAATAATTCAATTGAGAGCTTTTATTTGTTAACTTCCACCCCTCCCCCACAAATTAAGTGAGGCTCATCAAATGAACGGTTTGGATCATTGGAAGATGACCCACATTTAAAGGCTAAAGCCCTAATGCACTGTATTGCAATACATTGGGGTGTATTTGAGCAAACCTCTGATGAGATGGCCAAAGATAACATCACCCATGTGGAATGAGCATCAACTCCCATAACACATGCCTTGGTATGCGGCTCTGATGCTCTCTAAAATATGAGACGAATATATGGGTCTTATGATAGGCATGACTTTTAATGCTTCTCAATCCTTTATTTTTTAAAGTTCCATCTTAGCCGTTCCGTGTGATTGAAAGGGTCCAACTTCCTTATCACATGCATATGGTTGAATTAGATAACAATATTAGATGGCCCCTTGTTATAAGCCACTGCATGTTCAAGAAATTCTTCCAAAGAGAAAACAAATACAGTCTTTGGTTTGACTTTGACTTTTAGTTGTAGTTGTTAGAGGCGTACTCTTTCGTACAGGTACACTCTGGAACGAGATATACTTTGATACTCTGGCAATGTGTGATGGTTCATATGCATGCACTAAGGATTTTGTACACTTGGCATCCTTGTTGCTCAAATCAAACGGTCCAGATCATGGGTTGTACTTTAGATGGATCATATAATAAAATTATTTACACTGAGTTGATGTAGTAAATTAGTAATTAGTTGATTGGTGGACATCCAATGGACCGTTCAACTTCAACAAACATATGTCAATCAATGTTTAAGATTAATGTTCTATCAATCCCATTTTGGGTAATTACATATCTAAAATGGCTCCATGATTTTGACAGATCTATTCAAATTACTGTATGGCATGTGTATAATTTCTAAGTGCATGTGTAAGAAGCTTGCACGTTGTACAAGCGGGCCCATGGTTCAGTGATCCAAACCATACATCTTGGGCTGCACCAACCAGCCACCAATACAACGGCTAGGATTTATAGTCCGTGAAGAAATTAAATTCCAGGAAAGCTGTCCATTATTTAAGGAAGACCCAATTAAGGTTTTTAGTCATTTAAAAAGATGGCCGGGGAGTTCATGGTCAACTTGTAGAATTAAAATGACACATGTACTTTCTCCTCTCAATAAAAATATAAGGATTAACGTTGGAAGAGTAAAAGAGGTTCACATATAAATAGTAGGGAAGGTGGAGCTCTTAATCATAGGCTGTAGTCTTTGATTAAAGGGAGGCAAAAATGGAGAAGGCAGCAGCTAAATTTGGAGGTGCATTGCTCTTCTTCTTTTTGTTTGCTGCTACATTCCAAGAATCTCTGGCCGTTTGGCAGCGGGCCCATGCAACTTTCTATGGTGGGAGTGACGCTTCTGGGACAATGGGTAAGTTTAAGCTTTCTACAGTTCAATCTTATTTGATGTATGATGTATGAATACCTATTGTTTGAATGTGCACCTCAGGTTTGGGTTTAGATCACATGGATGGAAAATGTGCTTACATGGTTAAAAATTATTGTTCAAACGCTATATGAATCGTATAATCCATATTGGAATTTTGGATATTAAATGATACAAATTACAAATCACGTACATGGATCACCTCTCATGGGTCTCATTTGATCACATGAGTTACGCTTCACATGAGCTACCCGTTTCAAGTGTGCCTCTGCATTCCATAGGGTATCTCTTGAGTCCGGTGTGAAAATGTCACTGCATTAATCACCCTTGGTAAGAAGTCTTGAACACGAGTAGGACAATTAACCACTTGCTCTAAAAGCTTGAATTGATAAAGTACAGTGAATTAATTCATTTATCTCATAGTACAGGCACCACATCTCATGAGTTAGGACTTCGGTCAAATCCTCTCGTAAGCCCCACTTCACATTAGTTTCGCTTCACAAAAAGCCACCCACTTCACATGGGCCGCTCACTCCAAGTGTGCCTCTGCATCCCACAAGACATCCCACTCAAGCCCGGTGTGAAAATGTCCCTACTATACGTAATCTTCTAAAATAAACTATATTTATTCCTAACATGTGTTGTTTATATATATAAGCAAGAGTGGATATCTTTTTTATTTTTTATTTTTTAATCTTACTATTTTACTGCCAAAGTGTGGGCCCTCTTTTTCTCCATTTTGGATGTGTAATGCATGGGTTATGTCAAAGTCAGCTTCAAACATCCTTTGGGCCTAATAAGGCTTGCAAGAAGATGAAGCTAATCGGGAGTCCCATCTCTTCGAGCAATTTGGTGAGCCAAATGGGGTGAGCAGAATAGCAGCTGTTCTGGGATTCAGTGGGATCTATGGTCTCTAATGTGCTGAGCATTGAAGTTTTAATCTTAGATTGGTTAGCCACTTTGAATGTAGATTTAGATCTTGTAAAGAAGATCGCTTAGAGAAGTAAATCTTTTTTTTTTTTTCTCCTTTGTATTCTTTTTCCATTTAGCTGAGCTAGCTAACCCTTAGAAAAAAGGATATGGACTGATACAACATGGTTGTATCCATCCGTTGTTGGTCTTTGCATGCTTGCCCTTTGGTAGAGCATGCTTCGGGGGAGAGGCTAAGATGACGTCAATGAAATGATGATGGAATACATCAATCCATATCATCATAGGATATTTTAGAAAATGCGCACCGCCGACGTCTTAAACCGTCGTGGTTACGTTTCAGTTCTATATCACTTTTTTCAACTTTTTGCCTCATGGGTGGTTTGAGTACATTGCACCCCATGGGTGATGAAAGCTACAACCCCACCTCCTATAGACAAAAAAAAAAGGCGATGAACTTTCAAAAAGGCCCACCATGTCACCTGTTTCATAGAATCATTTTGAAAGGTATCCAAAGCTGATTAATCTGCTTCT
Organism: Magnolia sinica; assembly: GCF_029962835.1. Classification (NCBI taxonomy): domain Eukaryota; kingdom Viridiplantae; phylum Streptophyta; class Magnoliopsida; order Magnoliales; family Magnoliaceae; genus Magnolia; species Magnolia sinica. The sequence goes on from NC_080586.1 coordinate 813,188, forward strand.
TTTCTTTGTTACAAATAAGATAAACAAGCTTAGAGGCTACATAAAGACTAAAATATCCCTATGTTTGGCTATCACCGACGGTTTTTAGGCGTCGGCATTGCCCTTTTTTTTTGGTAGTGTTTACATGAATTACTCTTCTTATTTAAAATGTATGTGGAATGAATACAGGAGGGGCCTGTGGTTATGGGAACCTGAACAGTGCTGGTTATGGAACAAACACAGCAGCCTTGAGCACAGCTCTCTTCAATGATGGCAATGCATGTGGGGGATGTTATCAGATAGTATGTGATTCAGCGCAGGACCCGCAATGGTGTTTGAAAGGGACCCAAATTACAATCACAGCCACAAATTTCTGTCCACCTAACTATGCACTTCCCAATAACAATGGAGGCTGGTGTAACCCCCCAAATCAGCATTTTGACATGGCACAACCAGCCTTTGAGAAGATTGCAATATATAGAGGAGGGATTGTGCCTGTTTTCTATAGGAGGTATGCCCACTTACCATCTCGTGTTTTTTTAAATGATTTTGACTGAGGTTTCTCATCACAGATGGAATGTAATTGTAACATTAATGGATTTTCTCTAACAGGGTAGCATGCAGAAAAAGTGGAGGTATACAGTTCACGATTAACGGACATGATTACTTTGAGCTAGTGCTAATCAGCAATGTAGGTGGGGCAGGGGAGATATCAAAGGTATGGATCAAAGGGTCCAGAACTGGATGGATTGTGATGAGCAGGAACTGGGGTGCAAATTGGCAAAGCAACTCCTATCTCAATGGCCAGAGTCTATCTTTCATGGTGCAAACAAGCGACGGACGGATCCTCACGGCGTCTGATGTTGCACCGTCCAATTGGCGATTCGGTCAGACCTTCTCCAGCTCCATCCAATTCTAATGATTTCATTAGAACTTTCCTTTCTCTGTATCCCCTTTTTTGGGGCATTGTAGAGATGTAATGCATTGGTTGTGGCTAAGTATATGATTAGCCCACCTAGTAAATTTTAAATAAAAAATTGAATATCTGTTCATCCAGTGTCAGAGGGAGTGAAAAATATTATTGAACATTTCTCTACATTTTTGGTTGTCCACATAATTCTAAAATTTCTTCTTGTATCTTTAAAGCATTGATTTTATACAACGCTTATGAAGGGTCTCTGCATACGCCGCAACATGTAACGCATCATCAGATATTTATATTTTTCCATAGTATTTAGTATCAGATTTCTTTTCTTTCTTTGGATTTCTATAAATTAGTACCTGACTATTTGTGATATTGATCACAGTACTGTTTTTAATTTTGTTATAAAAGTACCTTGATAATTCAGGTTTTTTTTTTTTTTTTTTCCATCTTAGTACTATCTGTCAAATTTCTTTGACATCTGTTGGTTTAAATATTGTTTTTTAGTAAATGACAAAAAAAACGTGTATAAAATGATAACAAGCATGATTGCCCATTAAATATCAATTAATCGGCCAATTAGAGCACCATTAACCATCCAAGGTAGGTCCTATAAGACTTCAATTAGGTGGGCCCCACGTGATTAATGGTTTAGATGATCTAACTAATGAATATTTAGATTGAGCATGCTGGTGGGTCCCATTGTAGTTATAATCCATTTGGATACGTAGTGGGGCAGTGCACTTGTACTATTATGTATCTACAGTACTTTAGTTGTACATGGACTCTATTTAATGTGGAGACTTGTGAGGGAGGAGTAATTGTGATGGAATTGAGCTACCTAATGACTCTCTTTTATAAATACATGTCTCTATCCTCAAATGCACATTATAGAAAACCAAGTCCTACTGAAGAGATTTTCAAAACAGTATGAGCCACGGAAAGCCAATTTCAAAAGGTTGAAGAGAAGTTCAAAAGTAGCTCAATTCCATTTGGATAGCTAGTGGGGCAGTACGTATCTACAGTACTTTAGTTGGACATGAACTCTATTTAATGTGGAGACTTTTGAGGGAGGAGTAAGTGGGATGGAATTGAGCTACTTGATGGCTCTCTTTTATACATACATGTCTTGACCCTTAAATACACATGATAGAAAACTAAGTTCTACTGAAGAGATTTTCAAAACAGTACTACGAGGCACGGAGAGCCAAGTTCAAAAGGTTGAAGAAAAGGCCCCGAAGATCAATGGTCTCAATGACCAAATCATGTGAGACCCATGTGCTTCTCAACTCACTACTGGATGTAAACTTTCTTTCTTTCTATAGCAGGAATGATTGCATGCAATAGCCGATTTGTGCATGGATTTCATTCTGGGACCTACGATACCATTTCGAGTTCTAATGATGTAAATATTGATTGGGTGGGCCACACATGCACATGCACAAATAAGTTGATACTTAGCAAAGTTGCTATTGGACACGGTGGGCCCACAATTATCTATGTGTTTTATCCATATGGTTTATCTATTTTGGAACAGCATGGTCCTAAAAATGAAGCAGATCTAAATCTCGGCTAGACCATACCATAGGAAAACAGTTGTGATTGAACGCCCACTATTAAAAACTTCTTAGGGTCCACTGTAATATTTATTTGTCATCCAACCCGTTGGTTAGATCGCAAAGCCCTAAATGAAGGGAAGACACAAATATCAACTTGATTCAAAAGTTTATACATGTAAATCCACGCATATTAAGGGCCTGTTTGGATCATAAGTTGCTTATGCTACAAGAAACTTGATCTTAGTTTCTACTTATCTTCTCTTCTACTTATTATGAAGATAAGTACGTCCGGTAAACAACCTACTTATCAGCTTCTCCTCTCTTTCGTCTCTCTGATGCCTCTCCTCAGCAACATATGAAAAGTAAAAAAGCTAAAAAAATTAATAGAAGTGATTAAGTATTTTTAAGTAAAAAAGTTACTTATAACTAATTATAAACCAAACTTACTTATCCGAAACAAGGTACTTATCTATTGCTGTAAGTTAAAGAAAAGAAGAAGAAGTAACTTATCTACTGCCGTAGCCCATAAGTGTGTGTGTGTATCTTATTTGGTGGTATCCAAATAGGTGTAAATAAGATCCACACATACTGGTTCACCATGCATGATTCAATGGTAGATGCTCTGTGTTTCAACACTGAATTAGTCCTGGATTCAAGTGCCCATGTGGGCCGCCTGTAAAATCGGAAATTTTCGTTCTTCAAGTTAACCACAACATGCAGAGTACATGAATCGTTTTAAATTTATTTCTAGTCATTCATTTGTTATTTCTACATGCTGTAGCCCACATGAGGTGTGAAATGGCCTAATTTTTATATCATAAGATTCAAAGCTCACTTACCTCTTTCTGATGTAGTTGCCGTATCATACATACACAATGGTTGTAAACGAGACAATCTGCGAGAATGACATGAAAAGGTGCATTGTACGTTGCACAGCTCTCGTAAGAAAATGAGCAACATAAGCACCTCATATCATGGATGCATGTGATGGGTTATAAATAGCCACAACAACCATTTCTGCGTCTGTCCAAAAGCTATGGCAGGACTTGGATTGCATAGTGTTGTGCGATATGGAAAAGCTCTGTGGACCCCATCATGATGCATGTGTTTTATCCGTAATGTTCATCTATTTTATTAGATTATTTTAAAGCATAACCCCAAAAATAAGGCAGATCCAAAACCCATGTGAATTACATCACAGAAAATCATAAGCCATTAAAACTTCTTCAGGCCTACAATAATAGTTATTTTCCATCAAACTTGTTGATTATGTCATATAGACTTGAATGAAGGGAAAATACAAATTAATCAGCTTGATCCAAAACTTTTGTAGACACTAATAAGTTTTTAATTGTAGGGTTCAACCACCATTGTTTCTTACAATGCAGTCCATCTAAGGTTTAGATTTGCCTCATTTTTTATCTCATGTCTTAAAATGAGTTGGTAAAATGGATCATGGATCCATATGGATAAAATAAATACATTAGGGTGGGGCTCATTAAGTATTTTTAATTAGCACGCAATACTTGAAATGTACCTATTACACGCCACCAAAGAAAAAGTATCATGTTCGGCCAAAATAAAAAATAAAAAATTCTCCTAGATAAAATAATGATTTTGTACTTTCCACTATGGGTCTTGTTGCCTTTTTTTTTTTTTTTCATTAGTAACATATCACTATTGCAATTCAGGGCCGCGGCTGTGGCATCTAATTGGACCAGCTCGACTAATTATTTTGGGTTCACGGTGCACCCCACCTGATGAATGACCCAGATCTTGCAGGTGTGTCCCATGTTGTCCTGTGTGCCATGAACGACCTCTACTTCTCTCAACCTGCAGATCACACGCTCCTATGCCTTACCAAAGTCAGAGAAAACTCGTGGAGGGCGTCATCCAGAAGCATTCACGTAGTGGGCCTCACCGTCGATTTCCATAAATCAAAATAACAAATCTATCAGACGGTCCTGCCTCTGCAATCTCAAAGAGGTTGAAAAATGGCTCACATGCACAACCATAGACGGCGATTTGATAATCCTAACCATCCGAGCAGTGCAATTTTCGCCTGTTGAATGTGGACCACAACTCAAAATTTTTATAGCCATCAATTTCCCAACAACTAATTCAACGGCTAAGATAGTCTTGACCCTACACACGGCGGCCCACTACATCCACAGTACTGTTTTCCCTGGAAGTGTGTCGCTAATAACCTCTCTGGAAAGGCTCTTCGGAAATTACCGACAGAAACATTCTCTCAACAGCATCAGTATCAGTCTCATCACCAACCACTGAGATTTTCATAAGGCTCCAACGAGTGAATGGCCCGGATCTTTGAGTAATGATTTCAATACTCGGATGACTCTATACCGGTTGTCCGAGTTGACTCGATGAGTCTGGTGCAACTTTGGGACTCGCCCGAGTCATGGATAAAATGGTCTAACTCGTTTGAGTTGAGGTTCAGGATATGAGTTTGGTGGGAGTGTGCTAGTATGCTAACCAGGTCTGAGGTAGCTCTGATGAGACTTGTCCGAGTCAACTCGGACTCAACAGGCACGCAGTCATACACCTACCAAACCCAACTCAGGTGAGTTAAACTAATTTATCCTTTACTCGGAAGAGTCCCAACTCAACTCAGGACTAAATGACTCGATCCAACGATTTGGGTGAATCCCAGACTGTGGGGCTCACCTTGATGTACGTACCTTATATCGACACCGTCCATCCGTTTTGAAAGATCATTTTAGGGCATGAAGTAGAAAATGAAGAAGATTCAAATCTAATTTGTACCACACTGCAGGAAAAAGTTGTGATTGACCATTAAAAATTTCCTGTGGGCCATAAAAGTTTTGTATGAAGCTGATATTTGTGTGGTCTCTTCATAAAGGTCGTTGTGACCTTATCAAGGATTTGGATGGCAAATAAACATTCCGGTGGCCCCATGATGATTTTAACGGTGGGAAACTAATATCCACATTTTCCTGTAGTGTGGTCCACCTGAGAAATGGATCTGCTTCATTTTCCGGATCATGAACTAAAATGAGCTTTTAAAACAGATGAACGGCGTGGATATAAGGCACATACATCAAGGTGGGCCCTAGAGTCAAGGATCCACCCACCTCAGCCTGCGTCATGTGACTGACACGTGTGCATCCGACATACAAACCTAGCACCGCGTGGCAGCTGTCCTGCGGCCCCGACGTTGTATCAAGGCTCCTTGTTCCGATCCCTTCTGTCTACGTTCCAACCATCATCTTTTTAAGGCGTTCATATATTGATTCGGTGGTAGGTACCTAACAATAGCCATCTCTCGTGCAAAAATAGTACGTGTGGGGCCCACCTGCTCCTGATTAGGTTTCTAATCAAACCGATTAAAATGGAATTGCTCTTGTCATTAGTCTATTTTAAGTACGTTGCATTATTTGATACCCGTGAGTCCTGTCACCAAAGCAGATTTGAAGTGCCAACCAACTCCTCAACTGTCCACGCACACACACGTGTATGTTCGGATGTTTTGTGGCCAAAAGCGTTGGAAAATTTCGTTCATTCCCATCATCAACGGCTCGAATCACGCACTGATGTTGATGTTCTTACGTTAGGCACTTATGATGGTTTAGCACCATTTTGAAAATGATGATGAGTGGTTGTATCGAAATTTAGACCGTAAATTTGTTTTTATAAGCAATCCAGACCGTAGATTGCCAACCCAAAAATTATACTGAGTGGGAGATATAATAACCATCTGATTTTATTTTTTTTTCATTTGGGATTTGGGTCGCTTCACATTTTACTTTTGAGTTTTGACCATCCATTTGGTGGACACTAAAATGGATGGTTATGATCGATTGAAGGTGTAATTTTAGATATATAGTCCATACAAAATGTGCACCAAAATTCGAATGATTTGGGTAACTGCACATGAGTGACACATGTCAGGAAAGTGGGTCATGCCATTTTCAAAAGCGTGTGATCCGGCGAGGATTGCGTCCTACCCCACCAGGACCTAGCTAGAGACGGACGGTCCTTGCAGAAGCTCTGTGGGGCCCACCGTGATGCATGTATTTTATCCATGCTGTCCATACATTTTGATACATCATTTTAGGGCATGAGCCCAAAAATGAGTCAGATCAAAGTCTTGAGTCGACCACACCATAGGAAGAAGTGGTGACAATGACGTTTGATGTTGAAACCTCCCTAGGGCCCACCGTGATGTTTAGTCTACATCTAAACTGTTCATAAATTCCGACAGATCTGGATGGAGGGAAAACAAAGCTATCAGAGCTTAATTCAATACTTCTGTGGCTTCATGAGGTTTTCAATAGCAGGCGTTCCATACCTACTGTTTCCTGTGGTATGGTCCATTTGAGCCTTAGATCTGTGTGATTTTTAGTATCATTCTCTAAAATAATATTTCAAAATTGATGGACGGTGTGGATAAAGGTCATACATTAAAGTGGCCCCACAGAGCCCCCGCCAGGACCGTCCGTCTCTAGCCAGGACTGGTGGGGGTAGTACCCAATCCGCGTCAATCACGTGTAATCTGTCGTCGGTGGGACCGGAGCAGTTGTTACCCGAGGTGTTACCCTTGCGTGGGGCCCCCCTTGATGATGTGTTGTATATCCACTCCGTCCATCCGTTTATACTGCCCATTTTAGAATGTCCACCTAAAATTGAGCAGACCCAAATCACAGGTGGACCACACCACAGGAAACAGTGGTGATTGAACACCTACCATTAAAAATTTCCCAGGCCCATCTGTAAGAAGATCCTAACGCTTATTTACTATCCAACCCGTTGATAAGGTCAACTTGACCCAAAACATTCGAGGCCTATAAAAAGCTTTTAATGGTCATTCACCAATTTTCCAGTAGTGTGGTCCACCGGAGATTTGGATCTGCTTAATTGTTTGGGTATGTTCTGAAGTGACCTGAAAAAAACGGATGGGCAGTGTGGATATACAACACCTTCATCAAAGGTGGCCCCACACGGTAAGGAACATGACCATGGGAAAATCACATATGTTTTTTTTTTTTTTTTAATAAAAAAAACACACGCACTTACGCCGCAGGGGGCTTTCACCACCTATGGATACTCGTACCCTTGACCGTCTACCACCCGAGCAAGATCCAGGATCCAAGGGAAAATCACTTGGTTACCCACGAAAGGATGAATGAAGCCCTTCAATTGATAAGCGTGTGTAAATATCCACACGAAATGAAGCTTAGATACGTGTGAGCGAAGATGTGAAGATGTGCATCAACATGTTTTTGGGTCAAATGAAAGTTAGAAAAACTCAAGATTTTTTTTCTCTAAAAAATGAAAAAGAAAAAAGAAAAGGAATAATTGCTTCTACATTTAAAATAATGTATATTTCAAAAGATTGGACAAACTGAGTTCACAAAATGTTTGGAAATTTTTAGTGAAGATAGATTATATATTTATATGAGAATCACTTGGGAATTGATTATTTTGTAGATAAATATTGTTCAGGCATATACAGTATAGTGGTGTGTGGAAAAAATAGAAGTGGTCACCACCTTCTAACTAAAGATGATTTTTAAATCTATATGTTGAGAGAATTTTATGAAGTAAGCAGAAATAAAATTAATATTATTGATGAAAAAAATATTTTTTCACAAGGGACTCAATAGCCTTATATAAACAAAAGCGGGGGATAGCTCATAATCTGACTTTAGAAAAAATCTCCAAAACAATAAAAATTACTATAAATACTAAAAAGACTGATTGTAGGCCCGCCTAAGTTTTTGAATGGCTTCAACTTTTGGCATCCATTCATCCTGACAGGATTCATCTTCTAAGTGGATTAGATGAGATACATAAACTACATTAAGCCTTACATGCAATCTAAAAGGGTTTTAATGGTCGACATCCCGATCCCAGTAATTTCTTGTAGTCGGGTTCACGTGAGTTTTAAATTGACTTGTTGTAAGAACTCTGTTTAGTGGGCCTTACTGATCAACGATCTGGATTGTCATTCAGTTGGACTGGATGATTGAGTAGAACAGTGGGCCCCACTTCAGGTGATGCGCTACGCAGTCTATCTGCGCAGCTTTGCGTACTAAGGCTGGAATGCTATAACTGTCTTACGCAGACAATAATTTGAGTTGTATTAGGATGCTACAATGTGGAGCATGAGAGAGAGAATTGTGATAGGTTTCAAACTCCCTCTTCACAGACTCTATAAAAGAGAGCTGGGTCCCCGATCCTACACCACAGCAGAAATTCGAGTCCCATCTACTGATTTGTAGAAAGGGTGTGAAGGAGAGGAAGATCCTAAGCTCTAAAGGAATTCTGGTATTCTGGTGTTCTTATCCGGCTTCCATGGCGGCGTCTCAGCTAGGTAAGCTATCTGAACCCCTGATCGCCATGTCTCATGCATAGACAGATCCGTGGGCCTATTCCGCATATAGATTAAGTCCCACAGTTGGTATCAGAGACATCTGTGCATAGGAATGGATGATCATATTCAGTCATATCACATCAGCATTAGAGATTTTTGAATTCCTGGAACAATTGAAATCAGGGATTTTTCCCTGAATTCAGAAATCAACTATTAGGGATTGTTCCCGGAATTCAAACATGAGTAAAATAAAGGATTTAGGATTCGGAATCCCCAAATCAGGAAATTAGGGTTTTCAGATTTGGATCCCTAAATCAGATAAATTCGGGATTTCAAATCCCAAATCTCAAATTGGGGATTTCAGATATACAACCCCAAAATCAAGTTGAGATTAGGAATTTTCAAATCCCTGGATTCTGAAATCAGACTTATTAGGGATTTAGATTCGAATCTCCAAATCTGGATCCAGTAATTAGGGTAATCTAGAAAAGCGAAACCCACATCTATTTAAGGTTTTCAGATTCCAGATTCCAAAGTTCAGATTCGCATACGATAATCCCAAATTGGGGATTTCATATACCTTACCTGTATTTCTGGTAGATGACCATGGAGACTGTAGCCGCCATCTCTGTTGGACAGTTATGCGTCTTCTACTTCATCCTCATCCACACCAGCGTCGCCATCTCTCTTTGCGGCAGCCGTTAACGTCGCATGGAGAAAGTCTCCTGGCAGATGCTGGCAGCACAGCTCGTGATCGAGCTCTCTCCCATCGATTCCCTCTTGCGGTCAAGAGCGACTGCCTTTTTGGGTTTTTTTTTTTTCGTATGTTAGGTCGAAAACCACTCGTCATAAGGATGGGATTTATAGACCCGATTTTCATGCATTCGGGTTTTTAGATTTAGACCCGATTTGACATGTGCAGGATTTTCAACTGGGCCTAATGCTTATTCAGGGGCCCAGTCTCGAGTTTTGGATCCACCTGATATTTATTATGGGCTTGACATCAGTTCGAGGCCCATTAAATCCCACATATTTATGAAATCTCAGGTATTTTGTTTTGGCCCTGTCAAAACATATAGGCCCATTTAAGCCATTAGTCTTCTATAGACATTCATGGGCCCAATTTTTCATAACCTTTACGAGCCTAATATTTCATAAGGCTGTTGGGCCAAACTCGTATGTAGTTGACATTGTAATCATTATGTTTACATTATAAACATTAATGATTGATCTAAACCATCCATGATGTATTCCATAGGCATCTCATATAGAATATTCACTAGGTGGGATAAGGGTGTGTATACACTATAATTGAACTAAACAGATTGTTGATTATTACTGTCCATCTTATGATAATTCTAATTTAATTATGAGTGCCTTAAGGATGATGTATAGATCATACAGATCAAATTCTGATGAAACCCCTATTAAGGCCCATTACCTATCCTTAATAGTCTTACATAGACCATTGGATCATAGGAAGCGAAACATATCTAACAGTTTCTCTTTATAGTTCATCCATTTTCCAATGATCAAAACTGAATATCTTATGGGCCGCATCAGAATAATTTAGATATAATCCATAGAGAGGCGGAATTATAAAAGCAATCTTAAAGTCTATATGTGTAGTTTTGGATTCGGTTGTGTTAGCCACCATAGTGACCTCAATCGATAAAAATTCTACAAATACAGACTTGTAACATTGGATTAGAATGATTGCATACAATTGCGTTCACGTCTTCATGCATGCAGTAATAAAAATACAGATGATTACCGTTTGGCAAACGCGTGAACGGGTGACGTAAATGGTGCTGGTAATGTAAAACTGAAAGACTCATCTCACCCACAGGTGTTGAGTGTTTCAGATTTACATCACTGACATCACTTAGCTTCATGTTCAGGAGGATCACTAACATGTTATTATTTCCTCCCACAGGAGGAATGATGATGATGTAACAGATTCTCACCAGGATGTGATGGTTGGGCCCATTTTCATCCTTGATGATTCAGTTGATGCCTTCCTTAGCAATTGAATTGATTAACTTTGCCTGATATTTGTTTACATTCACAAAATTGTTTTTGTGAAACTATGAACTAAAGTGAGTATATGTGTATCTCTTATATTTCAGTCTCAATTCCAACTAATACGCATCAAGTCCCTGCCTTAAATGGGTCTAATTATACTCAATGGAAGAATGTCATTGAAGTTGTACTGGGCTGTCTTCAATTAGATCTTGCCCTGATAACACCAGAACCGCCAAAGCCATCTGATAATGCCACTGAAGTTGAATATAATCGATAGGTTGCATGGTTTAGATCAAATGATACATGCCTGAAAGTCATTAAGTATTCAATTTCTGAATCAATGAAGGGCGTCATGCCTGAAACAGATAAGGCTAAAGTTTTCCTGACTGAAATGGGAAAACGATTCAAGAAATCTGATAAATCTGAAGTGGGCATTCTTTTGAATAAATTAACTCGCTCGTCCTACGATGGAAAAGGCAACATCCGTGAATACATTGTAGAGTAGATCGAACTTCGTGCTCTAGGGCTTGTACTCACTGATGATCAACTGGTTCATTTGATCATGAACAACCTACCTCCCTAATTCGGCACGTTCCTGGTAAACTATAACACTCTGAAGGACATGTGGACATTGGATGAACTCATCACTCAATGCGTCCAAGAAGAAGACAGGATCGGATAAATGATAAAAGTTCAAAATGTTAATATGGTGACTTCAGGACAAGGGCATGGGCAAGGGAATAAAGGTAAAAGGAAGAGGAAACAAGGTTCTAATAATGGATTCTCTGGTCCTCCATCTGGAAACCATGAGAATCAATCTGGAAATGGATCTAAACGCAAACGGGTTAAAGGCAAACTATGCTTCTTTTGTAAAAAGACGGGTCATCTAAAGAAAGACTGCGAAGGTTTTAAGGATTGGCTCATAAAGAAAGGTAATCATTCTATTCTTGTCTGTTTTGAATCTAATCTGACCGATGTATCGGCGGATTCCTGGTGGATAGATTCAGGAACTACTATTCACATATGCACTTCTATGCAGGAATTACTACAGGCCAGGCCACCAACTGATACGAAGCGCTTAGTATACGTAGGCAATGGTGTCAAAGTTGACGTGGAGGCAGTAGGAGTCTATAGGCTTAAGTTGAAGTCAAGTCATTTTTTGAATTTAGTAAATACATTCTGTGTGCTGTCTATAAGGCGTAATTTAGTTTCAATTTCCTGTTTGGATAAGTTGGGATATTCGTTCCACTTTGGAAATAAAAGTTTTAGTATTTACTTTAATTCGATTAAAGTTGGAACCGGCTCTTTAGTAAACAACTTATACCAGTTAGACTTGATTGCCCCTCACGTCTATAATATTAATACCTTGCATGAAAATGTAGTGGGATCCAAGCGAAGACTAGACTATGAGAATTCATCCATGTTGTGGCACAGGCGGCTATGTCATATATCTCGTGAGAGATTAGACAGGCTTGTGCGAGAAGGAATTTTGCATTCTCTAGACTTCTCTGACTATAAAGTATGCATTGATTGCATAAAAGGGAAACAGACTAGAACGAGAAAGAAATGTGTAACCAGGAGTGTAGATCTATTAGAGGTTATACATACAGATATCTGTGGACCATTCCCTACAGCCTCATGGAGTGGCCACAAATATTTCATTACCTTTATAGATGACTACTCTCGCTTTGGGTACTTATACCTTATCAGTGAGAAATCAGATGCCCTGAATGCTTTTAAAATCTATAAGGCCGAGGTTGAAAATCAACTCGATAAGAGAATTAAAGTTGTCAGATCTGACCGTGGTGGTGAATACTATAGTAGATATGACGAATCAGGACGCAATCTAGGTCCATTCGCTAAATACCTGTAGAATTGTGGCATTGTTGCTCAGTACACTATGCCTGGTACTCTAGAGCAGAATGGAGTTGCTGAGAGACGTAATCGCACCCTTATGGATATGGTGCGAAGTATGGTCAGCAATTCAACATTACCAGAATCTCTATGGGGTGATGCGATCAAAACCGCAGTTCATATATTAAACAGGGTTCCCAGCAAAGCAGTAAGCAAAACTCCTTTTGAGTTGTGGAATGGGAGAAAATCAAGTCTCCGATATCTACATGTTTGGGGTTGTTCTGCTGAGGCCAAAATTTATAATCCGCATGAAAAGAAACTTGATCCTATAACCATAAGTTGTTTCTTCATTGGATACCCAGAAAGATCAAAAGGCTATCGATTCTACTGTCCTTCCCACTCCATCAGGATTGTTGAGACTGAGAATGCCAGATTCATTGAGGACACCGAAAACAGTGGGAGCACGAACATAAGAAATTTTGTATTTGAGGAACAAAGGACTGTGACTCCTGTCATAGTCAATCCAGATCACGTGGACATTAATGATGCAGTCGATTCTGCAGTCACTGCAGAGCACCACGTAGAACCTCATATACAAACCACTGATGAGAAAAATCAAGATCAAACCCAACAAGCTGAACCATTAAGAAGATCTGAAAGAGAGAGAAGGCCTGTAAATCGAGACGATTACATCGTATACTTACAGGAACACGACTTTGACATAGGGGTGGAAAAGGATCCTGAATCCTTTACACAAGTCAAACAAAGTGCTGATCCTTCTCGTTGGTTTAATGCCATGAAAGATGAGTTGAAATCCATGCAGGACAATAAAGTATGGGATCTTGTAGAGTTACCCACTGGAATAAGGCCGATTGGTTGTAAATGGATATTTAAAACCAAACGGGACTCCAAAGGTAATGTCGAACGATATAAAGCCAGACTTGTTGTCAAGGGTTTTAACCAACGTGAGGGCATTGACTTTAAGGAGACTTTTTCACCAGTATCCAAGAAAGACTCATTCGGGATCATAATGGCTCTTGTAGCTCATATGGATTTAGAGTTACATCAGATGGATGTAAAGACTGCATTTCTCAATGGGGTTCTGAATGAGAATGTGTACATGTTGCAGCCCGAAGGTTTTGTAGCTACTGGCTCAAAACATTTAGTTTGCAAACTTAAGAGGTCCATCTATGGGTTGAAACAGGCATCGCGGCAGTGGTACCTTAAGTTTCATGAAGTAATTTCTTCATATGGCTTTGTAGAAAACACTGCAAATGAATGCATCTACATTAAAACCAGTGGGAGTAAGTTCATTATAATGATTTTGTATGTTGATGACATTTTGTTAGCTAGCAGTGATACCAGGATATTGAGCGACACCAAGAAATTTTTATCTCAAAGGTTTGAAATGAAAGACCTTGGTGAAGCTTCTTACGTCATTGGCATTGAGATTCACCGTGACAGAACATTTGGACTGCTCAGCTTGTCACAGAGGGCCTATATTACTAGGGTACTCGAAAGGTATGGCATGCAAAATTGTGCTTCAGGAAAGTCGCCCATTATGAAGGGCGACAAATTTGGTTTATTTCAGTGTCTAAAGAATGATTTAAAAAAGAATCGAATGAAAGAATTTTCGTACGCATCAGTAGTAGGGAGCATCATGTATGCTCAAGTCTATATGCGACCGGACATTGCCTTTGTCACTGGAATGTTGGGAAGATATCTATCTAACCCAGGAATGCAACATTGGATAGCTGCAAAGAAAGTATTACAGTATCTTCAAAGAACGAAAGACTTCGAACTCACATACAGAAGATCTAATCAATTGGAGTTGATCGGATATTCAGACGCAGACTTCGCAGGCTGTGTTGACACTAAGAAGTCTACTTCAGGATACATCTTCATGATGGTGGGAGGAGCTGTGTCGTGGAAAAGCGTGAAACAGTCTACCACAGCCTCATCCACTATGGAAGCTAAATTTATTGCCTGCCATGAGGCATCTAATCAGACACTGTGGTTATAGAGTTTCTTCTCAGGTTTGCGAGTACTGAAGCATATCCCGAAACTATTGAGAATATTTTGTGATAACTCGGCTGCTATTTTCTTCTCTAGTAACAACAAACATTCGTCAAGGTCGAGGCATATCGACATCAAGTACCTTGTTGTAAAGGAAAGAGTTCAGAATCATCAAGTGTCCACGGAATTCATCGGCACTAAGCAGATGATTACAGATCCGCTCACTAAAGGGCTCCCTATCACGCCATTTCAGGACCATGTAACATCCATGGGAGTCATTGATCCCACAGATGCTTTCAGTTAGTGGGAGTTGAGCGTACTTTGATTCTCACAGACACTTAGAGATCTCGTTTTATACAGTTTGTTTGGATGATTTTGATATAAAGATTTATTTCTACTTATTTATATATATGCGCAAATTTTAAGTAAGTAGAACTACAGTTATGTCTTGTTGGAGACATGAAAAAGCTTCAGGACCTCTTAAGGATAGACACATATTATCATACTAAAGTGTGTAATCCTTATACCACATTTTCTAGTTCGTGATCTATGTCGTTAAGATTAAAAGTATTTGTGATCGCGCTTAGACTCACTTCGCCTAAATTAAATGTTGTGATGATTACCGCGTTTCGATACTAACTGTCTTAATGGACCAGATTAAATAGCATTAGTCATACTGTCCAACTGTTTCATTAGGTTAACCATTTAGATATTTTCTTAAAGGATTAAAACTTGCTTTCAAAATTATTCTATATGACTATCATTGACGTTGCTCAATGAGGCCCAAGTGGGAGAATGTAAGAACTCTGTTTAGTGGGCCTTACTGATCAACGATCTGGATTGTCATTCAGTTGGACTGGATGATTGAGTAGAACAGTGGGCCCCACTTCAGGTAATGCGCTGCGCAGTCTATCTGCGCAGCTTTGCGTACTAGGGCTGGAATGCTATAACTGTCTTACGCAGATAGTAATTTGAGTTGTATTAGGATGCTACAATGTGGAGCATGAGAGAGAGAGAGAGTTGTGATGGGTTTCAAATTCCCTCTCCACAGACTCTATAAAAGAGAGCTGGGTCCCCGATCCTACACCACAGCAGAAATTCGAGTCCCATCTACTGATTTGCAGAAAGGGTGTGAATGAGAGGAAGATCCTAAGCTCTAAAGGAATTCTGGTATTCTGGTGTTCTTATCCGGCTTCCATGGCGACGTCTCAGCTAGGTAAGCTATCTGAACCCCTGATCGCCATGTCTCATGCACAGATAGATCCGTGGGCCTATTCCGCATATAGATTAAGTCCCACACTTGTGACATCCCCGTTCCAAATGATATGGATGAATTGGATGATGTTATTAGAACATTATGGTGTGCTCCACTATAAGGATTTGTGTGTCCAGTTTAATATGCGCGTCTACACACACACACATACACGACAACGCTTACCTGTGAACCAGTTAGTACGTACTACATATGAACTTTTTTGAGAACCTATCATACGTGATGTGCATCCAAAATCTAAATTGTTCATGTGAAGCAGCACCTCGTGAAACCTCCCGGGACCAAGTTTTACTTTGATCTAAAACTTTGATGGGCCATGAAAAATGAAAACAGTTTCCTCCCTTGATTTGCATTTCTCTTTGCTATGGCCCACCAGAATTTTAGATCACAGTGAAAATTTGTCACAGGGGTTTTCATGGGATTCCTCATCACATGGACCGTTCAGATTAGACACCCATGACACGTGTGCAAAGGTGCACACATGCGTAGGTGCGCAGGAGAGCATGACTCTCTCTCTCTCTCTCTCTCTCTCTCTCTCTATATATATATATATATATATATATATATATATATATATATATCTTTCTTCATTGTAAATTATATTAAATCTAGTGTTGTACACGAATTGCATTAGCTCAATTAACTTACTCGATTTGGCTCGAAATTGGATTAGAAATGAGTTAAGCTGAATTTTTTAACTTGAAAAAATTTTGACCCAGGTCCAAACTCGGCCGAGCTCGACTCTCTTCGGCTCATAACTTAACCAGAACTTGACTTAGTTCGAATTGATTAAACTCAAATTGGGTTCACTTAATATAAATATTTTGTAAGTATTTATATATTTAAATAAATTATATATTACATATATTATATATTATATATATTAAAAATCCTAAAACCTAAACTCGAACTTAACTTGTAGGCTTGAATTCAAACTCAACTTGAATGATCGGGCTCAAAATCATTATGGTGGGCTTAGTCTCCTAATTGGGCCATAAATGGGTCATACAGTCGTAAATTACTCGGGTTTTAATGGTCCACATCCCGATCCCAGCAATTTCTTGTAGTCGGGTTCACGTGAGTTTTAAATTGACTTGTGACATCCCCGTTCCAAATGATATGGATGAATTGGATGATGTTATTAGAACATTATGGTGTGCTCCACTATAAGGATTTGTGTGTCCAGTTTAATATGGGCGTCTACACACACACACACGGAAACGCCCACCTGCAAACCAGTTCGTATCGTACTACATATGAACTTTTTTGAGAACCCATCATACGTGATGTGCATCCAAAATCTAAACCGTTCATGTGAAGCAGCACCTCATGAAACCTCCCGGGACCAAGTTTTACTTTGATCTAAAACTTTGATGGGCCATGAAAAATGAAAACAGTTTCCTCCCTTGATTTGCATTTCTCTTTACTATGGCCCACCAGAATTTTAGATCACGGTGAAAATTTGTCATAGGGGTTTTCATGGGATTCCTCATCACATGGACCGTTCAGATTAGACACCTATGACACGTGTGCAAAGGTGCGCACGTGCATAGGTGCATAAGGGAGCATGACTCTCTCTCTCTCTCTCTCTCTCTCTCTCTCTCTCTCTCTCTCTCTATATATATATATATATATATATATATATATATATCTCTTTCTTCATTGTAAATTATATTAAATCTAGTGTTGTACATGAATTGAATTAGCTCAATTAACTTACTCGACTTGGCTCGAAATTAGATTAGCAATGAGTTAAGCTGAATTTTTTAACTTGAAAAAATTTTGAGCCAAGTCCAAACTCGACTGAGCTCGACTCTCTTCGGCTCAGAACTTAACCAGAACTTGACTTAGTGCGAATCAGTTAAACTCAGATTGGATTCACTTAATATAAATATTTTGTAAGTATTTATATATTTAAATAAATTATATATTACATATATTATATATTAAATATATTAAAAATCCTAAAACCTAAACTCGAACTTAACTTGTAGGCTTGAATTCAAACTCAGCTCGAATGATCAAGCTCAAAATCAACTCAAATTTGGCTTGAGCTAGCTTGAGTTACTAACTGAGCCAAGCCAACTTAGCCATTTGAGGATCGATCTGAGCCACGTTCGAGCTGAGGTAGCTTGCTGGCCGAGCTAAGCCAAGCTAGCCTTGGTTCAGCTAATGTACAGCTTTGATTAAACCATAACTTTTCATTCTCAATTTTTTTGACATTTTTTAATTAAAATCTTGACAACCTCAATAAAATTCAAGTGTTTTGTTAAGTAAGGGTATAGCCGGGGCAAAGAGCATAGACGCCGTGGAGTGGAAAAAAGAAGTGGAGCAAAAGTCAGACAAAAAGGAAAAAATAGAGGTGACTTGTTGTCAATGCTACCCTTAGTATGGCTCAGCTGAGTTATTCATCTACCTAATTTTTTTTATCAACATGCTAATATGATCTCACAGAACAAATATATGGAATTAATATCCTACAATCATTAAGACAGACCTCAAGGAAATTTGTCTCATTATCAACTTGGATGAAGAAGGGAAAACATGAATATCAACTTAATCCAAAACTTCTATGATCCCAAGAAGATTTTAATAGTGGGTGTTCAATCACCACGGTTTCACGTGATGTGGCCCACTTGATATTTGGATCTGCTTCATTTCTAGGCTCATGCCTCAAATGTGCTGCAAAATCAAAGGACCGGATAAAACAAAGGGGCTTACATAGCTTTTCCAGGACGGACGTCGACGGTACCTAATCCAAGGCCACCTAATGAGGGACATGGCAGTCTTTTTTTCCATTGCCCCGACACGGCGACACACCTTCGCTTCCTCTACCGTTGAAGGAGAAGTACGAGATCCACCTCTCAGTATCCAGATTATTACATATCATGGATTATATGGAATCTGAGTAAACTCCGTGGAGCATATCATGGATGTATGTGTCTTATCCACACCGTCCATCCGTTTTTCTAGGTCATTTTAGTATGTGAGTCTAAAATATAAGCATATCCCAAGTTCATTTGGACCACGCCACAAGAAACAGTGGGATGATGATGTCCACCCTAGAAACCTTCCTAAGGCCTAAAGTAATGTTTATTTGTCTTCTAACCTTTTCATAAGGTCAAACATATAAGGGTGAAAGGAAAACAGAAACATCATCTTGATTCAAAATTTTTATTGCCCCCAAGAAGTTTTCAACCGTTGGTTTTCAATTCACACGGTTTCTTTTGTTCTGGTCCACTTGAGATTTGGATATGCTTCAATTTTGAGCTCATGACTTAAAATGAGCTGGTAAAACGGATGGACGGCATGGATAATGTATGCATCAAGGTGGGCCTCACAGAGTTTAGTCTGTACGCTGTAGCGTACTGAGTTACTCAATACGCAATCCGCTCCCGCTTTCCATGCAGCGGTGCACCAAAAATCATCTCAGTGGACAATCTCCAACCTTTGGTTCTTCAACTGAAAAATAGATACATGAGATTGGATCACGATCTCATGTAAATCGTAGGTGAGGTCTATCATATGAACGGTTGGATCACGATCTGTCGGCCCAATTGTACGACCTACTCCCAAATGACACTGTGCATATCCTACGGTCGAGAAAAATCTGAAACTCTCTCGAAGAACTAGAACATCTTGTACAGGCACTTAGCACCACGTACACATGCTGCAATGATCCGGACCTTTCATCTGGTGGTTCCTATCGTGAATTAGTCAGTGCAAGAAATTCATTCATTACGATGGATGATTTGGGAAAAGAAAAGACCGAAGGTGTATGCTATACAAGTGCTGCTCCTGTAACATCCAGGACCTCGTACGTTCGCTGTGGAGCCCACCTGATGTATGGTACTAATTGCCGTACCTGCAGTCGATGGTCTTGAGCTTCTGACACGTGCCACGTTAATTCCTCTGGTTCACGCACCGGGTAGTCCAGAGCTTTGCTGTCCCATATACTCACAAACCTGGCACTTGTGGGTACATCTCAACCGTACAAAGTATGGGACCCAGAGTGGAGTTGAACGGTCAAGAAGATCAGGTTGGAACTTTCATGAGATCCACTCCGTCCATCCAGTATGATGCCTTATTCTCATTTCAGAACCAAAAAGAGAGAAGGATCAAATAATTAGACAAAAATAATAATGTTCTAAATCTCAAGTGGGCCGCACCATGTGAACTTCGGATTTTTGTTGAGGCAGTTTGGCTAGTGACCGCAACACCAGCAGCTAGCTGATGTCAAAGATCTGTGGGGTCCACCATGATGTATGTACTTTATCCACACCGTCCATTCATTTAGTTCCCTCATTTCAGACTCGAAAAAAAAATCGAAGCATATCCAAGGTTCGAGTGGACCACACCACACAAAAAAGCAGGGATAATGACATCGACCGTTGAAACCTTCGTAAAGGCCCACCGTGATGTTTATCTGTCATCTAACCTATTCATAAGGTCACACAGACCTGGATGAAGGGAAAACAAAAATATCAGCTTGATGTAAAACTTTTGCGACTGCCATTTAATCCCCACCTTTTCCTATAGTTTGGTCCACTTGAACTTGGGATCTACCTCATTTTTTCGCTCATGCCATAAAATGAGCTGAAAAAATGAATGGATGGTGTTGATAACATACATGATCTTGGTGAGGACAAGAGAGCTTTGACACCAGCTAGCTGGCTAGTGTTGAGATGATCACCAGCCACAAGCATCCGATTTTTGTATAATTTTATAGTAGGTGGCCCCACCTAACTGTTGAATCAGTCTGATTTTTTGGATCAAGGCTAAACAAGGTATGGTTTACCTGATGGACGGTATGGATTTCATGAAGGTTGGATCCATGCGAGGCACACAAGCGTTTTAGATGAAAAACTTTCAACGGTTCAGATTCAAAGTACATGCGCACTACTTCGCGATTATGACATCGCAGATCGGATTGCTCACGCACTTACCATCGCATCATTCGTGGCACGTGTGAAGAGTGGTGCACGTGCGGCCAGCATAGTCGGCAAAAGCAAGGGTATCCGGAGTAATTCGTTAGAAAAGCGAGGGAAACTTAAGTCATTTCGTCCGGCGACAGTTGCCTTAAACCCTTTCACTTTCAGACTCGTTGAACTGCTACTGTCGGTTTCTGTTACAGACCTCCCAAAAGCACCCCATGAATGGCGGATTTTTCCCAAATCTCTTCTTCTCGATCTCCCTTTCATAATCCTTCTCCGTTCGATTTCTCTCTCTTTATCATGTATCCCTGCATTCCAAGTTAAGTAACCGGCATTCATGGCGGAAAATCGGAGGAAAATAGATCTCTTTCCCCCCTCACTGGAATCTTCGGAGCTAGGCTTTGGTCGATCGATCTTCGGAGCAGGATCTATGGCGGAAAATCACGATCCTAGAGAATTCGGATCTGAACTGGATTTATCGGGCCGCTCAATTGCGGCTTCGGCGTCATTCCGAGCAGAGATCAAGACGGCCGCGGCGAAGAAGAAGTATCCCAAGCGATCGAGCCTCGATGAAGAGGACTTCATGAATTTCTTGCACGGTTCCGATCCGGTGAAGATCGAGCTCAACCGCCTTCAAAACGATGTGAGAGGTATGCTTTTGATGATCATTGCTATTGTTTTTAATTTCTTCTTCCTTTGGATTTCTATGTGATTTGATCTTGTTTATGAACGTTGATTTAGAAAAATCGTAGCTTATATCTCACATTGGTGCATTTAAGATTATTGAGGATTTTGAACAAGAAATCATGCCTTTTAGACAGCATTTATCTGTCAATCCATCTTTCACAATTCATCGGTAACTCATTTATTTTTAATTTATATCTTTTAACCAGTTAATCAAATACAGTTTTTGCTGGATTGCGGATATTGCTAACGAGCTTGGGTTTTCTAAGGGGCGTGCTCCAGTCGTACCGTGTACCACCATAAGCTACGGTTGTATCGGGCAGTAGGGCCCACGTGATGTGTTCACAATATCCAGCCCGCCCATAAGACTCGTTACCCCATGATACCCCCAGGTCCCAGATAACCATACAGATCCAGAACTTAGGTGGGCTACAACGCAGGGAACAATCTGGGAGGGGACCCCTCCCTTGATTTGCATGGAGGATCCACCATGTTGTGTATATGGAATCCAGGCCGTTCAGACTCTTCTTCTGGAATGGATGATAGTTCAGATTAAAAAATTAGGCCATTTTGCAACTCAGGTGGGCCATGTTGAAAATAAAGGGTGGGCGTCACCTCCCACATTGTTCCCTATGCTGTTGCCTGCCTGAGTAGTGTTTTTTTTTTTTTTTTTCGAGTTGAGTGTAGGGCCATGGGATATCATTGAGATGGCACATCTTATGGATGGTTAGATGCGATGTACATCACATGGGCATCACATCTGCCCGGTACCACCCTAAGCTTATAGGGGCACCGGTACCCCTGGAGCACACCTCTTAATTAACATTGAGAAAATGGCATTTACAGATAGCAAACCATGCTTTTGTTACTGAAGAAGCGCTCTTCCATCGAGTGGCTTTTTTCCAAGTTAGTGCCGATGCTTTACATAGAGTATGGACAAAAGGCATTCATGTGCACGTTTAATATAAATTGATACCAAACTGCTAATTTGTGCATCCGGCGCGGCAGACAAAGATCGTGAACTAGCAGAAGCTCATAATGAAATTAGGGCCTTAAGGTTGACCGAACGAGCTAAAGAGAAGGCTCTTGCTGAGGTAATCTACCTTATATATCTGAATGTATTGTTATGTGATGTCTAATGAAAACAGATCGATGCCCAGTCACTGTGTGTTACTTTGATGTAGTAGGTTACAGAGGAGCTGGGAAAGATGGTAGAGAAGTTCCAGGCATCAGAAGCTGCTCTTGAAAACAAGGTGGCGACTGAATATTATTCATTGACTTGTTTTACAGTATTTGAAACTTCTACTCTGGATTTTTGCCTGTAAAGACGTATGGTTTAACTAATGTCAGACAGAAAATGCTCCTAACCCATCTATTCTCTGGAGAAAAAAAAAATGAAGATTTTAACCAGTTCTTGAGTTATTGGCATTGCAGAACCTAGAAATCAAGAAAATCTCTGATGAGAAGAAAGCTGCATTAGCTGCACAGTTTGCTGCGGAAGCAACCCTTCGAAGAGTCCATGCTGCTCAGAAGGATGAAGAGTTACCTCCTTTAGAGGCTATACTTGCTCCTCTTGAAGCAGAAATTAAGCTTTTGCGGCAAGAGGTGCTGTTTAGGAAGACATTCTTTCTCGAAAAGGTTCCAGCTATTTGTTTCAGGAGTTCATGATGTTATTCCATTCCAGGTTTCAAAGCTTCAGGACGACAATAGAGCCTTAGAGAGACTTACCAAATCCAAGGAAGCAGCTTTGCTGGATGCAGAAAGGGAAGTCCATCTTGCAAAAATCAAGGCCTCTCTAGTCGATGATTTACAGAATAGGAACCAGGAACTTATGAAACAGATTGAGATATCTCAGGTAAATGAACTTTCTGGCTTTCACCATTTACAACAAGAAAGCGATAAGGACTTCAGTCTCTTCTATGGTTTATTTTGATTGCTAGTTTTGGAACATTCCAGGAAGAATATAAGATTTTAGACAAAATGCATCGCCAAAAGGTCGCAGAGGTTGAGAAGCTGGGTCAAACCGTTCATGAACTAGAGGAGGCTCTTCTTTCTGGGGCTGCTGCTGCAAATGCTGTGCGTGATTATCAACGTCAGGTTAATGAGCTGATGGTGAGTATCTGAATAATGATAATTAAT
Organism: Magnolia sinica; assembly: GCF_029962835.1. NCBI lineage: Eukaryota > Viridiplantae > Streptophyta > Magnoliopsida > Magnoliales > Magnoliaceae > Magnolia > Magnolia sinica. Next base: position 836,928 of record NC_080586.1, read on the forward strand.
CGATCTAGTTCTAGTGAATGCCTTATTTCATCATTGAAGTGCAGAATCCAAAGTAGGCTTTTTTGCTCCTATTCTGACTCTGCCACTACTGGACTTGTTACCCAGGGGGAGAAGAAGATGCTCGAAAGGACATTATCTCGTGCAAGGGTCACAGAAAATCGAGTTGCAGTAGTAGTTGCAAACGAATGGAAAGATGCCAATGACAAAGTTATGCCTGTCAAGCAGTGGCTTGAAGAAAGGCGATTCCTCATGGTATTCCCATCTTTTTGCAATGTGGTCTGGAATTGTATCCACTGTGGATTTTGACTTCAATTGATTTCATGCCTTGAATCTTTAGGGTGAAATGCAACAGCTTCGTGATAAGCTCTCAATAGCCGAGCGCACTGCCAAAACAGAGGCCCAGCTCAAAGTAGAGTTTCATTTTATTTCACTTTTTTTTTTTGGTTGTTTTTTAAATTTCCTGATGTCGCTATGGTGTTTCTTAATTTTGGAACATTAATCGCTGATTTTTCTGTCTGTCTGCAGGAAAAGTTCCAGTTGCGGTTGAAAGTTGTAGAGGATGGTTTAAAATCATCAATATTTTCTGGCAATCGTTCTTCTGAACTGCGAAGCACCTATAATGGGACGCCTCGACGCCAATCAGTGGGTGGAGCTGAAATTTCCTCAAGGATTTTATCGAGTGGAATTTCTATGAGAAAATCATCAGCTTCCCTAGTCAGGTCATTGACAATGTCTAGCTCTTCCAGTGCAATAATGAGACATGCGAAAGGTGCGTCTAGGTCCTTCGATGCAGGAAGATCACTGGATGAAGATCAATGTAGCCTCAAATCATTTGGAGAGGTTTCTGATAATAACTGTATGAGAGATGAGATTGATGGGTTATCCTCAAGCAGCGCATCCGTTGATACTGACAAGGCATGTATTGATGGAAAGCAATCAGATCATGAAGATGCATTGCCCGATGATTTTGTTTCAGGCATTTTTTATGACATTCTACAGAAAGAGGTGATTGCTTTGAGAAAAGCATGTCATGAGAAGGACCAAAGTTTGAAGGACCAGGATAATGCTATAGAGGTACAGTATTTTAGGAAGTCCAAGGTTTCTCAACAATACGCTAAACCTTTTATTTCTCTCATCCTCGTCTTCTATTGATTATACTCCTTTCCAGCTGCTTAACTCAATAACTTTTTTAGATGCTGTCGAAGAAAGTAGACACTCTCACCAAAGCATTGGAGGTAGAAGCAAAGAAATCACGTAGAGAAAAGGCAGCTATGGAGAAGGAGGTAGCATCACTGCGAATTGACAAAGAGCATGAACAAAAAGCTAGACGGTTGCCTAGCTCAAAGGGTTTGATTAACAATCTCCACATGCCTTCGGGAAGGTATGAATTATTATGTGCATGGTCGTAGGTAGAGAATGGACACACATTTAAAATCTTTAACTTCAGATTTGATGTTGGATACACACCCTTGTAGATGTTTTTCTTAGAAGGCAAGTTGCAGTTAGAGACAGAAAACCTTGGTGCTGTTAGTTGAGTGACTCAAATCTAAGATTATGCTGCACTGCACCAGTGCATTTTCCAAAGCAACTACGAGTCAATAGCTGTCTATATTATTATTAAAACATTCTAATTTTTAAATCTGTAGAGCAATCTTGTCACCTGACCCATCTTGGTCAGGATCCTGTCACCACCATAAGCATCCTCTCAGTCCAGTGATCCATTTGTCCATCTGGGAGCCTCCACATTTAATGGTCGGAGTCCCAAAATGATAACTCCAGGATGATTCTGACTTCTGATCAACATCCTCCAAACACCCAGTTAAAGTTAAAAATGGTTACTGGTCAACAATGTTAAAGCCCCTTAACCTGTTGATTAATGTTTGTGCAGTGATTATGATTTTTGGACCATGGCTCATCCCACCTTAATTATCAAATTGTACAGCCCAGCTCATGTTGAGCATGACCCATTTTGGTTATGTGGACCTGGCAAAATACTACCTCTGCGAATATTAATGACTGCTAGGTATGTTGATCAGACATCTGGTAAATTTCAAAATTGCCAAAGAATTGAGCATGTGTTACTTAGCATGAAGAATCATTGCTGTAAACCATGACATAGTTTGAAGAATGACTGCTGCAAACCATGACATGGGTTGAAGAATGATTACAGTAAACCATGAGATCCATGTAACTATGGAAACAAACCGCACCAAGTACAAGGCAACCCTGAGTGTAGATTTTCGCAGCAAAGGCCATGATTTTTTTAGAGTTTTACTTACCTATACTCCCCCTGATTGTAGTCTGTTAGAAATTACTGAAGTTAATTAAATCATAGATTCTCTTATCAGTTCTCCTTTTCTGACCGGCTCTTAAACAGTAGCATCTTTCTTGCAGAAACTTGAGAAACTCATGAAACTCCAAATGGTTCCTACCCCATATATGTACGGAGGGATCTTCTAGAGAAACAGTGGACCACATCCATCTCCATCTCTGGTCATTGGGAACTGTCATTTCTCTTCCGTTTGTGTTGGACTGCTGTACTTGCATTCTTGAAGCTTGGGTGTGAGCATTCTTTTCTCTGATCAATCTATGAGAAAAGATACATTCTCACCATGGTTCTCTGCTATGCAACTTACGAAAACCATGCCACATGCATGTAGTCACTTGTACATAAGCAAGGATGGGTTTTATCAAGTGAAACCCGACGAAGGTTTGCTTGTCCTCCTAAAAATAACATGCAGGAAGATCACGAATATATCCAGGTAGTAGTTCCTTTGTGAGGTAAGGATTAAATGTTTGCAGGAAAGGACTGTGAATAAAGATCAGTTCATTTTGACCTCCTCTTTGTATTGTAATTTGCTATTCCTCTCACAATCAAGGCACCCAGATGATATATTCAGGTTCATTTCAACCCACTTCTTCATATAATTATTTCTTGTTTCTTTCACAATTCAAACAGCCAATGAACCTTCATGTGAGTTGTATTTGTATGGGCTCTCCTGGCCGATTTACAAGGGAAGAATCTGTTTATATAAATATGTCCTGGTTGACGTCCTGGGCCCTTAAACTTGGCCGAGGACTGGGATCAAGCTTGAAATCTAGGCCCTGTTCCAGGCAAATGGCCTGCTCTAATCAAGTGGGCCACTGTTATATAGAAAGAATAGAGGTTTATTGGCAGTTGTTAATGGTTACCATTCGACCTAGTTGTGTAGTTTAGAGACAATTCTTTTGATCCGGGTCATGTTTCAACAATCCAAACAGTTTATATGTAGATGTCTAGTTTAAAGACTTTTTTTTTTTTTTTTGGGGAATCCCAGGTCATGTTTCAATCATCCAAACAGTTTATATGATGGGACTCATCATGGATGGAGGATAGGAAAAAAGAATATTAGACTGTGGTTTGGAAATGAACAGGTAAAATCTGGTTGAGTGTTAATAGGCACGGGTTTGGAAGCAAGGGCTTGTTTGGTTCATAGAAAGCATAGGAAAGGAAATAGTGTTTCCCCAGAAACCTTATTTTCAGGCTAGTGTGGGAGGCAAAACATTGTTTTCCTTGCTGGTTTTCCCAATAAGATTTTCCTGGAAATTTAGGAACTATATTCAAATTTATTGTTGGGGAAACAAAAATATTTCTTGAGAAAAAAAATTCTAGGTAGTCACTAGCATATGCTAGATTATCACGTGGGATGCGATGCGTGAAAATGAATAATGGCACGTGGCCTATGCAACATATATAAGTGCATGAAGCTTAATTGTGGCACGTATGTTTATGTGAGGTGCTTGAATATGTATGGTAGAATATGTGGCTCAAGACACGCATTTACAGATTTTAACATGTGGGCACTTGAAGCTAGATGGCAGCATTTGCACACATTGGCACCATCGGCCTGTGGCATATTTGGAGTGATTGAAGAGGGATGGTGGCACATGTGGGGTGCAAGAGAAGAATGGTGGTACATATGGCATGTTAACACATTTAGGGTGCAAGAGGAGATGGATGGTGTCACATGTGGCACATTGACACGCGGGGTGAAAGAGAAAATTGATGGTCGTACATGGCATGTTGGCACACATGGCATAGTGGCACGAGTGGGGCATAAGTAAACATAGATAATAGCTCATTTGGTAATTGTGAGGCAATTGAAGATGGATAGTGGTCCATTTGGACTTACCCCTTTAGAATTCTATTTTCCTTTCAAGGTGCAGAAGTGTCTTTCTTAAGGGTTGGGGTGAAAAATAATGTAAGAAACGGTATTTCGCCAGTTTCATGAAAAATAATATTCCCTTTCTATGAATCCAAACAAGCCTGAAGCAAGAATAAAATGTCAGAGACCATGAAAAAGGAAAGAAAACCTGTTCTCCTACATAAATGATTGCCCTTCGCTTCTTCTTCTTCATTTTTCCTTCACACAGATTTACTCGGGTGTAGATTTCACGACTCGGTGGATTCTCCTAGTCAATGCAAAACTCAGCCGAGTTACCAAAAACTCAACTGACTTTTTGATAGGACTGATACATAGTATGAATCGACCAGTTGTTTACTAATCCGAGTTAACTCATCTGAGTTCCTAGTTGATTCACCAGTTTCTAAAACAACAATTTCACCTTTGATCATTTAACTCCTCCTTTCATGGCCAACCCTGGCCAGGGCCCTTTCAGCCCAGATAGGGTGAGTGCTGGGCCAGGAATTAAGGGAGGAAACAGGCCCAACCCATTGCAACCACTAATCTCAATCAAAGGTCAATTCCAACCTTTCACGATCCAACGCATCTTTCACGCTCCCAAAAAGTCAAGCAAACCACTTCCTTACAAAGCAATTGCAAATCATCCAACAACTCCCGAGGAACGCCATCAAAATTAAGCTTGAGCCAACTACTGACTAAATAGTCTAGACTCCACTGCATTGAGTTGTCCATGCATATGCGGTCTGCATCCTTCTCACAATCGATGGCCTGGTCCCCTTTTCCAACCGTTATTAATTTTTAAACCCTTCCCATGTGCTTTTTTTTCCTCTCTTTTTCTTTTTCCTTTTTTCTGGGAATGTATATTTTATCTGGGATGGGGACCATTATACTATATTATATGGACGAGAATCTGTAGACCACATTCTGGTTTTGAGTTCGTACAAGTTGGGGCCATGTTCTAGGAATCCAAACAGCTGATATGATGGTCCACACCCTGGATCTGCACCAATTACTGAAGTTTGTAATCTACTTAATGCATCCTAGGGGTCTGGCTGGTAGCTTATTCACCCAAATCAAGGACCGCATTCACCAATGAGGGTCAGTGGAAGGCATGGTCAGATTGACTTGTTTAGTTCTGCATCGAGTCAATGAAGAGTTAGGTCAGACACAGGTGATTGGGGCCACACATCTCTCAATCTAAGGGCCATGAAAATATCTGTGTAACCTTTACTCTTTTATCTATTGTGCAAGCTCAAAAATCAGGCTGATTCCAATCTTGAAGTAGTTCACACCACACGAAACATTGAGATTGAATTCCCACCATCGGAACCTTCTTTAGGTCTAGATTTTATGTGGCTGATATGTGGGGTTTTCCTTTCATGCTGGTGGGAATGACCTTATGAAAGGGTTGAAACGCATATAAATATCATGTTAGGCCCCTGAAGGTTTCCATCCCTGCTGTTTTTGTGGTGTGGTTCACTTGAGTTTTGGATTTAATTTATTTTTGAACTTATGTCCTACTGATCTTGCAAAACTGATGGACAGATTGGAATTCACATAGACATTGTGGTCTGCGCTTTTGGTTATATGGGCTCACGGTTCAGGAAATTCTTGCGGGGATCCAGAATTCAGGACCTTTTTTTCAAGGGACTTTGTGCACCCTTTTCTTTTGGACCTCATGAAGGTTTCAATGGTGGGCATTTCCTTCGCCATCTATTTCCTTTGGTGTGGCTCACTTGAGTTTTTGATTTGCTTCATTTTTGGACTCATCTCCTTGTGATATCTTACAAAGTTGATCGACAAAGTGGGTGAATCAGGTGGACATTATGGTGGGCCCTGTTGTGGATTTGTATTGCGGAATCACACATATCTAGATCTAGGATAGAAATCTAATGGCACCAAGCACACATAAGAGAACACAGATTTAACGTGGAAAATCCTTGTGGAAAAAATCACGACACAAAGTGACAGATCTCTACTATGAAAGCATAAATTATAAAGAGAGAGAACTTACCTGATTCGAACAACCTCGAATCTCACCCTTGCTACACCCTTTGATAACCCTAGAACCCTTTAAAATACCTTTAGGAAGCCTTAGAATACTTTAGAATAGCCCTAAGGACCTTTATTTATAGTTTAGGAAACTTCTCTTTCGCACCCTTGCGAAACCGCCTCAAATTTACGCAGTCTGCATCAAATCCGTGCAAGAATTTGCGTAACCTCGACTAGTCAAGCCGAGGCCTCGATTGGTCGAGGACCCCCTCGACCGGTCGAGCCATCCCCTTGACTGGTCGAGCATCACGAACACTCAAAACACAAGCTCGCTAGACTTTGAGTCGACAGGCCTCGACTAGTCTAGCGGCCCACTCGACCAGTTGAGCCTACTAAAACAGATTTAAGACATCTGCTCTAACAACAATCTCCACCATGTCTTCAATCTTCAATCATGTAACTCATTGACCTCTTCTCTTATCTCTGCATCACATCATAGTTTCTCGTGCACACTGTCCTTCTTTTCCGCCATCGCCAAGCCCAGAGAAGTTACATAAAACTTGAACTTCTCTGCAGGAATGATCTAAGTGAGCATGTATGCCGGATCAAAATTCACATACTCAACCACCTTTGCTCATGTCTTTTTAAAAGGAAAGATGTAGTCTTCCTATCATCTCATCGCTACCCAATATTACTTGTCGGGGTACTTGCTCACAACACTGAGAGCCTGTGAAATAACCGGTCTAATCTAGACCATGGCATACACCGCCAACCGCATTTGAATAAGGCTCATGAGATATTTTGCTTTTCCCCATCTGTTTTGGGACATGTCCTGAGGAAAACTTGAGGTGAGACGCGTAAGGAACGCTCTCCGACTTTACATGGTCTATCACTTCCTTGATCAATACCTACCCAAGGTATTCTGCCTAAGATAACCAAAGCCTACTCCTCTTTCAGTCTCAACGCCGATAACCATCTTTGTAACCCTCCCGATCCTTCATCCTGAATGTCCCACTTAACCGAGTCTTCAATACATTGATTTCAAACATGTCATCAATTCCTGACTCACCATGAAGGAATCAAACCACTGCCTAGGCAACAAGTCGAACCACAACCTTCTGCAAAGTCTTTTCCAATCCCCCTTAACTTCGAAATGCTCTGGTTGCTTCATGTAGATCCGCTCTTCACTTTTCCTTGTAGAAGTGTAGACTCCACATCCATCCTTCCAGCTCAAGATCACATTGGCCAACCAGTGCCAATCACGGATCTAATAGACACTTGCTATACCGTCGGCGCAAATATCTTTGAGAACCCGATCCCTTCTCTCTGAGTATAACCCTTTTGCTACTAACCTCACCCTATATTTATGTTGTATCCTCCTGAAGATCCACCTGCATCCAACCGCTTTCCGGCCTACTAGAAGCTCCACCCACTCCCATATGTCGGTCTGGTACAACCAGTGTTCGAAATATCGGTATCGTGCTATGTATCGCACCATTGGGATAAAGATACGTATCGGTTATCGCACGGGATATATCGTTTGTATCGCATAATTTATCGCACTTTTTGGAAAACATGGGAAAACATTGGAAAAATGGTTGAATTTTTCAATGAAACTTCAGGGACTGTCCAAAAAGATCTTAATACATAGTTTTAAATCATAACATGGCAAAAAAAATTGCACACAATGGGTTTCTTTTGTATAAGGTCCTAAGCCAAGCGTTGTCTGATTGAACTAAGGCAACTATATTAAAATAAAATGCATAATATTTATAAATGTATCAAGAGATGTATAAAAACACAATTATTATTAGGGCAAAAAAATTCTAATATCTAATTAGTGGACACTTAATTGTTAAAATGAAACCATTAGACACAATTATTATTATGTGGGCCACACCTCAATGTGTGCGTGATATATCTACATTGTCCATCCTTCTTGCCAATTCATTTTAGGACACGGGCCCAAAAATGAAGCAGATCCAATTCTTAGGTGGACCACACCACAAGAAACAGTGGGCCTGAGGAAGTTTTTAATGGTGGACCACACCATAGGAAATAGTTCTTAATAACCGTTAAAAACTTTTTATGGGCCATAAAAGTTTTAGATCAAACTGATATTGCACTTTCTTTCCATCCAGATCTGTATGACCTTATCAATAGGTTGGATGTTCAATAAATATTATTGTGGACACTGGGAAGCTTTTAATAGTGGAAGTTCAATGATCACTTTTTCTAGTGGTGTGGTCTACCTTAAACTTTTATCACCTTCATTTTTTGATCATATCCTAAAACAATATGGAAGAACATATGTATGGTATGGATGTATAATACATCTATAGAGGTGGGCCCTGTGGTCAGGGCTCACTCATATGGCTACGGTTATAATCCGTAGCTATAGGTCTACAAAAACACATTTTTCATAGATAAAAGGTGGGGTATACAATGATAAGCGGATCGCGTACCAAGTAAATCTATACACTAAGTGTTCTGAATAAACTCTGTGTGGCCCACCGTCATTCATGCATTTTATTAACTCTGTCCATCCGTCTTATCATATAACTTTAGGGCTTTAGACCAAAAATTAATCATATCCAAAGTTCAAGTGGACCACAACACTTGAAACAGTGTGAATTGAATTCTACCATTGAAAATTTCTTGAGGGCCCACAGAAGTTTTAAATCAAGATAATATTTGTGTTTTCCCTTCATCCATGTCTTTTTGATCTTATGAACAGTTTGGATGACAAATAAACATCACTAGGGTCCTTAGAAAGGTTTCAACGGTGGAAATCGATACCTTCACTGTTTCCTTTGGTATGGTCTACTTGAGCTTTTGATATACTTCAATTTTGGGCTCAACCACTAAAATGATGTTCAAAAACAGATGAACGGCATGGATAAACCACGTGAATTCACAGTGGGCCCAACAGAATTTACTCAGTACCATAAGAGCGTACTGAGTAACTCAATATGCAATCCGATTTCCTCCGAATCAAAAGAGGAAACCAACTCTTCTTCACCGTTAAAGGCGCAACCTGTTGCAAGCCTTGCGATTTCAAATCCATTCAAAATCCCAAAAATTTCTCTATTCTTTCTTTCTTTTTTCAAAATCCCAACCCAAATCCCAAAAACCTTGATGAAAATCTGATTTCTTTCAAAGCGATTTTATTCAAAAGAAGAAAAAATGGCGATCGTTTTCTTATCCGACGTTGTCGACGATTGGCCCACCAAACTAGTCGAAGGCCACCCCTTCAGGCATTTTGATGTAAGAGATTTTTTCCTATTTATTATTTATTTTTCAAATTTCTGGAATCATAGGTGGTTATGAAGATATTCCGACGGTATTGTGTATGCAATCAAGGGAAAAAGTTACGATAAATGCCGATATATCATCGATATCGGCAATATCGCATGATATTTTATGATATTTGTGCGATATATCGCACGATACATAAGATTCTGTATTTTTTTTTTGTATTTTTAGGGAAATCTTAGGGGTTTCGTATCGCCGACCATCGATAACGATAATATCGGCCGATAGTATCGATATTACGAACACTGGGTACAACGAATCCATCACATCGCACATAGTCACCTTTCACTTCTCAGCACCAAGCTCACTTAAAGCCATCTGAATAGAAGATGAATCCCCTATGATATTGGAGTCGTTTATGTACATCGCCGATATCCTTCGATCATGCTGTGTGATTCTTCTCACAGGTGGCTGCTCCACCTGCTCTGTATCCCTGTCCGCACGTCTCAACTTTCCTACCCTGCCCGCTCATGTGGCCATGCCCAACATGCCACACATGTGCAGAGGTGGAATCCGCTACATCCATTGCAGCTCCACCTTTTGAAGTGCTCCCGATCAACCTGTACAAGTTACTGAGTCGTTGCGCTTTCATGATTACCCGTACCTCCTTAGATACCTTAAGAGCACCATCAATACCTGTGTACTTGCATCCTTTTGCCTCAAGTACACTAAGAGAAATCAGATTCTGCTTCAAATCAGGAACGTGCCTGACATCAGTCAAGGTACGCTCCACCCCATCAAACATCTTGATGCGCACCGAACCAACAACCATAACATTACTGGTAATGTCATTGCCCATAAATACCTATCCACCATCGCACTCCCTGTAGCTGGTGAACCAACTCCGATAAGGAGTCATGTGAAAAGATGCCCCTGTGTCTAGCATCCTCTCATTCTTACGATCATCGTATGGCCGCCTGATAGTAGACATAGACAAAACATTACCATCACATCTACTCGATCCATCAGACGTGCCAGCATTGGCCTCCCTATATGAAGCCTCAGAATCTTCTCTTTTCGATTTAAGATTTTCATAATCTTTTTTCACATGTCCTTCCTTTCCACAGTTCCAACACTTTACCTTTTCCTTGCCTTTGCCCTTGGATTTGGATCTAGAACCTGAAGAACCTGTACCTTGTTAAGAATTCCTACCCCTTGTAACCAGTGCATCAGAAGATATCCCCATGTCGACGTTAAGCTTTCCCATAGCCTTCCCTTGAAGGGCTGAGATAACAGTGTCGACACTCAGAGTTTTATTCGCACTGCACATAGTATCCTTAAATGACTCATATGACACCGAAAGAGAATTCGGCAACATACATCTTTGTTCTTCATCTTTCATCACTTCCTCCATATCTAGCAATTTACAAACTAATTTATTAAAGTTGCTGATATGAGCCTCCAAATCTCCACCCTCTACCATCTTGAAGTTATACCACTATCACTTCAAGTGTAGGTGATTTTTTGAGAATTTTTTCGCATAAACGTCCTCTAACTTCGCCCATAACTTAGCCGCAGTTTTCTCCCTCATGACGTTGTAAAGAACCTCATCCATGAGACGTAAATGGATCGATGATAAAACCTTCTTATCAAGAGTATTCCAATCATCATTAGTCATAGTAGACTTTCACTCCTCAAGAGCACCATCTTCGCCTTGCTTAATTAAAGAACTCATCATCTTGATCTTCCATAACTCAAAATTATTTTTCCATGAGTACTTCTCAATCTCGTACCTAGTACTTGCCATTATTACTAACCCCTCAGATTCAAATATGTGCCCCAACGATTGTTCTGATACCACTTGTTGAGGATTTGTGTTGCGGAATCACACAGATATAGATTTAGGATAGCAATCCAATGGCACCAAGCACACACAAGATAACACATAGATTTAACGTGAAAAACCCTTGTGGAAAAAACCACGGCACAAAGCGACAGATCTCCACTATGAAAGCATAAATTACAAAGAGAGAGGACTTACCCGATTTGAACAACCTCGAATCTCACCCTTATTACACCCTTTGATAACCCTAAAACCTTTTAGAATACTTTTAGGAAGCCTTAAAATACTTTAAAATAGTCCCAGGGACCCCTATTTATAGTTTAGGAAACTTTGCTTTCACACCCTTGCGAAACTGCCTCAAATTTACGCAATCTGCACTAAATCCGTGCAAGAATCTGCGTAACGTTAACTAGTCGAGTCATGCCCTCGACTGATCAAGCATCACAAACACCCAAAACACAAGCTTATTGGACTCTGAGTCAAGCGGGCCTCAAATAGTTTAGCGACCCACTCGACCGGTCGAGCCTACCAAAACAGATTTAAGACATATGTTCTGACAACAGGCCCCGCATAGATTTGGTTAGGGGGTCTCCAGCTCCAAGAAATTCATGCAGTGAATCCGGAATTCGGGTTTTTCTATTTTTGGGGAGTTATTTATACTCTAGCTGCCTAGAAAAGTTACACATATATTAAGTCAAACTAAACTGACTAATTTATGGGAAACACTATCGTGAAGTTACAATCCAAAAAATATCTAAAGGTTTAATTCGTTGACACTTGTTTTCTTGAAATAAGACCATTGGATATCTACATTATTAACTATCCAATAAATGCCCACCAAACTGATAGTTAGATAACTAAATAGCATTAGTTTTGGGTCATGATACATTGAAATTTATACACGCAATTTGAACAGACTAATTTGAATTACTATACACACCTGTGCAATTTTTAAGTAATTTCTAAATGCTTGTGTATTATCCATCACACTACCAAAATAATGTAGATTATAAATTTATAATAGTTTGGGTGATATTTGTACAACATCCAAATCGGTATTTGCTGCTATTTTCATATTTAGTTGTCTTGAAATAAGAAAGTAGAGATTGATTATGGTAAGCCATTTAATGTCTTGAGCACTCCACTAAGATGCGTGTCTACCTTGAAGAGGATCAAACTCATCCCTGCTTTCAGAGAACATGACCATATCTCCGGTGGTAGACTCTCAGGGCGTGTTTGAGCAGTGGGATTAGAAGGGATTTGGTGGGATGGGATTCATCTGGTCCTGTGCCAATTCCACTTCATGTTTGGGAAGAATGGAAAAGCTTGGAATTAGATTAGATGGAATTGCATTGGGTCCCGTGCCAATTTCACTCAATTTTAACAAGTTGTGTAGGTCCCACCATGATGTGTGGGCTATATCCACACCGTCCACCCATTTTTTGTGATTATTTTAGAGCATGGGCTAAAAAATCAGGTACATCTAAAGCTCAAGTGGATCCCACCAAAGAAAGCAAAGGGTATTAAATACTAACTGTTGAAAACTTCTCTGGGGCCACATAAGTTTTGGATCTACCTCATTTTTAGGCTCATGTCATAAAATGAGGTTACAAAACAAATGAACGGTTTAGATATAACACGTGTTATTCTCATTAATTTCAAATGATGGTGGGTATATCCTTTGAATGTACCACCATATTACCAACAAAACATGGAATTAATCTTAACCCATGGCAATGCGGTGGGTAATTATTATTATTTTGAATCCCATCCCACCTAATCCCTTCTAATCCCACCGCCCAAACACGCCCTCAGGAGTTTCAACACCTGGTTGAGGGTTCGAGTACTCATGGGTGGTGAAATCCCACTATGGTGTGAGTGTGTGATGGTGGGTGCGCGTGTGTTTTTTTTTTAAAAAAAAAAAAAACTAGTATAAGATAACGCACATCCATAGCCCAAGTGGTAGATTGAGTGAAGATAATCTGGCTTCAACATTGAAGTCTTTGTATTGATTCCCAAGTAGGGTGTGGCTACAGTCGGCTGTATACTAGCATATTAACCTAAAAAAAATTAAAATTAAATGATTTAAAAAATAAAAAATAAAAAAAAAAATAAAAAAAAAAAAAAACCTTGCATAAGAGCATCAATCTTGAGAATGCCCGTATTCACCATGGGAGCAAAGCAAATAGAGTCAATAGGGTTCAAGGTCGAAAGTTACTTAAGCGTGAGAAAATTAAAAGGCTCCATTGGCGTCTTTCCACCTAAAAGGAAATGTGGTACAATGATATCAGCTGTACGAGAAAATGGAAGCGACTTTATCATCAACCAACTTTGAAAGGCCTCCAACATTTGTTTGGGACCAACCAAACATGACAACTGCTAAACAGTATAGTTAGTTCAAGATGACTTGAATTAGCTTACTCGAGGCAGCATGTGTGAGACAGCTCCTGCAGAACATAACTTACTTGTATCCAAACAGCCTTCATGTACCTTTGAGGGCCCACTCTCTCATCCCACCTTACTCACCCCCTTTATTTGAGGGGGCCACCACACCGTGCGACATTTCATTGATTCAATGGTGTCATCCCTTCCTGTCCACATTCAATGGTTTTCAAGTAAAGTTTCAGGACCCATGTGGATACCACTAAGGGCCTGGTTGGATGCTACCAAATAAATTACTTTTTCTATTTATAGCAGTAAATAAGTTACTTATTTGAGATAAGCAAGTTTATTATTAATTATAAATAACTTTTTTTATTTAAAATTACTTAATCACTTCAGCTTAGTAAGTTAAAACCAAAATAAGTTACTCGAGGCATAAGTAACTTATTTTAAGTAACTTACGATCCAAATGCTCCATTAATCACTTTACTGTAATAAATAAAAATCAAGATAAGGTACTTAAGGCATAAGGAGCTTATCTTAAGTAACTTGCGATTCAAACCCTACCTAAGGGCCCATTTGGATACCACCAAATAAGTTATTTTCTTTACTTACAATAGTAGATAAGTAACCTATTTCAGGAAAGTTTGATTTATAATTAGTTACAAGTAACTTTTTTACTTAAGTTAATCATTTCAACTAATTTTTTTAAAGCTTTTCTACTATTCATAAGTTGTTAAAGAAAGAATCAAGCGAGTACTAAGTAGAAACCTAGATAAGCCACTTGAGGCATAAGTAGGTTATCCTACCAAACGCTAAAGGCCTATTTGGATACCACCAAATAAATTATTTTTTCAACTTACAGATAAGATAAGTAACTTACTTCAGATAAGTAAGCTTGGTTAATGAATTGTTATAAGTAACTTTTTTACTTCAAAGTAGATAATCACTTCAGTTAATTTTTTTTTTTAGCTTTTCTACTTTTCATAAGTTGCTAAAGAGGGATAAGAGAGACGAAAGAGATGAGAAGCTAATAAGTATGTTGTTTGCCCAACATACTTATCTTCTTAATAAGTAAAAGCTAACCTTTAGGTATATGAAAAAAATTATATTGTATTGCCTTTCTTTTGTTTTAATTCCATGACTATTGGCTTTCAAATAATATCTTTTAAATATGGCCTCAATGTAATCATAATGGCACTTGAAAAGCATAATATAAATAACCCTTCTTGATCCTCTAGAGTTAATTATTATAGGATAAAGACCTTATTGAAAGCCACAAATATTAAAGGGGTGTTTGGATCCTAAGTTGCTTAAGATGGGTCATTTGACAACTTTATTAATGAGAGCTTATTTGCTTATTCTAAAAACATAGCCTCTTAATCATGAAATAGAATATTTGGTAAAGCTCATATTTAAAGCTTATTTTTTTCAAAAATTAGTCAAAGCTCTTGAAAATAAGTGATAGAGAAGTTACTTTTTCCTTTAAAGCTTATTTGGCTTAAATGGGTAAACATTTTTTATAAATTTTTATACAAGCACATCTTTAAACTTTTTAAGTAATTCTCATCTTACCCTCTTCTCTTTTCTTTACAATCTCTCTAAGGTAGACGTACATGATGAGCAACTTATATTAAAGGTGGGGCTCCATATGATAAATGGTCCACGTCAAGGTGGGCTTACATAATGCATAGTCACACCAAAGGTGGGCCCCACATGATGGATGGTGGATATTGAAGGTGGAACCCACATGATGGATGGTGGATATTGAAGGTGGAACCACATGATAGAAGATTGACATCAGAGGTGGACCCACGTGATGGATGGTGGACATCTAAGATGGGTCCGCATGATGAACAACCCATATTGAAGGTGACCCTTATTGCTATTATTTCAATCTCAATCATGTGATTAGTGCAGGCATGCCAAAATGGAATGTGCGACTCAATTCAAACCAAACAGCTACAACTCCAAGCGTTAAGATAGGTAAATACATTGAAGATCGACAGTATATGACCGAAGTCTAATAAGATCAATCGCCTATTCAGCTACTTACACGGTGTTGCTTAAGATGATCAAACAATTATCATATAGAAAGGTTCATCATCTGAAAATGGGTCACACCTTTGCCTTCCGTATAAAAGGATTTTCTTCTCTTCAGTACGAATAAAATAAGAATGAAATTCTTACAGTCGGTCGTGGAGAACAACTGCAAAATACCTCTCCGAATGGAGAACTTTACTTGATACTTGATGTAAGGCCCGTATCCTAGTCCGTACTATTCCATCAATTCTCGCGATCCTTCCCATCGAATTCCGGCAACCTACGACCTATAATCAACGTTTGCGCACGACTCTAAGTCGTATCCCGTAGATTTGAGTTGGCTTAATCTGAAACTTGTACCATTGCGACTGTACCGTTACCGCGGTTCCAACGCCACATCTTGCATACTGATCCAATACCCTGGCCAGGAGATGTGGGCCCGCA
Source organism: Magnolia sinica (assembly GCF_029962835.1). Taxonomy (NCBI): domain Eukaryota; kingdom Viridiplantae; phylum Streptophyta; class Magnoliopsida; order Magnoliales; family Magnoliaceae; genus Magnolia; species Magnolia sinica. The sequence goes on from NC_080586.1 coordinate 853,071, forward strand.
TTCAGTTCGAGAAAAACAACGCGCGTTGCAAAACCTAAGAGAATCTTTACGACATGTCACCTCAATCAATCAATCAATCCCATCAAGGGTCAAGTACACCATCACTTCATACTTATCCCAAGCAATCCCATAAGTCAAAAAGTTCTTACACACCCCATACCTTTCTTACACAACTTACCCCTAAAGTCAACAATTTCTTACACACCCATCACTCACTACATTCATCATTCCATCACCCATCCCTCTCTCTCTCCTTACAACCCTCTCTCTGTCATTTCTCAAGCTCCATTCCAAGCAACCAAAAATATCACACGTCCAAACTTCCTAAGCTCTCATGGATGAGCTTTAATGTGGCCCACTTCCCACCATCTCATCTCCCATCTCAACCATCCAAACTTCATCTCTTCCGTTAGGATCGAAGCTAAGGAGAAAAGGAAGCCAAGGGAGCAAGAAGGAGTGGACAATGGGTGATCTCGGACCCACATTCTTACTTTTTGTGATTTAAGGGTCCACTTGTTGTAGGACCCACTTGATGTATGTATGGTTCAAGGGAGGGCCCAATAGTGGCGGGGTCCTCCCCTACACGTTCCTTTCTCTCTTTCTCTCTCTCTCTCTCTTCCTATGATCAATGGCCTACCTATGATGTGTGTATTTTATTCATACCATCTACCGAAGGACCCCATCCATGTGGGACACACCATGATGTTTGTATATCATCCCAACCGTCCATCTAGGACGTGGCCCGCCCCACACATATGGGTGGGGCCCTCCTTAATGTGATAACCCACCCAGATCCATAGCTCAAGAGGTAGATTGGGTGATAGATACCTCGTTTCAACGCTGAGGTCTTAGTCGTCAGACCAGATCCATAGCTCCAATGGTAGGCTGAGTGAAAGATACCTCCTTTCAGCGTTGAGGTCTGGGCATTGATTCCCTACTGGGAGTGGCTAACAGTGAAGAGTGTGCTGACGGTGGGGTCCATGGGACCCATCCACGCCATCCATCCATTGGGGTGGGCCACACCATCATGTATGTGTAGCGTCCACCGTCCCTGGACGATGGGACCCACCCCCCACGTGTGGGGCCATCCTTGATGTATGTGCATGACGGCCTGTATGTTGCCTTATATTAAATATAATATTAATGTAATATATTATATTATATTAGTTATCTTATAATATAATATTTTATATACATATGAGGGTGGGCCCTACGTGGGACCCACCTCTGCACGCTTTTAAAGCATAAAGTTGCACCAACAACAGTTGTATATATATTATATTATATATCTTACATATATAAGGGTAGGCCCTACGTGGGACCCACCTTTGCTCTCCTTTAAAGCAGCAGTAGCTGCGTGTACGGCAGCTACAGAGCTGCCTATTGACGTCTGCAACGTGTGGGTCCCACCAGGTATGTGTTATATCTAACCGTCCATTCATCCTGACAGTGGGACCACCTAGATGATGCGCTGCATCCACCGTCTAGCCCATGGACAGTGGATCCTAGCCATGATGTATGTGTTTTACATATGCCGTCCATATGTTTTTTATGGTGGGACCCACTGCCATCTGACAACAGCAACTTTTGTGGGTCCCACTACCAAGGACGTCAGCAGGGGTATGGAACCCCACCGTAATGGATGTTTTATATCACACCGTCCATATAGCTGGACGGTGGGCCCATGCTTGATGTATGTGTTACATCCAAACTGTCCATCCAAAGGGCGAGCTCAGTTAAGGCTTGAGACCAAAATAAGCCAGATCTATATCAAGAGGACCACACTACATAAAATAGTGTTGAGTGAACGTCCACCATTGAAACCCTTCTCGGGGTCACAATGGTTCTGGATCAATTTGAAATTTGTTTTTCATCATAATTCAGGTCTGTATGACCTTATGAACAGATTGTATGGGAAATAAATGTTATGGTGGGCCTTGAGAATTCTAATGGCGGGAATCATTATCACCTCTGTTATTTGGAATGCAGTCCACGTGATTTAAATATTTCTTGTTAATACTTTAAAATGATCCCTAAGAATAGATGAATGTGGTAGATGGTGCGACCCCCTCCGTTGATGAAGGTTGGGCCCATGCCATGAGGCCCTTGTGAGGTGTATTGGGCCCATTAGTGCGGCCCATATAATGCAGCCCATGTAATGCGACCCACTTGATATTCAAGGCCCATAGGTGAGGCCCAATGTGATGTATTCAAGGCCCATGGGCGTGGCCCATTGTGATACACTCGAGGCCCTCGTATGAAGCCCAATGCGATGTATGTGAGGCCCAATGTGATGCATGTATAGCCGTTGTGTTGCGTATAAATCCCTTATGTGGGCCATTCCTTGGGAGTAATGTTAGTTAGATGTCCACATTGAGGGGCAATGATGGTTAGACGTCTTCATTATGACCTTCCCTTAGGCCTTGTTAGGCCCATTCTCTTCGTGGGTTAACCCAAATAAGTGGGCCCCATTCGCCATAGACGGATGACTCTGTGCTATCGGATTTGATATAACCACGGCTGAGTGCCGATCTTTATACTGTGGTTGATCGGCTGATCATCTATGGACCCCGCTTTGTTTATCTACTGATTATCGGTGCCAATTATCGAGGCCGACGCCGATTATCGACCCTGATTATCGGTGCCGATTATCGACTCTGATTATCAGTGCCGATTGTCGATGCCGATTATCGATTTCGATTGTCGTGGCCGATTACCGATTCCGATTGACTTGACCGATTACCGATTACCGATTAGCAATCGAGGCCGATTATCGTGACCGATTGCCGATTTTCGATTGACGTGATCGATTATTGATTGATTTCGATTGTCGTGACTTATTTGCCGATTTCGATTGTCGAGGCCGAGTATCGAGGTTGATTCCGAGTGTTGATTCCAATTGTTGGGGCCGATTCTGATTGTTGAGGCCCATTGTGTTGTATTCAAGGCCCATAGGACGTGGCCCATTTAATATATTTCCGGCCCATATGGTGAGGCCCGACTTGATGTATATTAGGCTTGTGGGAGTGGCCCATTGCGATGTATATTAGACCTGTGAGATGCGACCCACTTGATGTATATGTGGCCCATGAGTGAGGCCCATCACGATGTGTATTAAGCTCTTGAGTGAGGCCCATGGTGTTGTATATTTGGCCTTGGTGTGAGGCCATGAGTCCACTGTATGTTAGGGCTCTATATAGGTCATTCCTTGGGGGCAATGTTGGTTAAATGTCTATATTGTCGAGGTTGATTGTCGATGTCGGTTATTGATACTGATTATGAGTATATGACCACATAGCATCATGATACATGCCCATACGCATCATCTGTATGTTTGTTATGAAATGTGGTTGACCATTGCATATGTCATTGAGCAGGTTGTTATGAGACCCCCTAATAGGCGGAGGTTATCTCACATGAGCGCACGATATGCGCAGAATTGGTGCATGACTAGATTGTATGACTCATGGACTTATCAATACTTCCGCTTACTCTAATATTGCTTACTTGGCACTTATCATGTGCACACATTTTCACCACTCACTAAGCTTTCTATAAGCTTATGCACGATAGATGCGTGCAGGTGGCGTCAGGTTGCAATAGCATTGAGCTTGAAGCGTGCAACGGACTTATGGAGCTTTGATTTTTGGCATATGTATTTCCCTTTCAGCACTGTATTCAACTGTTTATATTAGTGGATATGTGATGATGATGTTGCCTTTGTGACTTAGGTAAACTTGTGGTTATGCTTATTATGAGTTAAATGTACATTGAAAAATCCTCCTTGTAGGATCCCAAGATCAAAATCTTGCGTATGAACGCTGGGAGCCAAGAATGGGGTACTACGGAGGCTGTCGACACCGGATTCGGCGATCGAAAATTTTGTGAGCCCGGTTTCTGAGTTTGGGACATGACACTCGAACTGAATCTAGTATATAAGCGTAGACTCAAATTACAGCTAAAGTTAACAATTACTTGATTATTTATATGAATTAAACTAAGGATGTAAATGACAGATAAATGTAAAGATTATATTAAGGAATGTAAATGATAGATAATTGAAAAATATAATTGGTTTGGTTTGGCTGGTATGAGACGATTTCTTCAACTCACTTCCTTCATTATTTATAGCATTAGATCAATCATGTAAATGTTTCCTACGTTCTGACAATTATTATAACCATTTTAGCACTACTTGCTTTCCTTGGTTCTAAGCTTATCATCTGTCGTGATAACCGCTTCAGCACAACTACTTTCTTTAAATGAATGACATGGCACTGCTCAATATATATTAGTTATTTTATCGCAAAATTCTCTTCGAATATTTCTAAAAATCTTCAAAAACACTGAGCAACTCTCTCCTAATTACATGCAACCTTTTTTTTATTTGTTCTTGTAGGAATTAGCAAAAGTAGGGATGAACAACCCCCACCTAATGAATGGTCCACATCAATGTGGGCCCACATAATGCACAATTTACATCAAAGGTGGGCTTCACATGATGGATGGCCCACATTAAAGTGTGACCCAACATGATAGACCATCCATGTTAAGTGGGCCCCTCTTGATGGACGATCCACATCAAAGGTGGGACCCACATAATGGATGGTGGGCATTAAAGGCGGGCCCACGTGAAGGACGGTTGACATCAAAGTGGGCTCACATAATAAACAATTTGTATTGGGGGGCATAATGAATGGTCCAAGTTAAGGTGGCCTACATAATGAACAGAGTGGGCCACACATGATGGATGGCCCATACCAGAGTGTGTCCCCTCGTGATGGACAATCCACATTAAGTGGGCCTCACTTAATGAATGGCCCACATCCAAGGTCTTGCATGATGGACGACCCATATTTAAAGTGGCCTAACATGACAGATGATGCACATAAAAGGTGTGCCCTGGACAATGGATGGAATATCAAAAGTGGACTCCACATGATGGACAACTCACTTCAAAGGCGGGGCCCTCACAATAGACATCAAATGTAGATTCCACGTGTTGGGTAGTGAACATTGATGTAATGAGGTTGTAATATTTACAAATGGCACCAAGAACCCTTAGAAAAAACTCTTATTTAAATATTTTACCAAACGTGCTTATTTTATATATGGGTGTTTATTTTAAGTTTTGAAAACTTAATTTCACCAAATGAGCTTATTCAAAACAAATACTAGAAAGAAAAAAGAAAAGAAAAGAAAAGAAAAAAAACTTTATTAAAGTAGCTCTTATTTAAAAAGCTTTTATTAGATTAATGTAGAGATGCAAAACGAGCCCTTTAAATAGCTATGGTTAGATCAAAATAAAGATGCCAAAGGAGTCCTTAAAGAATATTCTGAAACAAATAAAACCTCAATAGGCAAGGCCATTCACATAGACGTTGTACCTGAAACTTCAAACCTGTGATCCAACTCTTCCATCATGCCGTTATGTCACTTTTGTATAACATCTGATCCATTCAAAAAGTTTGCTGCACTATAAACATCACCTAGGCTGAAAATTGGAATGGTACTCTCCTTAGGTGGACCACACACCTGCACAAAAAGGTGGCCCCATAATAAAGATCACCAAAAGCCAAAAAAGGGGGGCCTGATCCTCTCATTAGGTGGGCCACAACACATACCTGAGTCAAACCATTCCATTAATTTTAACAGTTTAGCCTCCATGATGAGTGGACGATTCTGATTTTAGTTACAAGTAATCTTTTTAGGTGCAGCTCACCTCTTGAACGGCTTGGATGCTACCCAATTGACGCGTTGGCATTAAAGAAACCGTTGGACGTGTAAGCAAAGCAGGATTGAATACCTTTAGCAAAATAGCATTGACCTGATCGGATGAAGTTTTCCTAAAGCCTTGATTTGGGACAAGTAGAGACAATAAATCAGTGATCCGAACCGTTGGTTTGATGGTCCGTTGTAAATGAACAACTCCCAAAAAAAACCCCCCTCCTGATGAAGCGATCCTAACCCTTTTGCCCATGACCTAAAAATAGACAGTCAAGTAGAAAGACTGGACCACAAGCACACAGACGACAGAGAAGGACCAAATATTTGATGGCTTTAATTCAAGGGGTTGGTGGGCTTCCAGTCAATGGCCTGGACCACTTGGACGTGGACCCATGGCTCCATAGTCAATAATTACCTATGTACGCCAGCGCACAAACATGTGACACCCATAACTAATATTTTATGATTATGATCTTATCCAGAAACTTTGATACTCCGAAGAGCGTGCTACTCTATACTCATGCACCAGGAGATTTTACACATTTATGGGCCCCACTATAGAGGGTTCTTCACCCATCGATTAGCGAGAACGGTAGCAGTTAAGTCGAAAATAGATACACGTCCAAATTTAATAAAGAAATGTCCAGCAAACTGAGTTCACGGTCACCGAATCATTCTGATTACGGTCCCATATCCTACTTACGGTGGGACCCACTAATTTGGGCCATTTAAGTTGAAATACCTACATGCCACGTGTGCAATTTCTGTGTGGACGTGTATCAACCATCAGTATCTGACAGAGTATCGGATATGTCGAGTCACTTTGGACGAGCTGACCAGGCATCAAGACACATGACAGCTAGTCCTTTCTACGTCGTGCCACCTGCCCTTGTGCACATCAGAAGCGGATTCCCGGCTGGCTTGCCTGTGGGACCCACCATGATGTATGTGTTTTGTATCCATGCCGTTCATTCGTTTTCTTCAGATGATTTTAGGGTATGCAGCCCACGTTTAAGGACATCCAAAGATCGAGTGGACTACACCACAGGAAAAATAGGGATAGTGACACCCACCGTTGAAACCTTCATAGGGCCCACCTTGATGTTTATTTGGAATCCATCGTCTTCAAAAGTTCACAAAGACCTGGATGAAGAGAAAACATAAATATCAGCTTGATCTATAACTTTCTGTGGTGGGTCCACTTGAACTTTAGGTCTATTTCATTCTTTTTCTCGTGCCATAAAACGATCTCTACAAATGGTTGGACGGTAAGGATACAATACATGCATCATGGTGGGGTCCACAGAGCTTGGTGACGTCACTTCAGTAGCGATTTGGCTACTGACCTTGTTAGTATCTAATCCGCGTCCGTCTGTCGCAACTCAGGATCCAGCGCGTCCCCGCACACACTGGGCCCACATGTTGAGATGCTCTGATGGCTTGAACCGTCCATATTCTCCATACTACCACAGTTCATCTGTTTTCTTATAATTACTCTTTATTTATGATTGTAATCTTTGATTTTTGTAGTTGAATGAGAGCCATTGAAAAGCTTTTTTTCAATTATCTAAGTATATATTTCCAGTTATAATCATCCGATCGATCTGTTGTTTACAAAACATATCTTTTGACATATAATAAACAACTTGGACGGTTCTGATCATCGGAATTCTCAGAAAGTATGTCGTAGTGAGCGTCAACACACGCTGGCAACCGAGTCGCGACAGACGAATTCATCCAGTCCAGTTCCACGAATGATATATTTGATACACTTCCTGAGTATGAAAATCCATACTCGTGCAGTCAGCCCTCTAAAAATGGCAGACAAATACCTCGATAAAAAATAGGGACCAGCCGAGGATATTTCATAATACAAAGTTTACCTGAATGGTTATATTAAAATCTGATATTTAAAAAAAAATACCAATTAGACGGTCCAAATTCAACAAACAAATGTCACCTTATCCAAGGTTACGGTTGTCCAATCAGTCTTCTTTGCTGGTGATACAACTGACAAATTCCCTACATACGAAGAGTCTTCTTGCATTTATTTTCTACCTTCGATGTACCGTTACCGTCCAATCAGGATGGACACAATGTTTTAAAACGTAATAAGCTAAGATTATAATAATGCAAATGACATATTTAGCAAGTTGTGTATTGTTGATTTTAAAATTTAAATTCTTGTGTATTTTTGATTTTTAAATTTAAATTCTGGTTCCTCTTTTTTTGGAATGATATTATTTAAATCCAAGTGGGCATGAATGAAACACCCATGCTCCAACACATGTGCATCATGAATTCAAAAGTCATTTAACTCCGGAGTAAATGGAATCAAAGCTAATTGAAATACACAGCTTCAATGCTATGATGAAGTGATTTTAGTGTAATTCGAGTGAGATATATTTTTTGGTTTCATGTTTTTAAAAATATATAATAGAGTCGTAGCTATAAAGAAAGGTGTTATTAGGCTACTAAGATATTGCATATGTGATATGCTAATGATATCTTAAAACAATTCAATTATCAGCTATAACACAAAAGTTATATTAATAGGATGATTGGAATTATCCAAACATTAGCCATTTAAATTGATATTTAAAAAACATTCAAGAGTCGTTCATTTGTAATCTTTATGCCTGTGGCTTATCTCTTTCTTTTTTTTTCTTTTCTTTTTTTTGTCAAAGTATATATTTTAATGAGTTTATTACAATTATTATGTTAAATATCTAATATATATGTGTGTGTGTGTGTGTGTGTATTAATTTGAGATGTCAAAATTAATTTAATAATTAAATTTTATGTTCATATAATTATACTACAGAATTTTAACGCCCAAGCTGCCAAACATAACTAAGGATTTGAAATTATCTTGATTTTTATTATTAAAGGAAGACAAAGACACAGTGCTTGGATTGGTTCAGTGGCCTTACATGGAAGAAATGGGAAACGGATTTTGATCCTAAGGAAAGAAAATAGCATATATGTTCCTATGAAACCCTTAAATTCCAATGTATTTCAAATACAATCGAATAAATGAGTCCTATCCATATATGTGAAGTAGTTTCATTGCTGCAAGGAGAGATGAAATAATCACCCAGAGTTTCTATTACACACCATACCGTATGTTTGCTGGTGTCAAGGTAAAAAGTGGTTGGGTAAGGAAAAAGGCCTACTTGTCTTATCATTACATTATTTATTATGCTATACTTACAAAAGTACCCTTGAATTTAAATATATTTTTATTATTAAACTTTGGTGAGCTATAATCGACTTATGTGATAAACTATTTTTTGACAACTATGGGAGTTCTATACTCTTATTGCTTGTCCTACACCAAATAAAAAACAGAAGGTTGTGTTAGGTTAGCCGTTGGCGTCACTCTCACACCATAACTTTTATTATCAATCTAAACAATAAGATGAAAAAATGTCTAACACGTGAGATTCTCATTTGGGAAAGATCTCACACGTGAGATTCTCATTTGGGAAAGATAGCCTTGGAACGGTTGTAAGTGATGTGCATGCTTTTGGGGCTATGTGTTACACATGGGTTGTTGGGTACTACCCGCGCCAAGCATGGTCGAGGTGGGATGTGGGAATTTGATTGGATGGCATGCAACTATTAGAGATGAAGCCCACGTGCAAATTAGGTGAGACCAATATCCACCGAGGTGGGTAGGACCTTGAGTGTAGGTATCACAATGATGTATGGGCCTTAAATCCATACTATTCAACCATTTTCAAAACTCATTTCTAAGGCATAATCTCAAAAATGAACCATGTCCAAATCTCAGGTGGACAGAACCATAAGAAACAGTCGAGAGTGATTCCCCACCATTAAAAACTTCATGGAGTCCATTGGAATTAGGGGTGTATGCCGAGTAGAACCGAGTCAAGCTGGCCTCAGCTCGATTCGGCTCAGCCGCTATTTGACCCCAACTCAGACTCAGCTTGGCTCGATCCACGAGCTTGACTGGCCAGCTCAGCTCGGTTCAGTCAGTTCGGGCCGAGTTCACCTGTGTAGCATTTTCACAAACACATGGACTACACCTTCAAAATCTCACTGTATGTAAAATAGCAGCAGTGGTTTTATAAATATTTTATCAAACACCTTCTAAGTAACATAAAAATCAAGAAAAAAAATAATATTTGTTTCATATACATACCTTTCTTGCCACCAACCACACTTCATTGAGTCATTTCATCAAACACTTGGTGAGCAACATCAATATCAAAGTAACCGAGTCACTGAATTAGTTTGATTCGAGTTGGGTTTGATTCGAGTCGAGTCGAGCTAGGGCTAGCTCAACCTCATTTTTGAGCCAAAAAAATCAGCTCAACTCAGCTCGGACTCAACTTCGAAATGAGTCAAATCGAATCGAGCGAGCTAACGGAGCTAGCTTGATTCGTGTACACCTCTAATTGGAATGTTTATTTGCCATCCAACTTATTGATAAGGTCGCAAAGACCTTAATGAAGAGACCACACAAATATTATCTTAATCCAAAGCTTTTGTGGCCCATAGGAAGTTTTTAATAACCAATTATTATTGTTTCTTATACTATGGTCCATCTGAAATTTAGATGTGCTTCATTTTTTGTATAATGTCCTAAAATGACTTTTCAACATATTGATTGCAAATATGTACATCAATGTGGGCCATATTCAGAGATCCCATGTAGTGTGCCCGCACAAAGCATTCTTGAAATATATTCAGTCAAGTACATACTCAAGTGGCCCACCTCTTATTAGAGTTGGGCATAGAGTTGAGTCGGACTGAGTTAGGGTTGACTTGACTCAATCCGATTTTGAAATAGGCCTGACCCGAACTCAACTCGACTCGGTATCGAGTCTAGCACGCTTGAACCAATCCGAGTCCGGGTCTAGCCTGGACTAATCCAGATTGAGTCCGACCCGGTTAAAAGTACCGAGTTGGTTTGAGTTGGCATTGATTCGAATTAAGAGATGAGGGAGGGAGTGGAGGGGAGAGAGAGAGGACGGTGGTGATGGTGGTGGGTGTCTGCCGGGTTTGGAAGAGGAGGGAAGGAGTGATGGAGTGGAGAGGAGAGAGAGAGAGAGAGAGAGAGAGAGGAGGAGGGTGGTGATGATGGTGTGTGGCTGTTGGGTTTGGAAGAGGAGGGAGGAAGGGAGTAGAGAGAGAGAGACAGGAGGAGGGTGGTGATGATGGTGTGTGGCTGTTGGGTTTGGAAGAGGAGGGAGTAGAGAGAGAGAGAGTTTGGGACCGGTTCGGGGTCAGGTACGGCATATAGGGTTAGAGATACTTAAAACTACGTTTTTTTTTTTTTCTTTTCTTTTCTTTAATTATATCTATACTTGAATCCGATTCTCGTCGGTTTTGGATTGAGTTGATTCTAACTAAATTGAGTTTTGAGCCGAGTTAGGCTGAGTTATTAAGTAATTCGAACTCAACTTGATTTGAATTCGGATTGGGCGAAGCCTACTCATCCAGACCAACTCACCTATTCACTTCGCGTTCAGTCGAGTTTGAACTAGTAGGTCGAGTTGAGGCGGGAGTCGAGTTGTCCCATGCCCAGCTCCACCTCTTACATCTGGCTGATACGCTCATAGACACTGCTTCAAAATCAATGAGAAGCCTGAGGTATGACTCCTCCTATTGGTGTGGCCCACCCAATGAGTGGATATGGCTCCGTTTTCATATCAGGTGATCACCATAGTGTAGCCCACCTTTTACAAGAATAGTATGTTCTGCATGTGGGTGGGTTGGCGACCCATGGTTTCTCTTTTTTTATATAATCAATTCAGCTTTCGTTCAGACAGAGGTGATAGATGAATGGGGCCCACAACCTAATCTAATGTAGGAACCTACTTTTAGTCATTATGGTGGGCCCAACTGTTGGTGAGAATGGCATAGACACTGAGATTTGTACGCACCACATTAGTCCATCACCAATCCGTTCTGCCTCGTCGCGACTCAGTATCCAAAGTGAGTCGGCAGCAACTGGGGCCCACAAGCTGAGATGGTCCGTTTATTTGAAACGTCCATATTATTCCATCTCAAGTGATGATCCTAACCTTTGATTTTGAGATCTGATTGCAGGCCACTGACAATTCTCTTTTAAATGGTCTAAATTCACCTACGGATATTGATGGTCACTACAATCAGTTCAGCTTACAGTCCAAAACATGGACGGTCAGATCATCGGCTAGATCCCTCCACCATACCGGTAATTAACGTGGGGCGACGCCAGCGGCGGGATCTGACCCACCGGCTATCTGACAGAAGCCTGAGATCGTACACGTGAAGTCCTTGTTGCTTTTGTTGGCATCCGGCAAGTGGGCCTGCCATCTCCTAAGACAGACGCTCCTTGGAATGGGGTTCTCTTTGGTCGGTTTCCTTTTCGGAAGCGGCGTACTGAATAAATCAGTACGCTATTGGGTGCTCAGTAAAGGCTGTGGGGCCCACCCTAATGTTTAGGTCTTCTCCATGCCGTCCGTACATTTGACCAACTAATTTTAGGGCATGAGACAAAACTTGAAACATATCAAAATCTTGAGTGGACCACACCACGGGAAACGGTGTGAATTGAACACCTACCGTTGAAATTTTCTTCTGGGCCACAGGAGTTTTGGATTAATCTGATTTTATCTTTTTTTTTCCCTTCATCCATGTTTGTGTGACCTAATGAACAGGTTGGATGACAAATAAACATCAATTCGGGCCCTAGGAGGGTTTCAACGGTGGACGTCATTATCCCCACTGTTTCCTTTGATGAGGTCCACTTAAGATTTTTATATCCTTCAATTTTGGTTTCATGCCTTTAAACGATCTGGAAAAAAGGATGGACAGCGTGGATAAGAGACATACATCCAAGGTGGGCCCCACACAGTTTACTAGGTACGCTATAACCTTCGGAGTTAGTTACTCGGAACGCAAGAGTACGTCACGATGTACCAATGTAGTATACATCGTGACTTTTTTTTTTATACTTCCTCACCTTTTATTTTTTTCCCCAACACACACACACATAAGGGTGTACACGAACCGAGCTAGCTCGGTTAGCTAGCTCGACTCGACTCGAAAAAGCTCGATTCAGCTTGACTTGAAGCTGAGTTCGAGCAAGTCGAGTTGATTTTTTGAGCTCAAAAATGATTTTGAGCTGAGCCCTAGCTTGACTCAACTCAAATCGAACTAGTTCGGTGACTCCGTTACTTTGTGATTGATGTTGTTCACCAAGTGTTGTTATTTTATTTTTATTATTATTATTTTAATAAACAGACGCGCACACACCCCCACACACTCACACTAGTGGAATTTCACCACCTAAGAGTACTCAAACCCTTAACCAGGTGTTGAAACTCTTGAGAATCTACCACCAGAGCAAGAGTAAGAACCCTTGCTCACCAAGTGTTTGATGAAATGATTCAAATAAGTGTGGTCGGTGGCAAGGAAGGTATGTATATGAAACCAACACCATTTTTTTCTTGATTTTTATGTTACTTAGAAGGTATTTGATAAAATACTTGTAAAATCATTGTTGTTATCTTAAATACAGTGGGATTTTGAAGGTGCAATTCAGGTGTTTGTGAAAATGCCTCAATGACAAACTTGGATTGATCTTGGCTCGAACTCAGCCCGAGCTACTGACCAAACCGAGCCGAGCTGGCCAGTCAAGCTCGAGGACCGAGTCGAGCCGAGTTCGAGCTGAGGTCAGCTAGTGGCTGAGCCAAGTCGAGCTGAGGCCAACTTGACTCGGTTCAACTCGATGTACACCCCTACACACACACTCACACTGTAGTGGGATTTCACCACCTATGGATACTCGAACACTTGACCGGGTGTTGAAACTCCCAATAGTCTGCCACCCAAGCAAGAATAAAGATCCGTATACATCATGACTTTAACCGTTGGATCGGTATCCTTTTTAATAACCAAACTGTTATGCGATTGGCTGCACATTGAATTAGGGATATCTAAAATAATTTTAAGATTAGAAGGATTTAAGCCTTTTGATGATACGCAGGCAGTTAAAAATTACTTAATTAATGTTAAATTAATCTGTTTACCAACTTAGATGTCTACAAAACTTGAAAATTATGCTAATTTGATTATTTACTATTGTTATGGGAAAAATAATATAAGGTCAAGTCGAAACACCGTGTACTTTTTCAAATCAGTCAACAACCGATACGGCTAAAAGATTAACTTTTAGCTCTATATCGAACAGCTTTCACCAGTCCTCAACAGCAAATCAGAAAATTCATTGATCCGCTCGATGATAAAAAGAACTCGACTACTGCTCGTCAAAGAAGTTAGGTCGGCATAACCCCAGGTCAGTATAACTCTTCTTCAACTAATTCTAACCCGGTCCCGACAATGCCTACACAAGATTCTAGCCAAGAATCTAGAAAGGCGGCCGCAATATGGATCTGCCTGAGATCTTAGTTGAAGATCTCGAAAGATCATCCCGATATGCTCAGGATCCCAATCCCATTACAATACGCACTTACTAAGCAGAAAAACTGCCTCTTAATCTACCGCCCTCTCCTATTTATAAATAAGAATATCTCTAATGGAGAAAGGTACACACAATCTTAAGTCCAAAATTCATTCATAACCAAGACCTGAATTCCTATATAACTTTGGCTTGGGAGGGTTCCTGCAACACCCAGGGTCACCTTTAGGGCCTGTTTGATTTCAAGGGAATTGGAAAATACCTTTGCAAAAGTTCATTATTACCTTTTTCTTCCGTTTGGATTTTCAAATGCAATTCTGCCTCGACAATTGGTCCAAAAAGGTTGACTTGTGTTTGTGGACCCCACTGTGATGTGTATGACATATCCACACCGTCCATCTATTTTATCAGAAGATTTTAGAGCCTAAGTCTAAAATTGATAAGGGATAAACACAAATATCCTTAATTTAACATCTAAGCGCCTACAAAATTTATATACTGTAAACATTAAATTTCCAACGTGATTTGTGAGTGTGGTCCATCGGGCTTTGGAAATGCCTCAATCAATTGTTTCTGTGATCACTGAGCCTAAATGAGGTCGATATACTGAGATGAGCAGGGTTGATACAGTCATGTACATCACAATGGGCCCTACTATTCACTTTCACAACCATCCTCGGGATTTTACACGCTAGAACTGACACTGCCTGTTGACATCCAATAGTACCATGAAACGAAGGGCAATTCCCCGGTAAGTAATTATTACTTATTTCACAGGTAATTCTCCTTTACTTCACAAATCAAACAGGCCCTTAGGGTGTGTTTGGGCAGTGGGATTAGAAGGGATTAGGCGGGATGGGATTCATCTTGTCCCGTGCCAATTCCACTCCACGTTTGGGAAGAATGGAAAAGCTTGGAATTACATTAAATGAATTGCATTGGGTCTCGTGCCAATTTCACTCAATTTTTGGGAAGTTGTGTGGGTCTTACCATGATGTGTGGGCTATATCCACACCGTCCACTCATTTATAGAGATTATTTTAGAGCATGGGCCAAAAAATTAGGTAAATCTAAAGCTCAAGTGGACCCCACCATAGAAAGCAATGGGAATTGAATATTTACTGTTGAAAACTTCTTTGGGGCCATGTAAGTTTTGGTTCTACCTCATTTTAGGCCTATGCCATAAAATGAGATTACAAAACAAATGAACGGCTTAGATATAACACATGTATGTTATTCTAAGTAATTTCAAAATGCCTGTGTATATCCATTCAATGCACCATCATATTATCAACAAAGCATCATTAATTTTATCCGATGGCAATAGGGGACAATCCCTGCCATGGGTAATAATTATGTCTTGAATCCCATCCCAATTAATCCCTTCTAATCCCACTGCCCAAACAGACCCTTATCGGCTACTTGTGTAAGAACCCAGAAATCCCGGAAAGCTACTCAGATTTGTGTATCAACCACTATAGTAAGCATTTGTTGGACGGTTAAAATTGAAGGTCATGATTGTTCAGCCAATACGATTTTTTACTGTTAACTTCTACCGTCAAAGTCGGTCTAGGTTTTGATATATGTCACTACTCCATTTCCAGGTGCCTGAGAAACCAGCATTACACGTGGTTAAACCATGAAAAACTTGGCACATACGAGCGCCCGGTTACTTTCTCTCGTGAAGAAGAAACGAGTAAACGTGCATAAAATCCACTCCATCCATCACGTGCAACACCCATTTTTATGACTTGATCCAGAAAATCAGGATGATTGGACACTTAGGTGGGCCGAACAAAAAATAATTATACCTAAAATATCTAAATTCACGTGATATGACCCACATAAGTTTTAGAATACTTTGATTTTTGGGTATTTCTCTGTCTCATGAAGCACATGAGATGAATGGATTGGATGTTATATAAACACGGAGGTGGGCCCTACGCAAAACTAACGGTGAATGTTTCATCTCTATCGTTTGGGTTTTGGTTTTAATGGACGGGTTGAATCTAATGAAATTTCTAGTCACATGGCTCTCGTTTCACGAAAGTAACTTGGTTCTCGTGAGCCCAGCGATGCTCATCAACTCTATCGCCGCCGTCCATATTCGACGATAAAAAATCAAACGATCCAACGGTTAAAATATTTCTAAAGGCAGATTTTTTGTTTTTGTTTTTGTTTTTTTTTTTTTGTTGGCTTCCATCCAAAGTATGGTCCATCATATAAACGGTCTGATCAAGACCTCAGATCGGAAGGATAAAAGATCAACTCATTCCATAGGAATGGCTCACAATATACCTGTGGAAGGTAGATACACGTGTCTTACGTGTAAAAAGAAATGAAGCACTGAGAAAATTAACCAACGGTCCAAGTTTTTTCTATAGATGTGGCCCATATGATGATCGGAGAATCGTGATTTTATTGAACCAATATATACAATGTGGGTCGCATGATGAACGGCTTTGATATCATATACGTGTGCCATGTCTCCACGTGTTAAGCGACTGAACTTATCGACTACCCGCGAGCGAGCGCACTTCCCATCTCGTATTAATTTTCAACGGCGAGAAGTCGGTTGCTGTGCAACTAGTGTGGAGAAAAACCTGGTGCAGCTAGCTTCATGTGGGGCCCAAAATAGATCTCATATAAAATCCAAACCGTTCATCAAGGTCTTTCCATTATGAACATACGATTCACAAAAATTCAGGACGATCCATCATCAGGTGGAGTATTAAATGGTTTTGGAGATTTTTGAGTGGTTTTCCATTTCTTATCTATGGTTTGGCCCACCTAGTGATGATCAGATCCAACTGATTTCTAGAGGTCCTATTTTCATAATAGATATACTTTTTACGTACAGATTTGATTACATACACACATTACTGTGGGCCCCACAAGCCACTAGCTACATGAAATCTCCATGTAACGAGAGCCTGTACAGAAGGAACTGGCGTCCGGGCATTGAGACGAAAGAAGGAACAATCCAAAATCTCGCTCACTTGTATCTGCGTCCAGTGCTGTAACGCACCTTCATCCATCCATCTTTATAAAAACCAATGCAATTCATCATTAGCACAGCTGATATCCCACTTATGGGATTAAAAAATGCGGAAATCCTGCCAATTACCACAAATCCGAGGACAGATCGACAAAACCCAGATGGGTAATTTCTCGCAGTTGAAATTTGGCCGGTGCTTTGGTTCTCTGGAATCGATGTCTCGGAGAATGTTTCTTTTAAAATCTATCAGAGGTATGTCAGAACCCAAGACCAAATTTCTAGATTCAATTAGAAGTGGTTTTTGGTGGGCCCCACAATCTCTTTTCACCAATCAAATGAGACCCAGCTGAGAATTCTGATATGCCTTTAAATGGGTGTGGAAATTGGAGTGATGGGCAGAGATGGGTTTCTGTTCATGAAGGTATTGAGGCTGTGATTGTATCATCTGGAGAGGATTTGTCTGAGAGAAGTGGGGTTTTTTAGTGGAGTATAGATAGAAATCTGGAGTTTGGGTTTTTACTGGTTTGGCTGTTGTTGTTGGGGTTTTTGGGCCTTGTGAAGTGAGTATTTTGGAATTTTGGGTGGTGGGTTAATATGGGGCTTCGATGCTGTTGCTGGTGAAGTTACTATTGCGGTAGTGGAAGACGATTGGTAAGACACAAGTGAGTTCTGGGTGTTGAAATTAGGGTTAGGAGTTGTGTTTTTCTTTGCTGCTTCGAGTGAAAGATGTGTTATTTGTATGCCAGAGGAGTTGTGGTTGGGTTTTGGGATCTGGGCTTTGGTTGTTGATCTTGTTGCCAGCGTTGAGGTTCTTCGGAGTTTGTTTTTTCCCAATTTGAATTTTTAGTGATAGTAGATTAATCAGATTGTATTAGGTTTCTATAGTGGTTCGTTTGGGTGGCGCCTTTTTATTATAGATATTGGCTTCTAGTTTTGAAACTTGCAGTATCTTCGAAAGAAGATCACTTTTCATCTTGATTCAGAAGATTTTGGATTTGGGTTTTATTGTTTCTCTTTTTGGGTATTTTCTTTGGGAAGTTAGAGATTAGGGGTTCTTACCTTTGCTGTTTTTGGTAGAGATTAATCTTGGGTTTTGAAGTTTATAGTGTTAGAGAAAGTAGATTGATGATTGATTGGAACAGTTGAGGTTTCTTTTGTTTCTTCTACTAAAACTGGTAGACTACATTGACGACTGGGTATTGGGTTATCTGCTGCTATCGATGTTGCGCCATCTTTGAGCTAATGAACTTATTTATAAAAAAAAAACGGAAAAAAATAAATCCTCTTGCCTAAAAGACTTCCTGTTGGAGATTTTGGTTATTTTGGTTTTAGGATATTCTTTCTTGCTGTTTTTAGTAAAAATGTCTTCTTCAAGACCCACGCAATCATCGGCCAGTTCTAGCCGATCGAAACACAGTGCTAGGATCATAGCTCAGACCACCGCTGATGCAAAGCTCCATGCAGAGTTTGAGGAATCTGGGAGTTCCTTTGATTACTCAAGATCGGTGGTCGTAAACAACACTGGTGTTGCCAATCCACCTAGATCGGACAAAGTAACGGCCTACCTACACAATATACAGAAAGGGAAGCTTATCCAGCCATTCGGGTGCTTGTTAGCTTTAGATGAGAAGTCCTTTCGGGTCATTGCCTATAGCGAGAATGCCCCAGAGATGCTGACCATGGTTAGCCATGCTGTCCCTAGCGTCGGTGACGTCCCTGTCCTTGGCATTGGCACTGATGTAAGGACTATCTTCACTTCCCCAAGCGCTGCAGCATTGCATAAGGCCTTGGGTTTTGGTGAGGTTTCATTGCTGAATCCCATCTTAGTCCATTGCAAAACTTCCGGTAAACCCTTCTATGCAATCATCCATAGGGTGACTGGAAGTCTGATCATCGACTTTGAACCTGTAAAGCCTTATGAAGTACCCATGACTGCTGCTGGTGCTCTTCAGTCTTACAAGCTTGCCGCAAAAGCAATTGCACGGTTGCAAGCTTTGTCCAGCGGCAGTATGGAGAAGCTGGTCGATACTGTTGTCCAAGAGGTCTTTGAACTTACAGGGTATGACAGGGTGATGGCCTATAAGTTCCATGAAGATGATCATGGCGAAGTCATATCAGAGATCACGAAGCCAGGTCTAGAACCTTACCTGGGTTTGCATTATCCGGCCACCGACATCCCTCAGGCTGCCAGGTTTTTGTTTATGAAGAACAAGGTCCGAATGATCTGCGATTGCAATTCAAAACCCGTGAAGGTGTACCAGGATGAGAAGCTAACTTTTGATTTGACCTTGTGTGGTTCGACTCTAAGAGCGCCCCATAGCTGCCACTCACAGTATATGGAGAACATGAGTTCCATTGCTTCTCTGGTTATGGCAGTGGTTATCAATGAAGGGGTGGATGAAGAAGAGGGCATGGAGCCCGCACAACAGGAGCAGCAGCAGCCGAAGAGGAAGAGGCTTTGGGGTCTTGTGGTCTGCCATAACACAACTCCGAGGTTTGTTCCTTTCCCTCTACGATATGCCTGTGAGTTTCTGATGCAAGTTTTCGCTATCCATGTTAACAAAGAGTTTGAATTAGAGAACCAAATACAGGAAAAGAACATACTAAGGACACAGACATTGCTTTGTGATATGCTTTTGAGAGATGCCCCTCTAGGCATTGTGACGCAGAACCCCAATATCATGGACCTTGTGAAATGCGACGGTGCTGCCCTTTTATACAACAACAAGATTTGGCGACTCGGCTTAACTCCGACCGACTCCCAGATGCGTGACATCTCTGTATGGCTTTCTGAATGTCACACGGATTCTACTGGCTTGAGTACGGATAGCCTTTATGATGCAGGTTATCCTGGGGCTCTTGCTCTTGGGGATGTGGTATGTGGGATGGCGGCTGTGAGGATAAATCCCAAGGACATGCTTTTCTGGTTCCGTTCACATACTGCTGCTGAAGTTAGATGGGGCGGTGCAAAGCATGATCCCAGTGAAAAGGACGATGGTAGGAGAATGCACCCGCGATCGTCATTCAAGGCTTTCCTGGAAGTGGTGAAGACGAGGAGCTTACCATGGAAGGATTATGAGATGGATGCTATCCATTCATTGCAACTTATCCTCAGGGGAGCCTTCAAGGACTCCCAGAATGTCGACACAAGGACCATGATTCGTTCACGGCTTAATGACCTTAAGCTGGAAGGGATGGAGGAATTGCAAGCGGTGACAAACGAGATGGTCAGACTGATCGAGACAGCCACAGTACCGATTTTAGCAGTTGATATAAACGGGCTCGTTAATGGGTGGAATACAAAGATTGCTGAGTTAACAGGGCTGCCCGTTGATAAGGTCATGGGGAAGCATTTGCTTACACTCGTAGAAGATTGTTCTTCTGAGACCGTCAAGCGGATGCTTTACATGGCACTGAAGGGTATGCTTTTCTTTCATTTTGTTCTGAGAATTTCACATTCCTTTCTTTATTTGGTTTCAATTTCATTTACTAAAGCTGTCTTTCTTTAGTGTCCGTATAAATATCTTGAGCCAAAGGTCATTGATTGTTTCTTTCTTTCTTTTTGTTGATACATTTCATTCTTGATCAGGCCAAGAAGAGAAAAATGTCGAATTTCAGATGAAAACACACGGTTCTCAGAAAGATAACGGCCCAGTGATCTTAATTGTCAATGCCTGTGCCAGTCGGGATCTTGAGGAAAATGTTGTTGGAGTTTGTTTTGTCGCCCAAGATATGACCAGTCACAAGTTGGTCATGGACAAGTTCACTCGGATTGAGGGAGATTACAAAGCAATAGTACAGAACCCATGCCCGCTAATCCCCCCAATATTCGGTTCAGATGAATTTGGCTGGTGCTCTGAGTGGAATTCAGCGATGACAAAGCTGACAGGGTGGGAGAGGGATGAAGTGATTGATAAAATGCTCTTGGGTGAGGTTTTTGGGACCCACATGGCATGTTGTCGTCTGAAGAATCGAGAATCGTTTGTGAATCTCGGCGTCATACTCAATAATGCGATGACAGGTCAGGAAACTGAGAAGATTTCATTTGGTTTTTTCGGCCGCAACAATAAGTATGTGGAGTGTCTTCTTTCTGTGAGTAAGAAAGTGGATGGAGAGGGTGTCATCACTGGACTCTTCTGCTTCCTACATATTGCTAGTCTAGAGTTGCAACAAGCACTTCACGTACAACGACTATCAGAGCAAACTGCGATGAAAAGATTGAAGGCATTGTCTTACATAAGACAGGAGATCAAGAATCCTCTCTCTGGTATTATATTTTCTAGGAAAATGCTGGAGGGTACTGATCTGGGCGAGGAACAGAAGCAGCTTCTGCATACTGGCACACAATGCCAACGCCAGCTGAACAAGATTCTCGATGACTTGGATCTGGAGAGCCTTATGGATGGGTATCTCTCTATATAAATTTAGTACATACATAAGACGCACATAGACACATACATTAATGCATGCTTGCACAAGGTACATTTATGACTTTCATGCATACATATACTACATGCGTCCTACATATATAATTATGAGGTCTCAAGTCCAACCAGCTGGACCACTAGGTACAGTCCACCCAGAGAATAACTTCCAACCGATTAATTGCATGTGAGATCCAACTCTTCCAATGGGTTGGCCCCACCATGACGATCACCTAGTGCAAAATTAGCCCTATCCACTCATCAGTTGGGCCAAACCAGTGATAACAATTTCTAGCCATTGATAAATAGCAAAAGACATGTATGGTCCACTTGATGAGTGTATAGAGCTGATTTCTGCACTAGGTGGACCTCATGAGAAGGCCAACTGTTGGACGGGTTCGATGTCTCGCTCACATGTAAGGTTGGAAGTTATTTGCTGAGTGGACCGTAGCTTATAGTTCAACCATTTGGACTAGAGACCTTCTCTATAATTATACATGCATATACTTTGTGATGTTATATGCTCACTACTGTTGTAGACATGCATGCTCTTGCTTACTTCTTATATTCTCATTTCCCTTGCGGTTTCTTTCTCTTTTGCCAATGGTATAAGCCCTCCATTCATGTTTTAAAAGTTGAATCATCTGAGTCCGGGTCCTGGTTTGTCATCCTGATATCTTGTATAATATCCATTAACGTCTTATCAAAACAGGTGAAGTATCTCTACGTCTTCTGATTTATATGGTATTGGCAAATAAATTAATGTTCTCCACTGGAATTTCTTAGTTGTATTTGCTGAATCTTACTTGCGGTTGGCCACAGTCTGACACCCTTTTTCTGTCGAATTCTGAACAGATATTTAGATCTGGAAATGGTTGAATTTAGTCTGCAAGATGTGTTGATTACTGCTATAAGTCAAGTAATGATTACAAGCAAAGGGAAAGGGACCCGAGTCGTGTATGATCCACCAGAGGAAGCGATTGCTGAAAGCCTCTACGGAGATAGTCTGAGGCTTCAGCAGATTCTGGCTGATTTCTTGTCAATTGCTGTGAAGTTCACACCAAGTGGTGGCCAAATCGAGCTCACAGTTAGTCTAGTCAAAGATAGGTTGGGAGAAAGCGTCCATCTTGTTCATTTGGAGATCAGGTACTGTGACCTAATCCCACTCGTGCATGTCTTACTCCTATCCATGTTTTCGTTGACCTTCGTGTCTGAATTCTTTTTCAGTATGACTTTCCCCTATATGAATTCTTGAAATGTTTATGCTTGTTGATTCATGCAACTTCGAAGATAATATTGATCTGTTGTTTTTGTACATTACCATTTATACTGAACTGTAGAAATTTTCAGATTTCCATTCCTGTAGGAAGGACACTGAGGTTATAATCTAACTTCTAAAAACTAGTACCGAACCTATGTTAGAAACTCAAGAATATAGGGATAGACAGAAGAGAAACTATTATGTTTTCTTTTACATGTGAAACTAGACATGCAATTGTGTTTTTCCTATTATACTAGCATGGTTGCAGTTCTCTCTGCTAAGTGGCAGCATTGTGAACTAGGGGTGCAACTCGTGCCTGACCCCAAGAGGACCCAACCGACAACCTGACCCGACCCAATTTCCAACCTGAGGGTCCAACCCGAACCCGACTCAAATTCCTCTATACTTGATCCAACCTGACCGAACGCACAAATACATGTGATTATTCCCAACTTGACCTAACCTGATGTGAATTTGCTCTATCTGAACCCAACCAGATTTCAAATTTGGTTTGCATTTTCCAACCCAATGACCTTTAGAACCCAACTCAGCCCAACCCTGATTTGGGTTGGGTCTTCCGAGCCAATGTTGTCAAATCGCATATGCGATCGCATCTGATCAGCATATGCTGTTCGCATATTTTTTGTTTATGAAAAATATAAAAAGGGAAAAAAATTGATTTTTTTGTTGAAACAAATTAGGGAAAACTTGGCTAATTAGTACACATTATTGGATTGGGTTATTTTACTTAATTTTATTGTAGTTTGAGTGTTTCATTAAGTTATATATGTAATTACTTATATTATGTTTACATAAATTTTAACAAAATAATCAACAAGCTACATCAAAAGAGAATTAATTATTAAAAACTTCGAGTGTAGAAATTTTATTTATAAATGGATAACTTGAAACAACTTACAGTTACAACTTATAACTCAATTTATAAAAAACAAGCACAACTTGCAAAATATAAAGCATAAACATACTTGAAATAGTTGTAGAGAGATTAGAGTAAGAGAGAAAGGGTGAGAGGTTTAAAGTTTTGGAGTAAAGAATGGTGAAAATGGAGGGGATATGATTCCGAACCAAGTTGCTGGCCTATTATGAACTTGTAATTTACTATATATATAAGCATAATACTGGCTGAGAATTTCACCTGGTAGAAATCACACCAGCCGGTCCATAGAGGAGGGTTGATGCCTGAGTGCAGTTGGTTCTCGAACTTTTGCCAAGGTACTGTGAGAATTTCTGTAAAGCCGACCCCAAAATAGCTGGGACATGGCTTTGGTCGTACAACTGCTACACGGTTCATTGATCTGGGCCATTCTTTTCAGGGGCGCTTCCACGGATAAGGGATGCTGCAAAAATCTTCCAGGTTGGAAGACCCTAGACATTTGCCTCTGTTCCAACTATTGTCGCATTTTCTTTCAATTTGAGGCCACTGATGAAGGGTTAGGATCTTTCCAATCTGGAAGACTTTTTTGGCGTCCTCCATCCACAATGGGACCACCAGATTAACGGTGTGGATGACTATGGCCCCACTTGTTGGGGTCCTGATGGCATCCAACTAGATATTTCCTCCTGTCCATGAGGGCTCTTTTACAGTTTAATAAGACAGGCATCATCTGTTCTAAATTGCTATTTGTTTGGATCATCGTTCCTGAGGAGGATTCTTGCTTTTCTTCAGTATTGCCCATTCAGGCAGTGGAATACCAGGAGAATTGCTCTCGCAGATGTTTGAAAGTGAAGCAGAAACGTCTGAGGAGGGCATTAGCCTCCTTGTTTGCAGGAAATTGCTGAAAATTATGAATGGAGATGTTCGCTATCTCAGAGAAGCAAGCAAGTCGACCTTCATCCTCTCCGTCGAACTTGCATCTGCCCCCAAGTCAGGAAGTGTGAGGTTCTCAAGATGTGGCGTTTCAGGACTGTAAAACTCCGCCAACCTGCAGTATGGTTTCTTCTTTGTTTTTCTATTGCTGCTTCCTTGTGTTCCTTTCACATGTATATATTGCTGAGACTCGTCAATCCTCAGCTCTTAAACCTCAAGTTATTGTTTTCATGTGGAAAAAGAGAAGTTTTCTTTCTTGTCTTATTTTGATCTCTTCAACTTTACACACTCCACACCATGCTTGATGAATCTCAACAATCCATCTGGTGGCCACTCATGGCGGAGAATCCACACCGATTTCATGGTTCTAGTAGTCCAATTGGTGGCCCTTCAAACGGGAAAATAGCAAACCATCCAAATTTTAAAGGGAGACATCATTGTTTAGATGGAAAGAATTGTGTTTCATCAACATGGTGTGGTCCACTGGATGGACGGTCTGGATTAACTGCTTATGAAACCTGATAGAGTTGAGAGTGGCAGTAAACCACTAGTGGGTCATTGAGAAATACCGAAAAGCCAAGCCACTCTGTGGAATGAATATTCCAATAATAATAAGGCCCGAATGACTGGATAATTCATATGATCAACTAAGGCCGTGTTTGGATGCGATTCAGTTGTAAACATTCAGTTTTAATCAAGACTAAGTCTCCAAAGCGTACGGTATTTCCACTATTCATACGGTATTTCTACTATTCGTATCACCCTCGAATTGCAACTGCATTCCTTTTGAATTCAACCTGAAAGTAATGTAATTGCAATTTGGAGCTGAGACCCTCTATTTGAATGCTATCAAAGAAAATCATGATTTTGTTATTGCCACTTTATTAGACTAATAGTGATTGCAATTCCTTTGGGTATTGCTTTCAAATGCAACCTAAAGGAGACAAGAAAAGAATCACCTGAAAACAGTGTCCATCTCCACATCTCAATGAGCAAAAATCACCTGATTCTGCTCTCAAATGCACAGCTGAATTGAACTGAAGATTGATTTCAATCAAGAGGAAACATGTTTGTCACAACCCAAGTCAAATTTGAAAGCATCGCAATTGCAATTTAGAGCCCAGACCCTCAATTTGCGGATCTGGTCATTTCCACTTGAAGGAACTAACAATCGCAGTTGGGTTCAATTCGGCCTTGCATTCAAATGCGGCCTTAGCGTGTGAAGATGCATGGAAATTTCCATAATCTCGTTTTGGTAGTGTGGTGAGTTGCAACATGCCAGGCCCCCCTGTGAAAGATGGTGTCTGTAGGAAAAATAGATATTAAAACAGTGATACATGCGCCTAGCTGCAAGCAGCATTTGCATACTTGCTTGATAGGGATCCAAACGTTTTAAGATTAGGCATCCATGCAGATGGCTTGATGGGTGAGTCTGATCTTGTACACATGCCTCGCAACCCTCTGTGATGTCCACTCACCTACAAAGTGCGCTTGACGGAATTCAGTGATTCTGCATTTGGATGCACAAGCGATTGAATTGCAATAATTCTGTTTAATCAAAGATGAAATGGAAGTTCATGATTTGATATTTATTATTATTATTATTATTATTATTTTAATGCATATTCATAGCTAGCAAGTGGCCCTTACATTCCAAGTGTATGTGTTTGTTTTTTTTTTTTTGTTGAAGTTCAACTTAGAAGCTCTTAAATTGCAAGTATGTTCTTATGAACTTGAAAGCAACTTAATTGCAATTGGAGACTAGAAACTATCATTTGATTTCCGCGACTTTCAAACTGACACAACTTGCCATCCAATCAAATTCCACCACATCATGGCCTGCCTCTGCCGGCTGGGGAAGCACTCAATCCGAGTCTGAAATGGCAGGTATCCATGATCTAGCCGACTGTAGCAATGGCTTTTCTCTTTCCATCTTCACTGTAAATGCAGTATGGGTAATCTGACTGCAGACATGGGAACATATGCTACTTTCTCCAACACGTGGTACGCCGAGGATTGGATTGCATGCATTACTCCTGCAACATAGTTTTATACTTAAGCCCAAATCACAATTTATATATATGAAATGATAAATGTTAGTGTTATATCCTCGCATACCTTATTATAACTAGGTAAATAAAGGTAAAAATATCTACATTTTAAATATGAAATTGTATTAACTTAATTAATAGTAATAACAAAGATTATTAATTCAGATAGCTAAAATAGCAAAAATGACCCATAATCCAGGACGCTTGATCCAAAATGTAAAATGCATTTTTGGTAACATGGATTTGCTCAGTTTCACGTTTTACTCATGTGTTGGCCCACAAGATCAGCAGTTTTGATCCTATAGTTAAGTACTCATTTGACATATACGTGCTGAATGATCAAGCTGTTTGTCTGGTGGGCCACGCCAGTGTAAGGACCATGTCTCGAAATCTTCTTGGATTGGACGATCCCAACCACTAAAATTGGAACACTTGTATTTCTCTTTCTAGCCATTTAATCCATAGGATGGAAATTGAAAGGATAGGACAAGTATCAGCATCACATTCCCGACAGAGTATCAAATAACTCAAGCATATCACGCACTTATGGAGTATCTAATTACAACTGCTCGGAAAGTGGATTAAAGGGTGTCAGTGGGGCCGGGTTGGCTTGTGGGCTTCTGGGCCTGACCTGCCTCAGGCTAGGCTTGGGCTGAAGTATTGGGCCCGAGGGCTGACTCGGGCTTAAAAATCAAGTCCGTTATAAAATCCATTCGTTTTCTTCTTACGCGATGATACCATTCGTTTACACGTGCTTCCTATTTCCACGTGTGTTTGGAATGCTGTTTATCCACGCCGTCCATACATTTTTTTTACACCAAAACCCTAGCCACATGGGACCTGCATGGATTGTGCAGCTTCTCACTCGCTTGCTGCAGTGGTGAGTAAACTCTGTGGGGCCCACTGTGATGTATAAAGTGCTTACAATGAATAAGGTAGATATTCATATCATAGAGCTTGGGTGGTGAACCTTTCAAAATCTGCAAATCAGGTAAGAAATACTTGATTTTTTAACGGGTTCTTATAGAGCATTAAAGCATGCACACAATAAATGGATTGGATGTCTTCTACTCATCATAGTGGGCCCCAAATGCAATCTACAAGTTTTTTAATAGTGGACATCCCATCCTTCCCTCGCATGGTCAATTTGATAACAGACAGGCTATTTGTTTAGGGCTACAAGAGAGCATTAAGGGAAGTACATGATGGATAGATTGGATGTACCATACACACGTTATGGTGGGCCTCACATATCATGAGTATATATTAATAATTGTGCTCTAATATGTATACTACTTTTTTAGCTATAAAGACTTGTAATATGATACACGACTTTTTATTAAGTTTGACATCATAGCTAAAAGTTGTAATCAGTTTACAGCTACCTCCCTTAGTTTTTAATACAAAATATCCACGTATCTATCGTTATCTGCAAATCTTGTGGGCGGATTCTCCATCCTTGCCTGATGGTATTCTTCTCTCCCTGAACCTTTTAGCTCGGGTCGGGCTGAGCCTTGTGTCTACAGTTAGGCTGGGCTTAGCTACTTAGGCCTGTTGGGGATCGGGCTAAGATTTGACGTGCGTCCAATACGGACGAAGATTTCCGAGTAATTTCCAACTGTACGACCCGTACATGGCCCATCAACCTTTTGAAACCACCTCCCAGAATAAGCCCCAGCTGTACGGCCCCATTTCTCAGGTCGAAAATGCCCCTGCTTTCTTTCCGGAAGCAGATCGCCTGGTGCACGAAGACGACCGTTGACGCTCCTCGAACTCCGAGTTGTATATCAAAGTTACATGGGCCCCACAGTTATGTATTTATTATATCCACAACGTTCATCCATATTTTGAGATCATTTCGGAGTATTATCAAAAAGAAAAAATCATATCCCAAGATCAACCGGAGCACACCACAAAGAGTGGCGGGAAAATTGATTTTCACCGTTAAAAATTTTGTAGGGCCCACCATAACATTTATTTTCCATCCAATCCATTCATAAGGTCAAAAAGACCCAGATGAAGACGGAAAACAAATTTCATAATGATCCAAAACTTCTTGATCCCTAAAAGGGTTTAAATGGTAGATGTCCAATCCTCCACTGCCTTTTCCAGTGTGGTCCACTTGATAGCTAGATCTATCTTATTTCTCGTCCCAAGCCTTAATACGAGTTCCCCAAATAGATGGATGGTGGATATAACACATACCTCATAACGGGACCCACAAAAAGCAGTGGGGATTACAACTGGGAAAGGGAAAAAAAAAAAAGAATAGCCAGCGAGTTGGGGTCGACGGGTTGGTAGCCGGTCGGGGGGGGGTAAAATAGCTACGGCTTATAACCGTAGCTATAACCGTAGTGAATCTCTACTCTATACACTTTTTTTAAAAAATAAAAATAAAAAAATTTATAAACATGGAGAACTTTATTCTACTAGCATTTTTCTCTAATACATATTTATATAAATATGTATATACAAGCACATAAAAAAAATTTCTCACTTTTTTTTCATTTATTTCTTTATTCATTTATCAAGAATATCTTCTAAACCAAAATTAGTTACTTGATGTACCATGTATGATTTTGGGGTAGGAGAAGCTACTTTAGCCAACTAACCTGGTTATTTTCCAAGATTCCATCAGGTCGATGGTCGAAAATCCATTTCATTCACTTCACGGTAATCGCCGGAAATGACTGTGAAGGAGAATTCCCTTTCATTTCATGGTCATTTGCATGCGTTTCACGGTCAATTTCCTCCACTTCACGGTTATTTCCATGCATTTCACAATCAATTTGCTTCACTTCACGGTCATTTTCATGCATTTCACGGTCAATCCCCTTCACTTCACGGCCATTTCCATGCATTTCACTGTCATTTCCATAGACTTTACGGTCATTTCAATGCATTTCACAATCAATCCCAGCAATTCTGTTTTGATTCACGGTCATTTCCATGCATTTCACGGTCAATCCCGGTGATTCCATTTTGATTCACGGTCAATTCCCTTCACTTCGCGGTCATTTCCATGCATTTCACGGTCAATGCGCTTCACTTCACGGTCATTTCCATGCATTTCACGGTCAATCTCGACGATTCCATTTTGATTCACGGTCATTTCCATGCATTTCACGGTCAAGTCCCTTCATTTCACGGTCATTTCCATGCATTTCATGGTCAATTCGCTTCACTTCATGGTCGTTTCCATGCATTTCACAATCAATCTCGGTCATTCCGTTTTGATTCACGGTCATTTCTATGCATTTCACGGTCAATCCTAGCGATTCCGTTTTGATTCACGGTCATTTCCATGCATTTCATGGTCAATTCCCTTCACTTCACGGTCATTTCCATGCATTTCACGGTTAATTCGCTTCACTTCACGGTCATTTCCAAACATTTTATGGTCAATTCCTGTAACGCCCTGAAAATCGGGGGTCGCGCATACGCTCATCTCCCGAGTTCCCGAGAGTCACTTTTAACTGATTTCCATTAATGCGTTTAATCAGGTTTAGTTGCGCAGCTTAGAATTTTCTGGAACATGAAACATGACCACACCAATCTACTGAAGTGAGCGAAAAATAAACATATATTCATATACATGACCAAAAGTATAAAAGGGGCGCATATGACGCTACCCAACAATATCTCAAAAGAATAGGACTAAGCCCCCTGCTCAGTGACCCAATCCTGCCAATCAAGCTGGCGGAGAACCCTCCATCAGCTGGAAGTATAGCTCGTCCTCCTCGTCCAGGCTCGCCTCACCAGGCTCCTCTGCCCCTAAACCACCTGCATCTATAAACAGGTCTGGTTGGTGTTTTAAAACATCGTCCCAGAATGGGAGTGAGTGATCAACTCAGTGGGTACTATTAGTCTCAAGTTATCACAGGCATCAATTATAATACGGTCTTAATGAAAAACAGACAATCACATATGTTTAAGTAATCTTATTAATGCGCATGTATGCAGCATGACATGATGCATGCCCTCACCACAACGCTCCCTCATGCGACACCATCTAACGATCGCCAATGACAACACTCCCTCAGTGCGACCTCGACTGTCGAGTCGTCACCCTAACTAGTGCGATGCAATGCGATCATGTTAGCCGTGTGATTAGTTAAGTCCATTCATCCAGCAGATTTGGGAATCTAGTACACCCCACGTATCAATGCCATAAACGGGTTGCGAGGCCAAGACCCCCCAATGCGTGAGGCCGAGACCCCGCGGTCCGTGATCCCGTCGGGTTCCTCATCCCCGACTTCAAGCACATGAGGAGTGTCACGCCCCAAACTCGGAAACCGGGCTCACAAAATTCCCGATCGCCGAATCTGGCGCCGACAGCCTCCGTAGAACCCCATTCTCGGCTCCCAGCGCCCATTTGCCAGGTTCCGATCCTGGGATGCTACAAGGAGGATGTTCAACATCAGTTTGATTCGTAATAAGCATAACCAAAGGCATAACCCACAAACAATAACCAAAAACTCCATCACATTTCCACTATAATCAAAAACTTTACAAGTACAATGAGCATAAGGGAAATACAATGATGATAGACAAAAAAAAGAGCTCCAAAAGATCAGCCACGCGTCCAAGCCTCAGCGCTGCTGCGATCCAACGTCACCTGCACGCAACGGTCGTGCATAAGCTTATAGAAAGCTTAGAGGGTGGTGAAAGTGTATGCTTAAGGTGATAATGTAGTCATGCAGTATCAGAGTAATGCGGAACATGCTGATGAATGCTAAGAATCCCATTAGCCGTACCAAGGCCATGCGGTGCAAAGAATATGTCGGCCATACCAAGGCCATGCAATGCAAAATGCAAGTCAAGCATACAAATCCTCATCTAAGTCCACATGTCAATACGGCTCAAATCTGGAATATCACCGGGGTCTAGTACACTCCAAGCCAGATTGCCGCCCCATCGCGCGCAATAAGGTGAGTGGAAAAGACCTCACTATCCGCCTGCCAATATCGGGTTCGGCTCGTCAATAGCGGACCCATTCCTCGAGCTGGTCAGACTCAGCCTAGCATTGCCCCTACTCTCAGGCGGGTAAGGCCGCACCCCCTTCCAACCGACCACGACACAGTGGAAAGCGCAACCGTCTGGTAATCGGCACTCAGCGCTCATGCACCCACTCGGTCTAGACGTTGGAGCAACCTCCTGGTACCATAAGGGTTTAGGGACTTTCACCCAGGGATATCTATCGCACCCCATGTAGAACAGTATTTCCGGTATCCAATCCTGCCAACCACGATCCGTCTGTGGAGGCTACGGCCCTGATGTCGCTAGGGCGTATAGTAACCATACCACACAATGCGAATGCATGAATCACACTACCCAGTCATACAGCAATCCTGCGCGTATCATGCGCTCATGTAGGGCAACACCCCCTGTATGGGAGCCCCTAAACAATCTGCCCAAAGGCATATGCTATGATCAGTCATTTCTCATATCAAGCATACGTATGATGCATATGATCATGAATCATGGAATTAAACATGCTATATAGGATGGATGATGTACATAACGAAGGTGGGCCTAGACGACCTACACATTACACATATGGGCCTAACAGTGGCCCAAGGAAAAGTCATAATGCGGACATTTAACCACACTACACTTACAATGTGGACGTCAAACCAACATTGCTCCCAAGGCACGACTGCCACAAATATCATTTCATAAGTTACTTTGGGATCACACATTGCAATGGACCTTAGGTACATCCATTGGGCCCTTAAATACATCAAATTAGCCAAGTCATATGGGCCTTATATTCATTAAGTGGGCCACACCAATGGGCCACACCAATGGGCCTTATGTGCATTGCAATGGGCTATAACCCGGGGGCTTCAGAACATATCAAATAGGCCTAAGCTTATGGGCCTTACACGTGTCAAATGGGACTCGACAGTTGGGCTCCATATGTACATCAAATGGGTCTACTCACCTGGGCCTTATACGTATCAAATGGGCCTCACCAATTGGGCCCCATGTGCACATCAAATGGGCCTCAACTCATTGGCCCCATTACATCAAATGGGCCTCGACCCATGGGCCCCTAATACATTAAATGGGCCTCGACCCATGGGCCTTTTATATACATCAGAGTGGGCCTCAACCATGGGTCACAAGTACTGAGGTGGGCCTCAATCACGGGCCTCAACATTTGTAAAACTATATACGTATAATATAGTATATAATATGTATATAGTATATAATATATATACATAATACATATATATAATATTATATGAAATATAATATTATATATATATATACACACACACACACGCACACATCACAGTGGACCCACACACTCATCACAGTGGGCCCACACACTCATCACAGTGGCCTACGTCCACCGTCCAGGCGGACGGTGATGGTCAAACACATACATCTATGTGGGCTCCATGTGGGGCCCACCATAATGTTTATAATCCATCCAGACCATTGATAAGGTCACATGGACCCAAATGAATGGTGAAAACAAATTTCACCTTGATCCCAAACTTCTGTGGGCCCAGGAAGGGTTTCAAAGGTAAATGGTCAATCCCACTATTTCACACAGTGTGGGCCACCTGAGTCTTGGATCAGGCTGATTTTTGGGGTGGGCCCACGTCAGGTAGGGGCCCACCATATGAACGGTTTAGGTAGCATATAAACATCAAGGTGGGGCCCACGCAGCTCGACTGTTGCATACCCTGCTGCACTGACACAGCAGCAGCAACAGCTGCTGCTGTTTTTTTTTTTTTTTGATTTCTGTTTTCGCATGGATTTTGCAGGTGGGGTCCATATCCAGCGAATCCACTCCATCCAGTAGCCCTCTATGGCTCGAGACAAGCAAACCAAGCCCAATATTGGGCATATTTCGACGTATAAAAAGTTTAGGGAAGGTTTCAATGGCGTAAACCACCATTTGCTACGGTATGGCCCGCCTGAAAGTCTGATGGATCCCATCTTTCAGGTCAACGGCTAAAAAGAGCTTGGGAAGGGAATGGATGGTGTGGATTTAATACATGCATCAAGGTGGGGCCTACATGAGTGGACCATTCCAAGCTTAAAAAAAAAAAGCTTGCATTTGTGTTTCTTTTCCAGCAAACGTCCAGCGTCCCTGGACGCTGGACTTGGGCACAAATGTTGGAGGTGGGCCCTACTTAGGTGGGCCACCAAGTCATAGGTACTACACATATAAGATGGGCCCCACTTATAAATGGTTTGGATAGTATACCTACCTCATGGTGGGGTCCATTCAAGTGGGCCACACAAACTCATTATCATAAAAAAAAAAATAATAAAAGAAAATAAAATAAAAGAGAGAGGGATAGAGAGATAGAGGGTGAGATCCGCGTGATGGAGGGGCCCCGGCACTATGGGCCCTCCCTTGCACTAAATCATACATCAAATGGGTCTCATTACATGTGGGCCCATTAAAGTTAGATCCAACGGTGGAGATCCCTTCTCCACTAAATTAGATGGTCTAGATGACCCTAAATATGCAAGAAAGTAAACATCATGATGGGGTCCATGGAGAATGGCCCCATCATGGAATGATCGTGATGATCCAAGTGGGCCATCGGCCACATCTTAGGGTCCAAAGTGAGATCCAAACCATTGATCGGTTGGCCTCACTTGGTCCATCTTAAAAATATGAAAATCTACCCTATCAAGGTACCCACCACTTCATCTTCTTGCTCCCTTGGCTTCCTTAGCTCCTTGTGCTACTCTTTGATGGAGGAAGATGAAAAATGGATGGTTGAGATGAGAGATGAAGGGGTAGGAAAGGTGGGCCACACAAGTAGCTTGGGAGAAATGGGAGAGGGTCTCATACGTATGGGTTTGTTGCTTTGAAAAAAAAAAATGAAGGAATGAAAAAAATAAAGGAGAGAGGGAGAGATAAGAGAGAGGGAGAGTAGCTTAGGTAGGTAATAATGACTTGTAAGAGAGGGTGGCTAGCATTAAATGCTTGTAAGAAGGGATAGGGGTAGGTAAGGTGGCTATAGCTAGGGTAGGGTGACTATAGCTAGGGTAGGGTGGTTATAGCTAGGGTAGGGTGGCTATAGCTAGGGTAGGGTGATGTCATTGTTCTCATAATTTCCTAAAGATTAGTGCCACATGGAATAGGTGGGCCCCGCAATACGCGGTCCACGGCCATTATAATGCATAGTCCCCAACTTATGATCTAAGCGTCGGTTTGACGCACAAGACGCGGCGTTGGAACCGCAGCGACGGAGCGGTCGTTATGATACAACTTTCAGATCAAGTCGTCATCGGTGCGCGGAACCTGGCCTAGGATCGTGTGCAAACACCGGATATGGTACAACGGTGACGGAATTTGACCGGAAGGACCGCGGAAGCCAACGGAACAGTAAGGATTAGGACACGGGTCTTACAAGGAGTGCCATGAGAAAGGGATCGCTCGCAGTCATTACGGGAAGGCGCGGTACCCCAGCATAGGCCGACAGCTCGGACACAGTGTCTCATTCCACCATGCCCAGCTCACGAGGCTGTGAACCAATTTCAAGTGGGTTATTAATGAGGTACAACGGTTGTATGGTGTCTCAGGTTCCATACAAGTGTGAATAAGCAGGGTTAACAATCAAGGTTGGTCAAACAGTAGGCTAGACCACCCGAGTCGAGCGAGCATGAGGCGAGTGACATCGGGCACAAGGGACCCATGTAGTCGAACTACAGCCATCCGAACACACCCGTCCAAACGCATGGGTCTAGCCATAGCATAGTCCAACCGATGGGACTACCGTCGCTTCTCAAATTCCTGACCAACCCAAGGAGGGTGAGGGGATCCATAGCATACCAACTATCCAAAAATCATCAAGCATAATAGTATCCTATACTTATGCATTCCATCCATACAATACGGACATCCTCGCAAGCAAATATACATTGTTAATAACTAAGGTGCGTGTGGGTGTGTGAGTGTGTGAGGAAGTTAAACACTTCCTCCATCTCAAAAAATCATGTGCACAAGGTTATAAATCATACACACAAAGCAACACCACATGTGAGGAAAAGAATCAAGCAACCATGGGCATACTGTCAACCATACATCAAGTCATGTGAGAGGCAAAATCAATCATCATAAGAGTCAAGCAACAATTTCATATTATTTCAACAAACCTATAATTCCTAGGGTTTCTCTAAATTCTCCAAATA
This sequence comes from Magnolia sinica, assembly GCF_029962835.1. Lineage (NCBI taxonomy): Eukaryota > Viridiplantae > Streptophyta > Magnoliopsida > Magnoliales > Magnoliaceae > Magnolia > Magnolia sinica. The sequence continues at coordinate 888,968 of NC_080586.1, forward strand.
TGACATCTAGCAACCAAAATCATTAATCTCATATTAGAATTGGTGCTAGGCCACATAAGAACAATAGTCCGCACCTTCGAATTCGTTAGAGGCTTGTGAACGACCTAGGAGGGGAGATTTTGGGATTGAATCGCCGGAATCCCTAAAGCATACATTTGTATGTTAGAATCCCATGTAAGCCTCTCCTCCAGACAAGGGTTTCAAGCAAAAAGGATAAATGATCTTACCTAGACGATCAACGGATGATTCTTGAGGTTATAGTGTTGGGTTTTCCCTTTGGAAGAAGGATAAGGAGATGCAAGATCAGCCACCTTAGTCCCCTCCTCGATCTAGGGTCCACCTTGAATCTCCCTCCCTTTCTTTCTTTCTTCCCTTCACTCTCCTTTACTCTCTTTCTCCCTTGGTGGTTGTAGGAATTGAGAGAGTGTTATGGGAGCTAGGGTTTATTCCCTAGACTTGGGCCCTTTGGCCTTAAGTTTCCTCAAATTTTTAAAATAGCCTACTAGGACTCACCTTTTGGGTTGGTGTGGCCCTAATACTCATTTGGCCACCAAATTTGGTGGGTAAGCGCCCTGTGGCCCGATTAGGGCTGGTGTAAAATTTGGGAACAAACAGATGGACGGTTGCGGGGTTTGAGTCAACGGTTCTGATCTTTAAACGGCCTTGAGAGGTCCATTCTGGTGATTGGAGTGGTTCTGGTGGCCCTCTGGCTATGAAATTTCTAGGATAGATGCTTCATGGCCCGATGAAGGGCCATACAAAATTTGGGTACGATCGGGTTTAGGGTTTGGTCGTACGGGTCCGATTTGTGATCGATGGTCACCGTTCCATGATCGGGTCCCAGAGTTGGTGGACGGGTGTAAGAAAATCCATTAGACCTCCACCGTAAATATGGAAGAGATTCGATGGTTGGATAGCTTGGTATCTCGGTTTCATTTGCAATCGCCAGATTTCGGTCCTGGCATTAGTAGGGTGCATTTAGTCAGTGCCAGATCTCACTTCTGGATGTCCGCTGGGTCTGCGGTCTGTGATGATCCACAAGCCCAGTGAGCTCTATGGTTCCCTAAATTTTTAAGTTTTTCTGACCTTCCCGCGTTGCGATATAGCCCGTACGGGCTGTTGCTCAGTGTAAATGGTCATCCGGCTTGGCGGCCCACACTTGGTCTTGTCATGGCCTGTTTGGTTTATTCAAATGGGCTAATCCTAGGTTAATTAGCATATGGTACCTCCACCGCGTATGTTTTAAACGATCGGTCCTGCGGAAAATCTTACGTGGACGCCCCAGGACACTGTACTGGTTGGACGGGTTGTTACAATTTGCTTCACTTCACGGTCATTTCCATGCATTCACGATCAATCCCGGTGATTTCATTTTGATTCACGGTCATTTTCATGCATTTCACGGTCAATTCCCTTCATTTCACGGTCAATCCCGGCGATTCCGTTTTGATTCACGGTCATTTCCATGCATTTAACGGTCAATTCCCTTCACTTCACGGTCATTTTCATGCATTTCACGGTCATTTCACTTCACTTCATGGTCATTTCCATGCATTTCACGGTCAATCCCGGCGATTCCGTTTTGATTCACAGTCATTTCCATGCATTTCACGGTCATTTCCCTTCACTTCACGGTCATTTTCATGCATTTCACGGTCAATCCTGGCGATTCTGTTTTGATTCACGGTCATTTCCATGCATTTCATAGTCAATTTCCTTCATTTCATAGTCATTTCCATGCATTTCACGGTCAATTCGCTTCATTTCACGGTATTTCCAAGCATTTCACGGTCAATCCCGACGATTCTGTTTCATTTCACGTTCATTTCCATGCATTTCACGGTCATTTCCCTTCACTTCACGATCATTTCCATATATTTCACGATCAATCCCAGCGATTCCATTTCATTTCACGGTTATTTCCCTTCACTTCACGGTCATTTCCATGCATTTCACAGTCAATCCCAACGATTTTGTTTCATTTCACGGTCATTTCCATGCATTTCACGATCATTTCCATGCATTCCCCGGTGATTCCCGAGACCTCAACCCGAGCACAACCCAAGTTTTATCAGGTTGGTGTTTATATAGCTCAACCCCGAGACCAAACCCGATACATCCTGCCCAAGCCCAACCCAATGTTGGGTCGATCACAGGTTGGTCGGGTTGAACCCGCTCAACTTTCAGCCCTAAAATTATATATGATACATCAAGTAACTAATTTTGGTTTAGAAGATATTCTTGTTATATGAATAAAGAAAGAAATGAAAAAAAAAGATAATTTTTTTTATATGCTTATATATACATATTTATATAAATATGTGTTAGAGAAAAATATAGGTAGAATAAAAATCTCTATGTAAAAAGAATATATATATATAGGTAGAATGAAATGCATGGAAATGACCGTGAAATGAAACGAAATTGGTAGGATTGACCGTGAAATGCATGGAAATGACCGTGAATCAAAATGGAATCGCTGAGATTGACCGTGAAATACATGGAAATGACTATGAAGTGAAGCGAATTGACCGTGAAATGCATAGAAATGACCACGAAGTGAAGGGAATTGACCGTGAAATGCATGGAAATGATCGTGAATCAAAACAGAATTGTCGAGATTGACCGTGAAATGCATGGAAATGACCGTGAAGTGAAGGGAATTGACCGTGAAATGCATGGAAATGACCGTGAATCAAAATGAAATCGCTAGGATTGACCGTGAAATGCATGGAAATGATCGTGAAGTGGAGGGAATTGACCGTGAAATGCATGCAAATGCCCATGAAATGCATGGAAATGACCATGAAATGAAACGGAATTGCCGAAAATGACCGTGAAATGCATGGAAATGACCGTGAATTGAAATAGAATCGTCGGAATTGACCGTGAAGTGAAGCAAATTGACTGTGAAATGCATGGAATTGACCGTGAAGTGAAGCGAATTGACCGTGAAAGTGAAGGGAATTGACAGTGAAATGCATGGAATTGACCGTGAAATGAACTGGTTGAAATTGACCACAAAGTGAATGAAATGAATTTTGGACCATCGACCTAATGGAATCTTGAAAAATAAGTAGGTTGGTTAGCTAAAGTAGCATCTCCTACCCCAAAATCCTATATGGTACGTCAAGTAATTCATTATGGTTTAAGAGATATGTATATTAAATGAATAAAGAAAGAAATGAAGAAAAAGAGAAAAAAAATAAATTTATCTGCTTATATATACATATTTATATAAATATGTATTAGAGACAAAGTTTTCCTTAAAAAAAAAAAAAAACAGGTGGGAGAGTGAGTTGGGGTCGACCGGGTTTAGACCCAGTCGACTCCGACTCGCTGTCCCAGTGACTTGGTTGACCCCGACTCGCTATCCACCCTTTTGCAATTAGTAGGTTATGGCTACGGTTATAGCTACGGTTATAATCCGTAAAGGAAACTCTCCCAAATCAAAAAGCTGAAAAAGCCGCGTGGGGGGGGGGGCAGTTTCGACCTGAGAAATGGCGCGCACAACTGGGGCTTATTCTTGGGAGCTCAAAATAAGTGTGCTTATTTTTGGAAATGGGCCATTAATGGTTATTACAGTAGGAAATTTCCCTAAACATAGGTAGAGCCTGATGTTTATGAGAAATCCATCCTGTCCATCCGTTTTTTGAGCTCATTTTAGAACTTAGATTCCAAAATTTATGAGCATCCAAGACTCGAGTGGCCCGCACTAAAGGAAAAGGTGGGTAGGTAAATTCATACTGTTGAAACCTCCTTGGGGTTGACAGTGATGTTTACATGCCATCCATACTGTTCATAACATCTTTACTACTGGGATGAACTGAAAATACAAATATTATCCTAATTCAAAACTTCTTTGGTGCCAGAGTATTTTAACTGAGGATGTTCAATCCTCACATTTTCGGCCCTCTTAAATTTTCGATGCAGATCATTTTTTTCCTAAAAGTTGAGCTCCCAAAATGGATAGGCGGTGTGGTTTTCTCACAAACATCACGTTGGGCCTCACCTAAGATCCCGGCGCAGGACCTTCCTGCGAAAGGCCTTCGTCAGGAAATCCGCGTTCGTTCAATACTACGGAAGGAAAACGGCGCCCGCCCTAACCCAAAACGTTGACATCATTAAATGGCAAAAGGGGTTGGCTTGTGTGCCGCACAGCACCAACCTCCGTGGTATGTTGATGTGACCAAGTTTTGTAGGGCCACCGTGATATATGTTATATCCACACCGTCCATTTATTTTAGTAGATCATTTTAAAGCATGGCTTAAAAATGAAGCATATTTGAAGCTCAACTGGACCACACCGTAAAAGCAGTGAAAAATGAATCGACAACCATTGAAAACCTTCCCGGGGTTTTGGATCAATCTTGATATTTGATTGATTTATCTGTTTGCCCTCATGACCTGGTTTGGATGCAAATAAACATCATGGTGGCCCTAAGAAGGCTTCAATGGTGGGAATCATTGTCCCCACTGTTTTATGTGGTGTGGTCTATTTAAGTTTTGAATATAGCTTACTTTTAGAAACATTACCCAAAATGATCTCACAAAATGAGTGGACAATGTCCATATGACACATATATCATGGTCAAGACCACGTAACTTGGTGACCTCAACACACACCACTAAGGCATATGGTGTGTGGCACACCAAGCAATCCGCTTCAGCTGTACAAAGGGTGCAAAGGAGATCAAAGTAACATGGCCCACAATGATGTATTTTTTATACCCATGCTGTTTATACATTTTGGAAAATCATTTTATTGCCCAAGCCCAAAAATGGGTTATATCCAAAGCATAAATTGACTACACCATAAATAGATGTGGTGACAATGATTCTCACCATTAAAACATTTGTAAGGCCTACCACAAGATGAATGTGAAAAAATAAATATCATATTGATCTAAAACTTATGTGATTCTCAAAAGTGTTTTAATGGTAGACGTTCAATCTCCTACTTTTTACAATGTGGTCCACTTGATATTTGAATCTGTCTTATTTTTTGATTCAAGCCTTTAGAAACGGTTTGGATATGATACATACCTCATGGTAGTACCCACAAAACTTGGTTATGTGTCGGTGGTGTGTGGTACACCAGCCAATGAAATCGGATTGCTCACGGAGTTACTCACTAAGCACTTTCCGTAGTTAGTAAACTCAGCTAGGCCCACCATGAATGTATGTGTTTTACCTATGTCGCCTCTCCATTCTTTCAACTCATTTAAGGGACGGGCTCAAATTTTAAGCATATCCAAAGCTCAAGTGTGTAATACCATAGGAAACAATGTTAATAATGATCTCCACCATCGAAACCATGCTAGGGCCATGTTGATTTTTATTTGCCGTCTAACCTGTTCGTAAGATTTTATTTTTTTTTAAAAAAACATAGATGAAGAGAAAACACAAGTATATACTTCATCCAAAACTTTTCTAGCCCTCAAGAATTTTTCAATAGTAGATGTTCAATTCACATTTTTTACTTGGTGAGGCCTATTTAATCTTTGGATATGCTTCGTTTTTTGACTCAGGCACTAAAATTATCTAGTAAAATGGATGGAAGGAGTGGATAAAATATGCAAAATTATCTGGTACTTAGTTACTGAGTTACTCGCTACACAATCTACTCGTAGTTCGTACGACTTAGAGTTCGCTGGACGCAGATTTCCCTCGAAGTTCTGGTGTTGGAAACCTAGCTGGGGCCCACCATGATGTTTGTGAGGAATTCACTCCAATCGTCCATTTTTTGAGCTTGTTTTACGATGTGAGACCAAAAGCGAGCAGCATCAAATCCCAAGAGGGCCGTAGTAAAGGATAAGGTGGTACGGGAGATTCTTAAAGTTGAAACCTCCTTGCGGTAGATAGTGATGCTTACATGCCATCCATACTGTTTATAAAGTCATTCGTAGTGGGATGCAATGAAAATACAAATATTGGTATGATTCAAAGCTTATGAGTCCCCGAGAATATTTCAACTGTGGACGTCCAATTCTCACGATTTCGGCTCACTTGTACATTGGATGCGGTTCATTTTTGTATTAATGTCCTAAAATTAACTCAAAAAACGGATGGGCGGTCCTGATTTCTCACAAACATCGTAGTGGAAGTTCATGTGAAAGCCTTCCATCCAGACTAAGAAAGAAAAAACGGAGCCGTCAGCGCTGGTATCCCCACGACGGGTGCCCACAGCAGCCAGATCGGTAGTGTGGGACGCGGATTTCCTGCAAAAGACTTTCGCAGGAAGTTCGTGCTCTGGGAACCCACATGGGGCCCAATGTGATGTTTGTGAGAAATCCTACCCGTCCATCCGTTTTTTGAGTTCAATTCAGGAGTTTAAGCCAAAAACGAACCGTTTTCAGAGCTCAAGCGGGCCGAAAATGTGATAGTTGACCTTCCACAGTTGAAATATTCGTGGGCCACAGAAGTTTTGAATCATACTAATATTTTTGATTTCAGTTCATCCCAGTAGTAATGAAGTTATTAACGGTATGGATGGCTTGTAAACATCACTGTTGAACCATTTATATTTTAACGGCAGAAATTTCCCTAACCACATTTTCCTTTAGTACGGCACATTTGAGCTTTGGATACGGTTCATTTTTGGCATCATGTCCTGAAATGAACTCAAAAACCGGATGGTAGGGGAGGATTTCTAACAAACATCACACTGGGCCCCACCTGGGTTCCCAACGCAGGAACTTCCTGTGACAGCCTTTCGCAGGAAATCCGCGTCCGGTGGTGTGTGATACACCAGCCAATCCGCTTACCCCTAAGTAGTGGTTGCTTCCTGCGTTCCTTCGTAATGCTTTCGGTGTGCGGCGACGAAAACAGCTTCTTGTTTCAGCAACCTTCATATCTAATAAAATCGCTTCTCCCTCTCTTAATTCCTGCAGAAAACCCTAATCCTAATTCTCAGATCTGAATTTCCTTGATTCCTCCGGCAATGGAATCCATTACCGTCGTATTCCCCGCCGATAATCCTCCGCTTTCGGTCTTCGCAGTAGCGAAAGTCGCCGGCATTTCGCTGTCGCCGGACTCCAGCCTTCCATCCGGTTCAGCTCCAGTTCTCCGTCTCTCCTCAGGGTAACTTCAATGCTCGAAGCTCATCTTGTTTATCTTTGTTTCATATTAGTTTTTGATTGCTTATCTTGCATTTGGACACCCCTATGCTATAGACCCCTCTTATCTTAAAGTGACAGCTTCATTCAAATGGTGGAAAGCTACCTTGGAAATGTATATCTATGTTTAAGTGGAGCTTTCTAGACATGACCATTTATGATGCTCAGGGAGCAAATTGACATGGTTTGTTGTATTGTGGATTTTCCACGGCTTGAAGAGATCTACTTGATTTTTCTTATTTGTCTAGGGTTTCATTTGTTTAAAAATTAGAATAGAACTTTTTATTAAAATTGTTTCTATATGGGGTCGTTTGGATGGTTGTAAATGGTTTACTACGCTGTAAATGATTTACAGCCTGTCTGTTTGGCTTTAAGTTGTAAATGATTTACTAGTAAATCATTTACAGTGTTTGGATAGCCTTGTAAATGGTAAATGAAATCTGCCTTATGGGTTTTCCTCATTTACTAGTAAATGAAAACTCAACTTTTTGCTAGTAAATGAGAAGGGGGCTTTGCTAGTAAATCATTTACAACTTGTAAATGATTTACTAGCAAATTAAAGTATCCAAACACAAGTAGTAAATGATTTGCTAGTAAATCATTTACTACTTGCTCCATTTACTACCATCCAAAAGACCCCTATAGGTTTTTCTTGCTTTAGCTTTGGACTCTATACTGATATCTCTAGAATGTTTGTCGAGGCTTTGAGTTTATTGGTGCTTATGTTCTTTCTGTTCAGTACATTAGCATGTGCTTTTCTGGTTTAGGAACTATATATTGGTAAAATCGTGGTTGTGTTTGATTTGTCCTCCAGATGGGAATTGCGTGGGACCAACATACTTATACGTTATCTCGGTCGGTTAGCAAATTTGTACGGCCATGATGCCCTTGAATCTGCACAGGTGTTCTTCTGTGCATTTGTTGGATGTCTGTTGTATTTTGTTTTTTTCTCTGTATTTGTGAAGCTTACTTCCCTACTCTTTACTCTGCCCAGTATCAATGATGTTTGAGCAATCATAAATTGTTTTGCAGATTGATGAATGGCTAGAATATGCATCAATCTTTTCATCTGGTTCTGAATTTGAGGGTGCCTGTGGCCATGTGGATGGTTATTTGTCAGTGAGGACATTTTTGGTTGGTTATAATTTGTCAATTGCAGACATAGCAATCTGGTCAGGTCTTGCAGGTAAACATTTTGATTATGTGGGTCTGATTTCGCTGATCATCATATATCTTTGTTTTCTACAAATCGTTCTCATATATTTAAACTCTTGGTATCTTATTATTATTGTAATTTGTGGCAACTCTTGCATTATTAAGTCTTCATTCTACAGGTACTGGGCAAAGATGGGAAAGTTTGAGGAAGTCAAAAAAATACCAGAATCTAGTTCGTTGGTTCAATTCAATAGCTGAGGAATATGGGACTGCTTTAAATGAGATCACAGCAACATATGTAGGGAAAAGAGGGTTAGGTAAACCAGTTGCCACCAAACCAAAGGAAGGAGACCAAAGTGGCAACAAATCAGCAAAGGTAAATGAAGAGCGGTCAGTGAAGGAGGAAAGCAATGAGAAGGAAAAGTCTGGTGGATCTTTTGAAATAGACCTTCCAGGTGCTAAAATCGGAGAGGTATGCTTGCGATTTGCACCGGAGCCCAGTGGGTATCTTCACATTGGGCATTCAAAAGCTGCACTTCTGAACAAGTATTTCGCCCAAAGATACAAAGGGCGTTTGATTGTCCGCTTTGATGACACAAATCCTGCTAAGGAGAGCAATGAGTTTGTGGAGAATCTGTTAATAGATATTGAGACATTGGGTATCAAGTATGATGCTGTTACGTATACTTCTGATTACTTCCCACAGTTGATGGAAATGGCTGAGAACCTCATAGCGAAGGGAAAAGCATATGTTGATGATACACCACGGGAGCAGATGCAGAAAGAAAGAATGGATGGCATTGAATCAAAATGTAGGAATAATAGTGTGGATCAGAATTTGGCCTTATGGAAAGAAATGATTGCTGCATCTGAAAGAGGCCTGCAGTGCTGTGTCAGAGGCAAGCTGGACATGCAGGCTCCTAACAAGTCACTAAGAGATCCAGTTTATTATCGCTGCAATCCAATGTCTCATCACCGTATTGGTTCTAAGTATAAGTTATACCCTACATATGATTTTGCTTGTCCCTTTGTCGATGCTATTGAGGGCATTACCCACGCACTACGCTCAAGTGAATATCATGATCGTAACGATCAGTACTACTGGATCCTGAAGGATATGGGATTGCGCAAAGTCCAAATTTATGAGTTTAGTCGCTTGAATATGGTGTATACGCTTCTGAGCAAGCGTAAGCTTCTCTGGTTTGTTCAAAATGGAAAAGTTGAGGGGTGGGATGATCCTCGTTTCCCGACCGTGCAGGGAATAGTACGTAGAGGCCTCCAAATTGATGCATTGATACAGTTCATTCTTCAACAGGTAGGATTGTTTAAAAGCATGCAGAACAACTTTATCTTGTCTGACTGCCCACCCAAAATTGCTAACATTAACCTTTTTTCTTCCAGGGCGCCTCAAAAAATCTCAACCTCATGGAGTGGGATAAGCTGTGGACCATCAATAAGAAGATAATTGATCCAATATGTCCCAGACATACTGCTGTCCTTGAAGAACAGCGTGTACTGATGATCCTAACTGATGGTCCTGAGAAACCATTTGTCCGTGTTATACCCAGACATAAGAAGTTTGAGGGAGCTGGGAAAAAAGCGACAACATTCGCGAACAGAATATGGATAGACAACGCTGATGCATCATCTGTCTCAGTTGGTGAGGAGATAACTTTGATGGATTGGGGTAATGCAAAAATTAAAGAAATCGAGAAGGATGCAGAAGGAAACATAACATCATTGAGAGGGGTGTTGCATCTTGAAGGGTCTGTTAAGACCACAAAATTGAAGCTGACATGGTTAGCCGATACAGATGAGTTGGTCAACCTTTCATTGGTTGAATTCGATTATCTAATCACAAAGAAGAAGGTATGTTTCAAATCCTACTGTAATTCAATGTTTCTCTTTAATACCTTATTGTTGTTTTCTTTGTCAGCATGCCCCCCCTCCTTTTTTGCATCAGATCTCACCTTCTAGAAAAAACTAAGAAGAATTAATTTGGTTTAGGGTGTGTTCGGTTGCACCAACTTAGACTATTTCATCATGAAATTTCATAATATTTGGTGCAACCACATAAACGCTTAAAAAGAATTAACAAGCATATTGAGAGCCATGGACTTGATGCTGTAATTGCTACCAAGGGAGTTAGCAAATCCCTGATTAGTTTTTAATTGTTTCTATTATTTTCAACCTTTGTGCTTCTAATGGCACTTAGTTAAAGCACTTAAACCAAATTCTGTTCTGATACTGCAGCTGGAATGCTACCAAGGGAGTTAGCATGTTTTCATGTTGCATAAAAGTACTGAAATATAATATGACACTATCCTTGCACAATAAAAGAGTCAACCCCATGCACTCAGATAACATTTGTTGTCAACTCCCTGATTGACTTTTTTTTTTTTTTAATTTTAATTATTATTTCTATTCTTTTCAACCTTTGTGCTTCTGACAGCACTTAGTTACAACACTTAAACCAAATTCCGTTCTGATACTGCAGCTGGAAGAAGGGGAAGACTTCATAGATGTTCTCAACCCCTGCACTAGGCGGGAGACTTCAGCCTTTGGGGATTCTAACATGCGTAATCTGAAGCGTGGGGAGATACTTCAGCTGGAAAGGAGGGGATATTTTCGGTGCGATGTTCCTTTCGTCAGACCTTCTAAGCCTATAGTTCTGATAGCAATCCCAGACGGTAGACAACCAACATCATCGAGGTGATCTCACCTTATAATTTAACCTATAAAGAGGTTCTTATTTATAGATGTCACGTGTGAGGAACAATACGGAGTGAGTACCATTTAGTAGTTGAAACTTTTTTGTAATTTGTAATGGGAGTGGATTTCTTCATTATTAGGTACATCTTCTGATTTCTATAAACTGTTTTGCATGCTTTACAAGCATTGAAGAACAAGTCAGTTTTGCTTTTCCCCTGAATAGTTGCGACATGATCATATTCACAATCTTTACTGTTTATGATGAGTAGATGGTGCCTGCACACTTCTGGTTGAAAAGCTTTTGCATTCCTTAACATCTCGGTTTTTAAGAACTTTTAGAGACTGGAATACTTAATTGCATCTCCTGTGCAAGAAGGTTACTGTCCATGGAGAAGTCCTCGCACTTTTTTTTTTCCCCAGAAACATCCAATTCCTTGGTTAGAACTTAGAACAATGCTCACATCTGTTGGAGAAGGCTACACTTCCCCTTCAGTGTTCCAGTTTTTAATACTTGTTAGAGACTTGATTCCTCAAGGCTATATCTTTCTATGTTCTTGAAGGCCACTGTTCAGTGAGATATTCTGGCATGTTTTCAGAAACTTTCAAGCCCCTGGTTAGAGTGGTTATTTTGGGCTGCAGATATAGGGGCATTAGGTTTGTCCACCTCACCTACCAGATGGCTTTTCTATGTGAAATAGAGAAATGGCGAGGGGACTTAGCGATTGGGAAGTTGAAGAGGTGATTTTTGGCATCCATGGATGAGGCATGGGTCAGTCATCTGTTGATTCCCACATTGAACATGCCCTCACCAGACAAGCCAGTAGACGCATCAGGTTGTCCACACCATGTATGCTGAATGTAAGACTGTTGATCTTCTTCACTGGTGGTATTTGTGATAGGCGTGTTGCTCACCTGATAAGTGGACCAGTCTGATTTTTAGGCCAACAATGTTCATGGTGGAGCCACCAGACAGGTGGCCTGGATCTTGGACCCATGCCATGTCGGCACACATGCTGTGAACATGCCCTCACCTGAAAACAATCCAGTACATGCATCAAGTGGGTCACACTGTATGCTGAATGCAAGACCATTGATCTTCTTCACCAGCTATGTTTGTGATATACATGTCGCTTGCTTGATAAGTGGAACAGCTTGATTTTTGGACCAACAGCGTTCATGGTGGAGCCACCTAACAGGTGGCCTGGATCTTATACAAACGCCATGTTGGCACATGTGCTTTGAAATGCCTCTTCAACGGATCATTTTATCCCAGCACATATAAGCACATGGGAAGTGCTAAAACATTAACAGTCATTTGTGATGGTGTATGCAACCATTCGGCTGAAGCACTTCTCAAGGGAAACGTACCACAGTAGGTACCCAAATTATTTTCTAGAGATTTTGATAAGGATTGAAAATAATCTTAATAACCCATAATCCATAAAACTATGTTCTCTAATACATAATAATTACTGTTAGCTAAACTGAGACGAAATCATTTTTATGTTGCAAGATGATGAAGGAGCCCTTTGATTGCAAGTTCCTTTCAAATCCTGAAATGAATCAGTTTTGCTTCTTTTTTTGTTAAGTGGGCATGGAATTTTGTGTTTGCCATATGTGGATGATGACTCCATAGACCTGTACTGAATGCGAGATGACTGCAATAAAGAACATCCTAAGGGCTGAGACTTTTATTTTCCATATGAATGAATGGGAGACCTATGCTGTCTATGAATTTTTCCTTTGTTTTGCTTTTGCTTTTATTTGTTTTTTCCCTTGAGATTAGCTATCATGGTTTGGAGTATTGCATCGGCCTGAAACAGCCCAATATGGCAGTGATATGACCCAGTAATTTGTGACTGGTACAGTGCACAGAAACAGATTTGCAACCTTGTTAGCTATTGGGTATTGCAGTTGAAACAGTTTCTTGAACGAGGAGCTATCCCCATTTTTTCCTGTGGAATGATAGGTTACTTCCTTGAATAAGATATGTGAATGGTATCATGGTATGAACTCTTGCTGTTTTTCTTTCTTAGACATCTATTTGTTGGTCCCCATGAAAGGGTGACTGTAGCCATCTATTTGGATTCAGTGAACCATGGGCGCTCCACTTGTAAAAACTTAAAACTCAAACAGAGCGGTATGATATTTCGTGCTGAGATATATTTGGATCAGGTTTTTTTTTTTTTTGGGTTGAATGTGTGATGGTAAATAGTATGGGGTTTCTTTCATATCTGTCTGATTTCTGAGAATGAGGATTCTTTTGTTGACTTTGAATGAAATCTGATTGAGCATAGGGACTTGGTTCTTCTTAATTTCTGGTTTTTGGTTGATAAAAGTGCATGGTGGAAAAAAGTACATGGTTATCATTGAAGTCTGTACTGGATGGAATTGATTCTACCCAAAACTGATAGCCCACCGCCCATTTTATCCATACAAGCAGAATAATGTTTTCGGCCATTTTGATGAGAAAAATGATAGCCTCCAACCAGTTCGGACTTTGCTTTCTGTGGATGGCCTCAAAATTTTTTGCTGGAAATTTGTTTGAGGATGCTTCCACATGCAGCCTTTTGTTTTTTGTTTTGTTTTGTTTTTTTTCCTCGGATCGAGATCTTGACACGCAAAAGCCTGACCATTCTTCCAGATCTGCTGCACTCTTTTCTTTCTTTATTTTGGTTGAGATTTCAATGGAATACACTTGACTTCTCTTCGATTTCTGTTCAAGTTGGTTATTTTCTCAAAGTGGCTTGCAGTTTTGGCATAAACAAAGAAAATAAGATTTTGTTTTATTTTGTAGGTCTCTACTGATTGGGATTAAGGTTTCTATAAACATGATTGTGTTTCTACTTGCAAATTCTGAAATTCTTAGTTAGTTATATAACTCATAGATAAAGGAACTGTTCTTTCAAGTCTCATTTTTTTCCTATTTATTTTGGTCCAAGTTAGATGGAAAGAGCACTGCAATGTCTATGCCAAAATTTCCTGTTGCTCATGTTTTGTTGAGACTGAAATATGGTGATGAAGAAATTGGGGTTGTATTCCATATTTTGGTCCTCATGCCTAAATTTTGGTTTGGAATCTAATGGTTGGAGTAGATTTTATATAATCATCATCGCGGGGTGGACGTCTCTCTTCCAATTTTCTCCTTTTGTGTGGCCCACATGAATCACGGGTCAGCCTGATTTTTTGGCCCTTGGCCTAAAGTGGGATTATGCATATAATGGTTGGAGTGGATTTTAAATATACATCAAGGTGGGGCCCGTAAAAAATGAAGGCCACCTGTTTCAAATTTGGAAAACAGAATTTATAGATGGCCCATCATTGAAGGCTCACTGCGTATGTGAAATCCACTCCAACCAGGCATAGGCCAAACAATAAGGCTGACTTGTGATTCATATGAGCTACACAAAAGGAAACAGTTGGACCCTTTATTTTAACAGGGTCCACTGTGATGATTATATTAAATCCACTCCAACCATTAGATATCACACCAAATTTTAGGTATGGGACCCAAAAATCAGGCCCAAGGGAAACAAGTTGGCTTGTGAGCATTTCCTTTTACTTTGTTTCCAATTGTGTGGTCCATCTGAACTGCGAATGGGGTTAACATGTGGACCCTGGGCAAATAATAGGGTGACGCACTGGGTGGTCAAGGTGCCCACCCGAGCTGATGACTCCTTTGCTTTACTCCAACCCACGCCCCGTTCCAACCTCCACTCAAGTCACTGTGATGATTATATTAAATCCACTCCAACCATTAGATATCACACCAAATTTTAGGTATGGGACCCAAAAATCAGGCCCAAGGGAAACTAGTTGGATTGTGAGCATTTCCTTTTACTTTGTTTCCAATTGTGTGGTCCATCTGAACCGCGAATGGGGTTAACATGCGGACCCTGGGCAAATAATAGGGTGACGCACTGGGTGGTCAAGGTGCCCACCCGAGCTAACGACTCCTTTGCTTTACTCCAACCCACGCCCCGTTCCAACCTCCACTCAAGTCACCTCATCTTCCAACCTAACTGATGTCTCTCTCTCTCTCTCTCTCTCTCTCTCTCTCAACCCACACCCTCTTCCAACCGCCAAAGGGGTCGAAAGACGCCACTGATTCCGGCAGTGTATGCCTTTGCCATTGATTCTGGCAGGTGAGTGGCACTGTCACCAACACAACTCCGTCATCTCCAACCAGCGCCGGAATCTATTCTCTGACTGCCATGACCTCCGCTCACTCCCTGCAGAAGCCCCTTCATAGCACCTTCAATTCAAAGCAATGCAGCTCTGCTGATTCTAGCTGCATTGAAAACCTCTTTTCCTTTATCTCTCGTGATGGAGATTTATACACATGGGTTTCACTTTTTCGTATGATCAAGTTGCTCAGGCCTACCTGATATTGACTGTCATCTTGCATTGATTGTAATTGCATTGTAATTTTCCGATCATCAAATTGCTCAGGCCCACCTATGATCAACTGTTACCTTGCATTGATTGTAATTGCATTGTAATTTTCCGATCATCAAATTGCTCAGGCCCACCTTAGATTGCCTGTGATCTGTAATTAAATGTTTATGCATTTTAGGTCAGTTGAAATCTGTGCAGTATATTTTCTGACTTGTGCAGAGTATTTCTCATTTTGTATGAATCCAATTAAGAGAAAATGACCAAGTGAGGACCTTGTTTGGTTGCCACCTAAAAATGGGTTAATCTCATTTTAGTTAACCCAAATGATGTACAAGAGATTTTGATGAGGATTGAAAATAAACTTAAAAATCGACAATCCATATAACCTATGTTCTCTTATGCATAATAATCATTAGTTCTTCTTCTTCTTCTTCTTCTTTTTGGAAGGAATTGTTAGCTGCAAAGAGAACTGCAATGTCTATGCCAAATGTTCTAATCGCTCATGTTTGATGATGAAAAATTAGGTTTGTCCTCCTTTTTGGTTTAGTTTTCTTAAAATCTGATAATTTTATATTTGTTTGTTTTTGACACTTTATACAGATGCTTTAACATAATTTGGTGTAAATTAAAAGAAATGATTGCAATAATTGATCTTTTTTATTTTTTATTCAAGCATACTTTTCTATTAACTTGTATGGTTACTACAACAAAATTTCTGATTTGTCCTTCTCAAACTCTCCATTCACATTATCACCAGCAAAGGCACGGTGTATGAGGTCTACTTGAGATGGAAGTTCATACTCTGCCGTCACCATTCTTACTAACATTATCTGATTTGGTCCTATTACTAACATCTTGGGACTGCTTTTTCTTTTCCCCAAAAACCCGTCTACCACTTGGAGTGCCTAATTTTGGACTTTCTTCTCCATTTCCGTTCTCCAAATGCATCAATGATGAATCATACGCTTCAAGAGAAAACTGAGCTTCTTCATAAGCAGTCTCCATCCTCTTTTGCAGTCCATGGACCTATTAATAAGCAGATAAGTCAAGAGTAAAGCACAAAAGAAAACATATCCAGTAATGGCTTCATGGCAAGCTATGTAGAAACCAGGTAAAGCTCTGAAAAAGTTACAGGAATACAGATATGTCCTGTCTGTTATAACATGTCGACAATTAAAAAAAGAAAAGAAAAGAAAAGAAAAGAAGATCTATTATACTAAACTTTAATATTGAATACTTCCTCTATTCTCTTCTTCGACTTCCAATAAGCCTCGATCTCTCCCTTGGCGAAGGATTTGTTTCTTTGATATGTCACTGGAAGACCCCACTAGTCAGAAAACACAAAATACAAAGTGCACAGAAAATAACTATAGAAAAGGCAATTTTCTTGCTTGAGAACTGAATCCAACTGACAGCATCGATTTTGGGCAGTTTTGAATTGGAATTCAGGACTTTCAATCCAAATCATGTTTGCCACCGCCCTCCAAATCCACCTTGGATCGAAAATCCTCAAAAGGCTCCTTTTAAATTCAAAAGAAAAGATAGGAAGCAAAATCCTAGATTTTCAATCATTTTCAACTGTTATAAAATTGCTCTCCTCCTCTTTTTAAGGGCCATAATTAAGTTCTGAATTCCACATCTAGGCTGCCAAACACAACTGTAAAAAAAATGTAAAATTCAGGTTTGAAAATCTAGTAAGTTAGAATCCAAATCCATGCAGCCAAACGACACCTAATAAAAAGCCAGATAGCCAAGTGTGATTACCAGCTTTAGGATCTGGAACATGTGAATCCCATCCAGCCATTAGAGAACCCATGGACCTAACTAGTCTTCTGTTCTTGAATCAGAAGCAGCAAATATCTGGTACGATTTAGTTAATGTATGAAATAGTTTCAGATTGAGGGTGCAACTTGTAGTGGGCCTTAGCTCAAGTGCTTGATCTTATCTTCAATGCAGAATAGAAAAATGGGAGCTAACTGTGGTTAGCTCTTTCACTGGGGTGAATGTGCTACTGATTTTTATTTATTTATTTGTCTATGTAGAGGTTTCTAGCAAATATTAGGTGGTAAGGTCAGTTTTATTAACAACATGGTTGCACTGCAAAAGTCCAATTCAAACAATATACAACAGAACATAGCTGGTGGGAAGATGATGGGCTGGCTCACAGGAATTTCAACAAACACAATGAATGCTGGAATTTATTAAGAACCCAATTTCAGCTACTTTTAGATTGACTTTGCAATAATATTACACTTGCTAGAAGGCAATAAACACAATGAAGGCGGTGCTCAAGCTAAGTCAACATCTTTCTAAAAAATTCAACTCATGCCTAGTACACATTAGGATTTCTGAATTTATGTTTCAAGACTATTTCATGCTTGTATTGGAAAGAAAGAGTGCTACTGTATTTAAATGGTTTTAGAATTCACCTCGACGCTTTCATCTAGAATCCCATTTACAACATTCAGAAGTGACCATCTCTAGCATCGAACCTAGGTGACCCTATTGATGGGATCAAAACACATGCTCTAGCTGGATTGACGATGTTGAAGATTAATTAACATTTCCATCATTGGTACAGTATCAATCATCAAACAAAATAGCAAGTGAAACTCTCAAACTTATATTGTTTATTTATATAATTATTGTCAATGTTGTTGTCTTCAAAAAGAAAAAAGAAAAAATAGAGACTAAATGTAAAAGAGTCATTGGTCAAAGGGTTATGATATTGCTATATAAGAGTTTTTATGTTTTGTTTGTTGCCCATCCAACCATACAAATAGCTTGGCTTCATCTAAAAAGGGTCTTGGTTGAAGCATTTCTTCAAATGATTAGAGTGCAGAATTCTATATAAAAACAAAAACTAAACACTTTAAATATAATAGGAGGTAGTATATGGCCATCATGCATATAATCAAAATCATAACCCAAATCTAGAACATTCCAATGTTTTAGAAGTAGAAACAGAAACGAAAAGATACTAGTGATGGATTGCACCTTAGTCCACCTCCTCTATCTTGGGCCTAGCCCCGCTGCCGCCTACTAATATACCATCATCATGTTGAATTAGATGAGAAATGAAGCATCTCCTAATGAACAAAGTGCAAGAAAAAACGACCAGAATACCAAGTCTAATTGCAGAGAGAGAGAGAGTTCAGCTAGATTAAGGGGCAGGGAGTCAGGGAGAGAGTTGGGGGTGGGGAGAGATGGGACGTAGGGTGTTTCTTTTTTTTTTTTCTATTTATGGGGACCCTTTGCCAGCGCCCGAGTTTACCTAGCGCCGGCAAAGGGTTGCCCCCAAACGTCAACAAAGACCCCTTTTCTTGTAGTGGGTATATGGGTTTAGACCTCAAAATATATACACATTGGAATGGATAGCTTCCATCATCTTTGAACATATGAGGTTTTGATCACCTGAGGCTTGGAATTACCTCATTTTAGCTGAAGTATATATTTGAATGGTCTTAAATGGACTTTATTACAATGATTATATTAAATGTTACACATGTACACCATTTTAGGTGGTGTTTGGATTTTCTATTTCCGCTGTAATGTATAGGAATGTTGTCCTTATTACTGCACAACAGGGTTTGGATACAGTGGAATTATGATGTAATCCCTCCCTCGACTGTCGTTTCAAGGTTTCGGAAGTAATGGGCCTGCAAGATGGCGCAATCCGGGGCTGATTACACCCGGATTCGGAAATATTTTGAAATGACTGTAATGATAGTCCAGGGGTACATGGAGCCAATTACTACCTTGCCGATTTTTTTTTATTATTATTTTTTTAACACGCACACACACCCCCACACACTCACGCCGTAGTGGGCTTTCACCACCTATGGATACTCAAACCCTTGACCGGGTGTTGAAACTCCCGGGAGTCTACCACCCGAGCAAGAGCGAGGATCCTACCTTGCCGATTGATTCAGAGATATGATTTGTTCCTCCTTGTGCTATTATGAGAAGAACTAGGAATGCTGTCTGTGTAGGCGTTAGTGCTGTTGTGACCAGAAAACTGTTGTGGCCGCGAGTGAATAGGAACACAAGGAATATTGCATTATCTTTTAGTCATTTACAGTGATTGAGATAAGTGGATAACCGCAGGGAACCCATCCTCCATTGTTTCAACTCATGTTCCTTACAACAGCTTGGCAGCCCATGATGGTCATAACCATCCGAATGTCTATCAGATTTCTTTTTGGGTGTTACTGCTGATCAGGAATGCTTTTATTATTATTATTATTATTATTATTTCTTTCTTTCTTCTAGGGAGACTTTTGCTTATTAAGAGAATGGTTCCAATGGCAGTCAGCAGATGAAGATATTTGGGCATGGAGATGGATATAACCCATGTCCACAGTCCGAATGTTTACTCTGCATATTATTTCCTTTTATTTACCCATCTTCTACAACTGCATAGCTGATGGGATTATTTCCTTTTATTTACTCATCTTCTACAACTGCATAGCTGATGGGATTATTTCCTTTTATTTGCCCATCTTCTACAACTGCATAGCTGATGGGAAGTGGCCCATTCGTATGCAAGAATCGATAGAGGTTGTACTGTGTACAGCTGACCGTTTGCAGCATTCATCCAGGCCCATCTTACATTTTACAATTACATCCTATGTTTTGGATGCTTTGGGGCATTCATTCACACCAAATTCCTGTGGTTGGAAGCTGTGTGGGTTTGCAGAGATGCGTCAATGACAAATCCACTCTGCTGATTGATTTCTGAATATCACAATAGGAGGAGATCAGAAATCAGGTTAATCCAAAACTCAGGTAGCCCACACCACAAGAGGTTAGTGAAAATGGAAACATCCACCTTCTTGCAGTCGTCCTTGATGTTTATATGCCATCCAAACCGTTTATAGGATTATTACCACTCAGATAATTTGTAAGAACAAATACTATCCTGTTATAAATCAATTAGGCCCCCACAAAATTTTCAATGGGAGGCGTTCAATCTCTGCTGTTTATATTGTTATGGCCACGTGAGTTCTGGATGAGCCTGATTAGATTGCTCTGGTACTATTGGGATATTGAGAAACACATGGACAGAGTGAATTTTTCTCGCTCAATTGTCAATCTCGTTTTTTGGTCGAGAGTCCAGTTTTATATGATCTTATCAAGAGGTTGGACATTACGGAAACATTAGGATGGCCCTTTGGAAGTTTTTAATGGTGAGGCTTTCAATCACCACTATTTCCTCTAGTATTCTCCACCTGATATTTGGATCTGCTTCATTTTTGGGCTCATGTAACTGATGATAGAGTTGGATATAAAAATACATACATCCATGTGGGACCCATGACAAGGGCAGTGTGCGGTCTCGGATGAGGCCGCTTTTTGGACAAACGGATGATAGAGTTGGATATAAAAATACATACATCAATGTGGGAGGACCTATGACAAGGGCAGTGTCCGGTCTCGGATGAGGCCGCTTTTTGGAGTGGGTGCGCCTCACGTAAGATGCAGGAAATACCATCCATCCGTTGGGCTTACACCCAAACGTGTGTAGGGGTCAAATGGGGTACGCCTCACTCCTATCCAAAGAGTATCATACCAAACCTTCAATGCACCAATTTTGTATGGTACTTTAAATGTATACATTGGGGTAGAAACCAAAAATCCAAACATACCCTTAGGATATTGAAGATAATTCACTTAATTAAATTTAAGTAACTGTGAATATATTACAAAATTCATCCTATCTAAAATTTAGGTCGCCAAAGACAAATCACAAATCTCCAAGTTGCCAAATACAATTGAAGATTCCAAATCACTTTGATTCCAGTGTGATTTTAATTTGGATTCCAATGCATTTCAAAATACAAGAAATAAAGAGTTACAATAGTAATTCATGGAAAATGATTGAATTTTGTTTATTTTATACACTGTTTTCCAAGGAAAGCTGGGAAAAGTCTTAAGCATATGTTTTAATTCCTCGGGTTTTCATTCCCCAACTAAAAGCTGTGTGAGTAATAGTTGAGAAATAGAATTCCTAGGGAATGTAAAACCATCCAATGGGTGTAAACTAAACCACACACTAGGGAATTACTATGCTGAGAATTAAAATAATAATAATAAGAAGAAGAAGAAGCAGCAACCAAACCCCCCTGAATGGAGTGGGGTCCTTACTCTTACCCGGGTGGTAGACTCCCAGGAGTTTCAACACCGGGTCAAGGGTTCGAGTACCCACCAGTGGTGAAATCCCACGGCGTGCCTGTGTGGGGCGTGTGTGCGTGTTTAAAAAAAAAAAACCATACCCCCCCTAAATGGAGTGGGGTTGTAGAAAAGCTAATAAGGGCCTGTTCAGCGGATGGCGAATGAGTTCATCTCATTTTAGTTCATTGCACGTATAAGATGATGATTATTGGTTGTCAAGATTATTTTTAATCTCCTGGAAAAGAAATATGATCTCTAATACGTAATCACAATTAACTAAAATGAAATGAACTCAATTTTTAGGTGTCTATCAATGGAGCATGGAGAGGTTTGAAATGAGAATGGGAATTCGAAGCAGAAATTGGGATTGTATGTTCGTTCAACTACCGAAAATTACAAAGAATGATTGATGATGTACACATCAGTTCATACAACAGCAAAATCAGAAGCCCCTGCCACCACAATCCCTTGCTACGTCTTTCACCATTTAATCATATTTTGAAACCTTTCTGAGGTTTCTTTGGGATCTGAGATCCCAATTGCTTGGCCGTGGAACACCATTATGAGTTGGAATCCAGAAACAAAACCATGGAGGATAGCTGCTATCACCCTAGTATTAGTTCATCATCCATCCAACCCTCCCACACCAAAAAAAACACAAGCTGCAGAATCATCTACCGAACCTTTCTAGTCTCCGGCGACGCAATTCTTCCAAGGAAAGGTCACGAGGCCGATTTGAGGGCTGAATGGATGACAACCCATCACCCTCCCTCTCTGTCCCACACATTTCGCAGACGCTTAGCAGCCCAGAATTATCAAAAGTGCAAGCTGTGCATCTCCACGTATCAGGCACATTCCTCCCAGTTTGTCTTCCTCCAATGGTGCCCCTGCCGGAAATCCGCCTCCGACGGTACCGAAACAAATCACGGACAAACTTCAGAGGCCAGCTCAGAAGCCCGACAATATTTCCTACAACGGTCGTCACTGGGTCAGCGCCCGTGTAGGAACGCCTCAAACGAAGGTAGAGGAGGCCGGCAAGTATCCCACCAAGGTGGCCAAGGAAGGACACACCCGGCACAAATAATTGAATGAGAATCAATTCAGCCCAGGCAGCATGACGTGCAGGGACTATCAGTCCATGCACGTATGTATAGTCATTGGAACGGTAATTGAGAACAACTTTCATGGCAAAGAGGACACCAGAGAATCCAACAGCATGTTCGTAGTAGTAGGCTCTGTCATAATCGAAGAGGAGTAGAGACTTCGCGAGGAGTAATGTGATACCTTGGGACATGGCGACTAATTCTGCTATCATAGTCGCAAACTCAATGCTACCCATAGAAGTCTCCAACTGGATCCCTTTCCACAGAAGTGACAGCATGTTATAGACAAGGTGGGAGTCATTCATGTGGTAGAAAGCTGATAAGAAGAAGCGCTTGAGATCCCTGTTCTGCTCAAGCAAAAACAAACCATCATGAGCAGGTTAGCGGTGCACAGAAAGATGCAATGTTTAAGGAGAGGGTGACTAATAGAAATGTTCACAACAGCAAGGCAACAAATGATGTTATGTTATTGAAGGGCAATATATAAGTGAACTTTTTAAATCTCTTTGTTTGGCAGGGAACCAAGCATCATGTTTTAAAAATTGAAAAATCGGCCAAGTAGGTATTTCCATAAAATCAGCAGGTTAAAAGAAGGTGGAAACACAAAATCTTTTGTTACCACTCAGATTTTCTTTGTTTCGGGGTATAAAAATCCCATTTGGTTACAGTACTTTTGAAAACTATGAAGAAGCAATAAGATAACATGAACTTTGTGTAGAAGATTTGAATACGTATACAATAGAAGATTAATTGACACCTCTATATGCTCTAACACCTCTCAATCATTCCAACTGAAGCATAAAAACAAAGAAATAAATCCAAAAGGAATTAACTAAGCGAGTTACACCTCTATATATAATGCTCTAACACCTCTCAATCACTCCAACCGCAGCAGAAAAACAAATAAATAAATTGAAAAGGAATAACTATGTGAGTCGCACCACCCAAAAATCTAAGGCGTTGTTTGGATGCCTGTAAGTTCTGTCAGTGAGAAATGACTAACAGGTAGGCCATTTTCAGGTGGTGTTTGGGGGAGGAAATTCACCTGCATGTCACAGGCAAAACTGCCAGGAAACTTCATGGGGCTGGGGGCAAGAAGTCACTTCCCAGTAAAGTGACTTACAGCTGAAAGTCATTTTCGGTGAAAGTGACTTACAACTTAAAAACTTACAGGCATCCAAACGACCCCTAAGGAAATCTCTTCCCTAGGATTTCTAGAAGAGACTCCCACCCATAAAATCGTCTCAAATCTCAAGAATAAAACAAACCATTCTTTTGATAAATGAAAAAAAAAAAAAAAACTTGTGACAAAGCCTAGTCTTCATCCATATGCCAGCATCATCTAAGCCTCATCCCAACTAATTGGGGCTATCTACACGAATCCTATGTGGCCACTCCAATCTATTAAGTACCATATCCTCAGGGGTCATTTGGATGCTTGTAAATGGTTTAAGTGGTAAATGATTTACAGGTGTAAACCATGTACAGCCTGTCCTGTTTGGCTGTAAGCTGTGAATGATTGTCTGTCTTTGGATAGCCTGTAAATTATTGAAGTCCTGTAAATGGAAAGCCTGTAAGTGCCTGTTTGGATACCACCAAATAAGTTACTTTTTCTACTTACAGCAGTAGATAAGTGACTTATTTCAGATAAGTTTGGTTTATCATTAGTTGTAAGTAATTTTTTTACTTAAAAAGTACATAAACACTTCAGTTAATTTTTTAAAGCTTTTCTACTTTTCATAAGTTGCTGAAGAGAGGCATCAGGAGAGACGAAAGAGAGGAGAACTTGATAACTATGTTGTTTGCCAAACATACTTTTCTTAATAAGTAGAAACTAAGATAAGCTACTTCTGGAATGAGTAGTTTATCTTAAGAAAATGAAGATCCAAACGCCCCCTAAATGACATCCCACCTTTTTGCCAGGTAGATGCTGCTGTAAATGATTTACATGCAAAAAAGGTCATCCAAACGTAGAGTGCAAATGATTTCCCTATTTACAACTTGCCCCATTTACAGGCATCCAAACAACCCCAAAGTTTAACCATAGTTTATAAAATCATTTCTTACTACCTCCACCTACATCGTTTTGGGCCTTGCCCTTGCCCTTTTTAACAATCCTAAGCAATGCAATTCTTGGTCAATGTACATATGGAAATGGTATATTCGCCCATTCTTTCCTTCCTAAATTAACTCAACTTAATCCTAAAGAGTTGTAAGAGGAGGAAGAAAAGAATATTGAATCTAAATAAGACACCTAATGACACTTAAAAACTTGTAAAAATTGGAAAAGTATATACAACCAGAAATGCAAGGAATTACCCAAAAACCCATTTCTCCAACACCAACCATCAATCAATAGGTAAGTTATTTGCAAAATACCCACAAACCCATTTGCCACCCTCTAAGGACAGATATGAGTGAAATTCCCAAAACCCATTTCTCACCCTTGAAAAGAACAAATATGCGTGGAATGCCCAAAACCCATTTCTCCACCATCAAATTCAAAAGCAAAGAAGAAATGGGTTTCGACAATTAGGGGTCGTTTGGATGCTTGTAATTTTTTTAGTTGTAAGTTTCAGGTGTAATCGGTTTACATGATATTCCGTTTGGCTTTTAAGTGGTAATCTGTTTACAGGTAAACAGATTGTGTGTTTGGGTAGCCTGTAAAGTGTTTACAATGAATAAAGTAGGTATTCATACCAATAGAGCTTGGGCGGTGAACCTTCCAAAATCCGCAAATCACATAAGGACTTGATTTTTATTTTTTTTAGGGCCTTAAGAGAGCATTAAAGCATTCACACACTAAATGGATTGGATGTCTTCCAACTATCACAGTGGGCCCCAAATGCAATCTAGAAGTTTCTAATGGTGAACACCCCATCCTTCCCTCGTGTGGTCCATTTGACAATGGACGAGCTGTTTTTTTAGGCCCACAGGAGAGCATCAAGGGAAGTACATGATCGATAGATTGGATGTACCATACACGTTACGGTGAGCTCCACATATCATGAGTATATATTAACCATTGTGTTCTAACATGTATAATGCTTTTTAAGCTGTAAAGACTTTACCTTTAATCTGAAATTTTTACTAGGCTTCAGATTATAGCTAAAAGCTGTAATCTGTTTACAGCCAGTAAAGGCTTTACAGGCAAGTACATACAACGAAACAGCCCCTGTAATCAGATTACCTGTAATCCCTTTACAGCTTAAGGACTTCACAGGCATCCAAACGATTATATCAAAATAGCAAATAAAACCCTATTCTTTCAGAAATAGGGGGGGGGGGGAACAAAACCAAATAAAAGAGCATTTAAGAGAGAGAGGAGGGGAGATGAAAATTTACCTTGACGATGAGATTGGGGTTGAACCAGACCTGGTTGAGGGTAGGGAGGTAATTATTGAGAAAACCAGGCCTCAAATAGATGAGGGTATTTGCGAGGAGAAGGCCTGCTGTCACGGGAGGCTTTCTCTCCAATCTGTAATACTCGTTCACCACGTGAAGCCCTAGAATAGGAAGCATTCCCCTCGACAATCTCCTTCTTCCATCTCCCTCCATCTAATCTCTTTTCACCTCTCGAATTCAAGACCGTCGCAGAGACGATTCTGGTTTTTTCGCTTTTTTTTTTTTCAGAGATCGAATCAAACGAGAACGAGTATTATATAAATCCAGGTCGGTTGCGGTAATCTCCTTTTAAATGACCAAAATATCCTTCTACCGCTCGCGGGAAACGGATTGGCTACTCCCCCTGACACCAGCCCCGGCGCTGGTGGTCGGTGCTGTGTGGCCCACCATGATGTATGTGTTTCATCCATTACATTCATCCATTTTTAAATATTATTTTAGGTTTCCATTTAAAAAATGAGGGGATACAAATCTCAGGTGGACCACACCACAGGAAAATGATAGTGATTGGATATCCATCATTAAAATCCTCCTAAGGCCCACTGTTTATTTGGCATCCAATCTGTTGATTAGGTCATACAAACCCATATTAAGGGAAAAAACAAAGATCAACTTGATCCAATACTTTTATGACCACCAAAAAGTTTTTAACGATCAAAGTTCTTTCAATACTATTTCTTATAATGTGATCCACTTGAGAATAGGATATACCTCATTTTTTTTATTATCATAAATTAAACTAGAAAAATATATGAACGGAATAGATAAAACACATAAAACATGATGAACACGTACAACATGATGAGCCCACGGAGCACCGACTACCAGCCGTTGGCTGGTGGCAGGGGGAGCAGCCAATCCGTTTCCGTCATGGGGTCGGGATGCGGATTCCTGCTAAAGGCTTTCACATGAAGTTCCGGGAATTTATATGGGCGACCATGGTGTTTTTAATAAACCCACCCGTCCCATCCGTTTTTTGAGTTCATTTTAAGACAAAAGGCTAAAAATATCCAGATCCAAGACTCAAGTGGGCGAAAGAGGAGAATTGAATGTCCGTAGTCGAAATATTCGTGGGCCACATAAGTTTTGAATCATGCAGGTATTTTTTTTTAAGTTCATCCCGGTAGGAATGACGTTATGAGTTGTATGGATGGGATATAAGCATCACTATCAGAAATGTTTCAACGGTAGGAATTTCCCTGCCCACCTTTTCCTTCACTGCGGCTCACTTGAGTCTTAGATCCAGCTTATTTTTAGCCTCTTGTCCTAAAATAAGCTCCAAAAAAGGATAGAAGTATTGGATTTATCAAAAACGTCATGGTGGGCCCACATAGGTTCCCAGAGCAGGAACTTCAGCGTCCATCGGGTCGGATCCAATAGTTCCCGCGTCGTAGGATCCATTAGTACCGGAAACAGATTGACTGTCGGTTCTCTGTGGGCTCTACCATGATGTCTGTGTTTCATCCATGCCGTCCATCTATTTTAAAAGATCATTTTATTTTATGAGACCAAAAATAAGGTATATCCCAATCTCAATTAGACCACATTATAGGAAACAGTGTTGAATGAGCACCGCCATTAAAAACATTTTGGGACCATAAAAGTTTTGGATTAAGCTGATTTTTTACCTTCATCTGGGCCTGTATAACCTAATCAACATATTGGATGTCAAATAAACAGTACAGTGGGCCTTAGGAGGATTTTAATGGTCGATATCCATTCACTATTTTTTTTCATATGGTGTGGACCACCTGAGATTTATACCCCTCTCACTTTTGAAATAAAGCCATAAAATGATCTGTAAAAATGGATGGACGGAATGGATGAAACACATACATCATGGTGGGGCCCACAGAGCACCGACTACCAGCAACGGGGCTGGTGGTGGGGGAGTAGCCAATCCGTTTCTGTAGTACCCGTACTCCTCCTAACTCGGTTCGGGAGGTTCTGCGAAAGGATTTTGGGTGGGGCTCACTGCGATCTTTGTGATAAATTCAACTCGTGAATCCGTTTTTAGGTCCTATTTTAAGACATGCGAGTAAAAATGACTCAAAACTCAAGCGGGCCACACGAGAGGAAAAGGTGGGAATTTAGTAACCACCGTTTAAATATTTACATGGCCACAAAAGTTCTGTATCTATCTAATTTTTTTCCGTCGTTTTTTACTTTATCCCAAAAAAAAAGACCTTATAAACGGTTTGGATGGCATTTAAACATTAAGTGGGAGCCTAAAAAGGTTTCAACGGTAGGAATTCCTTTCCCTACCGTTTCGTTAATTTAATAGGCTGATGGACAGAGATGCCAATCCAAGCCAATTCAGCTGTCCAACCGTTGAGCCTTTTGTCCCCTTCTTTTAGCCGTCAATTTGTATTAAAATTGCATAGATGGGATTGTTCAGCGTGGGGTCCATTGGAGGAACGTTGTAGATCATCAGATGGTGAGTTGAGATTCATGTGATTGGGTCCACAGATCTTATATTCTTCAACAGGGACGTTACTGAATAAACGGATGGTGGTTTGCTAGAATACGTCCGGATGTTTTGCAATTGGATACGCGGGGACTATATTCGTTCGATCTGGGATCATGTTCGGTGATCCAGAACGTTTATAAGATGGGCCTCACCATCGATGGTGGATCCTTCCTATTTGAATACTTAATCACTTTTACTATCCAACTCGTTTCTGTTGAATATAGACCGTCTTCTTGATGCTTGTTTTTTAGCCATTGATTCAAAAGTCTAAAATTTTTCTATCTTAAAGATTTTTTATTCAGTTGATCAGAGCAAACAGTTCGGATCTCCGAATATGACACTGATCCAACGGCTATAGTCCCGACGTTTCTTATTTCTATACATCGGGATGCATTGTTGCAAACCCGTTTAGGCAATACGCTGGTTGCTGATATTCGAGCAGCTTTTAGTCATTTTATTTTAATGGAGGGAGATTTTGGTAATTTGACAGAGAGATGTCTTTCTTAGTCTACAAGGCAAAGGCTGTCTAGAAGTTTCGGTTAATCTATCTTTCGATGGGACGCGGATTGCGTCCTACGGCCCACCGTGATGTAATTGTTTTATCCAGGCCGTTAATAGCTTTTCTCAGATCATTTTAAGTATAAATAAAAAAACTGAAGCAGATATAGAGCTCCAGTGGATCACATCAAAAGAAGTTACAGCGATAATGATATCCACCGTTGAAACCTTTCTAAGGGCCACCGTGATGTTTTTTTACCATCCAAGCTATTAATAAGGTCATGCAGACATGGATGAAGTGAAAAAACAATTATCAGCTTGATCCGAAACTTCTCCAGCTCCCAATAAGTTTTTAATGGTGTACGTTCAATCTTCACTTTGTGATCCACTTAAGACCTGGACCTGCATCATTTTTTGTATCATACCTTAAAATGATCTACATCATGTTGGGTCCCACAGAGCCCTGGGGTAGGACGCAACCCGCGTCCCTTTCGATGCCTCTTGATTCTGTCCGAGTCCGATTTATCGTGACATTCGGGTCTGGCCGTCCTATTGGGCTTTCGGGGCTTCCCATTAAGAAGCGGGCACAGGCCTAGCGATTGAAGCTTTTAAGCCTTCATTGGTTTATGGTTTGGTCGGATGTGGCTCAAGCTTCGACCGATCTCTGATGGAACCATCCTCTCCTTTGCAACGTGAACCTGTTAACGGCCTAGATATTGCAGTAAAAAAAATTGTATTCTTTTCTTTTTCCTCTGTCTGTATGTAATGTAGCTGTAATTGAAATATATTTGAATCCAAATCACATTGCAAATGGAATTAAATTGGAAGCATTATTGTGTTTGGATACCTATAATTGAAAATAAAAATATTTGGATCATCCATCGTTAGGGCCCACTTTTGATGTCCACCATTCATCTTGTAGACCACACTTATGTGGATTATCCATCATATTGGGTCACTTTGGATATGGGCCGTCCACATTTGAGACCTTAGATGTGGATCATCAATAATTCGGGGCCATACTTTGACGCGGGTCATTCATCATGTAAGGCCTACTCTCTCCATTTTGAAGGCCTACCTTGATGTAGACCATTCATCATGTGAGGCTCCACCTTAAACATGGATTGTTCACCAGGGGTGCACACCTTTGATGTCAACCGTCCATCGTATGGACCCACCTTCAATGTCCACCACCCATCATGTGAGTAGTATCTTTGATGTAGACTATCCTTCAAGTGGTACCCACTTGATGTGGATTACCCATCATGACTTGGCACTGTTCCCGTGATGCTGTACTCACCTTTACAAGCAACACCTGACAAATTGGAAAGAAGATGGGACTGAGTGCACAAGGTGTGGCCACACCACAAGGGTCAGCTTGCTCGCATACAAGTGTGGCCCACCTGAAGATTGCTTGGACATGTGTCTTATTTCGTGTATGCTGGTGGGCCACTTCATTCACGGGTTAGGTGGTGCGTTCAACACACTGCAATAGTGGTGCTGTGAGGAATGCATGCTAGCTGGGCTACCAGACCTCATCCCTAAGCTGGTTTTAAGACTAGGTGTTGGTCGTACTTGTAAGAAATGAACATGATATGGTGAAGAAAATAAACGTACTCAAAATAAAATAAATTTACATAGTTCAGCATTATACCTATTCAAATTCACCCTAACTCAGACAAGTAATCACTAGACTCAGTACGACTCATTTCACTATGATCCTGTCTTTTTTGCCGGTGTATTTTAAAAAGAATGAAGAAAAGGAAGAAGAAGCAAAAATAAATATATTCATATATGATGCTGTATTTTAGTATTTTCAAGTGTAAAACTCCGGATCCTCATGAGATGGAAAAATATACTTTTATAAAATATTTATCTTTAAAGCCTTTTAAATTGGTGCATTACTATGCACTCACCCATACATGCACTCGAGATTGTCTTGATGGAAAAATAGTCTTGAAAAACAATTAAGCTTGTTTTTTTTTTTTTTTTTTTTTTTTTTGTTTTTGTTTTTGTTAGCTTGCTAAGCTTGTTAGTACACTCACTGGCAGTTCGCAGTTCACACTTCTCTGTTAGTCACCCCCTCTGGGGAATCGATACCAAGACCTCAGGGAAATGAGCTATGTTTCACTCAGTCTCCCACTTGAGCCATGGATCAGCATGTAATTAAGCTTGGTTTTGCTTATTCTTTTTTTTTTTAACCACTTGTAATTATCGAATGTAACTAATTTTCTTTTGATTGTTTCTACCATAACAAAGATCTCTTAATTATTGGGCACACTCATCCTTGTGAGGTTGACTCTTCTCTTTGATAAATAGTTTTTTCCCCCTTTCAGTAAGGATTTCGACACAATAGTCAACCAAAAAAATAAAAAAAAAAATCCTCCCTTCCTGTTTTAGTTGAATATCCTTTCTCCTTTCTTGGAGATTAGGAAGGATCTAGTGATCTCTTTGGCCTGTGTAAGTTTGAGAAGAGTGTACACTAAGCATGGTATCCTGGTATCTTGAGGATAACACACTAGTTAAATCAATCGAGTAGTATGAACTATTTCAAAAAGAGAAATATCATTTGTGCTCTATCCAGATATTAATTATCAATCTATGATCTTGACTCATCTAATCAAATGCATGGTCTCAATTTATTATTGATTAATTCTATTCAAATATTATCTACAAAGGGTAAAGTATTCTAGGGTTGGGTTTTCCATGCTCTGTGTAAATTGGAGAGGGCTATACGTTGGACGTTACATCATAAGAATAACGCACTAAGGAGTTTGTCACAAAGGTTGAATAGACTGAGGAACACATTATTTTGAAAAAAAAAGAAGAATAGAAGGTAGCATTGTCAATGTCTCATCCCGACATTGATTATCCATCTGGGAGCTTAATCCATCTAACCAAGGGTGGGGTTTTAGCTTATTATTGGCTCATGATTTTTAGATATTTTTTTGCTTACATTTCAACAACATTCTTTAAGGTCCATACTTGATCTTTCTACTGGTCAATCAAGAACTAACTAATTAATGATGTAGGGTGTAAGAGTCCTTACTCTTGCTCCAGTGGTAAACTCTCAAGAGTTTCAACACCGGGTCAAGGATTCGAGTACCCATAGGTGGTGAAATCCCACTATTGTGTGAGTGTGTGGTGGTGTGTGTGCGTGTGTAAAAAATAAAATAAAAATAAAAATAAATAAATAAAATATGTAGGGTATAAGCCAACTAAAAACTTTATCAATTCAAGGGCCATCAATTAAAATTGATGACTCAATTCCTTCATAATGGTTTTTTAATCTTAAAAAATAAAAATAAATAAATAATCATTTCCAAAGGAACTACAATGGGTGTCCATTCCTTCAAATTGATAGATTTGAAAGAGATGCTGTTGTGTTTTTTATAATAAAAATAAATTTCAAAAATAAAAGTTATTTTTAGAAAGTAAATAAATATATTAATTATTTAAACTTTTCATAAATAGTGTGTATAGCCAGTCGGTAAGAGAAGGGGTTTTTGCTTATGCAACCAGGGTTCAAATCTCCTCGCACCGCCTGCGCGTGCATGGGTTGTAGGGCTGCTTGGGCGCTTTTTGGCACTTTATTAGGGGCACTTCGCATCGTCGCAAGGAGCAATAAGAGCTTTAGTTTTTTTGGCACACGGTTCAATTTTTTGAGCCATAGTACCCTGATGTTTTATTACTTTTTTTGCTAATTGAGAGTAATTGTGACATAATTGTACATGTGGCACCTATACCATGTGTCACTTACGTGGATACAGTTTTTCTTGTTGGATAACTGCTTCTATCTAAATGGGTACAGAAATAACTGTCATAGGACAAATAGTCATGTCCTTTCATGAAAGACAATTATTTACTATGAATGAGTATGAATTTCTTGAAGAGGCACTTTAGCACCTCTTCAAGAAGAAATTCATAACCTTTCAATTAATATAAATCCTGGATACTATAATTCAGAAGAGAATACTCTTAATCCTTGAGATTATATCATCTTCTGTGCAATTACTCTCGATCTGATTTCTTGCTGAATTTTTTCTGAACGTCTTAAGGCATATCGGTGTCAAAACCAGAGATATATTCAACACTTAAATGTGCAAATTTTCGTGTTAAAAATCAGATTTAGAGTTCATTATATCCTGAAGATAATTTGCAGATTTCCTTCGTTTGCACTTGCTGGAAAATTCAGAAAAGGGGCAACAAATTTGTCTTGAGAAATTGACTGTTCAAGTCGAGCCTTGAATTCGATAGATCTAATCGTTTTGTTATCGTTTTCTTCTATCCTTTGTTGTGTACAAGAAACTCTTATATTTCTGAAATTCTAAAGATGCAACAACCAACTACACTAATAGAATCTTGCCCACGACTCAGCCAGTCCATGTATGCAATGTTTGGCACGTGACAGGACACACGTGGAGCTGAGTTTTCAAGTTGAGCTGGAGAGTAGACAGCTTACCAAAAAAGTGAGAAAAAAAGCTGGTAGGAGGGTGGAATTCAAGGGTCGCGTGGGGTTGGGAAAGAAAGAGCAGTGTCAGATCCTTTTCCCAGAAGGTGAGAAAATGTTAGATAACTTTCCTTATCCATACCAATATCTAATTAATCAATTTTTAATCGTTTAAGCCATACATGATTGCTGACTATTAAAGTTAAGAGAAAATACTTTGCTACTCTAGCAGAGTATGACAGATGATACACAGGCAGTTCAAAATTACTGAGAAATTGCACACGTGGCATTTTAGTTAATTGAAACTAAACCTTTCAAATTATGGGTACCAGGTATAGTGAAGGAAATCTTGCTCCTATCTGTTTATCTAACAATTAGATAGCTGGACATTAGACCCATAGAAATGAAAAATATTCGACGGTCTTAGTTTTTTTTTTTTTTTTTTAAATAAATCCAATTAAGATTGTACGGCTAATCTAAATCTACGATAGTGGGTTCTACAATTTAGTTTAATATGAATTCATATACGTATATGCTTGCATATCAAGCATCATATGCAACCAGTGTATCAAATGGCTGAGTAAAAGCGAGAAAAGGATGGGTAATTAATGAGGAAAGAAGCAGACAAGGAGAATCTGTTAGCCTATTTGGGCCCGTGATTTCTCTCAACCAACGCACTTCCCCACAAGCATAGCTTTTAATCAACTGATTATTTCTCCCAACAAATCATTAATGGTTATAGAAATGGATCCAATGATCTAGTTATGTGGGGACACTTGGACGGCTAAATCAAACGATCTGGACCGTCTATTAGGTAAAACACATGTTCATGTGCCCCCAAGCAAAATCACATCGATTGGATACACCACAATTTGGACACATGCACTGAACAATTGTACACCTTCCATGCATGCAATTCAAATCCGACCGTCCATGTCCTGGCTCCAATATGGATCATAAACTGAAAATTTCACGAAATTGGTGCTTGATTGGCCAACTTCTGGAGTTATAGTCCCCAGTGAAAATGATAAATAGCCAACAATATGTATTCAACAATATATATATATAACCTATTTCTAGTGGGTCCCATGATCTGGACGGTTTTACTCCGAGTTGCGAGATGGAAAGTATCCAATTCCCGAATGCATGCATATGAACCATCACACGCTGGCAGAGTATCAAATGGCCTAGAAATAAGCAAACACGTATAGTAAAATGATGACATCGGTATGATTGATTAATAATAACGATCCACACACATGTAAATTATTTTTCCAAAAAGCAAAAGTACAAAATCCATATCAGCAAACTACACACTGGCTGTCCGGCTGCCGGAATCTGACATGCCGGCGGTAAAACACAATCTCTCTCTATTTTTTCGGTGCTAGCCGGGTCTTGATCTTCTCAACTTCCTTGGTACCAATCTGGAATGCCTTTGTAAGCACATTGTCAGGGACCGGTGGAGTCGCCGTGAACAGAGTCAGAGCGATCGACTGGGTCCCAGGCAATTGACTGTTGAATGCAGCGATCACCGCCGCCGGCACAACCCCGTTGTTCTTCTGGAAATGCACTAGGCCCCTAGGGAAAACGAAGATCTCACCCTTCTTGATAGTCTTCGAGAAGAGAGAATTGGCTGTCGTGATGAACCCAACGTCCAATTGGCCTTCGAGAACGAACACAATCTCAGTAGCCCTTGGATGTGTGTGAGGTGGATTCAGGCCGCCCGGCGCATAGTCGATCCGGGCTAGCGACACACCGAGCGTGTTGAGGCCAGGGATCTTATCAACATTGGCCACTGTTACTAGAGATCCCATTGTATTGTTCGTGCTACCGGGCTTAGCGAGTCCGTCGAAGAAGAAATCCGAAGAATTCACTTTCGCAGCGTCTTTGCAGATGAATCCATTAACCTTAACCGCTGCGAGCCAACAACAATATTTTGAAACTTGTTCAGATTCTATGAGTCTTTATTTTTTTTGGGTGTGTTTGGCTGTCCCAGACATCATGAATTTCTTAATATCTTACCCCAGATTAGACCAATTGATCATTAAATTTCATGATGTTTTGACAATATTTTTAAATTAGTTGGTGCAACCAAACGCCAACCTTACAATTTTCACAAACAAGTAATGATAAGAAGAGCTGCGTGAAGAGAGGTACAAGAGGGAAATCTCAGCTTCTTTTTTTTTTTTAACCCTCCATTTTTTCATACATGGGTGGCCCACCTGATGAATGAACCAGCCAAACATTTCGGTCAGTGCATGTTCATGTGAGCCGCACTTGATGGAGGGCCCAGATCATGCATATACATAGGCCAGAAATCGCATGTATTGCCCAGGTGCACTATAAAAGGATTTTCCCATATGTAGCTATGAGCCATTCATCAGGTGGACCCCACATTCATGATGGTTTGCTCGTCTGGTGGGTTATTCTCGCCTACATTGAATTGAGACATTTGAGAATTCTTTTTTCACCGTTCAGCTTCTTGTGAGACAGCCTACCGTGTGATCATTAGACGAGCCTGGTTTTCTTTTGTATGATGTACAAAGGAAGTAGGGCCCACCTGATGAATGGCCCAGGTCTCATACGCGGCTGGCGGCGTAGTTTCAAGAGGATATTCTAACCACACCGTCTATTGCAAACCTCTATTGGGAGATTGATACGGCAAACTGCAATATAATAGAGGATGGAAGGCTTATGCGTCAATCCAGACCGTCCATCTAACTCCTCTACTGGGGATGGAGAGTGGTTCGAAGGGAATACAGATAGGATGATGCTATCCATTTGATTGAAAATATAAATGATGAACGCCGTCCTTTGGGTTGGTGAAGTGAGAAATAAGGTGGATAAGATGGTCTGGTAAGTACATTTTTTTGTGGGCCATCCATGAGAAGGCCCACTAAATGGACGGTTCGGATTGATAAATTATGACTGCAAAGAGACGGGTCTACCATGTGCACTACCGTGTTTATCCTACAGGCATTTATAACCCATGACTTTAATAAAGTAGGCTGAGCTGGGTTGGGTCCTAAGCAACAAAAACATTCCATCCGTCCATCTTCATCTTTGACTTAATTACCAAAAGAATTTTAGGTAGGGTACTGTTTGGCTGTCACATTTATTGCGAAACGGAGTCAGGGCATGTTTGGCTGCCACTTAAAAATGAGTTCAGCCTACCAAAAAAACAGAGATGAACTCACTTTTAAGTGGCAACCAAAAATGCCCAGAATATTGTTTGGAATTTGGACAGCTGTTTTTCTTTTTTGGGTCTTGTTGGTTTTGTAAAATTAATCCGTACAATTATATATTTGAAGAAAGACCCTCCCCCCCCAAAAAAAAAGAAAAAAAGAAGAAGAGAAGGAAGAGTCTGAAAAGAAAGGAAAAGAAGATCACCTCCAGTACGATCAGCGACGCAAATGTCCTGGAGCATGTCGGGATCTGCGGCACCGGTGCCGGAGATGATGGCAAGGATGAGAAGGAGGCTAACTACAGTCTCCATGGTTGCTACGAGAGAGAGAGAGAGAGAGAGAGAGAGAGAGAGAGAGAGGTGTTTTGTGTACGTTGGTAAGAGGAAAACGGAGAAGGGATGTATTTATAGGGGGAGAGTTTTGGTGAAGGGTCATGAAAGCGGCCGTGCATCCAAAGCAATAGAAATTTAAAAAAAAAAGAAAAAAAAGAAATGCTTTTGATACTCTGGCCGAGTGTGATGGATGATACGCAGGAACTAATAAATTACTGAGAAATTTCATACGTTGGATGCAAGTAATTCAAACTAACCCGTACAAATTATGGATAACAGTTTGGATGTATCATGAACAAAATATTACCCTTATCTGATTATCTTATCATTAGATTACTGGACATTTATTGGACGGTTAAAAATGAAAATAAAACAATTGTCATTCTTCAAACAATCAGTGTTCGCTAATCAGCGGTCAGGATTGTTCAACAGATCTGATTTTGTGATTTCCAGAAGTTAATATATGCCACGTGTACCATTTCTATGCGCCTGCATATGAATACGCAGCTAGAGTATCTAATACCTCTCTAGATTAAAATTACTCTTTTGACCGGCTTCCGGCATGCCTCTCGCATCGCCGTTATTTCGGGGTCATCGGTATCTGACGTACATGTGCTTCCGTTATCCATTCATGGCAAAAGGAATAGTTTAGAGAAACTTTCGTACTCGCGCAGATTGTGGTGATTGATACTCGGGCACTCGAAATTGTAAAATCAGCGGATAAATAATTCAAATCAAACCGTCCAAATCGTGGCTCACAATCTAGATGAATATTATTTTAAAAAGTTACATTGATTTCGTTTCATAAGCGGTGGGTTGGTGGATATTTACGGACGGTCGTAATGAAAACAAACAAATGTTCATTAATGAGGAGATAAAGATCATTAAACAGATCTGATTTTGAAATGCTAAGTATTTACCTTTGTGTCCTGCCATTTGGACGGCTCGATTTGAGCGAGAAATGCTACGGCTCTTCGCTCTAGTATACGGCACAAGGTTCCTGTGATCTGCGTATGGAGGCAACATTAATACCTGTGGGATTCATCACAATGTTTCTATAAAATCCACTCCGTTCATCATTTGCCATGGATCATTTTAATACTTGATCTCAGAAATCAGGCCCATCTAAAATTCAACAAAGCTACACCACATGGAACAACAACTTGTTAGGAAACACCGTTAAAATCCTCCAGCGACCCACTCAAGTCTTGGATAAAGCATATATTTCGTTTTTCCTTTATACACTCACCTTATGTACGGTTGGATGTCCAAGTGTACGAGGCAGATCAAAAGTTCAAGTGGACCACACTTCTGCTATCGCCAAGATGGACTCGCGCCCACGATAATGTATTGTTTCATCTACACCGTCCATACGTTGTGACAGATCATTTGTTGCCATGAGCCACAAAATTAGGCATGTCCAGGGCTCAAGAGTACCACTCTGAGGGGATTGAACGTCTCTGCGTTTTGATCAATATACTATTTGCGTTTTCTTTTCATATAGTCTATTTGACCTTATGAGAAGATTTAGAGTAATAACACCAGATCCATGGGTCAACTGGCAGACTGAGTGAAGATGCTTCGTTTCAACACTAGAGGTCTTGGTATCGATCCTGGCGGGGGTGGCTAACAAAGAGTGTGTGTACTAACATGGGTGTGTACTAACAAGCTAACCCACTGAAAAAAAAAAATAGAAAAGAAAAGATTTAATGAGAAATAAAGTGGCACTAGAAGAAAGGTTGTTAATGATAAGTGTCTTTATAACTACTGCTTCTTGTGTTGTGGTTCATTTGAGTCACTCTCCACCTTAAAATAAGAGCACACATGATGGTAGGCTTGCAAGTCCCCTGTGAGGATTGATTCCATCTTGGCAACGGCGGGATGCAATCAGCAGGTGGTATAACGATGCCCACTGTTGAAACCTTCGGAGGGCTCACTGTAATGTATTTTGCCATCTGATTTCTTCATAAGGCTAGGTAGACCTGAATAGGGTGAAAACATCTTGATTAGCTTTTTTTTTTTTTTTCTTCTTTTTGTTAGCTGTTAGTACACCCCACTGTCAGATCACACTTCCCTTCTAGCCACCCCCACTAGGGATGATGCCAAGACCTTAGTGTTGAAACAAGGCATCTTTCACTTGGTCTACCACTTGATCTAAACTTCTAAAGCTCACAAGAAGCTTTTAATTTCAGGAGTTTAATCACTGTTGTTTCCAGTCCACTAGATTTACTTAATCTTTTACTCATATTTTAAAATAGTTTACTAAACGGATGGGCCACAATTTATGCCATGAACCACACACGTACGTGCACATTAGGCTGTAGATTCAACGTGTTGTGGTGTTGTGTGCACGCATGTGTATTCTGTTTTGCAACGGTTGATCAGAACAATAATTTATTTTAAAATTTAAAAATAATCTAATAAAAAAATTCCAAAATACCCAACAGCCATGGTTGTTGTCAAGAGTACTTACACATCTATTCGAGCCCACCTTTGAAGTTTATATAAATGATTTCTTTAGTTTCAAATTTTATAATCAATTCAATCTTTCAGCTCTCTTTCTCACTTCAAATCTCCACGGAGATTTCTTTTGATTTATTTGGATCAATATTCAAGTTAGGCATACCATAATGGTTCAGATCTTCCAAGTCGAGTGCACTGGTATACCAAGACAAATTTTAGGAATATCCCAAAAATTGATTGTCAGGTGTTATTATTACACCACCAACATCATACAAAAGGGAACAAATCAATTTAAAACCAAGTAACCTTCGTCATGTCTCAAATTAAATACATTTTTTAAATTCTTTCTTATTTAAATTTATTTTCTAATTTTGTTATAATTTTCTAAATGGTAAGCCTCGCAATAGTGCCAACCGAGATATGCAATCCACGTCCATTTACTTCCACTGAATTTTATTCAATTAATGACACGTTTACAACTTGTGATTGCACCCTCGCATCAACCGTCTCACTCACTACGCCATCCTACCAAATAACTCCCGAAATTGTATGAAACGTGACTCGCATCTTTGCCTACCATCCGTTTTCAATTCCGGCAAGTGGGCCACGGTTCGGTACTCCGTATCCCACGGAAGATTGGACACTTCTAATCTTTGGATTTGTAGCCAAAAATAGATCATTTAACTGAAGAATGTCCTAAAATTGATGGCTGCGATCCACCAATCCGGCAAATTTTCCGGAGTACTGTCCGTTGCATCGTGCGACCCAAGAGATCAATGATCATCCGTCCACAGGTGTTCACATGTCAGCTAATACAGACGCCCCACATGTGCTAGCGTGGTGGACCGGTAACATATCCAAATCATCCATCAGGTGGACCTCACCGTGGAGTTGTCACTACCTAAGGATGAAAGTGGTCCATTGAGTAGGTGTGCCACGATATTATAAATTAGCTGACCGGCTAGAAACTTCTAATGATTTGTTCACAACCGTGCATTTGTTCAGTTGATTGTGGCCCACCAGACTAGGGGACGAACTAATTCTCTGGTGCAGGAATCTACATAGCTGTACCCTTGTGATGGATGGCTTGGATATTGCACGTGTATGCCTTGCTGGCAAATGTGGTGGGGTATGTATTGATTGGCTTATAAACGAGTATGGGTTTAGCAAAACTCTCTAATTAATATGGGGTTTATTTATTAATTAATAACTCCTCGGTAATACAATCCCGGGCTGAGAGCTGTACTTCTTACATAACATTCCATTTCTAAGTTTGTAAACATAGGCTTGTGATTCAGTGATCTAAACCGTTGATATGACGGACCCTCACTGTTGAAGGCGTGTCCAGAAACAAGCCTTCATATT
The DNA here is from genome assembly GCF_029962835.1 of Magnolia sinica. NCBI lineage: Eukaryota > Viridiplantae > Streptophyta > Magnoliopsida > Magnoliales > Magnoliaceae > Magnolia > Magnolia sinica. The sequence goes on from NC_080586.1 coordinate 929,796, forward strand.
AGAAGATTCTAGCCATCAAACCTCTGGTCTTTTATTCGTTGAATGTGGACTACTGTATTTTATTTATTAATGCTCTATTTTCTAACTGCCATACCAAGGCTAGGTATTCTCCAATTTGAGGATTCTTGTCAAGATGACCATCCACATTGGGCCCAATGATATCAACGGTTCGGATCAATGGACCATGGCTCACTTGTAAAAGCATTATATAATAACACCATATAACAAATGTACGGCTGTGGCTGTTCTTAGACAGAGCACTTGGTGGGGTCTACTGTGATAAGATTACACTACCAAACGATCCTAACCATCCACGTGGGTGCCATTGGATTAACGGTCTAGATGATCGGACGAGTGTGCCATGTGCACAATAGTTGTGGAGGAGACAATAATTGGCGTGTCCTGACGGGACACAACTGAGGTGGAAATTTCTCCATTAAGAGGAAATAATGGTAGTCCGAAGGACTACACAGATTTTGGAGTCATCGCACCCTACCGGAGCTAGACGTATGCAAGTCACGGTGCGACTAAGTGGCTAAGGCGAATAACTGGATAAAGGGGAGACTAGAGGACTGAATTAAAGTCTTCCAGTATATATAGAGAGAGCTGAAAAAAGAGCTATTGCAGCAGATCTGTAACAGCTATGCCATTAGTGCAGGGTCCAATAGTAACTGCTGCATAACTAACCCAACAGCTAGAAAATGGCTAGCTGCTGTCTCACAACAGTTAGCATGTAGCAGCTTAATGGCCCATGCACAACAGTCAGAAAACGGCCATAAAACGGCTAGTTTTCTCCAACAGCTATAAAACGGTCATGAGATTTATTTCCCTGGATCATAACTCCTAGCCACCATAGCCTATAAAATGAGGGCCTGGATGGGTTTCCAAACCATCTCTCAATCCACTCCAGCAGACCCATACGAACTAAAACAGTCCTCCACTCCTTTCCTATACTCCAGTAATTTCAGCAAGACAGCAAGGGTTCAACCCTTTGCTTGAAGAACAGACCAACAGTGTGGTCTAGAACGGTTCGACTGAACCAATGGCTGAAGACTTGACCAGTGCAGTGGTCTAAATCACATATTTTCTTCTCTTTCTTTCTTCTAGGATTTTTCCTTTTATTGTATTTCTGCCAAACTGAGTGTAATAGAGTTCCAATAGATGGACTTTCGTGTTTGCTGAACTCAGACCCACATCAAGCTCGTCGTATCCTAGAAGCGGTTTGCCTGTAACCTATCAGCATACTCAATTCAATTGAGTAGGGGCACATAACACTTTAAGGACATCGTTTCAGACGTACTTCAGCCTGTCTTTATTCAAGCTAATTTTATTTTTCGATTTCCATATTATACAGAAATTATTTTAATCTGTATAATTTACAACATAATATTCGTCATGTCTCAAATTAAATACGTTTTTTAAATTTATTTTCTAATTTTGTTATTGTTACTGCAGTTTTCCTATAGACCCTTTGTATAGACCTTTCCTGGACCCACACAAGTGTAAAGAAGGACAAAGGAGGCCCTAACTAATATAGGGGACTCTCCGATGCTTAAGCTAGGATCAAGGTCGTATAGAGTATGGTAGGATCTTCAGAAAAGAGATTCCAATCGAGTATTTAGGGTTTTTCAGTGAACGTACATTGGACGACGGGAGGTACTCCTATATTTATAAGAGAACCAAAATACCATTTGGGAGGACTCTTTCTTGATATCTTAGTGTACTTCGGGATTTCCGCGAGATGATTGGTTTCCAAGATCATCGGGAACCAATATTATCCCTTGAGGATAAGAGAGATCTTTTGGGACGTTGGGGAATTCCCTAAATCTTTAAATTGGTCTTAGGTCGGAATTCAAAGTGGGCCTTGACCTGATCAACGAATTATCCCTTACTATCTGTAAGCTAGTTAGGAGTACTGTCGATCTATTACCGACTTATAGTTGATTCGTAACTGACTTGTGGCCTATCTATGGTTGATCCATAATCGACTTGTGGCCAACATATGGTCGATCCGTAACTGACTTATGGCCGATTTATGGTTGATCTATGGCTAACTTATGGGTTAGGTTGCACATATAGCCACTTGAAAGGGCTCGTAGGTGGGCTCTATGAATGTTCTTAAAGTTGCATATCACCCCCTTAGAGGTTACTTTGTCTTTGGATGTGGAGGCCTCACTTAGGCTCGGCGCTCAATGAGCCTGACGTGGTTTACCCATAAGCCCATTGATGGACTTGTAGTTTCTATGATGGTAAGCCCCATAATAGTGCCAACGGAGATATGCAATCCACGTCCATTTACTTCCCCACTGAATTTTATTCAATTAATGACACGTTTACAACTCGTGATTGCACCCTCGCATCAACCGTCTTACTCACTACGCCATCCTACCAAATAACTCCCGAAATTGTATGAAACGTGACTCGCATCTTCGCCTACCATCCATTTCAATTCGGCAAGTGGGCCACGGTTCGGTACCCCGTATCCCACGGAAGATTGAACACTTCTAATCTTTGGATTTGTAGCCAAAAATAGATGATTAAGAAAAAAAAAGTACAAAAACTGTCCACATTTAACTGAAGAATGTCCTAACATTGATGGCTGCGATCCACCAATCCGGCAAATTTTCCGGAGTACTGTCCGTTGCATCGTGCGACCCAAGAGATCAATGATCATCCGTCCACAGGTGTTCACATGTCAGCTAATACAGACGCCCCACATGTGCTAGCGTGGGACCGGTAATATATCCAAAGTCATCCCTCAGGTGGACCTCACCGTGGAATTGTTACTACCTAAGGATGAAAGTGGTCCATTGAGTAGGTGTGCCACGATATTAGAAATTAGTTGACCGGCTAGAAACTTCTAATGATTTGTTCACAACCGTGCATTTGTTCAGTTGATTGTGGCCCACCAGACTAGGGGAACGAACTAATTCTCTGGTGCAGGAATCTACATAGCTCTACCGTTGTGATGGATGGCTTGGATATTGCACCCGTCTGCCTTGCTGGCAATTGTGGTGGGGTATGTATTGATTGACTTATACACGAGTATGGTCTTAGCAAAACTCCGGGTTTATTTATTAATTAATAATTCCTCGGTAATACAATCCCGGGCTGAGAGTTTATTTCTTACACAGCATTCCGTTTCTCAGTTTGTAAACATAGGCCCGTGATTCAGTGATCTAAATCGTTGATATGACGGACCCTCACCGTTGATGGCGTGTCCAGAAACAAGCCTTCATATTAGAGGATTCTAGCCATCAAAACTTTGGTCTTTTATTAGTTGACTGTAGACTACTGTATTTTATTTATTAATGCTCTATTTTCTAACTGCCATACCAAGGCTAGGTATTCTCCAATTTGAGGATTCTTGTCAAGATGACCATCCACATTGGGCCCAATGATATCAACGGTTCGGATCAATGGACCATGGCTCACTTTTACAAGCATTATATAATAACAGCTTTTACATGGGAAAAGTAAATCATCTGGAGAACTCTGCAGTGCGTCCCCCGCGTATGAACCATATAACAAATGTACGGCTGTGGCTGTTCTTAAACGGAGCACTTGGTGGGACCTATTGTGATAAGATTACACTACCAAACGATCCTAACCATCCACGTGGGTGCCATTGGATTAACGGTCTAGATGATCGGACGAGTGTGCCATGTGCACAATAGTTGTGGAGGAGACAATAATTGGCGTGTCCTGACGGGACACAACTGAGGTGGAAATTTCTCCATTAAGAGGAAATAATGGTAGTCCGAAGGACTACACAGATTTTGGAGTCATCGCACCCTACCATGTCTTCCATCTCAAAGGAGAAGGGGAGGGCCCTCTGGGATTAAAGGGGGTACGGTAGCTACCTTCCTTTGGTGGTCCTACTTGAGTTAAATGACCGGCTTTACCCTTTTCGGGTGCGACTAACAAGGTGGTTGGGCTACTTTATCGGCAGATAGGAGGGCAAAACAGTCATTTAACCCTCCCATGCAGCCTCTTTTTCCATGATTGTTAGCCTCATATCGTACAACATATGTAAATAGACAGCAGATGGTCCTCTCTCTATCGGCCAACAGACAAAAAAGGAGCAAAGATAGATACAAGCATTTTCCACTAAATCAGATGCAGTACAGCCAAGGTGTACCGTACTCCACATTTTCCCACTAATTTGTGAATATATAGGAAATCCGAGCCGTGAAAAAGGTTCGGATCATCCTTAATATTACGTGTCATGAAAATCAAGCTTCTCCAAATATCCAGCCGTCCACACTATTAAAATCGATTAACTACGGAAAATACTAATGCAGGCCTGCTACTTGAATGGATCAGCCTGATTTTCTAGACTACTGATTTACATGATAGAATCGGCATTTTCTACCGACCAGATTTTCTGAAGACATGGTAATTTGGCGGGAAATATGTGAAGTACCGTAAGCTTATGGTGAGATCCCCGGGATGCGAATGGGTGTCTGCAAAACACTGGCAAAATGGTATTTTAGCAGATCAAAGTGTATGTCAGAATCTGCAAATCCAAAATTTTGAAATGCTAGCCGTTGCTGGAATTCCGCCATCCATTAGGCTAATTGTTTGTATTTTATCTTTTTCATCGTGGCTTACACCTGATTAACGGGTTCGATTAAAGGTATATACCATGGTGGCCCCACACACAAACTATGGCTGGCATCCATTCCCCACTGCTCCTTTTAGTGTGACCGTATGATATCGTATATCTATGTAATTTTTGGTCTTGTGGTCTAACATCAAGCAGATGATCTGATAGACGGAGTGGATTTCACATATACAACATGGTGGGCTCCACAGACATGGCTATTTTACGGGCTGAGTCAAACAGCCGTTGCAGAGGACTCCAGTCCGGAGGGGAGCGGATTAGGTGAGACCCCGGACTCACCCAAGACGGTGCGACCCTTACCGTGGGGCCCATCTTGATTCATTTATTCTATATCCACACCGTGAATCGGTGTGTTCATATTATTTTACATCCTTTCCCAAAAAATGAAGCAGATCCAGTTCTCATGTGGACCACACCTTGGGGAAACGTGTTGATTGCCCACGCCATCCATCTATTTTTTCAGCTCATTCCACGGCATGATGGATGGACGGCGTGGATGAAACACGTACATCATGGTGGGGTCCAAATAGCTCCAACCACTAGGCTACTGGAAGGGTCAGTATGCAATGCGTGTCCGAGATTTCCGTATAAGGACGGCCTTATGTCACTGTTTGGTGACTCTTAGCCTGTCTGGAACGCCAAGTTGGAAAACTTCACCTCATCTTCCAAACCTACCCAAAGTGGGCCCCTCTCTTTACTACTTTCATTTCTCCTTTCAATTAACGTGATTGCCATATGGGACACATCTCTGATATCTACCACACATTTTAGAATTACCAGATTTGTGGGCCACCCACCATCACACGGATTTCATAAACCGTGTCAGATCCAGTCGTTGGATAATGGATATGTACATGCCGGTGGGGCCCACTTTATTTGTGATCATGCACGTATGCTGAGCCATTTTTTCTCTCTCTCTCTCTCTCTTAATGTCTGGTTTCAATTAACTATAATAAATTAATATATGTATTTTGATGGATTAATGGATGGGATTGAACACGGGCCCACACGTTCGACCCTCCCATGCGGTTCCGGTTCCTACGGTTGGATGGCACAGGTTTCAGAGATCTAGACCATTCATCTAGCAATGTACACTTGAGATATGATATTGATCCGGTGATCTCGCTTGTTATTCTTGGATCACGAGAACACGTGCATAGAAAGAAAGTTCAAGCAGTACTCCAGGTTCCACGTACATGTGTGGCTAGCTTGATGAGTGTGCTACCGTGATTTCATTTTATTTTATTTTTTCTACGGCAATGGAGTAGTACTTAATCAACGGCCCAGATCTCTAACATGTGTGTTGACCAAAGTGGGAACCAGCAGCTGTCATTCGACCCTGCATTGAATCAAAACGGACTGGCCTGATAATTTGCGAAGCGGATTGCGTACAAGGTAACTCAGTATCTGTGGGACCCATATAGGATGTGTGTATGTTATCCAGTCCGTCCATCCGTTTTTTCAGATCATTTAATGGCATGATCCTAAAATCGAACTATATAGGAGTCTCAAGTGGACCACACCGTAGTAAACAGTGGGGATAATGACATCCACCGCTGAAATCTTCTTAGCAAAACTCCGGGTTTATTTATTAATTAATAATTCCTCGGTAATACAATCCCGGGCTGAGAGTTTATTTCTTACACAGCATTCCGTTTCTCAGTTTGTAAACATAGGCCCGTGATTCAGTGATCTAAATCGTTGATATGACGGACCCTCACCGTTGATGGCGTGTCCAGAAACAAGCCTTCATATTAGAGGATTCTAGCCATCAAAACTTTGGTCTTTTATTAGTTGACTGTAGACTACTGTATTTTATTTATTAATCCTCTATTTTCTAACTGCCACCAATTTGAGGTGTCAAGATGACCATCCACATTGGGCCCAATGATATCAACGGTTTGGATCAATGAAACATGGCTCACTTGTACAAGCATTATATAATAACACCTTTTAAATGGGAAAAGTAAATCATCTGGAGAACACTGCAGTGCGTCCCCCGCGTATGAACCATATAACAAATGTACGGCTGTGGCTGTTCTTAAACGGAGCACTTGGTGGGACCTATTGTGATAATATTACACTACCCAACGATCCTAACCATCCACGTGGATGCCATTGGATTAACAGTCTAGATGATCGGACCAGTGTGCCATGTGCACAATGGTTGTGGAGGAGACACAAATTGGTGTGTCCTGACGGACACAACTGAGGAGGAAATAATGGTAGTCCGAAGGACTATAGATTTTGGAATCATCGCACCTACCATGTGCTTCCATCTCAAAGGAGAAGGGGAGGGCCCTCTGGGATTAAAGGAGGTACGGTAGCTACCTTCCTTTGGTGGTCCTACTTGAGTTAGATGACCGGCTTTACCCTTTTCGGGTGCGACTAACAAGGTGGTTGGGCTACTTTATCAGCAGATAGGAGGGCAAAACAGTCATTTAACCCTCCCATGCAGCCTCTTTTTCCATGATTGTTAGCCTCATATCGTACAACATTGCAAATAGACAGCAGATGGTCCTCTCTCTATCGGCCCGCAGACAAAAAAGTAGCAAAAGATAGATACAAGCATTTTCCACTAAATCAGATGCAGTACAGCCAAAGTGTACCGTACTCCACATTTTCCCACCAATTTGTGAAATATATAGGAAATCCGAGCCGTGAAAAAGGTTCGGATCATCCTTAATATTACGTATCATGAAAATCAAGCTTCTCCAAATATCCATCCGTCCACACTATTAAAATCGATTAACTACGGAAAATACTAATGCAGGCCTGCTACTTGAATGGATCAGCCTGATTTTCTAGACTACTGATTTACATGATAGAATCGGCATTTTCTACGGACCAGATTTTCTGAAGACATGGTAATTTGGCGGGAAATATGTGAAGTACCGTAAGCTTATGGTGAGATCCCCGGGATGCGAATGGGTGTCTGCAAAACACTGGCAAAATGGTATTTTAGCAGATCAAAGTGTATGTCAGAATCTGCAAATCCAAAGTTTTGAAATGCTAGCCGTTGCTGGAATTCCCGCCATCCATTAGGCTAATTGTTTGTATTTTATCTTTTTCATCGTGGCTTACACCTGATTAACGGGTTCGATTAAAGGTATATACCATGGTGGCCCCACACACAAACTATGGCTGGCATCCATTCCCCACTGCTCCTTTTAGTGTGACCGTATGATATCGTATATCTATGTAATTTTTGGTCTTGTGGTCTAACATCAAGCAGATGATCTGATAGACGGAGTGGATTTCACATATACAACATAGTTGGCTCCACAGACATGGCTATTTTACGGGCTGAGTCAAACAGCCGTTGCAGAGGACTCCAGTCCGGAGGGGAGCGGATTAGGTGAGACCCCGGACTCACCCAAGACGGTGCGACACTTACCGTGCGGCCCATCTTGATTCATTTACTCTATATCCACACCGTGAATCGGTCTTTTCATATTATTTTACATCCTTTCCCAAAAAATGAAGCAGATCCAGTTCTCATGCGAACCACACCTTGGGGAAACGTGTTGATTGCCCACGGCATCCATCTATTTTTTCAGCTCATTCCACGGCATGATGGAAGGACGGCGTGGATGAAACACGTACATCATGGTGGGGTCCACATAGCTCCAACGACTAGGCTACTGGAAGGGTCAGTATGCAATGCGTGTCCGAGATTTCCGTATAAGGACGGCCTTATGTCACTGTTTGGTGACTCTTAGCATGTCTGGAACGCCAAGTTGGAAAACTTCACCTCATCTTCCAAACCTACCCCAAGTGGGCCCCTCTCTTTTCTACTTTCATTTCTCCTTTCAATTAACGTGATTGCCATATGGGACACATCTCTGATATCTACCACACATTTTAGAATTACCAGATTTGTGGGCCACCCACCATCACACGGATTTCATAAACCGTGTCATGAGATCCAGTCGTTGGATAATGGATATGTGCATGCCGGTGGGGTCCACTTTATTTGTGATCATGCACGTATGCTGAGCCATTTTCTCTCTCTCTCTCTCTCTCTCTCTCTCTCTCTCTCTCTCTTAATGTCTGGTTTCAATTAACTATAATAAATTAATATATGTATTTTGATGGATTAATGGATGGGATTGAACACGGGCCCACACGTTCGACCCTCCCATGCGGTTCCGGTTCCTACGGTTGGATGGCACAGGTTTCAGAGATCTAGACCATTCATCTAGCAATGTACACTTGAGATATGATATTGATCTGGTGATCTCGCTTGTTATTCTTGGATCACGAGAACACGTGCATAGAAAGAAAGTTCAAGCAGTACTCCAGGTTCCACGTACATGTGTGGCTAGCTTGATGAGTGTGCTACCGTGATTTCATTTTATTTTATTTTTTCTACGGCAATGGAGTAGTACTTAATCAACGGCCCAGATCTCTAACATGTGTGTTGACCAAACTGGGAACCAGCAGCTGTCATTCGACCCTGCATTGAATCAAAACGGACTGGCCTGATAATTTGCGAAGCGGATTGCGTACTAGGTAACTCAGTATCTGTGGGACCCATATAGGATGTGTGTATGTTATCCAGTCCGTCCATCCGTTTTTTCAGATCATTTTATGGCATGACTCAAAAATTTAACTATACACGAGTCTCAAGTGGACCACACCGCAGTAAACAGTGGGGATAATGACATCCACCGCTGAAATCTTACTGGGGCCCACAGTGATTTTTATTTTTCATCCAACATGTTCATAATATGATACAGACATTGATTAAGGACAAACTCAAATATCAGCTTGATTTAAAAGTTTTGTGGCACTCAAGAAGATTTCAATGATAGGCCGTTCAAGTCACACTGTTTCCTATGATGTGGGCCACTTGAGCTTTGAATATGCTTCAATTTTTGAATAATGAGCTAGAATTAACTAATAAAATTGATCAATGGTGTGGATAAGACACATACATCACGATTGGCCTTACAGAGTTTACTCAGTAGGCAATCCGCTTCCAATAATTTGACGTGTACCCCACCTGATGAATGGCCCAGAAATGAATGCTTGGTTGGCACGCCGTGCTTTCGAAATATTCTAGTGTACGTGTCTGTAGCACGTGTGGTGAGCATTGTACTATAATTTTATAAAGAAAATCATTTATGTATAGAAAGATACTAGAGAAACGAAGGCCGTTAGTAAAGCAGCACTAAAAGCTAAAATATTGTACTTGGCATGACTGACCCATGCTCTCCTCTTAGCGTGCCTGTGCCATCTTCATGCATTTTGTTTTCTATTATTTAAATATATATATATATATATATTAAAGTGGGACCCACCTGATGTCCACATGATATTTACTCCTCCATCAGTTTCACCAGCCCACTTTTAGAAATGAGCTCGAAAAATGAGATAAAACTAAAATCCAAATGAGCCACATCACTCGGAACAGTGTGTGTGTATAAATCTAATCCATTTGTAAGGTTATTTCAACAGCATGATCCAAGGTTTCAATGATAGGAGTTTAATCCCCAGCCCCCACTTGAGCTTTACCTCATGTTTTGGTTCATATGCGCCTAAATTAAACTTTACTACCTGTACTTACAGGCCAAACTAATGGATGGAATGGATGTCTCACAGATATCATGGTGAGCCTAATAGAGATTCCACCCATAAGGAATTGAATTAAGTGAAGCTAGATAAAGTACACGAAGTGAGGCCATGATGTGGTGAAATTTGATTGGTTGAAGCCCTCTGGGGTTAAAGGACCACTTCCAAACACCTTAATATAATTAGATTTAATTGAGCCCCGTACAATTGTCAGAGATGAACTAAGTAAGGCTGAATCGAGTCAATCAAATCTCACTTTGCTAGGGCTTCTTCTGTGGTTTTTTTTTTTTTTTTTTCTCCATCCTCTGAATATAGCCTCCTTCAAGCATGCTTTACATGGACTCGTTTGTGACACCATGAGACCGCTCTCATCAAACCTGGTGTTTCCCCAGCCTCACAGAATAGGATGTGAACTGTTTCCCATGGGTCCAAGACTCGAACCTTAAATTCGGGTTCCAAGAGTCCATATACTTTTGGGGCATGGCCCACCCAATGAATAGATTAGACTATCAAAGAGACTGGTAATATTCGATGGTTAGGATTGCTCGAATAATCATCCATTCACGATGTGCCTCATGGTATGGATGCTATGGACAGCAGTTCCGTGTAATGAGCTTGTCTCACCACTGCCTTGAAAATGGCGATGAACTGCAACCGGAGTCTCTTCCCAAAAATAAATAAATAAATTTCACAAGCAGCTCGTTGTATGAAACGTGAACCCAACATGATGTATGTGTCTTATCCACACCATTCATCCATTTTACTAGGTCAGTTTAAAGCATGAGCCCAAATTGAAGCATGTCCAAAGCTTAAGTAAACCATACCATAGGAAATAGTGTGAATTGAAAGCCTACCATTGAAAACTTTTTGAGGTCCATGGAAGTTTTGAATCAAGCTAATGTTTGTGTTTTCCCTTCATCCATGTCTATGTGACCTTGTATATAGATCGGATGAAAAATAAAATCACAAAGAGCCATAGGAAAGTTTCAACAGTGGACACTATTATCCCCACTGTTTCCTGTGGTGTGGTCCTTTTAAATTTTGGATATGCTTAATTTTTAATTGGTAAACTAATATGAGCTGATAGAACGGATGGACGGCATGGATGCAATATATATTCACTTCATTGGGCCCCACAGAGTTTACTCAATTCCCCATCTGCTTCCCACGTATGTAGGACTGCATAATTCAAAATTTAGGCCTCGTCATGAGGTTCACCTGGCTAAATCATCAGCATGGCCCACCCATCAGATGGACGGAACATGTAAATCGATCAAATCAGACCGTTGCAGTACGGTTGAGAAGAAGGAGATGTTTTAGTTTCATATCATGAGGGATATTTCTAACAACTACTTGTACCATAAAAAAGCATAGCTTGTAGAACTTCAACATGGGATGGCTATATTAACTAAACGGCAATTCACGTATTGTTGCATACAATTCACCTAATTTCTTCTCGAGGATTTGCTTTGTTGCGTAGATTTTGGATATGCATTTGAAAGAGATGTCTGAGCAGCTACCTTATCTCACTCTCACTATTCAACTTACCAAGCCTTCCTAGTCTGTTGAGGTTTGTCGGTTGGACATCCACACTTAAAACATGGACATGACATCTGGTCTTTTTTGGATCGTTGACTATACAGTAACGTGATGGAAAACTCATATCATTACACTCTGTCATTGATGGGATGGGATCGGCCTAGGTGGGTTGCTGTGGTATAGTTCATGGCCCCAACATGATATATATGTGTGTGTTATATCCACACCATCCATTCATGATCTTGCGAGATCTTTTTATGAGATGAGCTAAAAAATTGAGTTAGATCTAAAGCTCAAGTCGACCACACCACAGAAAGCAGTGGGGATTGAATGCACAACATTGAAAACTTCTTATGGTCCACAAAAGTGATGATTAATCCATGTCTGTGTGACGTTGTAATGGTAAATAAACATCATGGTGGGCCCTAGAAAGGTTTCAACCATACTAGTTGTTTACAAGCATGTCCACGGTGGAAGTGGACTTGAGAGAGTGATGTAACTTACAGTCGAATATCCCGTTTTAATTCCCATTATCTATTCGTAACACATTATTGTTAGAATAGGGCTAATCCAAGCAGGACCTTAAGATCTTTCCATCAGTGGCTTATAGGATGAAAAAAAAAAAAAATGTATGGTTGTAATAAAAGTTTTTAAATGACATTTTCCTTTGTACAATGTAGATCACTTGAGCAGTAAAACTATCTGTGCCCTATCCAGGGGCAGAGTCCAATATATAAACGGTTTAGATCGTTGAAACATGACCCAAATCCAAAGATTAAAGTCCTATGTATTACATTGCATGTATGTTAGCAAACTTCAGAACGATTAAAACATGCTCTGTCATATCTACTTGCAAGCGTAAAGACTCTATTCGCTCCCAACACGTGCTAATATAGCACGCATGTGCGGATTCTTTCAGTACGTTGAATGTGGTCCTTCAACAATCCATTCTTCATACAAGTGGGACCGACCTGACGATGATGATGGCCTGATATTTTGAGGCCATGCAGCTAATGCAACGGTGCCCAACAGATGGACCGCATAGATCTTGCACACATGCACCACATTGTCACGTGTGGAGAGAAACAGTTTCTCACAGAGCAAATTGGTTTCTACCACACTTACGTTGCAACATCCCACCATAACAGCATCTTTTAAAACAAATACACTCTGCATGCAAAATACGTTACACATCTAATATTCATGAACATACAACAGGCTATCTATATATAGATATACAGAGAGAGAGAGAGAGAGAGAGAGAGAGAGAGAGAGAGAGAGGGAGAGAGAGAGAGAGAGAGATGAATCTTCTTCCCACTGTCATTGTTATCCTTTTACTATTCGCCCTGTGCGGAACAGGCCAGTCGGACGAGGTCATTGTCCACAACCAAATCGAAAATGGCACGACCCTTAATGTTAAGTGCGAAACTGGTATTGACATGGCGTGGTGGAAATCCATTCCATATGGCGAAAAACGGTCGTGGATGATTTATCCTCATCAGAGGTTCCAAGGGAAAGATGGTTGCACTGGCGAGTGGGAAGAAGGATCGAAGAAGCATCAGTTCCTTATGTTTTCCTACTCAAGGGACCATCAAAGGTGCAGTGATAGGTGCATTTTCAAGACCACCAAAGATGGTTTGTACATTTGGAGCAAGGAGAAGCATCTATGGGAGCTCCTCCAATCATGGGCCTCCTAGTTTTATTATAATAGAGTGAGATTTCTGCCAAGATGATCCTGGGTTTTCGACTTGTGTGAGATAGGGTCCGTTCTTTGGGTGAAGCCCCACCATGACTTCTTTATAGCCCTAAAGTTGGGATGGTCCATTCATTGGGTGGTCCACATTTAAATGATAAAAATAAGGTGGTTTGGCTAACTTGATGAGTGGACCGGAAAAAAAAAAAAAAAAAAAAAAACCTTGATGAGTGGACCGGATTTTGTACACGTGCATGACATTGGCTCGAAGAAAACCTTTGATCGTCTTGATGGGATCTCCTGGTATTTGTTTCTCTAGAATAAGAAGAGAATCATTTTGTAATTTTTGTTTCTCTCAGATAAATAGAGCTACCTCTTCTAACATGCACATCTCCCTGCATTTGCGTCATTTTCTAGCGTTTGTTTCTCTTAAATAAATGGAGCATCATTTTCTAACATACACTTGAGTAACTTTTGGGTATGATAATTATAATTAAAGAGGAATTTTCTAATAATGTTACTTTAGATAGTCTTAGTTTAAAAGGGTGTTAGCTCCATCTTGTGAATAGAAGTTTTGGGAATGTTGGATTTTGTTTGGCTCAAAATTTAGTCATTGAAATTCAGTTGTTGGTAAGTGTGTATGCTCTTGGACGTGGCAAAGTCTTTTATAACTCAATCTTAACGGAATACCTATGACCCTAGGTGCCAAGATATAAAGAGACAATGAACGGTTACCTATGACCAAGAATTGAAGCAGTTCGTAGTCTATCCAGCCATCTATAAATGAAATCTTGCAATTTGTGAAAGGATGGATTCATTCTTCTAATGAATTTTTTTTTTTTTTTTTTTAAAGTTGAAAAGACTTTTTTTACCACGATAGTAGAGATAATATGATTCACTGTTTCTTACTGTAATAACAAAGATAATTCAATTTGCACAAATGAGAGCAAAAGAAACTCAATTATATTAATTGAAAATAAAAGTAAAAACTTACGAAAGTATTCTTCAGCAATCCAACGGCTATAACATAGATTGCAATGCTTTAGATTTAAAACTTTTTCAGTCTAACAGCCTAGGCATAAATGAAGAGAATTACACTACTGGAAAAATAATGAAAAAAACATCCTTGAAATCTAATGCTCAGCATAAATATAAATGAATTATACTATTTCTAATCTAGGTTAGTCCATAATAGTGTAGATGACGAGATTACACTACTCTTATATTAAAGCCATCCAGCATAGCAGCGTAGACGGGTTGTTCTAATTTAAGATAAAATAAAATGATATGCAATATTACACTGTAAATTTGATTTGTGTTGGGTCGGTAAGGACTCAAAGCTCTTTGGTCTTTTTCCTATTTATAGGATTTTGAGGTGTTAGACAGAAAGAGATTATCCTAGCCACTCCTCACATCTATTAATGTGAAAATAATTGTCTAGGCCTGAACATAGTTGTGACCTATTCAATAATGCCATGTATGGTAGTTGTTTGTTGTGGGTTAGTCATTAGTTGCATGGATATCCTACTCACATTACGGCGAAGAGAGTTTCTCTCGAGATGCCACATATTGGTGAAAGTTATCCATTTTTTTACCCAAACATATGTTATATGTTGTGAAACCTAGCCAACTTGGCATGATTATTTCTACACTCCTTAAATGTTTTCAAGGGTAAGAGCTTCAATGAGATGCTATGGTGCATCAACCGAATCTATCACTTGTCATAACCATATTTCGGTCAATATCCATCTTCGATCATGAAGCCACTATGGTGAATAGAAAACTTTGCCGCGTGAGCAAAATATGTGACACGTGTCTCATTATTATAATTAGTTGGACTTACTATTTATGAGTTACTCATGACTTTACGAATTCTGACCATATTTAGCCATCAGGGCAATCGAAGAGATCTTCTGTTTGTCTCTTGTTAAGATTTCACTGCCACGTGGCGTCATCTTAATTGCTAGCTTTAACACAGTTAGATCACACATAAACTGATTCAACTTAAATTATGTATCATGCTGTCGTTTTGTACAAGTGGGCTATGTTATGTGACCCAAATACCATGGACCCATAGTGGATGAATTAGCCGCAATGATCTCCCTAGGCAGGTGATGGCAGGAGCCAGGTTCAGCCCACTCCTTTACAACTAGCTCATGGTTCGATCCACTCTTAATATCAATAGTCCATTATGTGGACTGTTTATTATGTTAGGCCCACCTAAGCCTTTTCTTTAATGTGAATCATCCATCGATTGAGGCCTACCTGTAATGCGTAATGCGGACCATACACCTTACAAGGTTTACCTTCGATGTGGGCTATCCATTATGTAGGGCCCACCTTGGATGTAGGCTACCCATCACGTAAACCCATCTTTAATGTGAACCATCCATCATGTGAGCCCCACCTTCGATGTAGGTCATCCATTGTGCATGACTTGATTAATTTGGATGTGGCCCATTCATCATCGACACCTTTGATGTGGTTCGTACATTATATGGGATCCACCTTGATGTGGGGCCACCATCACAATAAATTGTTCATCATGTGAGGCCCACTTTCTATGTCCACTGGCCATCATGTGGAGCCCACCTTTGATGTGACGGTCCATCATGTGAGTCCCACCTTCAATGTGGGTTGTCCATCATGTGGAGCCTGACTTGGATGTCAGTCATTCATCATTAGAGGCTAACCTTTGATGTGGACCATTTATTATAGCGGGCCCACCTTGATATAGGCCGCCCTTCACGTGGGGCCCACCTTCAATATTATTTTCAATCATGCGGGGTCACCTTTAATATCCACTACTCCTCATGTGAAGCACACCTTTGATATGGACCATCTACCTGCTTTGGATGTGGGTCAGTCATAATGTGGGGTCCTTAGGCCTCCTTTGATATGGAACATGAGAGAGAATAAAGTTAAATAAGTTACTTTTATAATGGTGTTTACTAAACTAATTAACTTAAGTTTAAAAAGTAGCTTATTAACTTACATTAAGTTAAAAGAGTTACTTATTGGGCGGTTTCCAAACGGGTCCTGAAACAAATGGATGGTTGAATTAAAAGTTTTCAAATGACATTTTACTGCCTACAATGTAGACCACCTAAGCAGTAAAACTGTCCGATTTTTAATATAGAAGGTCTAAATCCCAATGCCAAATAGTTGCTATGAAACACAACACAATATGTGGCCTTGCTTATTTCCAACCAATTGGAAAGCTCAGATCTTCCACACTTGCTGTGTGTTAACACGTGTGCTTCTGTGTGGATTGGCAAGGCTCCACACGTGGGATGGCAGGTGGAATTAGCAAACCTCCTGTCTGTTTCTCAACTCACCTTTGGCAAGGATACATCCAACAATTAAAAATGTTGAGACTTTAGCCGATTGGATTGGTTTCCTTTTCATTAACCAAGGCCAATTTAAAAGATGGCTTCATCAATCCAATTGATGGAGATAACATATAAAACTCGCATATTGAAATATTTCAACCCTTAATCCAAAGGCTAAGCAGATTGTCCATATATTCAAATGAAAAGAGTCAAATGATAAATCGGTTGAAATATTCCAATAAATAAAAATATTTTGTGATCCATTCCCTATCCAAGGTGAGTCCCATTATATAAACGGTTTAGATCGTTGAAATATGCCCGCAAATCCAAACAAGTCCAACACATACATTGCAATAAACTGTGATGTATTTTAGCATTCCTCTCTTGACTAGAACTCAAAAAGCTTAAAAAATGCCCTATATATCATATCTACTTGGAAGAGTAAACACTCCTTTCTTCCCCCAACACGTGCTAATTTAGCACACGTGTCCATAAAGTCCATCCAATACTGGTAACAGCTTGACCACACATGAACGCAGTGCGTTGCATGCATTTCCTTTCAACAATCCATTCCACGTACAAGTAAGACCGACCTGATGATAAAGATGGCCTGATTCTGCCATTGAGCTAAGACAAAACTGCCCAAGTACAGATGGACCATCACCTACATCTCACACACATGTTTGGAGAAGCAGTTTCTTAAAGACTAGTCGACCACACCTTGTAAGCTGTAACCACTCTCCATAACAGCATCTTTTAAAACAAATGTTCTCTGCATGCAAAACACGTTACAAGTATTCTAACATTCATGAACACACCAACGGACCATCTATATATATACATATACAGAGATAGAGATAGAAGGACAGAGATAAAGATAGAGAGATTAAAGAGATTGAAGAGAGAGAGAGAGAGAGAGAGAGAGAGAGATGAATCTTCGTCCCACCACCATTGCCATCCTATTACTAATGGGCCTGTGCCAAATAGTCCAGTCGGACAGGATCATTGTCCACAACCAAATCGGACGAGGCATTACCCTTCACGTTCAGTGCTTAACTGGTATCGATCCGTGGTGGCACTCCATTCAGTATGGCAGCAAAAACTGGTGGAAGATTTATCCTCCAAAGACGTCCCCAGGGTCAGCTGATTGCAACGGCCAGTGGGAAGTAGGGCCCACTTCGCATGATTTCATTCTGTTTTCCTACTCGAGGGACCATCAAAGGTGCAGGGACAGCTGCATTTTCAACGCCACCAAAGATGGATTGTACATTTGGATCAAGGAGAAACGTCAATGGGATCTCCTCCAATCATGGGCCTCCTAGTTTTATTATAATATATACAAGGAGATTGTGCCAAGATGATGCAGGGTTTTCGACATGTGTCAGATATGGTCCGTTCATTTGGTGAAGCCACTCACCGTTCCTGCCTTCTGACCCTGAAGTTGGGATTTCCCGCTCATTTATATGACAAAAATAGGGTGAATTGAGTAATGGTCCTGGTTTGGCCAACTTGATGAGCGGAACAGATCTTGCACACGTGTGTGACATTGGCTTGAAGATTTTCTCAAAAAATAAATGTAGCATCATCTTCTAACATGCACATCTCCTTCCATTAGTTTCCCTAGAATAAATAGAGCATCTTTAGCTTTTAAGCATTGTGATAATGACAATTTCAAGTGGAATTTTCTAAAATTGGTACTTCAGATGGTCTTAATTTAAAAGTTGTCAACTCCATCTCCAGTCCGCAAGCTTTTGGAATGTTGGATTCAAATTAAACTATGTTTCATGCTGTCATTTTGTACAAGGAGGCCCATGTTATGTGATCCAGACCATTGATACCTTGGGCCCACAGTGATAAATTAGCTGCAAAGATCATCCAGATGGAATAAAAACCCAAGCATACCAAACACATCGGGGCAAGAATACCATTGCCAGGATTTGCTAAATCATTCCGTCCGTGCAAAAAAAAAAAAAAACCAACAATCAGGCGCATGCAATGATAACAGGCAAGTATCGCGTTGTATTCTCATTCAGAGGTGGTGGTCAACATGGCAGCTCCTGTTTGTGTTTGGATTTTGTTCAACCAACTCCAATTTCAAACTCAAGCATTTTCCACTAAAAGACTTGATCTCCTCTCTCTCTCTCTCTCTCTCTCTCTCTCTGACAAAAAAAAAACGGCAGAAAAGAAAAACCCAACAACCCACATAAACTTCAAAAAAGAAAAAGAAAAGAAAAGAAAAGAAAAAAAGGCCCATTACAACACTCCAAGAGAGTAGGGAAACACAGTGCCAATAATAAAAAAAAAAAATCAATGACACTTGCAAAAACAAGCCTTCTGCTTAATTCAAATATCACATGGTCGAAAGTCTATTCCGCATGGTAATCAGAGGTGAGCGAATCGCCTTCATCTCCAAGGCCGTACAGGCTGAAGTGGTCCACCTTGAATTTCCACTCACCCTTGATTGGATCGTAAGAAATGAATTCCGCCCCTTGATCCTGAGTTTTCTTCATCAGCATCTCCTTGTACCTCTCAAGCTTTGGCCCTTGGGTGTATTGCTCTCCTGTCTTCTTGTTGGAGCCTTTGATGTTAAGCAGCGTTACCACAGCGGCTTTATTGAGGCCTTGTCCAACGGGAGGCTTTTTGCTCTCATCCATGTATACAATCACCTCCCGGTTGTTGAACTGGACAATGGACTCGAGATCAAGCCGTCGCACATCAGTCTCACCTAGGAATTTTATACTACCATAGCCATGCCGACCAACAACAAAATCCTTCACATGACGGCAGTAGCCCGGTTCAGCCCTTTCCTTTGCAGCCAGCTCTTGGATCCGAGGCTCCGTGTAATAATCAGAATGCCGGAGCTTTGGCATCAGGGCTTCAATGTCAGCACCATGCTCATACACGATTGCAGCCTCACCGGCCCTGTGGCCAGAGATTGGTATGTACGAGTCACTCTTTTGGGTTTGATCTCCATGGACCCCATTTAGCTTATGAGGGGATTTGGCTGGAAAAACATCCTCTCGCTTGTTGAAACCGTTCTCCGCTGGGCTTTCTGCATCATTATCACAATTTCAGATGTGGGCAAGCAACATGAAACAAGATCATCAATCGAATGCTGTAGTAGAGAACAGTGAGCCCAGAAAAATACATAAAGAAGTTGGCAACAGAGTAGATTTAATGAAACAAACATTTTCTTTTTGGTTCAGTAAGCAGAATTTATTTTCCATATGAACCTTTTCAGCTATGATTCACCATTCATCATCAAATTCAGTTTTCTTTTCCCCCTAAACCACTAACCACATGATCCAAGATGCAAAAATAAAATCAACAGTTGTGACTATTTATGACATTAGGCATTTTAAACTGAAATAGAAAAGAAAATGTTGGAAACAGAAAATCTCTGGAGAAGTTGGAAGTGTTTTAATGAAGCAAAGAAAATGTGTTTGGAAAAGACAAAGTGCTTAAGCTCAAACTTCGATGGAAGTTCATTTGGCAAATCTGCCCAACCGGGATTGGAGGCATAATTAGGGATGAGAAGGGACTGCTTTAAAGCTAAATGTCGATGGAAGTTCATAGGGTGAATCTGACCCATCATGATTGGAGGCATAATCATGTACAAGATGGGAGTCATCAGTAGGAATTTCTTGGAGGCGAGTGAGGCAAATCCTAACAAATGAGAGAAAAGCGTGTTGTGACCATGGGTCAATGAGATTGCTTGCTTCTTTACAGTGCATGTGTTACTGAAGGAGACATCTAATGGGTTGAAGTAGGAATTCTAGGGTTATCCCTGGAGGCTTTCCCGGGTGGGTCAAGAAAATTCATGGTATCCACAACATTGTACCTATTGTTCTCTCATAATCTTTTGGAATTCGATTGCATCTGGATGGGGATCCTCATTGTTAATCTGAAATCTGGAATTTTCAAGAAGTTTACGTTTCCGTATCTTTCAAAATTCGCCTACACGGTTGGAAAGAATTTGACCCTGTTGAATTCTTGATCTTCTAAAATAAGGGGCAAGTATCGATCAGCTTGTACAGCTTAATCTCTTTGGCTTGTGCTTCACAAATAGCCACAATATATGATCCACTCTGTTGATTTGCGTAGGATGCAAAATGAATGTCTTCATGTCCTCAATCACATAGGAATTTTCTTTCCCACATAACAAAAGTAAGCAATGGATTGCCGTGATTTCTTTCATAATCCGAGACAACGTCACTCAATGAGGTTAACAAAGCCTCTTGACATCTATCTTTAATTTTCATCATCATCTTTTACACATAATTCACACGACTGCTGTTGTCGATCACCAAACTTGCACTTACCTGCACTGTGCAAGTTGTCATGGAGGCATTGGTACTCCAATATTCCTCCACAAAAGACTTTCGAGATCTAAAATGTGTCATACATGGAGATTTAGCATTCTATCTCTGTATTCAGATTCTTCCATAATGGTCTCAACATTGCTACTCCATATAGTTCCATTCATCACATTCAACATCTTTGATGCTTTCTTCTAATTGTTCTTTAAATTTCCTTTCCAGACACTCAAAGAAACACTGCCCAAATTTCCAAAACTTGTAGCACCTAGTTTGATCTACATTACGCCCAAAAGGTGGCTTTTGATTCACTTCCTTTCCTTTCCCACCTTGTTTAGGATAGGGTGGGTTCGGATTTGGAAGAAACTCCTGATTTCTTTTCACAAACTTGTGTGAGGATTTTAAGCTGCTCACATCCTTGTTTCTTGCGTGTTCTTCGGCTCTCAATGCAAGTTGATAAGCCCCAGCCACAGAACAAGCTCTTGTCATTGAAATCTTCTGTTTGATCTTGTCATCCAACCTGCTAACATACCAACCGATTGATCTGTTGTTTCATTGAGATCATTCTGGTCACGAGGCAGTAGAATTCCTCCATATAAGCTTTAGTGGTCAGATCTTTTTGTCGGAAATTGGAACTTGTGATAGAGTTCATGTTCATAATTTAAGGGCAAAAGCTTTTGTAGCATGACATCCTTCATCTTGTTCCAACTCTTCAACTTTTTCTTCCCAATGTGCTCGTGGATCTTCTAGAGTTAGGTTCACGACAGAAGAGTATGACCCCATTATCGGGTCACTATGAATTAACCTTCTTCTCATCCAACATCTCCTTCCGTCCACATGAGCTGACCAATCGAAAAGATTATGCAGATGTCCATAGAATTTACACCACAGTTGTAATCACGATCTTCCGATCGGTTACCTCTCCTACCATGGGCATGATCGAACATAAAACTGTCGGAATCACTACCTTTGGGTTCCACGATATTGTCACCTTCCACATGCAAGAAGACTCTCCTTGACGTGGTGTACATGGTGTCAACATATCCAATTGAACAACTTCCAATCGATCTTGTCTCCTACCCATTTCTTCCAAGAAAGTCATCTCATTGCTCACCATTGATTCCAAACAAGCCCACAGATAAACTTTCTTTAATGCCAATTTGATGTAGGATGAATGAGAAAGAAAAGAGAAAGAACAGTTTTTTGCACACACCACACAATTCAGAAGTGTTGATATTTTTCCTCCCTCAGCAAGATAATGCATTCTCCATAAACTCAAGCATGCACACACATGCATTCAATTATTCTAAAGAACGAAAAAATAGAAAAATATGACACATGTATGGACCAAAATCTCTCCCTTCCTTTTATTATCTTATATTATGGTTATCACTTTCTTATCTAATTAAAGATCTACTAAATATTAATATATCATATTAACAATCTTCTAACACACAAATCTCTCTAGTTTCCAACAAAAAACAACAAGAACTCTCAAATTAGAAATGCATTGATAACTTAATATCCCTTTAAAGACACTTGAAAGTCTTTCCTATACAAACAAGTCAAAGAATCAAAGAACCTAGGTTAACTGAATCATGGGTTCTTTGGTACATGGTACGAGAACATTTATGCAGTACACTGCTTCCTCCAATACAGGGTACGCTAGGGGTAGGATTATGTGGATCACTCCAATAAACATACACTGTATGAAATATAGTTTTATATATGAATTCATACAGCAATTTATATATGAAATGAGGAATGTTATTGTTCTTATTATAGATCCCACATGCTTAGTGTATATGAAAACTAAAGAACCATAATTTTGGATCACTAAAAATAGAGATTTTGATCACAAATGACCAATAATCTGGAACTCAATCTGATTTTGGGAAGATGTGTGGGTGGAATCTTCTTTGCTAAAAGACGAGTATCCATCCATTTTTCGTTTAGCTCCAGATCTTTCTATTATGGTGACGAATTGTTTCTCTCGCGTAAGAGGGACGGTGGTTAGGGAGCCTCCTTGTAGGTGCTTTCTCAGTGATGAGGAAGTTGAGGAATTTGCGGCTCTTCTTGAGCATCTTAACCTCTTTGTGCCGGTTGAGTCTGAACCGGATAAGTAATGTTGGAAGGTGACAAATAGGGCTCATTCTCAGTTAGATCTTTCTACGCTCTCATTCGTGAAAAAGATCCTCACGATGAAGCGGGATGCACAAAATTTGTGTGGTCCTATAGTGTCCCTCCAAATTTTGCGGCATTTGGGTGGCTTGTAGGAAGAAAGAAAGTTCTCACCATAGACAATTTGCAGAAGAGAGCGATGATCCTCCCAAACATTTGTAGTATGTGTATGCATGACGAGGAGACAGTTGATCATCGTTTCTTACATTGCCCTTTCCTCAGTC
This sequence comes from Magnolia sinica, assembly GCF_029962835.1. NCBI lineage: Eukaryota > Viridiplantae > Streptophyta > Magnoliopsida > Magnoliales > Magnoliaceae > Magnolia > Magnolia sinica. Next base: position 953,285 of record NC_080586.1, read on the forward strand.
CGATTTGGGCGGATATCTTGGGTCGTTTTCACATCTTTTGGTTTTTCCCAAAGTCAGCTTTGGTTTCGAGAATGGCACCGCTTGCTATTTGGTGGGCAATTTGGAAAGAGAGAAACACTAGATGTTTTGACAATTCAATGAAATTGGTCGACGGTATCTCTCAAAGGGCTAGATTTTTAGTTATAGAATGGGCTTCCTCTGCCCCTCGCCTAAAGGGTTTTAATCTGGATTTCATGGGGTTGTAATTTTGGCCACCTTCTCAGCATCCCCTATTTCTTTTTGTTGTTTTTGTTTTTCTGCTTTTAATAAAATTTCTTCATCTTTCAGAAAAAAAAAAAAAAAAAACCAGAGCGAATGATAGCTCACACAATACAGATTGCACTCTCAATGCTTCCCCAAATGCCGAGAGCATTAAGTGCAGTTGGAAAGTTCCATCAAACACCATTTGACAGTACACCCAAAGGGTACCTAGGGCTAGGATCATGGCAAACTTTGAATATCTTTCATCATACAATGCATCTCTAGTAACATAAACAGCAACTAAGAGGGTATCATCCAGAAATGGAATTGATAGTATGAAATTTTGAATTATTTTTTTTTTAAAGCACAGGACTTACTATCATGATGCTGAGATTTGTAGCCATTTAAAGGAGGGGCAGAACCCTCAGAGATTTTACCTGTGAATGAGAAGAGCATCATGATGTCAAAGGAAATCCAACATAGTCAAAGAAACCTACTTTCAAGCATAAAAGAAAGCCAAAATCTTAATATTTCTCTCGAAAATCTACTAACCCCAAAAGAAATATTTGACGTATAATGGTAGGGAATATTTAATGGAAATGCTCAATTGAGGGCATTAGGTACGATTACTTGTCTTAAAACAAGTCAAACTTACATGTGCCTTATAGATTTGCACCCATCGATCTATATTTTAACATGTAATAGGTTGGAGTTGATTTTCGCCTCATAACAGCGAACTAGCTGATCCCCTAGCTCAGGTTGAGGAGAAATTTTTTATGTCAGGTAGGCAGCCACCCATTTAACTTTTGCTGAGCAATTATGAGAATTAAGCTTACCCCAAATTCCTAGGAGAAGGCTATGACAACAAAGGCAGTGGCAGTAGCAACGATGATGATGATGTATGTGCATACCCAACATATGCCTTTGCTGTATGGAATACGCTGAATCCGTCAATCACCTCTTCATTCACTGCCCGCTTACCCAGCAGATTTGGCCTCTCGTCCTTTCTTAGTTCAATACGTCATGGGTTCATCCTTTCTCTTCGGATTCTCTGCTTTGTTCTTGGCAAGGAACAGATTTTGGGAAGCAAGGAAATGTTCTTTGGAGAATGGCTTTAGTGGCTGTGTGGTGGATAGTTTGGGAAGAAAGGAACGGGAGGTGCTTCAAAGGGGAATCCCATGTAGTGGGTCATCTGATAAAAAGGATCCATTTTCTCATTGTCGAATGGGCCTCCTTAGCGCTGCCTCACAGCCATTGTAATTTGTTATTTTCCCCGCTTTCCTAGGCATCATGGCTCGCTAGCTCAGCGGGCCGTGTCTCCCCTTTTGGCTTTGTACTTCCCTCAGTTTTTTAATATATTGTTACTTTTCAAAAAAAAAAAAAAAATGGACCAACAATGGAATATCTCAGACATCCAAAGAAAGTCCCTTGACCGATAGAAAATCATTAGAGCTATGGGTGATGGGCAACAACGAAGTTGATTAAAAAGACTGTTAAGATCCATTCAACAAGATCAGAACAGGCATGTGCGAACTAAAACTTGACAAAGAACTTCTCCGAAACAGGTGCACAAAGCACAATATGACTACATCAGAATAGGGAAACACAACCAGCCTCCATTAAAACACATCAAATCCAGTTCTACATACACACTGTCACATTCCCTTAGTGCTGCAACAAATTTATGATGGCCCAAATCAGATGAATCCCAAGAATTTTGGCCTGACAGTTGATGATTGGCCCTGCATAGATAAAGGACAGGCACAAGAAATACAACTTAAGCATACTACAGATCTCGGGCTCTTACAAAATGATCCCATGTATTAGGATTTTGACAACTGCCCAGGTGCTCTGACTTCTGCAGGTATTGATTTCCATCCGTACCGTCAAACTAATTGTGGCACAAATCAGACATCAAGAGATATGATTTCCACTTACACTTACAAGAAACCTCCAGTTCAAATATTTTGAGGAAAAATAAATGAGAGTAAACCCAACTCACCCCACCCACCCCCTGGTCAGTTTTCTTTAGTTCATTCTCTATCTATTAGTTCTTTTCTGTTATCTGGACTTCTACTCTACCCATAAATGTGCCCAAAAATATCTGCAAGCACGTCTGGGTATTTTTCTTGATGTCGGAATGGCTTGAGATTATGGATGATTCATAATTTTGGTCAGAATCAAGCAGGTAAAAAGCCTATAGTTCATTAACTGACGTGTGTATGGTAAAGCCAGCCAAACATAAGCAAACCAAAAAAATATAAATATAAAAAAGACACGTGTAACTGGAAAGATAATGCAGATACCAGTTTACACCCAGATAAAATGGACTCAAGACTCACCATTTTCATGAATTGGGGTAGGCAAGTCTTTCAAAAGAGATTGTTTATCCGCACTTGTTCTTGAGGGCCATTGGTCTATGGGATGAATAACCAGCGCCCTTGGGTTCTCCCTCGGAATGAAAAGAGCATCCGCCTTCGGTGTGCTCGGTGTTTCTTCATCATTACTGAAGAATGGTATCTGCATGGAAACAACTAGTTAGTTAGCTCTGACAGTTCAAAATGAAACAACTCATAGAACCAAAGGAATGACAATGTGAATACAGTCTTAGAAGTCAGATTGTCAGAACAACGTCTCTTAAAATCTTTTACAGGGTTACTACTCTTAAGAGTCAAGAGCTCTCACCATGGGACCATCTTTTTTAGGATGGTATTTCCTTGCCGGAAGCTTAATCCTTCTCTGAGACAAGTGTCTAGGAGTAACTAGGGCAGAAATTCTAACAGGAGCAGGCTTGTCAGCAACCTGTTAGAGAAAATGTTGACCCCATATAAAAGGACAAAGATTATGCATTAGATCTACTTATTTGCATGTAAGTACTTTAAGACAATTTCAAATACTTCAATTAAATTTTACAAAAAAAAAAAGCAACAACAACAACAGAAATTGGCCAAGTCCCTAGTCCCTAGATGATAAATGAAATCAAAGGTTTGACTTGGAACTTCAGAAGCTGAGCACACTAAATAGACAAATTGCCAAGTTCCAACTTGATCAGGCAAGTCTTCAAACAGTGGTTTATTGATTCCTTTCTTTTTTTCTTCGGAAAAGGTGATGGTTATTAAATCAAGCAGCAGGTTGTAAAATAATAGCCACAATACAACATCGACCAATTCCTTAATAAATCACAAGCACACTGTAGCTTTTGAAACAATTGCAAGGACTATGCCAGCATTTAGACCAAGGTTCACGGCAGGTATCACTTACAGGCATGCTGGAAATTCCATATTGGACAGAGGGTGCAGAACCCGCACGACCAATCGATATTTGAGGCATTGCAGGGAGTGTTCCAAAAGGGTTTGTAGCTGGCATTGGTTGCATGACAGCATTGCTCTGACTGGCAGCACTCCTATGAAAGAAGTTATAGAACAGAACAAACCATCACATTTTCACAAAAAGGAAACAATGAGAAATCATCTTGTCATGAAATAACTGCAAAAAGTGCAACCTATCCTAGGCATAAGCTATGGGTCTTATTTACTTCTTCTTCTTCTTCTTCTTCTTCTTCTTTTTTTAATATCATCAAAGCCCCCCACAACAACTATAAAGATCATCCTCGTTTCTGTTATTCTGCAAAGATGTTTTCAGACAATCTAGAAACATCTTTACAAAGATCTGGATATTTTCAATCATATTCTAAGTAAATGGAATTAGTAAATTGACACTAATCAGTTAACGACTTTCTCTTTAAAGAAAAGGAAAACAGGACAGGAGAGGAGACGAACGATTGCCCGAAGGTGCCCTGACCAAAAACATTCGACACACCACCGAAACCACTTGAAGGTGCTGAAATATCACCAACAAACGTCAGTACTATGAATAAAACCTGCAAGATGGAAAGATTAAAATTATCAAATTACTATTTTCAGGCACCTGGTTGTGCGACTTGTGTCTGACCGAAGTTGCCAAAAGAAAAGGCACTTGATGGCTGAGAAGCTGCAGCTGGTTGAAAAGCATTGGAAAGAGAAGGCTGCCGCACACAGAGAGGAGCAATGAATCAGATAAGGAAAAAGCAAACAAACAAATGAAATTAGCATCATCATCATCATCTAAGCCTTATCCCAACTACCTGGGGAAACAAATGAAACTAACATAACCATGAAATGAAATTCAAAGCATATGAAGCCTAACCATGACTAGATTATATAAAACTAAAAACTAGAATTAGAATTCCAAGGGTGACTTACAGTTGTTTGACCAAAACCCATAGGATTGCTGGTACTAAGAAGTGATGGCATTGAATTGCTTGCAAACAAATTTCCCCCAAATCCAGTTGATGGCGTGCTGAATGGATTTGTCTGACCAAAGGCAGGGGTAGTCTGTCCAAAAGTAGCGGTTGCTTGTCCAAAAGCAGATGCTGTCTGTCCAAGGGAAGGAGTAGATGAATTGAATAACCCAGATGACTGGGTGTTACCAAAAGCCAAGCTAGAACCAAATCCTGGGTTTATTGCCGGTGCTGAAGCAGAACCAAAAATTGAGTTTGAAGAGCCAAAAGCAGGAGTGCTCGATGCCCCGAAAAGAGACGGAGAAGAACTGGCTCCGAATGCAGGGGCAGACGATGAACCAAATAGAGATGGAGCAGTAGAGGATGTCCCAAAAGAGCTAGATGAGGTTGCATTAAATGGTGAGCTGAAAGCAGGAGTGGATGTGGAGCCAAATCCAGAAGAACCAAAAGTTGGTGCTTTTTGACCAAAAGGGTTAGGAGGAGTAGTGCTGGAAAAGGGGTTAGCAGATGTCTGGCCAAATGCTGATGCACCAAAAGGACTTGACTGTGATGGTGCAGCAAAACTAAGCCCACTTGCAGGCTGACTGGCAGGATTTGGTCCCCCTGAAATTTGAAATGATATCAATGTGAAACATTAGTTAGTAAAAGTCAATTCACTAAACCTGAAAACATCTCAATATTTAGTTCATACATACATCAAATGCAGTCTGAGTAACTTAAAAGAGTCATGGATACGTAGTTGGAGTCATCCCAACCGTGGAAAAGTGGCATGCCGATCTATCAGTAAACTTACAAAATTTATTACTTACAGAGAAGCTCGTAAACTTACAAAAGTTGGAAAGTTTTATTCAGATAGTATAAATACAGTAAACAAGTTAAAGATGCACATCCAAAAGCAGTACTTTTCAGGAGGAATATAATTGTAACCTAGAAGGCTGAAAGATAATTACATCCACTGGATGCAGACTAGCTTCCAGCAGCAATCCATTGTCAACTTCGTATGTGAATACTACCTTTTTTCTTCTTTTTTTTACCTTTCTGAGAAGTGAGGAAGCTTATCATAAAAAGGAAGAGTATGATTTCAAGACTATATTGATCCGCCATAACATTTGAATACCACATATTACTTCCATACAAGGTTTTCAAACCTTAAAACTTGAATGAAACAGATGTCTACCAAATAATCGGTCAAGTTTTTATGAATCTTGGACACCAAGAGTCAGTAATGTTTAATACTTAAATTTATGAATAGTGTACACCCTGGGTGGAGTCCAGTCAACTAGACCAAGTCAATCAAGTTTTGGATGAGTCTTGACCAAGTCATGACCAAATCATTTTTTTCCTTTTCTACTCCTAACGAAATCCGATCAAGTCGATAAGAGTATTTCAAAATTTCAAACTTAACTTCCATACTAATATCAACACAAAATATAGAATTAATTAAAGTCTTCCACAGTTATTCCTTACATGATAAAGTGTTAATACAACAACATTCTTAATTGCTACCAACAGATACAGGATGCCTGCAAATAGCTCCGCAACACAATCAAGAGTGATTAAGGGCCTGTTTGATTTTTCATGTAAGAGGTAATTACCTGGTAAATGGGTAATAATTACTTACCCAGGTAATTACTGCATCGTTTCTCATGCAGACGTTGACGGCTTAACTTTTCGGCGCTAGAACCGAGGATGACTGCCAAATGAATGTAGGGCCCACTGTGATATACGTGATGTATCAAAACCGTTCATCCTATATGTCAGCCTCATTTAGGGCATGAACCCAAAAATGAGGCAGATCCAAAGCTCCAGTGAACCACACCAGAAGAAACAGTGGAAATTGGATGCTTACCATATAAAAATTTATGTGGCCCTCAGAAGTTTTGGATGAAGCTGATATTTGTGTTTACCCCTTATCAATGGTTTTATGACTTCATGAACAGGTTATATGACAAATAAACATTAATGTGGGCCCGATGAACAAAATAACTTTCAATGGTGGATGTCTAAGGCCATTGTTTCCCGTGGTATGGGCCACTTGAGCATTGCATCTGTCTCAATTTTGGACTTAGGCCCTAAAATCTTCTGATAAAATAGATGGACGGTGTGGATATGTCATGCACTTCACAGTGGGGTCCATAAATTTAAGTCAGCTTTTTTGGACCAATTTTCAAGGCGAAAATACATTTGAAATTTCAAACAGAGTAAAAAGGTAATAATGACCTTTTTCAAGGGTATTTCCCTGATACACAAAAAATCAAACAGGCCCTAAAGGAAGAGGAAAAGCAATTGTCACCTCAAAATGTAAAAAGATGACATGGAGTATTGGTTCCAGAATCCAAACCTTTATCTCCCCTTTGATAATCATCCCACCTCAATTCCTCATGACTCTTGTCTTTGTACACGGGCATGGCTGATATTGATTCCAGCTTCCCAGCAGGCTGTGTACTAGTGCCACCATCGACCTCAGATGTTGGAGTGTAAGGTGCTACTCTACTTCCCCCAGGTTGACCACCAAAAGCTGATTGACCAAAACCCGGACTGGCATTTCCAAATGACGGTGTTGTCGTTTGGGACCCTGCAGAATAGAATGGAGAATAATTAACTGAGGTAAGGTCAAAAAAAAAAATCATTAAATAATTATATCTCGCAGAAACGTGGAATGAATGCTCACCAAAGGGAGAGCTCTGTGCACTGAAAGGAGATGGAGTAGACCCAAAGGGAGTGCTACCGAAAGCAGAAGCTGATTGGCCAAAAGCAGGGGTGGCTCCAAAACCAAAAGAGGGAGTACCAGAAGCACCAAAAGCTGTAGTAGAAGATCCAAATGCAGGGGTACTCGAGGCACCAAATGCAGGGGTACTTGAGGCACCAAATGCAGGGGTGCTCGAAGCACCAAATGCAGGGGTACTCGAAGCACCGAATGCTGATGCACCCGAGGAACCAAATGCAGGTGCACTAGATACCCCAAAGGCTGTTCCTGTGCTACCAAATGCCGGTGTTGCTGCAGACCCAAACGCTGGGGTGCTTGTTGCACCGAAAGCCGGGGTGTTTATCGCACCGAAAGCTGGGGTGCTTGCTGCACCAAAAGCTGGTGTGCTTGAAGCACCAAATGCAGGTTGGGTCGACGCACCAAAAGGTGTGCTGGAACCAAATAGATTGCTTCCAAATGCTGACTGTGTTTGTTGAAATGCACCACCAAAAGGACTTGTTGGAGTTGGAGTTGATCCAAAGCCTCCAAAGGCAGGCTTCTGCCCAAATACAGAAGATCCTGTTTTAAGGGGAAAAAAAAAGGACTTTTAGTCAGATGCCAACGGAATTACTGCAAGTCTCAGAACAAAACACTTTGGAAAAAAAAAAACAAACAAACAAACAAACAAAACAAAAACAGGAGAAAAATTCCCTTTGAAACAAGAAAGTGTAAACAAACTCATCGATAGTTACACATGTCAGACTAAAGCTCTCATGGCCAATCCAATGCAGACGGACCAGAGATATACAAACGTAAATGTGCAATTTAATGTGCAGAAGCTTACTTCTAAATATCATAGTTTAAGGCTGCAGCATACATAGTTACGATAGGGGGGCATTATCCATAAGATCCAATTACAAATTTACAATCCTATTGCCAAATGGAATCTCCTACACAACCACCACTCAGATAAGCAACTTTGGCCAGAGAAAAGGAACCACTCATGACAAAAGGTCGTGCGACCACCAACCAGATAAGCTACTTTGGCCAGAGAAAAGGAACCGTTCATGACAAAAGGTGGTGACACTTCCTCCCTCCCTCTCTCTCTCATATTTTTGGAAGTGAAGTTCATGTATGTGGAAGATGGCCAGGATCTTTTTTCCTTCTTCTTCTTTTTGAAAGATGAAGCAATTTATTACAGCCAAAGGCCAAAAGAGAACAGAAACAGAGCAAAGAAAAAGATGGCCAGGATCTTTCTTTTTCTTTTTTTATGATGTCAGGGTGTCCCCCCCTCATTTTAAGGCGGGACTAATCTCCGCAGATGCATGCAATCGCCCGCAAACCATGTGCATCAGGTAATCCCAAGGAGGGGAATCGAAGTCACATCTGTGGGGAGGAAACCCACAATGTTAGCCATTCACCCAAACCCTGTGCAGGTGATGACCAGGATCTTCTCCACCACAATCCTCTAAAAGGACCTCCAAGGGATTGTCAGATCCCCAAAATCGCAAGGCAAGAGAATGCCCTCTGACAATGAAACAACGCAGAAGGATTCACTGAGAACAACCTTGAAAACCCCACAGCCACACACACCTGGTTCCAACCCTATGGACATGCAATAGTTCCACTAGACAGTGCATAGCCAAATCCTTTAGGTTTCTCCCAAACTTTAAGTTCTACACAATCCTAATCTCAGCCTACGATCTATTTAAGGCAGCCATCCAGTTCGGTGCTAGCATAGGGGTATACCATGTCATGCTAGCATAGGGGTATACCACGCCGTTCATAACAAGAAGCTGCAAAGGAGCATGCTATGATCTCTGGACCTTACCATACCCACAAAACAAGCTGGCACGTTGTTACCTAGTGATGCATGAGTGCGCCGTCGTTTTGTCAACATGCCATTGCCATGAGCTGCCACATCGTGAGTGCAAAAACTGATGGAAACTCACTGAAATGTCTCTAAGTGGTAAATCACCTGACGACGCTACGTTTCGAACCGTCAGTATGTGATAACAACACAATTAGATGTTGCATTGTTGTCTATTTCTCAGGGAGTGGTTAATGAAACGCCATTTGTCATATTCCTACACATTCCTTTGGTCCCATATCAGTTGGATAGCCCAAATAGCCCCTAAAAACTCCTATAAATAGGCTCTCCTTGCCCCATTCCATAATCCATACACCTATAAGGGAGAGAAACCTAGCTCCAACCCCTGGCAATGGAGTTCAAAAATTAAGGTTTGAGAGCTTATCAAGGGAGGAAACAAACATGAGTGCCCAACGGGTAGGTGGTAGATTACATTAGTAGATTTTCTTTAAAATTCATGCAGGGTAATTTAGATTCTATCTTTACATAGTATGCATTCATCTGCTTTTCAAATACTACATGTTTAGGAATTAAGGGAATTGGTCGGCCCCTGAAAAAATAAGTAGTGCCCCCAACACCTCTGCTTGAAGACATTTCTAAAATTTTGCTCCCTTCTCTTGGATTTTTTGAATCACCTTCAAAAATAACAACAAAAAATTTAACTAAATTGACCAATACATGGTCTACAATTGCTATTTTTGGGGGATTCATGTTGAAGATTTTGTTGATTAACCCGGAAAAAACAAAGACTTTGTTGATTCTTTGAGGATCTTGGAAGCTAATTCTTTAAATTTGCATGAGCTATTTTTAGGCCATTACATTTTGGAAATTCTTTGTAGATTCATTTCTTGTTATTTTGTACAGGATAGCTTTGATCGATATGGAAACAATCAAAAGGATGGAAAATCTTGTCAAAATTCGATAACGATTTTAGGATGTCGGTTTAGGGTTTATAACTAGGGGTTGCTCTAGGAGGTAAAGAAAGAGCGTTACCTTTTGCTGAGTTTTGTGAGGTTCTATTAAAGTATTTGTAAGAGGTGAATAAGTTCCGATTTCAATAAAGTTGTTTATACCTGTCTACACAAATATTCTTTTGGGTGTGTTCTTCATCCATTCATGCAATTCGAGTACTGGAATCTCACTGATTTGATGACCAGATATTTTTTTTTAATAAAGAACTATGACACATATAGAGAATAGATTAAATCAAATGCTCCAGACATCAACTCAAAGGAAGAACATGACACATATATATCTCAAATTGACCAAAATGATCATAAATGAAGAAAAGTCTACATAAGCAGCAGCTAAAGCATATATTGAACTCTACATCTCAGGAGGATATAAGCAGACTTTCTGCTTCACAACTCAAAATCCTTTGAGAAAATCATTGGGTAGTCCACGCAGACAATGATCTGCAAACAGAACTTCAATGATAGATGACAATGGAACTGTAAATGGCAGATAATGCTCTTACTGCAGCATCATTGAAGTGGGTAGAGCATCATGAAAGAACAACTACACAACTGCAGTAGGTTCAATAAAGAAATATTTTCTAACTGAATTTGTAGAAGTTTAAATTTGAAAAACCAGATTCCGTGAATGTCGAGAAACTTAGTAAAAAAGACTCATGTAAGGGGGAGATTGAGTTGTGGATAGCAGTAACTAGTACGCAGTGATTATATATATCGGCCGATACTATTGATATTGCATGTGGCCAATACAAGATGCAAGAGTTATTAAATTCCCCTGTATCCAATGTTCAGAGTAATTGTATCGTTACATGTATCGATGACCGGGGATACAGAAACATGTAACGGTATCACTGACATTTATTTTTATTTTTTTTAAAGCAACTGGATTATATTAAGAAACGAAAGCGGGAAAACAGGGGGGACTGCTGAGATAGCAGAAACAAGAAGCTAGAGACCTAGAAAGAGAAAATTAAAAACCTTAAGACAAGAAACATTAGCTGCCCATTCAATTAACAAAGATTTCGCCCTTGAGCCGATGTGTTGAGCCGAGGATTGAATGTTGTTGAAGCATCTATCATTCCGCTCCTTCCAAACCGCGCACCAGATTGCCAGGATTGCCATTTTCCACACCTTAGATTTAACTTTACCCAACTTGAAGCCGTGCCAGTAGGCTAGGAGGGAGGAGGCAGAAGCTGGGACTCAGCCACTGACATTGAATCTGGAGAGAAAATCCTGCCAGATCTGATAGATGAAGGGGCAGTGGACAAGGAGATGGTCCACTGATTCCTCACTGCCCATGCAACAGAGGCAAATGTTGACTAGTTGCATTCCTCTCTTCTTTAAATTATCGGTCGTAAGAATTCGATTTTTTGAAGCCAGCCACCCAAAACATATGAACTTGGGGGTAGCAGGGTATTTCCAAATAAAAGGGGAGGCGAAGGTTGTGGGGATGGGCCAGGGTGAGAGAACAACATAAAGAGACTTTACCGAGAATCGGGATGATTTGTCTCTTGTCCATATGATTTTGTCCGACTCAAACTGAATCGGGGTGACCCTGGAAAGCTGATCGAGTAAAGCTGCGTACTCCGTAACCTTTGTATCATAGAGGTTCCTGTAGCAACTAATATCCCATACGATGCCTGAGTCAGTGCGAGAATAGAAGTTGGCGATGACTTTGTCCTTGTTAACGGCTAGACGATAAACGGAAGGGAATATGTCCTTGAGGCTTGAATCCCCCAGCCAGTGATCCTCCCAGAATCGGATCGCTAATCCATTCCCTAATTGAAAGCCCGAGTGTTGAATGACAGGGTGTTTGGAGCGCAAGATACCTTTCCAAATGTGAGAAGCTCTATAGGATGAAGAATCCTTGGTCCACCATCCTCCCGGATCTGTCCCATATTTTCCGTTTATAAGACGGCACCATAAGGCTTCCGGCTCCGATCTCAATCTCCAGGTCCATTTGCCCAAAAGGACCCTGTTCATCAACTTCAGATTTTTTATGCTCGCGCCTCCTTCCTGGAAGTGTCTGCAAACATCTTGCCAATCTACCAGGTGGAATTTCTTCTGACTTTCTTTTCCGCACCACATGAAATCTCTTCTCAACTTGTCAATCCTCATCAAAACAGAAGGGGGCCAAATAAAGAGGGACATAAAATAAGTAGGGATGTTGGATAAGGCTGCTTTTATAAGAGTGAGTCTACCCCCCATGGATAGATACTTACATTTCCATCTGGCTAACATCGTATGAAACTTCGCCACCACCTTATCCCACATCGATATCGGAGGAGTGCCAACAGCCAGCAGCGGGCCAACGAATAGCGTCGGGAATTGGGCGGGCGAACAGCCCAAATGCTCAGCATACAAGTTCAATTCTAGATCCGAGATATTGATCCCGAATACCTTGGACTTAACCATATTAATTCTCAGACCTGAGATTGCCTCGAAGCATCTTAGAGCAGTATGGAGATTGATGATGGCATGAAGATCCACCTCGATCATAATCAGCGTGTCGTCAACGAACTGAATATGAGGTATCGGAACAGCTATCCGTGGCATTGAAATACCACGGAAAAAACCGGCACTTTGGCCCTTAAGCAACAACTGAGAAAGAGCTTCGGCAACTATAAGAAACAGAAGGGGAAAGAGTGGGTCGCCCTGGCGTGAACCCCTCGAACTGGGAAAGAAGCCTTTTGGAACACCGTTTAGGAGGACCAAGAAGTGAGGCGATTCGATGCAGGCCTTAATCCACTACCTCCATTTAGCGCCAAAACCCATGCGAGTAAGCATATAATAAAGAAATTCCCAGTCAACATGGTCGTAAGCCTTCTCAACGGTATCGCTGACATTATTGCTAACACTTGGAAAATTATCGTTGTTCGAGGGAATCATTGGGGAAGATTGGGAAAACGGTGGAATTTTTAGCGAAAGTTCAGGAAATGTTAAAAAACACAGGTTTACAAATGCAGAAATCAAAATATTGTTTAAAAAAAACAAAATAAATTGGCCGACACTAATTAATATATAAAATTTCCACATAAATAAACAGTGAATAACACATTTTCCAATATAAAAATGGAAAGATTAGGATTTCCCAATCTACCCCATTTTTCACTAAAATATTAATTTTTTTTCACCAGAAATCCATGTCAATGCATTAGAACCATGCTTAGACATGCATTTCCATTGCAATTTGCAATCCATGCTAACAATTGAAAATAAATAAATATATATATATATATATATATATATATATATTTCTATGAATTTTTCGTCAACATTGAGTTTTGGCCCATTTTCGTTTCGAGTCAAGATTTCTCCATTAGTCCCAACTTTTTTTCAATAAAAACCAAGAGTGATTGAAATCAACTAAGGAACAAAATTCCATAGGAATATTTTTTGAGTTTTTGAAAATTTTCCAATTTTCTATCAATTTTCACCTATTTGCAAATGTTTCCCTAGTATCGGGGATATTATCGATGGTATCGCCTATACCAAAAAACTTTTATAAGGGATTCTTCTCAAAGCATCATTGATATCAATAATCTCGCCAAGTATCACCAATATTACAAAATATTAGCAATATTTGAAATTTTGTATACTTCCAACAGTTTAGGTATTGCTAACCTGGCGATATCGATAATATCGCCAATATTTAAAGCATAGTCTGTATCATAAAAATATTGCAATATATCGTGATAGATTGATACATTGCAATATTTTGCCAAAAACTCTTCATAAATTTCCCCTGCATCATTGATACGTTCTCACATGTATTGGCAATACATTGCAATATATTCACCTACCAGAAATTCAAAAAAAAAAAAAAAAAAACACAAAATTCAAAATTATACTTATATTGTATAATTTATGAATTATATGAACTCATTTTGGATATAATTGCATCACTTCTATCAAAAAATGCATAGTTTAGCACCGTGTACAAAGGAAAGTTGTTGTGCACACTTGCTTTTTGTAATTTTTTGAGTTCTAAGTGTGTAATCATGTCTTTTTCAACGTATCTTAAAATTCCATCATTCCCTAATACATGCGATACCAATATATTTTTGTATCCCAAGGGTGCGATACGTGCATCGATACAAATATTTAATCACCCCAAGTAAGTACTAGCAGCAAATTTACACAAATACTTCAAAGGCTACAAGCAGGAAGAAACAATACAGAACCACCGTTTAATACAATTTTGGAGAGTCCTTACCACCAAAGGAAGACGAAGCACCGCCAAATGCAGGAGATGATGATGCCCCAAAAGCAGGCGCCGAGCTTCCAAAAGCCGGCGCTGATGAAGCACCAAATGGTGGAGTCGAACCTAGAGGAGAAGAAGATTGTGTTCCTCCAAACACACCAGTTGATGTGCCACCAAATATCGAACCACCAGTCTGTGAACCAAAGGGACTAGTACTACCAAAGGGTTTGGGAGCAAAAGGATTGCTGTTGCCATTGTTTGTCTGCCCAAAAACTGATTGGGAACCAAATGGGCTACTTGATGACTGCCCAAAAGCTGTTCAATGGTAATAAACAAGTAAACATCTATACATTAGAAGTAAAAGATGTGGACATAAAGAAATTTTACCACAAAAGCAGCGTGAAAATTTTAAACAACCAATTGAAAATAAGGAACGTCTAGACTATGACAATTTTCTAGAAGATGCAAGCATAGTGATGCTACAAGAATTGAATGATTTAACAAAGCAAACATTCCGTAGGCATCCATTAAAACAATGGAGAACCATCTCCAATTACTATAAACAGCTTATACTCTCTTTAGTACAGCATCTGCTAAGGAATTAGCTTCTCCCGGAACCACATTGAAACAAGTGGGCCGTTTCCTCACCATTGTGCATATCTCATTCACCTTGAAGTCCCACTTCCACAGGAGACATGAGGAACCAGAAGCTGAAGCCAATGCACATTGTGAATCAGAGTAAGAGAAGTGACAATGTGATAGGCATGTCATCGTCAATGTTTGCTTCTTCTTTTTTTTGTTAGGGGGGTGGGGGGGCTGCAATACTCTCAAGATGGGACTCGTGACTTGAACTGGGCATATAACATTGTGGAATACCTGCCTCCTGTTTGGATAAGAAGAGTCCAAAACGTCGATGAGGGTGGCCATGGGCTGAGTAGTCTGCACAAGCCCAACCTGGCTTTGGACCAAGCTTGGACCTACTTGCCGGCCTGTGGTCCGGGCTTTGGCCTTGCATGCATGGCCTGATTGATTTTCAGGGTTGGGCTTGGGCTCGAGTCATAAAACTTGGCACAACCCGACTTTATATGTACATGTGTTACCTTGCCTAAGTAGGAAATAGGGATTTAGAAAGAACATGAAATGTGGAAAGTCCCATGATTTGAGCTACCGAGATGGCCCTCATGATTTATTTCTCTACATATCTTGGTTGCCTTAGTTGCCAGATTCCGATGGCATGTAATGCTTGCTGCATGGGCTCTCATTGTGGTGCAAAATTCAACAGGAAGTGGCTTCAAATAGTATAGGTTGTCAGACTGGACTGTTTCGTTGTGGTATTTCTTCTCAAAGAGGAACATTTTTTTGTATATGTGCATGCTTGAAGAAGTCCTGTATATGTGATGTAGAATCTAAACTTGTATATGTGCATGCTTAAAGAAGTCTTCAACCAAATTATGCTGGGATTTCCACCAGATTTTAGTATCCATCATTGAAGTCTTCAACCTAATTAGGCTGGGATTTGAAACTGAAGAGTTGAATTGCATCACATCATTTACTCCTTGGTGTCACACCCAAAGGACCATAAGAAACCACTTATTCAAGACAGGGAACTGACAAGGTGAAGCCCCAAGAATGCTAACTTTTTGTCCAACCCGATCTTCTCCATCAGCATGCCACCTGTTTTGTTTTTTTTTTTTTCAGCCCAGAGATTCAGTGGGTCCATTTTATCATGCGGACTGCACATGTACAAAGAAATGGACTGTCAGAAAATGATAGGTTCGCCTCGGTAGAGTCGTTTGGTTGAGCTTGGTGCCTGGGCTGCTATTTGTTATCAATTGCAACTGTGGTAGTAGTTTGATTTTGTTGGACAGGCTACTGTTGGATGTGCATGAGATCTGACATCTGCTTGCAGGCTCTAAGCCGGAAGTTTTTCAACCTTTTGGCGCTCGGATGCTTGCATCCAGGTACCGATTTTGTTGGGGTTGGGATTGGTCCAGTCTCATTGTTTGTTGACAGTTTCTGCTGCTGATTTTTTTTTATTTTTTTTTTTTGTCATTGTTTTATATTGACCTATATGATAGGTGTGGCCCGGTTTTTTGTAGAGCCCACCAGAATGGATTTTCATTATCAAAAAAGTTACAGGTACTGTGCTCCCACCTTTCTGGAAAAAAAGAAAATGAAACAATTGCTTTGCACTAGAGTATATGATGCTCACCTGATGAGTAGGCTTGCCCGATTGTAGGCCAAGAAATGCTCTTTGGGGACTGTTTGCTGAACATCTTGGATCCTTTTCATGTGTCATTTTGTCATGTGTTATTGCATTTGTTTGGATATTAAAAATGTGCATCCACAATTATTCTTCTCTTCAAAATATGCAACCTAGGAATCATGTTTTCAAAACTATGTGGTGAATTCCACGATATTTCTTTTGTTAATAATATTAGTGAGTTATAATCCGAATTCTGTGGCATTAAGCTGACATCAATCCAAATGGGTGAATTTCTACAAGGAAAAGTTCCCTATATGGGAGTCTCTCTACCAACCCCATTGTTTGTAAAGTGTTCTCCAAGGCATTGGCTTCTCTTTGGAAGTGGCGAAGTGAAATGCATATGTTAGAATCCAAGACATAAATTTTGTCAAAGATGAACCCCAACTGCCAAGGCCACAAGCCAGGAAGTGTTGTGATGGGAATGTATCCAAGGATATCTCACTGCAATAGAGGAATGGGCGACGGTTGGACAAACTTAGAAAGGTCTGAGAATCAGGAGGATGATATGCTAAACATATATGGAGAAGTTGGACAAACTGATCAAAACCTTATGTTCAATATGAGAGAACGAATCGCAAATGAACTTTTTCAATCACAATGTTGAATTGTCTTTTCTTGTACGCTTTGTTTTTAGTAGTTTACAATAGATAGATGACAAACGTATTTAACTCTATATCAAAAGAGGACGATATTTCGTACGTTTATTTTAATTCAAAATATAATGTTATAGAGATGCCTATGGTTTATGGTTGATGGATATATACAGGTTAATTAAAACACTTTTCTTTGTTGAATGATTGGTGATAAAAATTTGGTGGCATGGCACATCTATCAGATAAAAATTTGTACATACATGGGCCGCTTATTCGATGGGACAAGAATATTTTTTTCGAGCCAAAGCATTTTTTTATTCAAGGTATTTTTGTTTGTTGAATGGTGGATGATAAAAATTTGATGGTGTGGCACACCTATCAGATAAAAAATTGTACATGCATAGCCCACTTATTCAATAGGACAATAATATTTTTCTCATCAAGCCAGAGCATTTTTTTTTATTAAAGGTCATTGAGCCAAAAGCATGTTATAGGTAGGACCCAAGAGATGAATGGCCCAATATTGTGCTAGTATGCCACGTCAAGGTCCATCAATTGAAGGGTTATGTTCGAGAGACATAAGTGGATTGGGCATAAGTGTGCCAAAATTGATGGCATGGATGGCATGGCAACAAAGGTTGTCTCATACTCTACAAAAGATGGAATTGGGGTAATAGGGGCAAATATGACAACTTGCCAATTTTCAGACATTTGTGGTTTGTGTTTACCAAACAAATTTTTTTAAAGAAAGTGCTTATTTTCAGATATTAGGACTTTTTTAAGACAAATTACCAAATAGTTTTTTCAGTGCTTATAAATACTTAAACTCAGCACTTAAATTAATTATCAGACCTTATTTTCAGTTTACCAAATGGCACCTTACTAAGATGATTGGTGGATGTGTAAATTGATTGATCAGTTGATGGAATCATTGTTTGAATTGCTTACTTTTCTATTCTTCTAAATGGGTCCTCGAAAGGATTTTTTAAAAGCTCGGGAGGTGTGCGTCAAGGCGATCCTTTGTCCCCGTTTCTTTTCCTCATAGTGGGGGAGGCCTTTTCCAGAATGCTTCAATCAGGTCAAGAGGCAGGGATTTTAGGTGGTATCTGAGTGAGAGGAATGCCCACTCCGATCTCTCATATTCAGTTTGCAAATGATACCCTAATATTCAGTGAAGCAGATTCAGAGAAGGTGGCTAACCTGCGTACTACGATCCGTTGTTTTAAGGTTGTTTCAGGGTTAAGGGTTAATATGGCGAAGTCTAAGATGTTTGGGATTAATTTGAAGGAAGAGGATTTAAGCAAATTTGCGGAATCCTTCGAGTGCTCTTCGGCTACTTTTCCGTCTTCCTTTGTAGGCCTTCCCTTATGTTTGGGATCGCCTCCAAAAACATTATGGGATAAGGTCATAGATAGGTTCGAAAAATACCTGGCTAGATGGAAATTTAGATACTTATCTTTGGGAGGCCGTCTCACTCTTATTAAGGCCGCTCTCTCAAATCTTCCTCTATACTTCATGTCCTTATTCAGATGCCCAGCCTCAGTTCTGGTTATCCTAGAAAGATTAAGACGAGATTTCCTTTGGCAAGGTAAGGAAGAGAAGAAGAAGTTCTATCTCGTTCATTGGAATCAGGTGTGCAAGCACTTCCAAGAAGGTGGAGCGGGGATAAAAGATCTCAAGAAAATGAATCGAGCTCTCCTAGGGAAGTGGATTTGGAGGCTAGGGTCAGAAGGTGAAAGTCTTTGGAATATGCTCATCAAAAGTAAATATGGCGGGTCAAGTGGTGGTTGGTGGACCAAGGATTCTTCTCATTATAGGGCCTCGGCCCTTTGGAAAGGGATTTTATCTATGAAGGAGGAGGTCCTTATAGGAGTTGGGTTCGTTCTAGGTAAGGGAGACAATATTCGCTTTTGGGAAGATATTTGGGTGGGAGATATGCCTTTGAAAGAAGAATTCCCAAATATATTCCTTCTCGCCCCTAATCCAGATATCCCTGTAGCTAGTTGCTTCTCTACTTCTGGCAAGAAGATAGAGTGGAATGTGGTTTGCAAAAGAAATCTCCATGATTAGGAGATTGATGAGTATGTGGGTCTCCTCGAGAGAATTTACAGGGCCATGCCAGAGCAGCAAAGTTCAAACAGGTTAAGCTGGAGGGCAGATAAGTCTAGCATGTTCTCGGTCAAATCGCTTTACAAATTGCTGGATAACAATTTGTACCCCAAAGTTGATCATCCGATATATCACATATGGAAATACTTGGTCCCTCCTAAGATTGTTGCTTTCAGGTGGTTGGTTGGAAAGAAGAAGATTCTCATGGTCAACAACTTGAGAAAAATGGGGATGATTGTAGTTAATGTCTACCTTTGCTGTATAAAGGATGAACAATCAGTTGATCATCTGCTCGTTTTTTGTCCTTTCATCACTCAGATATGGTCAGAATTCTTTAATCGATTCAATATTAATTGGTGTCTTCCTGGCTCCACGAGTCAACTCCTAAAAGCCTGGCATGGGGTTAGTTTCGGCAAACATATGACTCGGTTGTGGAGAATTGCTCTCCTTGTAATTTGGTGGTCGGTTTGGGAAGAAAGAAACGGGAGATGTTTTAGGGATGTCTCAAACTCTGAAGTGGTAATAGCTAGTAAGACGAAGCGGCTAATGATAGAATGGGTTGTTCATGTAGACTGTCTTAAGGATTGTGATTTTCTTTTTCTTGGAGTCTAGTAGAGTCTGCTTTCTCGGCGAACTCTCTCCTGTATTTTGTATTCCCTTCTCTTTTATGATATATATTTCGTGACTTTTCAAATATATATATATATATATATATATATATATATATATATATATATATATATATATATATATATATATATATATATATATCTCCAATATTATCGAAATATCTCTGATATTATCGTTAGCTCTAGCTTGGCGATACCAATAACACTGGTAGTGATACCGATAACACCGGTAGTATTAGAAATTTCAGACATCAGCAATGTATCAATAAGTATCGGCAATGTATCAATATCACCAATATTTTCAATTGTATAAATTCCAAGTGTCGCTTGTATTGCCAATGTATCGATATCACCAATGTTACGCCAATATTTTCAACCATGTAATGACGCTTGTATCACAAGTGTATCAGCAATATTTCAATAATATCATCAATGTAGAGATATCACAGAAAATTTGTTCGTTTAAAAAAAAAAAAAATCTATTTCAAAATTTTTTATGAGCACATTGTTGTATGCAGTTTTCAATTTATTGTTGCTAAAATTGATAATTTCTCAATATTATCGTTATCGCAACATGCTCGATATCAAGACCACAATCTTTCATTTTCTTTCCAGTTGTTGATGATTTCTTGGCAAAATGTTGTGAGTTGTTGATATTCTGCAATATCGATGGATGTTTGGATTGAAGGTTGGATGGATTATTGGATGGTTAGATGGGATCGATGGGATGGTTGGACTATTTCTTACGATGACACGTGCTTTTAAGCCCCCATTAAATGGAAACTTATTGTGTATACATTCTTTTTGTAAATTTTTTTTTTCTAAATATGCAAATATGTGAATTTTAGCATCTCCCGAAGTTTCAATAAAATTTCTACCATTTTCTCATGTTTTCCCACATTCCCGGTTATCAACAATATTATCGATGACATCAACATTGTTTCCGTTTCCCCGACCAGCGAAACTTATAGCAATATCAATACTTCAAGCACTGGATGGAATGAAGATCTGACAATGGGACCCGAATGGGTCTTCTTCAGCAACCTTGATGTTTTCAAAGTTGGTGGATGGGGCAAACATTTCTCCTCCATGTGCATGGGTGTGGAAGACTACGTGGTCCCAAGACTTAAACCATTTGTTTGGACCGCATGCATGGAAGATTTGCTTTCGTCTTGGCATGAGGGGGGCCTTCCTCCAAGGAGACATGGAAACGTATCTTGTTTTGTTGGCTACCCATTGGAGTGTCTGGTAGAGAGAAATGAGAGCTGTTTTAGGGATAAATCTCAGCCTTTGGGATCTACTGTCAGCAATGTGCTTTTGTTTCTTAGGGAGTGGAGCTCCTAATTGTGGGGCCAAGTTGTATTTTTAGTTTTTCCTTTTGTTTCTTTTGTAGCTTTCTGTTTTCTCTTTCGAGACTTTTGGTTCTTGCAATAAAATTATCAATTCTCGAGGGGGGGGGAAAAGGATTCTAACAGTAGATTAACCTTAACAAGTGGAATTTTATGCCTCTGAATAGGTATTTGATGCACATGGCTGAAGAGGAAACTGTGACCACCTTTTTGTGCTTTGCGTTGTGGCTTTGGAGATTTGGGCTTTTTCCCTAGAAAAAATCGGTACGCTTTGGGTTTTCAATGTATCTATTGGAGCAGTGATGCTTGATTGGTTTACTGGACCCTGATATTTTTTGGGCTGTGGGGGATTTGGAAAGAGATGAATAGCAGAATCTTCGGTGATAAAGTAATGCCTGCCCGGCGTAGTTTTAAAATGCAAAATAATGTCTAGCGATTGTTAACTGGACGCTTGCAATTCCAGAATTCAGTAGCCTATCTTTTTACAATTTTCTGGTAGATTGGAGTGGGGATTTCAGGGAGCATAGTTAGATTGGGGCCTGATTCTTTTGGTACATAGTCCACTTTGTACCTTTTCATCTTTTTATCTTGGTTCCATAGGGGAGGTGATGAGAGGGTCACCTTCTGTACATTTGCTAGAATCAGATAAGCTCCACAGCATTCTCTGAAGCAGTAGGGAAAAAAAATAACAAAAGAATATCCAAACAATACAATATCTTGACATGCCTATGTAATGCTCTCATACCTCCAATTCAAAAACAGTCACCGTAATCCATAAAGACCCAAAAACACGCATGCAAACAAAAAAAAAATCCAAAAAGAAACTAAGGGTACCACTTAAAAATGAGTTCATTTCATTTCTATGTATTAGAGACCAATTTTTTGGTAGGGTGTAAAAATGTAACCAACAATTTATATAAACTATGATCTCTAATAAGCAATTGACAGCAACTAAAATGAGATGAGCTCATTTTCAAGAGGCAACCAAACAGGCCCTAAGTTAACAATGTGAAGTTTGCACATAGACCCAAGTAAGATTTTCAGTGACCGCATCCAAAAACAATCAACAGACCCCAAAATCATGCCTTTGAAATAATGGATCAATCACAGCAGAAGCATCAAGACAATGAGGGATTTCAGAATCCAGAAACACGGATACTAACAAGATCGATCGAATCAAACGTGCAAAACCATAGAAAAATAGAACACAATGCAAAAGATGGAGAGGGAGATAGACAGGGAGGAACATACGATTCGTCGAACCAAACATCCCTTCGATTCCTCAACCTAAAAAATTAAAAAATAATAATAATAATAATAAATCAGACCCTGCAGTCAAGAATACTAAAAAGATGGTAAAAATAGGAAAAAATAAATAAATACAAAATCGCATAGGAAAATCGAACCTCGTTTGGATTTGCGGAAGAGGGATTTGATCAAAATTGCAAGGGATTTTTAGGGCATCGAAATCATGAGAGAGAGAGAGAGAGAGAGAGAGAGAGAGAGAGAGAGATTCGAGGAATTGTTTTTTTAAGGGTTTAAAGAAGCGCGAGAGAGGGAGTAGCCCGGAAGAGAAATCCCTTTTTGTCTTGGATGCGAGTTTCCTGCAACACCTGCTTCAGTGAGTTCCGGCAACACGAAGCTCTGTGGGGCCCGCCGCGATGTCCGTGTAAAATCCAATCCGTCCATCAGTTTTCCCAGATCGTGTTATGATAATAACCCAAAATGGAGGTAGATTCAAACCCCAAGCGGGCCACACCATAGGATAAGTTCGATATGGAAACGCCCACCATTGAAATCTTCCTCGACTCACCGTCATGTACAAATATCAGCCTAATGCAAAACTTCAGTGGGCCCAGTGAGGTTTCAATCGTGGGCGTTCAGTCACCATTGTTTATTATGGTGGGAAACGGATAGCCAATAGCTGATGGTCGGTGCTCTGTGGGCCCCACCATGATGTATATGTTTCATCCATTCCGTCCATCTATTTTTCTAGATCACTTTATGATATAAGACCAAAAATGAGATATATCTCAATCTCAAGTGGACCACATTACAAGAAACAGTGATGAATCGTCGACCATTAAAAACTTTTTGGGGGCCTTAAAAGTTTTGGATCAAGTTTATCTTTGTTTTTTCCCTTCATCTGCGTCTGTATGACCTAATCAACAGATGGGATGTCAAATAAACAGTACAGTGGGCCTTAGGAGGATTTTAATGGTGGATATCCAATCACTATTGTTTTCTTGTGGTGTGGTTCACCTTAGAGTTACATCCCTCTCATTTTTTGGATCATGACCTAAAATGATCTGTAAAAATGGATGAACGGAATGGATGAAACGCATACATCATTGTGGGGCCCACAGAGCACCGATCGTCAGCCACTTGGATGGTTGCAGGGGGAGTAGCCAACCCGTTTCCACTAGGGTGTCTCTTTTGCGTATGATGAGGTTCCTTTTTGGGTTTCTATTGTAAGATAGTCCGCGAAACAGATGGACGTCAGAGATTTTACATAGACATCATGGTGGCCCCACAGGTCCTTGTGTTCCAGTAACTCCTGTAAGAGGTGTTGCAGGGAACTCCCGTCACACACGTGTGTGCAACAAAGGTTATAAAGCACGTGTACACGCCACACGTGCCAGCATGGGAAATCGCTGCGAGATCTAATCCATCCATCAGGTTGCTCCGGTCTTGCACATCTCCTCCCAAAAATAAATCCGGTGTAATCAGCATGTGGGACCCAATATTGAAAACAGATGGATGGTCTAGAAAACTTCATCCAAGTTTCTCGGAGGGGTACATTTGCTTTGCAAACTGTAGCGATCAGAGATCAACCTGATTTTTGGGCTAGGGCATCAATGTAGCGGCACAGATTGGATGGATGGTTTGGATCTACGTGAGCTCTATTCCACACGTGTGCAGGCTTAACAAAGCTCTGTAGTTTATTCGTGCATGGCTCGGGGTGAGATTGTGAAAGTAGAACCCATATTCGACTGATCCGAAACGTTGAACGTGTCCGACGCACTTAAAATCATCTAGTATTGAAGATCCTGGCCATAGGATACTTCTTCCTTTTTTAATTGCTTGGATGAGAGACGGTGTTGTATTCGCTTTTTTGGCTTCTGGCACCTTAATGAAAGGTTTGGATTTATTTTTTTTTCATCCGTAAGGTTTTCTGTGGCTGGATCATTCTCTGTGACTTCCAGATGATTAACGGTTTGGATCTTTGGAAAATAAGTCCTGTTTGTATAAGTTGGAAATTCAAAGGGGTAAAGAACACATTGAATCAGAAATTTTCTTGTATATTTTTTAGTGTAATATATTCCAAATACATTGAGTTATAGAAATTATCTTTACGCTTAGAGGGAGAAAATTTTGTCATATTTTTTTTATAGTCTTTGTAATTTACCTCAATCAGGTTTGTATGAATTGAAGGAGGGGTTGACGAATCACGAACCATTAGCTTTGTTCATTAGTTTTGGAACTGTGATAAAGATAGCTCAAAAAGATCTCAGTGGACGTTTTTTTTACCAAGAAGCTAAAAAAAATGGTGTAATAGTGGACAAGGAAGGTAGACCCGGAGATCTTTAAGTAGTGTTCAAATTCAAAAGATCTCAGTGGCTGTGTGTGAGATGTCGAAATTTAAATTCCGTGTTGGATCATGTCATGGTCATTTATTTGTTGAAACTCTAACAAATAATATTGTGTCGTAAATGAATGTAGTAACCACTTGTGGATTTATGGTCATTAGGGTTTGTTGATGTAGAAAACTAGTTAGCCTTTCATGGACCTTTGAATGCATGCACAAGGAATAGGCAAAGAAGACACTAGCTAGAGCAAGAGAACCTCTAATTCTAAAGGCAGGCCAAGGAATATAGGTCTAGTTGAGAATAGAGTTTTACATATAAAATTTAGTGTACCTTTCTTTGCACAAGGGGCACCTATATATGTGTCCCTCGGAGGCGGTGTCAGGTATAGTAATGAAACTGCCATCCGATACCATATCATACTAGGAAGCTGATTTTGAGGATGTGTGGCTATTCCTTCGAGATTTCTGAAGAGAATTTAGAAGAAGATTTCCTAATAGATCCCAAGCGATGGGCAACCAACTAAGCCGAGGTGTAAGGCTAAGCTCAACCATAATCTTGAGCTGAACTCAACCTCAAACTTAGGTAGACCGAATTTGAGGTCGAGCTCGAGGTTAGATAGACTGAGCTCGAGGTCGGAGTCGGTCTTGATTTCAGGCCATAATTGATGTTAGTTGAATCTGGTTAGACTTTGAGGTCAAGTGAGTCATGGCTTAACAAGCTTTTTGATGAAAGTCATCTTCCCATCTTGAATCATCTTGGTCAGTCCATTTTTACTCACAACAGAGTTTTTAGCTCAATCAACATCTACGTGAGCTTATAATCTATGACCACTTGGACGAAATTTGGAGGCTCAGGTGAGAGTGCATTTGATATATTGAAGAATGTGTTTCATTGTTATCACATGGTTTTCAATTGACTGATGTATAAATTGGCAAACTTAGTTGATAACATGAGAACGATCCATTCAAATCATTGCCAAATATCAAAGTGCACCAACTATGCTGTGATATTCGAGAATTTGATTAAGAGCAAGCGCATTTCCTTACACAAGTTTCAGAATGAATGTGCAAGCAGGAGTTCCAGAACATATTTGTTTTGTGAAAGAAAAAATGTCATTGTACTTCTAAATGATTTTGAATGTAAGAAAATAATAGAGATGACCCAAAACCTTCATAATAGATAAATTGTTTAAAGGTGAGATGAGAAATGTTAGAGGTCTTGTACAAGCATGTAACCTCCATCTATTTCATATACGTGGATCACGTGTAAGAAATCTCCACCGATGATCATCTTAGTGTTGTCCTGATTAGGTCCCACTGGCCAGCAAATAGATGGTTGAATATTGAATGAGCAATGGTCCACGTTCTGAATAGACGCTTGAGATTGTCCAATCAATATCAATTTTAGTCAATGGCTCATCCATGGTGGGGCATACCTACGAATAGCTTGGAATATGGTTTTCATAACTGCGACTTCTACCATTCTAGACGAGAAGCGCCATGACAATCCCCACGAGCCAATCCGTGCAAACGTGCCAAATTGCTTACACGCTGGCATGATCTGGGCCGTTTCTTATATGGTCCCAGCTTGAAGCCACGAACATAAAATGTCCCAGTCCAAACGCCACACGGGTACGTAAAAACTCAAACACGTGTGGCGTTGATATTTGAACAGTTAAATTTCTTAACTGCATTTTGTAAATATTTTGTGACAGAAAAGTTGTTAAAAACGTCCAACGGTAGATAAATTCAATAAGTGTCATTCTGTGGAATGAAGGAGAGACTTGTAAATTTAAAATATCAAGGCAGCCTATATAAAATCTCGGGTGTTTGGATGCCACCCAGATTTAATATTTCATATAACTTTGCAAGTGAGATGAAGAGGTTGAGAAAGCCGCTCCCCGCCAGTTTTTTTTTTCAAAAGCATGGGTTAGTGAGGCGTTGCTTGCTTCTCACACAAGTGTTAAAATGTTAGATTTAAGGGCCGTTGGATATTTGCATGGTATGCTTCGACAAGAGTACTTGGTGAAAGAAAATGCATCACTTTTTTAGTGGCATCCAAACGTGCTCTTCTATTCAATCCTTTTGGAAAAGAGATATAGAGATTTGATCATGTATGGGTGCCTCAACTGCTATTTTGAATATTGGGATCTGGAAGTAAGGTTGTCTGGCCATGTATGGCTGGAATTTCACCTACAAAATGTCTACACAATCTCTCTCCCTCTCCCTGTCCCTCTCTCTCAAATAGCTTAGATTTTACCTACAAAATCTCTCTCTCTCTCTCTCTCTCTCTCTCTCTCTCTGGGCGTGCAAGTAGCTCACACCTTAATTCTTTCTACATGTACCCCAATCTCTTCCTACTAGATGATGTCTCCCATCCATGTATCAATGCGTGTAGCTTGCACCCGTCTCTCTGCAAGTCTTTTCCCTCTAGATGATCTCTCTCACATCTCTCTCTACATATATAGCCCGCATCTATCTCTACAAGTAACATACACCTAGGGGTGTACACGAACCGAGCTAGCTCGGTTAGCTCGCTCAACTCGACTCGAAAAAGCTCGATTTGATTCGGTTCGAAGCTGAGTTTGAGCCAAGTCGAACTGATTTTTTGAGCTCGAAAATGAGTTCGAGCAGGCCCCAGCTCGACTCGACTCGAATCGAATCCAGCTCGGATCAAACCAGTTCAGTGACTTGGTTACTCTGCCATTGACATTGCTCACCAACTGTTTGATAAAATGACTCAACGAAAAGTAGCTGGTGGCAAGGAAGGAATGTACATGAAACAAATACCCTCTTTCTCTTTGTTTTTCTTGGTTTTTATGTTGCTTAGAAGGTGTTTAATAAAATACCTGTAAAACCATTGCCTCTGTTTGTAAAACAGTGAGATTTTGAAGTTGCAGTTCAGGTGTTTATGGAAATGCCTCAATGGCGAACTCGGCTCGATCTTGGCTCGAACTCAGCCCAAGCTGTTGACCGAACTGAGCCGAGCTGGCCAGTCAAGCTCGAGGACCGAGCCAAGCCGAGCCAAGTTCAAGCTGAGGTCAGCCAGTGGCCGAGCCGAGTCAAGCTGCGGCCAGCTCGACTCGGTTCGACTCGATGTACACCCCTACATACACCCATATCTCGCTACAATTAGTCCGCACGCCCCTTCACAAGCAGCTCACACCCTATTTCTTCCTGCATGTAGCCCACACTCTTCCCTCTTCTCTCTCATCTCCGCACTCCCACACTATTCCCTCTTCTCTCTCCCACTCCTGGCTCTCCCTTCTCTCCATCATGCCCGTGCAACGTGCCATGCCCTTGGTATTTGATAACTAACCGGGATGAATTGCACCAAATTAACTCATGTATGCTTGTGAGGCCTGCCTAGCTCAATTTGGGGGAATGTTCATGAGATCCACCCATCCATCAGAATGCTGGCAAGCCTCAACCTAAATAACATTCTAAGGTGAGGACATGCTGAAGCGATCCTCACAACATGTGGCCCCCACCACAAACATGCTGGGGCCATCAAGTAGGACAATCCACCCATCAGGTGAGACACATATTAGCGATATGGGCAGTTAGAGAAATAACAACAGCCCATACTCAAAATTACACTTGTGGCGCCTACCTGATGAGTGGACAATCCTGCATATCATGAGAGCACATTGGGCATGTTCACAGCAAGATCCACCAAGTACATGGTCAGGGTGTATTACATTGCCACTTCTCTGCTCAGTAAGGCGTATCTATACCCCGATCATGATCCTCTCTTTCTTTTTACTCCAAAGATGTTGTAAAACAGCAAATTCTACCTTTTGGACACCATCAAATCAGTCACCGACCTGTCCGATCGTCGTCCTTTTTTTCAATTTTTTTTTTCAAATCATGGGCTCTCCGTACGTTCCGCAGTTACATGCAAATCTACCTTGGTTTTTCTTTTTTCATAGATTTACTTTCTAACAAGAACTTGATTGGAAAGGAATTGGAGAGAAATTCAAAGAGAAAAAAAAAACAAAAAAAACAGAAAGTTGTATATGAGACATTAAGGGCTTAACAGTGGAAAATTGCGGTTGTGCTTTTTTTTTTTTTTCCTTTCTTCTTTTTATCTCCTTGCTCAAAAATTGGTACATTATGAGTAAAGAAAAAGACCCACACAAGGAAACAATCAACCTGATGATCTCCAAATCCTTCCCTCAAGGGAAATCACCATGACTGAAACATCATCGTGGTATTTCCGGCGGTCACCGTTGGGAATGTCCAGCAACTCGTGAAAATCCATCCCTGCGCAAAACATGAAACAAAAGCAACCGCACTAAAGCACCTAATTACAGAAACAGGCATCTCGATTTGGAATGAAAAGAAGATGAGAGATGATCCAGTACTCCTAGTAACTTGCATTCACACACTTCGACAGTTCAATCCATTGATTCAAACTGTTCATTAAGTCCGGCACACATTTCATGGGCTACCATGTAAACATCACACCATTCTGACAAATATTAACCATTTGATATGGCCGGTCAAGATCGTTTACGCAAAAATAGGTCCAATCATCAATTTGATACATCTATTTGTTACGGCCAATCATGGATTGCTTATGATTCCAACAATCACTTTTGTTAGGCAATCATAGCCAATCCCATCCATGGCTTGGGACAGCTATAGAAAATAAGGCCATATCAAAGATGATCAACCATATGATCAGTGGTGGTTTTTTTTTTTTTTTTTTTTTTTTTTGGGGGGGGGGGGGGCCCATGAAATGTGTTTATCGACTTCACATCTGGCTCAGACCAATTGATCGGACTGTCAAAGTAAACCAGTGCAATTAGGAGCCCTATAACTTATAGTGCTTTGAGAGCCCTGGAACATTTCTCAAAGAAGATGAATGGGTAACAATTGTAACAAAGGGCCTGTTTGGGATGCCTAAATTGAGTTAATCTCATTTTAATTAATTGTATTTACATATTAGAGATCATATTTCCTCTTAGTAAGGATTTAAAAAAAATAAAATCTTGACAACCAACAATCATGATCTCTAATTCATAATTATGATTAAGGGTGTGTTTGGCTGCACCAAATATCATGAAATTCATGATATCTAATGATTAATCAGTCTGATTTGGCGGAAATAATCATTATAGTTCAAGAAATTTTTTGCAACCAAACACACCCTAACTAAAATGAGATGAACTTTTTTTTTGCCAAAAGAAAAAAAAGAGAGAGCTTGGTTTCCCAAACTACTGCCATTTATTACTATCATTTTGCAGCTGA
The DNA here is from genome assembly GCF_029962835.1 of Magnolia sinica. Classification (NCBI taxonomy): domain Eukaryota; kingdom Viridiplantae; phylum Streptophyta; class Magnoliopsida; order Magnoliales; family Magnoliaceae; genus Magnolia; species Magnolia sinica. Next base: position 983,329 of record NC_080586.1, read on the forward strand.
AAATCTCAGCATTTTTTATGGTGGTTAGGCTTGATGATGACATGCAACGATGCTCTCGAGTTGCACCAAAAGAACCAGGTCCAGTTACAACAGTAACAAGATCAATCCCCTAAGAATCTCAACCAATTGACAGACTTGACTGAAGGGGTAAATTACAGCACACGTGTGAGGATCCATTTCATGTACCAGGTGGATCCCAGATGAACATGCCCTGTTACAAAAGCCAGGCTAGTCCAATCACCAGGTAGGCCACACATGTACGTCGAATATAGGACGTTGGTAATTTTCTTACATCCCAAGTACCAAAGTTCTTCAAAAATACATAGAAATAAGGTCCAGTAGGATTCTTTACGTAGAATAAAAGTGTCTAACGGATACAGTCCCATTTCTTTGTATCACCATGCTATATCTGCTGGCCAAAGCTCTCGTGCAGATATGTAGGATATGGATGTGGGGCTTTATGCAATACCAATGCTTAAAATCCAACCGGTGACAATTCCGTACCCATATCCTTGTTTACATGCATGAAATTTAGGTATCACAGCAAGACAGCATGGCCAGTGAGTGGTAGGCTAGTAATCATGGGCAGGATTCCTTTTTTCTTCCTCTTTTTTTTTTTTTTTTTTTTTTAAAAAAAAAAAATGCAATAATATTATGAAGATCAATGAAACAAAAACAAGATGGATCAACTGACCATTTTTTTTGGCAGCACGAAAGAGAAGCTCCGCGATAAGGTACTGTGCAGGGTCACCTTCAGGGACGTTTTCAATAAACCATGCGACATGGGAGACAACTTCTTCATTGCTGAAGTACTGGTAAAGCCCATCAGAAGAAAGGACTAAAAAGCGATCATTCGAGCAGAGACGGTGATGGAGAACAGAAGGAATACAGCTGAGGTATGGAGCAGTCCCAATGTACTCAATCTGAAACATCTCCAGCAAAGCTTCATTGCATTTCGGCTGCATCCAAGAAATGAAACATAACCACAGATAAATCAGTTTCACAGAAAAGATGGAAGATCTCCAAGAAATATAATCAAACCAGTTGCCTTCTGACTTATGCTGAAACAAAGAACCAGTTCAGAAATGAGAAGCTTTACTTGCAGCTGCTCTTTTATTTTAATTTATTTGTTAATTTTTCTCAGTTGGTTGATTCAACTCCGACGGCCCAAAAACAAACAACTGGGAAGAGGAACGATCATCACCATCAGCCAATGCATGTCACATCATATATAAATTTTGGAATTTGGAAATGCTGCCCACCAACCTCCTGTATGCCACAACACGAGATAACACCTCCAGGGAAGCTGTGTATCTGAATTCTCTTGTTGCATCTTAGATTGAAAAGATGCACTTCCAACTCAAGCAGCAGGCTGCTATGTGCAATTTCTCCTCATGCAAATAAATTCACATTAGACTATTTTAGAGAGAGAGAGAGAGAGAGAGAGAGAGAGAGAGAGAGAGAGAATTCGAAAAGGGACAAACTTTTAGACTTTTAGTAGATGCATTTTAGACGGAGAGGGCATTTCCATCTTTTGTGCATCTTTCTTTCCTCTTACAAATGACCAGCCTATAATTCTAATTGGGAGCCCTTCTAAAATCCTCACCAAAGTTCTTGCCCTAAGAATTAGAGGTGTCTTATAAACGGTGATATCAGAAAATCAAGTTTCTTTCATAGCAAGTAGATGGATCCTCAACACTGCCCTAATGGCCCATGAATGTATCAACTCCAGACATAGAGAAGGGAAGAATGGATTAGTCTACAAGCTAGATATTAAAAAGACTTACGATCATGTTGACTGGAACTTTTTAGACTATACGCTAGAAAGACTTGGTTTTGGTCTCAAGTGGAGAGGTTGGATTCAATCTTGTATTCAATCCCCATATTTCTCAATTCTGATTAATGGCTCACCTTTTGTTTTTTTCAAGGCTTCTCGCAGTATTGGACCCGATACATTGTTACCGGATAGGCTTTTGATAGGATGCTTCATAAAGCAAAGGGAAATGATTTAATCCGAGGTTTTAACATTGCAGAGGCAGGGGTGCAATGTGCAAGTTAGCCATCTTTAGCATGTGAACGACACAATCCTCTTTTGTGATGCAAACCTCACTTCGATTGATGATCTCCAAAAAATCATGGTATCCATCGAAGCGGTTTCGAATCTAAATGTTAATGCCTCCAAAAGCGAATTATTGGGGATTCATGTGCCTCATGATGTCCTGATCCAAATGGCAAATGTCTTCATGTGCAAAACAGGATCCTTCCCGTTATCATATCTTGGCTTGCCTCTTTGCATAGGTAAGCTAGTGAAGCATCTATGGGACAAGGTTATCGAGAGAATTGAAAGAAACTTATCAAGTTGGAAGCATTGTTATCTTCCTTAGGAGGGTGGTTAACTCTTATCAAAACGGCTTTCTCCAACATGCCAATCTATTTTCTGTCTCTTTTCAAATGCCCAAAGTCAGTTTTGGATAAACTTGACAAATTGAGAAGAAACTTTTTATGGAGGCTGAGGATAAAATGAAGTTCGATCTACTTAAATGGGATGAAGTGTGTGAGCAATTTTCCAAGGGTCGCTTCAGATTGAAAAACCTGGGTCATATGAACATTGCCCTTCTTGGAAAATAGCACTGGAGATTTGGTTCTAAAGAGGGTAAACTTTGGAAGGAACTTCTCGCTTCCAAGTATGGTACTCAAATGGGGGTATGGAGCACAAAACCCTCCTCTCTACCACGCATCCCATGCATGGAAGGCTATTATGTCCATCTATTCCATGCAAGAGTATCCTTTTCACTTGGAAGGGAAGATTATATTTGCTTCTAGATCGACACTTGGTGTGGGTATAAGCCTTTACAGGTCATTTTTTCAAGCTTGGCATACCTTGCTACTGACAAATTTATAACAATGGATTATTGCTACTCGTCTATTGGCAAGGCCGGTGTTTGGTCTCCTCGTCGACGAAACTTATCGGACAACAATTTTGAGGAATTCCTTAACATGCTCGATTATTTGAAGCTTCACTCGCCTTCGTCTCAAGAAGAAGACTTGTTAGTTTGGAAAGGTCATAGTTCTGGTGTCTTCTCAATGCGTTCGTTCTACAGCTTCATTTCTAACCCATCTCCGCCTCACTCCTTTCCTTTCCACCAGTGGTCTTATGGAACCCCTCCGAGGATTGTGGCTTTTGTGTGGCTGGTAGGAAAATAAAAAATAAAAAAAGGATCCTAACTATTGATAATCTTCAACGGAGATCTCTTATTCTCCCGAACATTTGTTTGATGTGCATGAGGGATGCAGAATGGATTGACCACCTTTTCATTCATTGTCCTTTCGTTCAAAAGGTTTGGGAACACTTCTTTAGCATCTTTCATATCTCATGGGTGATGCCAAAGTGGGTCAATCAACTTTTGTGGACTTGGCATGGTGGTATAATGGGTAAATCCAAGAAAGCAATATGGAAGCTTAGTGCTATGGGGATTTTTTGGTATGTTTGGCGCCCCGAAACAGCTGGTGTTTCCAAAATAGGGACTTCTCAGTTGCAGAGATCATTCATATGGTCAAACTAGCTGTTTCGGAATGGGCTTTCTATGTTAGATCAGCTCTCCATGTTGATCTTTCTTCGTGGTTCTTTTCTTAGCTCTTGTATTTTTCCCACCAGGGCGGCTTTTCAATAAAATTTCAGTTCTCTAAATAATAATAATAATAATGGAGACTATAGCTACTTACAGGTTCAAACATAACCTAAATAAGTCAAAAGGCATATGTGCAACAACATGAAGTCATTAACATGGTTGCTATGGTAGGAGCATTCTTACATTATTGATAATGATGAATTTCCATCTCAGAGTGGTCAGCAGATGACCCAATTTAGATATTTGTAGACTATCTCAAATGTGGTATTTAATTTGACTCACAAACTGATATAAGGTACATACCGGGTACTCGTATACTTCTGAAAGCTGAAATAAGAATCAACACTATCCTACTTGTTGACTCTAATGTGGATATATGTCTGTGGAATTCCAACAAGAAATACAAAGCTTTGGTAGAGATGGAGATTCTAGAGGCGCAATGAGATAGCTTGACAAGGTGACATTTCCTGCATGAGAGCTGGAAATTTGTTCAACAAGATTCATTATAAATATTGTATTAGCCAATGTCAAAGTCATCACGTATACTTGTATATATCACTAAGGGTGCAATTTGGGTTGGGTCAACCAAACCCGATTGGCCCAACATGAACTTTAGGTTGGGTTGGATTGAGGTTAGGTAGGGCTTCGGCTGAAAATCCTCAAGTCATCCCCAGGTTGGGTTGGGTTGGGTTGGGTTTGTTGTGGCCTCGGGCAACCTGACCCAACCTGAACCCAACATTATATGCAGTATATATGCATATGAGTTACTTATAACAAACATACATAATAAAAGCATAAAGTCATGGCCGGCATGGAAAATAGGGTTCGTGATTGGAACCATCCCTGTTGTGGACATAGGGTTCATGATCGGAATTGTCCCTGCATGGAAAATAGGGTCCATGGTTAGAACTGACCCAAGGCCCACATGCTAAGTGATCCAATGTCTTTTGAGTAGTCTCTCCAAACATTAGTTTCTTTTTTCAATTTATTTTATCAGTTTATGATTGACGATTGTAGACTTTTTGCTGGTGAAGGAGTGTACCTGTTTCTACGGCTAGTGTTATCCTGGTAGTTGCAAATGTTATTTTAATGATATTATTGGATGGCTACAGGCTTGATTTCATGGGTTAGTTTACTAGGTGCAAGTGACCCGAACGAAACCAAACTAACCGACCAAACCCGAATTGTGTTAGGGTTTGAGTATTCAATACCTTGGGTTGGGTCGCTTGGGTTGGGTTGGGCCTCGAGCTGACTCCTCTTGAGGTTGGGTTGGGCTTAAGATGATCCTCAACCTAACCCAACACCTACGTTGCACCGCTATCTATTAGCAGCAAACCATTTGGTGCATAAATATGCAAATCATGTCACATCATATACAATTCATCATCTCTTAGTATTTGGGATGGCATTTCAGATATTTAATTTTATAGCGATGCTTGTTTTGGAGAAAAAGAGCCACACCTTTACTAGCTATTGCAATTTATTAAGTTCTACTATTTTGAACTCAGTTTGTGCATTCATGTGCTGGTTGCATTTCCCATTTTGTGCAGACCTGACAAGATGCTTGTGTGACTGCACACAAATACACACAAGAAAATCACACAACTGAATGCATGCATGTGGAAGCATGCAGAAATATGCTTCCACATGCATGCTGCCCTCTGTGAGATGCAAGCCCGTGTCTTCAAAAGAATAAGGTTTTAAGTTGACTTACCACATAAACAAAAAAGCAAAATAAATTAGCATGGAATTAATCAGTGACAAACCTTTTTGAGAAACCCCGCACCAAATGCTCGAGTGACTTTCAGCTGCCCTTTCACCCGATCGTTCAAGATGGATTGGTTATCATCAGGATGTTCTGCTTTTATCCTCAAAACTTCCTGTAGCATTTAATAAACATACATGATCATTCTCTCAAATACTCTACCTCTATTTTGTTCTATATTTACATTCACCAGTCTGGACTTCCTAATGCATTCAAACACCAAATTTGCACGCTTCCAACCCTACAAGGGGTAAAGGATGTTAATGCCGATCAGAGGGGACCCCTCTCGATTTGTGCAGCCCCCAACTGTCTCAAATAACGGGATCAGTTGATCATGTTAACAGTCATCATCCTAGAATAAAACCTTGATTCATCCAGTACCAATCAACTGTTTAAGCAGCCAATAATTTATATGGTAAATTCTTTCATTATCTTTCCAATCAGTATTGGTGATGGTCCATCCAGAATAAAAATAAATAAATGATAATGAAAAACATTCAGAAGCCAAATGTCGCTTTTAAGTGTATATTACAATCAAGGTATTCCGTAACAGTAATAGTGGTCGTAATTGCCACCATCTTTACCTTTATAATACAGGCTTCAACAGCCATTACGGCCCCCACAACAGCCGTTACAGTCTCTCTTTTTTCATTGCAAAAAAACCCAAAAACCAATATTGGCCCCATAACAGACCGTTGTGGGGCCGTTACAGCCTTTATGAAGGGCGTAACAGGCCGTTACAGGTCATTTTTTCCATAACAGCCGTTATGGCCATTACGACCCCATAACGTGTGACGGTCACCACTGTTACCTTTATGTAATAGTCTTTACAGCCTTCTAATGGCCGTTACAGCGCACCATGATTACAATAGATATTTCAAATGGACAAAGAACCTTCAATCATACAGATCAATAAAATCAAGTGATGATATTCAAACAAATGTATTTATTAGCAGAACTTCTTTCAATTAATGATTGCGTGTCCGTGATGGGGTGAAGCATCTCCCCAAGGCTCTGTGCACTACGCTTCTCTTCAGAACCATGCTAGGAATTCCAGCATGGAACTTCTTCCTGCCTTAATATGGTGCAAATGCATATCCATTCAGGACTTCCAAATTGCTAATCATTGATCAGCATATTGTCAAACAGTTTTATGATTGCCATCAGTTTCTGCAATCCTAAAGATGTGAAACATAGAAGAAGAAAGGTTTTTCACCCTACTGGTATTGTTCAAGGACATTAAATCTAAAAGATTCCTGAGACAAATGTTTTAAAACTCAGAACAGACCAGACAATTGGACCAGTTTGGACAGGAACCGATGGCCTTTCCATGCCGGGTTACTATAATACCCAGTTTTGGATTGGAACCTGTTCAGATTCAGATATTTTTTGTAGTCAACTATAGAAACATCCAGATGGTTTGGGCAGGAATCAGCAGCCTTTGTTTTTTTTTTTTTTTCCCCTGATTATTTTAGGATTTTAACTAATTTACTTATGACATCAGAATGATACCACATCTTGACCCGGTTGGACGAGCGGTGGGACCAGTATCGACTGGACCACCATTGCATGAGAGTGTGTCCCGTATCGGTATCGGTTGGCGTAACGGTGACCTCCAAAACCGATACGGATACGGGGGCGTAACGGTGATACGGGGGCATAACGGCCCGTAACGGCGCAAAATTTTTTTTTTGCCAAAAAAATATGAAAAAATATGGATTAAATCTGGAATATTCTAAGCATTCCAAATATGCATTCATTTATAAATTGGAACATGTTTATGGTGGTGTAACGGTCCACTCTTTAGTGAGAAGTTGTATCGGACTGTCTGATGAATTTATGAATCAGATAACCTGAATTTGACTACAAAATTCATATATTTAATTTTCTAACTATCTACTATCAATGATAGATATATTAGAATGAATGTAATATGAAAATATCTTACATTTAGGTGTTTGCAATTATTTTTGAGGGCCAAAATTCATGCGTAAATAGAAAAAAATATAAAATGGCACCCCAAATATGTAAAATGCACATTAACATTTTCTATTATGATTAACACATCATATGGCATCATTAAAACAGCAAAAGAATCATTAAAAAATGATTTTTCGAATTTTCAAAAAAAGGGTCGAAATAAATGCGTAAATAGAAAAAAATATTAAAAAAAATATAAAATGGCACACCAAATATGTAAAATGCACATTAACATGTTCTACTATGATTAACACATCATATGGCATCATTAAAACAACAAAAGAATCATTAAAAAATGATTTTTCGAATTTTCAAAAAAAGGGCCGAAATAAATGCGTAAATAGAAAAAAATATAAAATGGCACCCCAAATCTGTAAAATGCATATTAACATGTTCTACTATGATTAACACATCATATGGCATCATTAAAACAGCAAAAGAATCATTAAAAAATGATTTTTCGAATTTTCAAAAAAAGGGCCAAAATAAATGCGTAAATAGAAAAAAATATAAAAAAATATATAAAATGGAACCCCAAATCTGTAAAATGCACATTAACATGTTCTACTATGATTAACACATCATATGACATCATTAAAACAGAAAAAGAATCATTTAAAAATGGTTTTTCGAATTTTCAAAAAAAGGGCCAAAATAAATGCGTAAATAGAAAAAAATATTTAAAAAATATAAAATGGCACCCCAAATCTGTAAAATGCACATTAACATGTTCTACTATGATTAACACATCAAATGGCATGATTAAAACAGCAAAACAACCATTAAAAACTGATTTTTCGAATTTTAAAAAAAGGGGCCAAAATTCATGCGTAAATAGAAAAAATTATTAAATGGCACACCAAATCTGTAAAATGCACATTAACATATTCTACTATGATTAACACATCATATGACATAATTAAAACAGCAAAATATATTAAAAAAAGTATAAATACCTATTTTTAACGAATTTCTGAAAAATCGCCCACCAAGCTTTGATTCAAAAAAATCTATAATATAATGTGTTTTTCTATCAAATACCTAGCTAGGGTTGGTCGAAATTAGTAGTAGAAGGAGTTAAAAACAGTTTGGAAGCAAGAGATTTCAAAAAAACAGCAAAAACAGAACTTTAAAAAAAAAAAAAAAAAAAGTTACCATTACGGGCCCGTATCGGCCGATACGGGTTCAAAATCGGGTATCAGCCGATACGACCCCGAAACGCGTAACGGTTCCCACCGTTAGCGTTACGTATCGGCCATTACGGCCGATACGTAACCGTTTTGACACACCTTGATGAGACATATAATGAACTAATCAAGAACCCCAAAAAGCTGATTCTGTAAGTAGTTTCATCTGCCATTGCATAATACCATTACCATACGTGCATTCCCATTATGGATTAGTTTCTCTTGTCACCTAGTAAGTCAAGGTAATAAGGGTAGTCCTAAAAGTACACATTCCTGCTGGCAAATTGTATGCCATTGTATTTTCATGTTTCCAGGTCACTCCTTCCAAATAAGAGCAACTGACAAAAGATGGTTTTAAGGTACTTGCAGTTGGATACAGTGGATAATGCCTCCACAGTTCTACTGGGCATCCATAATATTCAAATACCTCTTTTCGTTCAATACCATTACCACTGCTATTTTTATTCTTCAAGTTCCATAAGAGAACCAAAGATGCAGAGGTTGATCTTTGCTTCCAGTAAAAGAACTACAATGATCACTCATTTTTCAACTTTCCAAAGATCAGCAAGCATCAAATTTGTTTTCCAATGCCAGGAGTATAGATTGTGCAATGACCAGAGACCAACATCAGCAACTGACACGCATGCACACGCGTGCGCTCACGCAAAAAACAAAAACATTTCTTTCTTGTTGACAAACATGTATCATGACTTCACTTATAGGATGAAGTTGCTAAGGGATGTTTTGTCATATCATACAATTCTACTGGCTAATCAGTAAGGGTATCGGTGCATACGCTGATGTTCCATTAACAAGAAGGAACTACAATAGGAACTCGCTACAAGTTTCGAATCATTTCCTACGTTGTAATTTATACAGTCAACTGCCCTTTTGCTTGTTCTCCTCTTGACTTTGGCTTTAAAAAATTGAGTTATAATTTTATTTTATTTTTTAAAGGAAGATTCTCAAGCTATAAGTTGGACATAGACATTTGTCGTGGTGTTAGACACAATTGCATTTACATAGGGCCCTCAAAAGGGTCGTGCTCAGGTTGAACAATGGTGTACCTGGTCCTGCATCCAAACTTAACTAAGAGAAACAGATTCAGATCCTATCAGGTCCGGTCCAGCTACCATGCAATAGGTACCAGATCTGCATCCGTCTGAATTTGGGCATCAGCATCTGATCTTAAACATTGTGGATTTCGGGTCATAGTCTACCACTGGATTCTGATTTGAGCAGGTCTCATCGGGCAGTTAGGAACATGGCATGCATACAGCAAGAAGGCCCTAAACTGCAGTTGCGGTACCCTCAACACCCTATTATCTATCCAATTCTAATAACCATTTTTAGAGAGGAAAAAATAAGTATTCTTACTTGATCCTTCAGGGTGGTGGTGGCAATGCTTGTACTTGCAGCTACCAGCCAGCAACTGACAGGGTCAAGGACAGGTGGTTGCTTAGGGACTAGGGTTAGGTGCGTGTCATGTGAGGTATGAGTTGAAATGAGGTACAAGCAGAGATAATGAAAACGATATTATGTATAATATAAGTATCCCAAATCACTATTTTCAATACCTTAGGTCAATAATTAATGAGAGTGGAGAGATTGAGAAGGATGTTGCTCACAGTTTTTTTTTAAAGGGTAATTGCAATTTTATTACGACTGGAGGGAAATGAAGAAAAAGGGGGGGGCTGATGAGCAAGGTGTTCCGTATCCATTACAACTTACAATACGGCCATAAAGGCCAATACGTATAAGTAACGGCCATGATCGTTACACGATACAAGGGTGAAATAGGGTAGTTGGTTTTTTTCGGACCGTATAGGCCGTTACAGGAGCCGTAACAGCAATTACATGGCATAATGACCATTACCCTCACAGCAATTGAAAAACGGCCATTTCTTTTTCTATATAAATCCATTTTTCCTCATTTTTCCACTTTTCTCATTCCAAAAACTTTCCTACATAATTCTACAACAGATTTCGACCACTCGTACTATAGTTTTTAGGATTAAAATAGTAGATTGAAGCAATTTGGGTAAATAGAAGCTACGAGGGCTATTTATTCAAAAAATCGAAGAAAAAAAATGGAATATGTGCATTTTTATTTTTTTTTTCCGATTGCTATTTCTAATGCTTGATTGTGATGTATAAATATTAGAGACACATAAGCATGTTCATAAATTCACTAGACAACCCAATACAACATTCTCACCAAAGAGTGGACTGTTAAGCTACCATAAACATGTTCAAAACAAAAAACCAAAAAAAAATACAGATTTGGAATATTTACATTATTCTAGGTTTTCTAGATAATTTTTCAAAAAAATTCAGGCAATTTTTTTTACCGTTAAGCGATAACCATATCAGTAACGGTGGTGCCCATTATGGCCACCGTTGCCGATACGAAATACCTTGTTGATGAGAGATCATCAAGTCAATACAACAAAGAAGAATCCTCCCAACTACTTTGTAGAGCCTCTACCAGGCTCCCTTCAAAAGCTCTAGTGGTCCACACCCATTCCACAACTGACCATTTGGCTTAAGGAACAAAAATTGATCATGATTAGAAGACTCATCCAAAAAGGTTCTGCTCAAGCCAAATCACTCTTGTGATGGCAGGGAGAATCAAGTGCCGAAGAATTTTTGGATTAGAACTAGGTGGGTGGAGTGGATATGTGCCTCCAGAGATTTATGCGATCGCAGCGTATCAATCAAATTGGAGCGGAGATTTATAAGATAGCTATAAGAGCAGCCATGCTTTATGGGACAGAATGTTGGGTGGGCAAGGAACAACATGTTGATAGGGCATGGCCGAAATCAGGATGTTGAGATGGATGAGTGGCAAGACAAGGAATGATAGAAGTATAAATGAATGGATTTGAGGGAACTCAGAACTAGCACCAACATGTAATAAGATGAAGGATAGTAGACTTCAATGGTTTTACCATGTGCAATAAAGGCTGAGAACTACACCAATTGGGAGTGAGTGGGTTCAAGTTGAAACCTCTAAAAGGACAAGGGGAAGGCCCAGAAAGATGTGGGTGGAGGACCGGAGGTAGTAAGAAAAGATTTGATGACCTATGGTTTAACTGAGGACATGGTCTTTGATAGACTAGAATGGCATAACAGGATTTGTGTAGCTGACTGCAATTAGTTGAGATGGTCTTAGATGATGATACAATCTAAGACATATTTAGCATTTTATTTAACCTGGCTTAAATTTCATTATACTTGTATTTTATCAGGTAACCAACAGTTATATGTCCCGACCTGATCATTAATTGGGCCTCGTCCAATTTATTAACTGGGCCCAATAAATGGACCCAAACCCTATTAACTCAGGTCGAGTAGATCGGGTATATCCACAGAATCCAAACCTATTGGCAGACTTACTTCTGATAAGAGTGGCTGACACACTATCGAAATGTTAAAAGCATACCGTAATTGCGTGCGTGTAAAAAAAAAAAGCTGAACATTAGATAATAGCAGCTATAAGCCTATAATTTACATTTATATGTAAAAAAAAAAAAAAAAAAGATAATAACAGCCTTCTATATGAGCTGTGTCTGTGAGTGTCACCCATGTGGACACTGACACAGATCAACTCAACAGAATGACAAAAAAAGAAAACTAACTTTGCTACATAATTGTGGAGTTATTTGGTATTTTGATGTCGTTTCTAAAACTGGTCTTCACTAGTGCACCTCCTATCCATGAAATCAAGATTGCCATTGTCAAGGAGAACTACGAGATCTAAGGCACTGTGACAGTGAGAAAAATGCATGCAAAGAAAGCAGATCTTTATGCGCCCAAACTCTATTATAGTTCAGCTAAGAGGGGGAGCCAAAAAATAAAAATAAAAAAGATATGATCTTCTGAGGTAGATGGGCGATAGGATCCAATTGCTATTTGATAGGTCAAAGCTACAGTAGCTACCTAACACATATATAATAGAGCGAAGTCATATCTTAAATGCAAACAAAAGATTTTAAAACCGAACATGCGAGGAAAGCGAGAAAAATGAAAGAGTACCATGACATGTAACTGTGCAGATTCCTGATTGTTAAGTTCTTATTTCCACCCACCATCACATACTAACATACAACCTGCAAGTTCGATGACACCAAAGTAAAGCAATGAGAGGTGCCCCTTTCCTCACTATTTCAAGAACCTGAATCCTTAGAGGCACCAATCTAGCTAAATTTACATTTTGACCTCCTCAACCTGAATGGGCAGCAAATATGTAAATGTGAGTGTGTTGCATTTTTTGTGACGTTTGTTTCATCAGTTACATGTGATTAGAAAATAGGTCGAATAGTCAAATTAACATGCATTCCAAATTGTAAATGTTACATGATGAGGAAAATAATTGAACAGTAACTACGGTGAATTTCAAGTAAGAAGAACTCAATTTGATTTTCATTATGCTATGTACCTCCTCGACGCTTGTGCTGTGATCGGTGGACAGCTGAATGGCCCTCATCTTCAATCTGCAAATGGAGACCTCCTTGTTCTTGTTGATCTTGCTCATCATGCTGGCCTGATTGTGTATCGGAGACTCCTCTGATATCCTGTCTAGTTCAACGCGAACAAGCGACTCCCTGGACCTGTTTCGATGCCTGGCGTCATCTTTTGAAGGATTTGGATGGCGGTCATTCAGCCTCTCTTGTGCCAAGATAACACGGCTATCACCAAGATTCATGACATACACATCCTGATCCTTCATCAGCATCACTAGAACACACGAACCCATCAGTGCAAGCTCCGCGTTTCTGTCGAGTGCCTTCTCCACCATTTCCATGTAAGCCTCCTCCGTAGTCTCAAGTGCCCGTGACATCGCATTCAAGACAGCAACATGATCAACTGGGCCTGACTTGCATCTCCGAATGGATGCCAATGGGTCAACTATTCTCTCGTCAACATGGGTCTGATCTCTGTGCCAATCATAACTCCAAGGGAATAGCTTTTTGCGCAAGGACTTCTGCTTCCTGTACATTTTTCTCAGCTTTGATCCAATCAGAGATCGCTTCATGTGCTTGTGCCCTGAAATAGAAAAAGAAGCCTCACTGCCATGTTTGGATTCCTCCCCAGCAACCCCTTCATCTACCTGTGATCTGATATCTTCTCCCAGGCGACCTGAACCGTCCCCTTTGGCACTTGCCGAACGTGACAAAGGTTGTGCTGCTGGTAATTTTTCCTGGGAACGAAAATATTCCCCACTTAGCTGTAAATCCCACGTAGCCCTTCTCCGGTTGCCAGCCTCCAATATGGATGGCGAACCCTGTGTATCCTCATCCTCCATCTGAAGCAGCTCATAAAGCCGCTTGCTTTTCCTGCCTTGGCCAGCCAACTTTTCTGTTGAAACATGAAAGGCAACCTGCTTTGAGGTGCCACTAGGCCCTGCAGCATCTGCATTCCTCAAGCCCATGTCTGTACTAAGGTCTTGGTTGGTGTCTAGATTGTCTTTTTCCTCAACTATTTCATTGATTTCAACTGGTGGATCCGGGAAAGCCATTGCCACCGCAGATTGTCTGTCAGTTTCATCAACGTTCAATTGAATATTTGTAGTTTCTGCTGCGCATGGATCTTCTGGACCATCAAATGGGGCCCCTTCGCACAATCGAGAAATTACACAATCCTCTTTTCTGCAATCTGTTAGAGCCCCAACATTATTGTTTTCAAGAAGCTCAGATGCAGGCGGGTTTGCTCCGGATTTATCTTCATAATCCCAAAGCAACCCTTCTAGTTCTTTATCTATTGCCCTATAAAGATTGCCCATGAGAAAATCAGGAGCATCAGGGCCACTAAAACCATCGTATATCCCAACAAATAACCATCCTTGTTCTTCAGAAAGCACAACATGGACCCTATCCTCACCAGCCTTGCCATGAGCCCATTGCAAGTTCCGGGTATTACTATACTCACCCACAGATGGCCCGACCTCCAAACAGTTCCTTGGGACTTCAGGATGGAACTTCTCCCCCTTGGGATGCCACACAAACCGTGTCACTGGCTGCAAAAAAAAACGATGCATCCAACCAGACCCCGAAGAATGCCTCGGAAAGGTACGGGAGAGAACATTTCTCATGGGCCTACTCATGCTCCTAACCATACGTCCAAAACCCATTCTTCTTCGACTGTATACGAGGGGAGCCGAGAAGTTGGTCTTGTCCGTGCTATCCAAAGGACCTGACATGAAAGCACCCTTCTCAATGGGCCCGGACATAAAGCCACCCCCTCTTTCCAAAGGCCCTGAAGCAAACCCTCTCTCCAGAGGGCCCGACATGAACCCATTCAATGGCCCCGACCCACGAGGCACCGGCTGCAGAGGGATTGCAGCGAACGACGGCGTGCTTTCGAAAGAAGCAGCGGGCTCTTGGGCATCGCTCGCAAACAGCGCGCTTTGATTTATGGACCTAGCAGTAGACACATTGGCACTCACTGACGCACCCGATATCGTCTTGAATGTAGTTTCGGGGAAATTCTTGTTGGGTCTTTGTAAACCCAATGAATCCTCGACAATCTCTCGTCTGAACGAGCCGCTTTGCGTTTCCAAATCCAGCGTACTCGAATCGACTGTAAACCTCTCAGAGTTTGATGGGGTTATAGCAGGAGAGTCGGTGATCACCGGCCTAACATAACAGAAGGAATGCCCCAATCCTTCATCCAATGGCTCTAAGAACTCTAAATTGACCCCGTGCTTCCCATTGCCTAATGGTACAAAGCACCCAACGACACGAGAAGTGCTGTTCCCCATCACAGCAAACACTAGATAAACATGGTCCAATCAGACACTGCTCCGCTAGAGGACCTCTGGAATGGAGGGTTCCTGTAGCTCTGCACCATGAACAGGTACAGAAGGAAAGTACTTGCCCGAAACACCACCGGCCGCGAAAATCCCAAAAACCCAACAACCCAATGGATTTTCTGGTAACTATGCATCATTGAAAGCTTCTTAAACTAAAAGATCAGAATCCCAAGAAGGGAAGGGAATATTGGTTCCCCATTCCAGCTAAAACAAAGCCCCGATCTATTCATAATCCACTAACATGAAATGGAATAGAAAAAGGAACAAAAGCAGCCATCATCTGACCTTTTGAAGAGTCTCCATGCTTGAATGAAGCTGTGGATCAGGCACCAAAGAAGGCAGATCTAAGGGTGTCATCCATAGTAAATGGAACATTCCCAATCAAAAGAAAAACAAAGGAGAAAACCACCGAGTGGGAATATCCGGATGAGTAAAATCAGCTGAGATTAGAAGAAAATAAAGAAAACCCAAGTGAGAAAACCATCTCCCAAAAAAACCCAAATGAAAAAACCAAAAAAAAAAAAAAACCCCAGATGATATTCCAAAGGGGAAAATGAGAAGATGAGAGAGAGCTGAAATAGAAGAGAAGGGAAGAGAAAGGAAAGAGAGAGAGGTTATTTTCTTTCTTTCTGTCTGTCAATATATCTATTTCAAGATTTTAAAATAAAATTTGGAATGGAGTGGCGATGAATCTATGTAAGTTGAGGAAAGGGGAAGGGGACTCTTTTTCTTTCTTGGGGCTTTCAAATGGTTTAGGAGGGTAAAAGAAAACTAATTTGAGTTGAAAGTTTGCAACAGTTACGGAAGCATTGGTTTTTTGAATGATTGGGGTGTATTGCTGCTGCTGGAGTCAAAAATTATAAATATATATACACACATGCGCAACCCCTGTCATCATCATCATAACCATCATTACCATGACTATTATCATTCATCATACCCATCAAAGGCATGAATGGAACGGAATGGGAAGGGTAGACTTTCACACACAGTCACACATTCACTCAAAATAAAAGAAGAGTTTTTTGATACTCCAGCTGTGCATGATGCTTCATACGCAGGTACTTCATAATCGCATACCCTTTTGAGCGTATATGTGTGTCTATGCATGCATCAGAAATGCTAACGTACAACTAGCTGTACATCCAATGAGTTGGTGTGTGGGACCCACCATGGTGTTTGTAAGACATTTCATTCATATGGAATGTTGTTCCATCGTGAAAATGGAATGCCTTAAAAAAATCTAAGTCCAACCTGCTATCAAGAGCAGCATATTATATAAATAAAGAAATAAAACCATAAACAATCACAGGAGAAACTTCACATTAGAAGGAGCATTTCATTTTTTAATTGGATCAACTTAAAATTTGAAGCATTCTATCTTTATGGTGGGACAATTTTTATTTATTTTATTTTTTTTAACACACACGCACACAAACCACCACACACTCATGCTATAGTGGGATTTCACCACTTATGGGTACTCGAAACTAGGTGTTGAAAGTCCTAAGAGTCTACAACCGAAATAAGAGCAAGGACCCATAGTGGTTCACAAACTCAGACTATTCATTGTGTCTGTCCCACCTGGATGAGGGGTTAGGCCAAGTTTTAGTCGCATCTAAAGCTCAGGCAAGTCCCACCAATTACATTGATATGTTTTAAGCATGTTTTTACACAATTTTATATAGTATGACCCACCATAGTTCTATGTACAGCTGATTTTTGAGATATCCCCTGACTTAAAGGGGACACATAAAATAGACAGTGTTGATGTTCAACATATATCATACTAGGACATACACAACTCAACCTCATATAAAGTTCCCTTGAGATCAAACTTATAGTATCATTACTATATATATATATATATATATTTCATGATTGGACAAACTTGCTAAACAAGTAGGATGTCATTTAAGTATTACGATGGGACTCACATGCCGACTAGTTAGACATAAGTTTACATATACATATATGTGTGTATACCCTTAAACTAGTTAATTAATAATCTGGATTAGATTGCGTAAGCATTTGTAATATATGATTTTTGGATTATTATTATTATTATTATTATTATTATTATTATTGTTAATAAGATAAATTGAATATTTTTCATTTTTAGTAGTCTAGAAGATGTCCTCAAACCTAATTTTAAAATAACCAAGAATAACTTTTGATTTATCATAACCTAAACTTGTACAGGTGATTTAATTTGATTTAGTTACATGACACGTATGCATTTTTAGGTATTTTATAGGTGACTGCGTATCATTCATCACACTCCCTCAGAGTATCAAAGATTTTCTCACAAAAGAAAAAGAGAATGAATCATTTCACACTCCGGCTGTGTATTCCGCTTCATGGACGGGCACTTAATTGTGCAACTCACTGTTACTAAGTAAAAGCCCCCTGATTTGATTGTTGAAACCTCTTATCAGAGGACACTTGCTAGAGTAAATAGGACCGTTGGATTATTATTTTTCCATTTTGAACCATCCAATTTAATGTCCATCTATCCGATGGTTAGATAATCAAATAAGCATGAATTTTGGTTCGTGATACATCTAATATGGGACCCATGATTTGGACAGTTTAATTTGAATTTCGTGTATTCCATGCAACCAATTTCTGTGTAATCTCGAAGTGGCGGCATACCATCCATCACATACTGCCTGAGTATCAAAGCTTTTCTCAAAAGAAAAATTGGCTAATCGCCGAACACCACGTGCACACGTGCCGTGGGCCCACTGTACAGTTGACCTGGCGCAAAAATAAAAATACGTGGCTCCACTCATCATGTGCTACACGTGTGCAATAGACATCAACGGTTGGCAATTTTTCCAAACAGAATTATTTTCCAGACGTGGGTGGCCCACCTGATGATTGGACCGGCCTGGTTGATGTCCAACCCAAATGCTGGGTTGGCACGTGTGCTGCGTCGGAAATTGCGTGTGGGGTTAGCAAACCTCTGTAATAATTAAATAAAAGGAGGAAAGAGAATCTTTTAGGTTAAACATAAAATAATAATAAGTTAAAGAAAATTAATAGACGAATCAGACGAGAAAATGTTTTTAAAGAAGACTCTGATGGTGAGAGAATCAGCTAAGCTGAGCCAGAGTCAAACCTCATCCATCTTGTCTTGCAGTATCAACTCTCAGGTCAATTTCTATCAAGAAAAAACATCTCTTTCTTGAAAATTATTAAGTGACACCTGAAAATTGATTCTTTTTCTTTCTTTTTATCTCCACCTAATATGACTTGAGTAGCTCATGAACAACTCCACCGCTACAATTAGGGCCTGTTTGGCCGGGCCCATTAAGAGGGATTAGGAGGGATGGGATGGTAAAATCACAGGATATGCCAAAGACCCGATGAACTTGTCCCGGGATATAGCAAACCCATGAATCTTAAATCAATCCACTGGTATCACCATCGTTACCTTAAAATTGATCCCATCCCTCCTAATCCCGTTCAATCATGCCGGGGGCATGTTTAGTTGGACGGATTGGAAGGTAAAATCCCCGGATATTCTGTGCGTGCCAAACAGACCCAGTGAACTTGTCCCGAGATATAGCAATCCCATGCATCTTAAACCAATCCACTGACACCACCATCATTACCTTAAAATCCATCCCATCCCTCCTAACCCCATGGGATCTGTCATGCCAAACAGGCCCTTAGAGTGAAATACATTGGTAGACCCAACTTATTTAATCTTTCATAGATTTAGAATAGTCTTAGCTAGCGGATAATCGGGGATAGCCTAACTCCCAGGCCATTATGTATGATGTGACTATTGGATATATGGTGAGTCTTTATCATAAGACATTGTCCATACACATGTGTAGGTGTGTGCACATGTAGGCATTAATTATATCTAGGAAGTTAGCTTGACTTTTGGTATTAGTTTGTATTGAGTCTTCATTTATGGCCGGATGGTGGACTCAGAGTTTCAACATTGAGATAGGGATTGAGTGCCCATGTGGTGTGAGTGGGTATAAAAAAGAGGTATTAGCTTGTACTTGTTGTAGTTGTGTTTATCATAGGGTTATCAATTTATAAGCTTTTTAAGTGGATCATAATGAGTTGGATAGTTCATCATGTTTCCGACCAAAATTAGGATTCTCGTTGGAAAGGATTTATTGTCTTTATAGATTTATGTGTTATATTAGGAATTGAAATGATTGATTAATATAGTAGGTCAAACTTACTTTTTATGAATCATTTTGATTGAACAAATTATTTTAAAATAATTATATGTATCATTTTGTTAATGTGAAGTTTTTTTTTTTTTTTTAATGATTACACATTATTGTTAGATATGGTGAGTCCTAAAAAAGTGGGCTTTAAGACTATAAGTAGAAGGAAGGGTGTGTGTATAATAACATGAAACATGGCTTGCATATATTTCTACAATGCGTATGTAAGGAAATATCTAAACTTAAATTAATGCATAAAAACACATAACTTTGACAAATTGCTTGGTCTTCATTTGTGGGTTTTTTTGTAACACATACATTCATACTCACCACATACCCATATACACCATAATGGGTGCTCGGACCCATGACTTCAATGTTGAAACTCATACGAGTCTACCACTGAGTCATGAGTAGGGATCCATATATCTCTCCATGATAAAGATTGTTAGGCAACAATAGACTACGAGTTTACAACTAAATGAGTAGTTTAGAACCTCACAGAATTTCACATTTTAAGAGCGCTTTCTTGGTAAGTAGAACAAAAACTATACGTGGGTTGGAAATTGTTGTTGATGTCTTAAATCTATAAGCAATAGGGTCTGTCGATGCCGTCGATAGGTCACTTGATGCCATCAAGAAGAAGTCGATGCCATCGACATGTGCTCGATGCTATTGGAAAAATCTAAAAAAATCTATATTGGTTGTCAGAACATTTTGATATTGCTACTCTATGTCATCGAAGGTGGTCGATGCCATTGAGATCTTTGATGGATGGTTTATACCATCAAAGGTCCCATTAAGCGCGCGCGTAGAGTTGAGTAAGTGCAGGATTTGTTTTCTATTCCAGTTGTGTTACTTTATTTATCGGGTGTAAATGAGATTTTAGAATAAAGGAGCTCTAAGGCCTTATAATTCATTCATAAGGGTTTTAAGGGCATATATATTGCTTATGAGTAAAATTCGAGGCTTGTTCGAATCAGTAATACTCTTATCTCTTGTAATTTCTATTTTCATAGTGCATATTCATCGCTTTGTGCCATAATTTTTTCCTGAAAAGGTTTTTCACATAAATTTCAGATTATTTGTGTTTGAACTTAGTTGTGCGAGTGAGTGTACTTTACTTGATTCGTCTCTATGGGCTTCCGTAGTTCCCCAACAAGTGGTATCAGAGCTAATACTAGGAAGCAGATCGAATCTAAAAAGTAAGGTATCAACGACATCTAATCCGAAGTTCGATGTAGAAAAATATTCCAGTAAAAACAATTTTGAACTATGGAAAGTTAAGATGATCAGTACCCTAATTTAGCAAGAATTAGACGATGTTATCCTTGAAAAACGACCGAAATCTATGACAAAAGATGAATGGAATAAGATGGATAAGAAAGCTAAAACCTTTATCCAATTGTGCTTAATAGATGAGGTTCTGTATAATGTCAAAAGAGAGAAAACTACAACAAGTAGATGGGCAAAATTAAAGAACATCTGTGTGAAGAAGTCTCTTGAAAATCATTTATACACGAAGTTTCAGTTGTTCAATCTAAAGATGGCGAAGGGGAATGATATCGAGCCCTACATTAGTAACTTCAATAGATTGATTTGTAAATTGTTAAATATAGAGGAAACAATAAAATATGAAAATCAGCGTGCATTCAGTTGAATTCTCTCCCGGCTTTATTTGAGTCATTTAATGACTCATTGTGCACAGTATGTCGACCATTAGTGTTGAGACCGTTATCTCAGTCTTTCAGTTGAAGGCGATGAGAAAGAAAATGGATGACGTGGGGTACTTATACAGATGTACTGGTTACGAGGGGAAGAAATTTTCAGCGGGACAATGGATCTTTACAATCGAGGTCCAAATCTAAGGGGAATAGCAAAGGCAAGTTAAAGTATTGAAATTGTGGGATGACTGGGCATATAAAGAAAGATCGTAAGAATCCTAAGTCCATAAAAGAGAATTCAGAAGGTTCATCCAGGGAAGTCAATACTGCGGAATTTAGTGAGGAAATGAATAGTAGTGACGTGCTAACCGTATTAAAATCTGGGTAATTCCACGAAGAATAGATTTTGAATATAAGGGCTTCGATGCCATCGACATGTGCTCGATGCTATTGGAAAAATCTAAAAAAATCTATATTGGTTGCCAGAACATTTTGATATTGCTACTCTATGTCATCGAAGGTGGTCGATGCCATTGAGATCTTTGATGGATGGTTTATACCATCAAAGGTCCCATTAAGCGTGCGCGTAGAGTTGAGTAAGTGCAGGATTTGTTTTCTATTCCAGTTGTGTTACTTTATTTATCGGGTGTAAATGAGATTTTAGAATAAAGGAGCTCTAAGGCCTTATAATTCATTCATAAGGATTTTAAGGGCATATATATTGCTTATGAGTAAAATTCGAGGCTTGTTCGAATCAGTAATACTCTTATCTCTTGTAATTTCTATTTTCATAGTGCATATTCATCGCTTTGTGCCATAATTTTTTCCTGAAAAGGTTTTTCACATAAATTTCAGATTATTTGTGTTTGAACTTAGTTGTGCGAGTGAGTGTACTTTACTTGATTCGTCTCTATGGGCTTCCGTAGTTCCCCAACAAGTGGTATCAGAGCTAATACTAGGAAGCAGATCGAATCTAAAAAGTAAGGTATCAACGACATCTAATCCGAAGTTCGATGTAGAAAAATAATCCAGTAAAAACAATTTTGAACTATGGAAAGTTAAGATGATCAGTACCCTAATTTAGCAAGAATTAGACGATGTTATCCTTGAAAAACGACCGAAATCTATGACAAAAGATGAATGGAATAAGATGGATAAGAAAGCTAAAACCTTTATCCAATTGTGCTTAATAGATGAGGTTCTGTATAATGTCAAAAGAGAGAAAACTCCAACAAGTAGATGGGCAAAATTAAAGAACATCTGTGTGAAGAAGTCTCTTGAAAATCATTTATACACGAAGTTTCAGTTGTTCAATCTAAAGATGGCGAAGGGGAATGATATCGAGCCCTACATTAGTAACTTCAATAGATTGATTTGTAAATTGTTAAATATAGAGGAAACAATAAAATATGAAAATCAGCGTGCATTCAGTTGAATTCTCTCCCGGCTTTATTTGAGTCATTTAATGACTCATTGTGCACAGTATGTCGACCATTAGTGTTGAGACCGTTATCTCAGTCTTTCAGTTGAAGGCGATGAGAAAGAAAAGGGATGACGTGGGGTACTTATACAGATGTACTGGTTACGACGGGAAGAAATTTTCAGCGGGACAATGGATCTTTACAATCGAGGTCCAAATCTAAGGGGAATAGCAAAGGCAAGTTAAAGTATTGAAATTGTAGGATGACTGGGCATATAAAGAAAGATCGTAAGAATCCTAAGTCCATAAAAGAGAATTCAGAAGGTTCATCCAGGGAAGCCAATACTGCGGAGTTTAGTGAGGAAATGAATAGTAGTGACGTGCTAACCGTATTAAAATCTGGGTAGTTCCACGAAGAATAGATTTTGAATATAAGGGCTTCGTACCACATAACCCCTCATCGGAGTTGGTTCGCCAGTTATAATGAGTGTGATGGTGGCCAGGTATTTATGGACAATGATAATGCTTATAAAGTGGTAGGTGTTAGATTGGTAAGCATTAAGATGTTTGATGGCATATAGTGTATCTTCACCGAGGTGAGATACGTTTCTGATTTGAGAAAAAGTATGATATCTTTAAGAGCGCTCGAGGCACTATGATGCAAATTTTTCGAATTTAATTGTGTCCTTAAAGTTTCAAATGGGGGCACTCATAGTCATGAAGGCGTAGATAAATGAAAACCTTTACAAGTTGATTGAGAGTACTTCATCAGGTGGAGCTACAATGTTTGTAGCGGATTCCACGTCTACACTTATGTGGCATGCACACTTGGGCCACATGAGCGAGCGAGGCATGAACATGACACACCATGAAAACCCTCCACTAGAAACCATGACAAATTAATGTTTTTTAAAATCTATAATTAAACAATGGTCAGAAAGTACCTTCACACCCTGCTCGCTCATGTGGCCTAAGTACGCATGCCACATACGTACAAACGTAAAATTTGTTATAGATGTTGCAGCTCCACCTGATTAAGTACTCCCGATCAGCCTGTAAAGGTTTTTATTCATCTATGCCTTCATGACTATGAGTTTCTCCTTTGAAACTTTAAGGACCTGATCGAAATCGATGAATTTGCACCCTAGTGCCTCGAGTACTCTTAAAGATATCAGACTCTTCCTCAAATTAGGAACGTGTCTCACCTTTGTCAAGATACACTCTATGTCATTAAACATCTTGATGTGCATCGATCCAACACCTACCACTTTATATGCATTATCATTATCCATAAACACCTGGTCACTATTGCACTCACTATAACTGGTGAAACCGACTCCGATGAGGGTTCATATGGTATGAAGCCCCTGTATCTAAAATTCATTCTTCGTATAAGTACTCAGATTTTGATGCGGTCAACATGTCACAACCATTTAACTCTTCACTAAATTCCGCAGTGTTGGCTTCCTTGGATGAACCTTCTGGATTCTCTTTTCTCAACTTAGGAATCTGTCAATCCTTCTTCATGTGTCTTGTCATCCCAAAAATCCATCACTTCAACTTGCCTTTATCCTTCCCCTTAGATTTAGATCTCGGTCGTGAAGATCCACCGTCCTGCTTAGAATTTTCTCTCTCGTAATCAGTGCATCTGTAAAAGCACTCATGCTATCATTTTTCATTCTCATTGCCTTCTACTGAATGGATAAGATAACGGTCTCAACGTTAATGGTTGTTCTACGGGTGCATAAAGAGTCCTTGAATGATTCATATAAAGCTGGGAAAGAATTCAATAGTATACATGCCTAGTTATATCATCTTTCATCATCTCTTGCACATCCAATAAGTTGTAAATCAACTCATTGGTTACTAATGTGGACCTCAACGTTAGCCTCCTTCCGCCATTTTCATATTGAACAACTATAACTTCAAGTACAAACGGTTTTTAAGAGATTTTTTTGTATAGATATTCTTTAATTTCATACATGTACTTGCTGCAATTTTCTCTCATATAACATTATAGAGGACCCTATCCCGTTAAACACAATTAGATAAGGGTTTTAACTTTCGTATCCATCTTGTTCCATTCATCTTTTGTAATAAATTATAATCGCTTTTCAATAAGAGCTTCCTCTAATCCTTGCTGAACTAAGATATTATTCTTCTTAACTTTCCATAGTTCAAATAGTTTAAAATTATTTTTACTGAAATATTTTTTTTACATTGAACTTCAAGTTAGACGACATTTATACATTGCTTTCAAATTTGATATGCTTCCCAATGTTAGCTCTGATACCACTTGTTGGGGAACTGAGAAACTACACAGAGACAAATCAAGCAAAATACTCATAATCGTACAACCAAACTTAAACAAGAACAATCCAAATTTTACGTGGAAAAACTTTTCGAGAAAAAACGACGGCACAAAGTGACGAGTAATGTATTTTGAAAGCAGAAATTTCAAGAGATGGAGTCTTACCGATTCGAACAAGCCTCAAAACTACTTCACAAGCCCTGGCTATGCCCTTGAACCCTTAAGAACAAATTAGAAAACCTTGATACACCCTCCTCATACCCTAATCCTAATTACACCTGATATATACTACCACAATCGGAATAGAAAACAACCTACGCACTTACATAATTCTACGCACATCTTCAATTAGACTTTCAATGACATCGACACTCCATTGAGTATCTGTCGATGGCATCGAAATCCTTTAATGTCACTGAGTCCGAACACCAAAACGTTCATGCAACTAATATGAACTTTTTTAAAATTTTTTGATGGAATCGAGCACATGTCCATAGCATTGAACATTTGGTTAATGGCATTGAGTGGTTTGTCCCTGGCATCATATACTCTGTTACCGGCAAATTTAAGACATTAGTAAAAAAAGGAAAGCTTGAACCCATAATCTGGTGTTGAAACTCTCTCACCGAAGCCCCTAAAAAGGTTTGACCATCCAATTAGTATCCTTTAAAATGACAGCCGACGTCCTTTAATAAAAATAGTACCAGTCAATAATTTCGACCACCCATTTACAAAGGCCCATAATGGAATTGCTTATAACTCAGTTATTACTTCCATCAGCCAATTCTAACCATCCTATCCATGGATTGAAAAAAAAAAGAAAAAGAAAGCCTTTAAATTAAAAACACCAACTTGTGGTTGATCCGATCATCTGAGCAACATACTTTTTGTATATTAACACTTGAAATGTATGCCGGACATAATGGATGGGCCTGGATCGGGTGATTGGACAGTTCAGGTTCTCCAATGCAACGCAGAGCACTATAACCTACGATGCTCTGAGAGCACTGAATCATTTTTCTCCTCTAAGAAGACAAACGGATGTTATCATTTTTATTATAATTTGTCTTCACACGGGATAAGTCAAGATTTCCATTGACATTCATAAATGCTGCTGGTTTTGAAGAAATCCATCACAAGACTGGAATCGCCTGCAACGTCAGCCAATCTGTGTGGGGCTCACCATGTTTATATGTAAATCTACTCCATCCATTAGGTGAGAAAACGTATTTGAACCGTACATACAGAAGATAGTCCGCTAAAAGGCTCAAATGGGCCACCTTTGGAACAATGTAAACCTGTTCCTAAAACCCATAACTTAACCCAGTGTGGCCCACCTGATATTAAAATCAGGCTAGTTTTTTTAATATTCATTTTATCCTAATGAGTACAGCTGATTATTGGATTTGATGAAAGATATACACTATGGTGACTCCAAAGACAACCTACGGCTGACATCCCATCCCAATTGTTCCCTACGCTGTGGCCCACCTGAGTTGTTGATCTGGCTGATTTTTGCCCTAGGTCGTAGAATTGAAGATGGAACATGATGGGCAGAGTGGTGATTTTACATATATATAATGGGCCCCACAAGCTTGGTTGTTTTATGTAAAACAGGTTGTTTAGAGGATTCCTGTCCTCTATCATACAGTGCATGATTCCTGAACGGGCCCAGGTTCTCGTTGCTGTAAGACGACAAACCAAGCTTTACTTGATTCATGCAATCTCAGGCACTGTTGCATGCACACGAGCGCCACCGCATGCATTTGTCACCGCCCAAGTGCGAATAAAAACGCCCACATGCACACACACACCCCCACACGCTCACGCTGTAGGGAGATTTCCTCTTGACACGTGCTCAAACTCTTGAGAGTCTACCACCAGAGCAAGAGTAAGGATCCAATCCATCCAACCTATTGATCATGTCAGGATTCTACCACCAGATCAAGAGTAAGGATCCAATCCATCCAACCTATTGATCAGGTCACACAGACCTCGACGAAGGGAAAACACAAATATCGACTTAATCCAAAACTTTTGTGGCTTTGATAAGCAATGCTCAATTTGTTTTCTTTTCTTTTGTGTGGTTTACTTGAGATTTTGATCTGCATTATTTTTTACTTAAACTGGATGAAAAATATAGATAAAATACATATATCATGGTGGGGCTCACATAGCATGGGCCCGTAGGGAGTAGTATGGCAAGGTGTTAGGCAATCCGCATCAGTATGAGGTGGCATCCAATTCAAGAGCATCAAGTCAAACAGGAGGGAGATTCAAAATTCAAGTTAGGAACACCATAAGAGACGCTGGAGATGAAAAACCCTTAAAATCTTCCTAGGGCCCACCATAATATTATGTGTCACTCAAGGCGGTTTTAGTGTAAGCTCCACTTGCTAAAAAACAAGTAATTCAAAACTTCAGCTACTTCTATAAAATTTTCAATACTTATTTTTCTTAAGGTGTGGCCCACTTGAATGTTAGATCTCCTTTGAATTCGTAACCTAAAATGAGCTGGCCAAATGAATAGAGTGAGTAAATATAACTGAAGCGTCTTAGTGGGGCCATCAAAGTTGTGGATTCATGTTACTAAGTCAGATTGTAGGACGGGTGTGTCCATGCCCAAGGACACCAATTTCTTAAGACAGTTGTATTAGGGAGACTTAGAAAGAAGAAGCTAGTGGGACCCATGGTAATGTCTCTGTGATATTGACTGCATTTATCAATTGAGCTGGATGATGTTAAGACAGAAATAAAAATCCAAAACTCAAGTGGGCCACAAGGCCATAAAAGAATGTGAACAAGGATGACCGCCATTCGAACCTTCTTAGGGACCACCTAAGTTATGACCTTTTTTTTTTTTTTTTGGTTCACTCTAGTGGGATTGGGAGCGGATTCGTGATAGTTGGATTGGGAGTAGATTCGTGACACTGTGGAAACATTGACTTTTATTAAGCCTTGATTGTGGGGCCACCTTGATGTATGTGTCATATATCTATGTTGTTTATCAATTTAATCTTAGGTGAACCACACCACAAGAGGAAGTAGTAGTGATCAAATGGCCATCATTTAAAAAAAGTTTTGGATGGAGTTGATTTGTGTTTTACTTTTATTTAAGCTTGTGTGACCTTATTAACAGGTTGAATGGCAAATAGAGATTATGGCAGGCCTTAAGAATGTGAACAACGATGACCGCCATGCCAACCTTCTTGGGGACCACCTAAGTTATGACAATTTTTTTTTTTTTTTGGTTCACTCTAGTGGGATTGGGAGCGGATTCTTGATAGCTGGATTGGGAGTAGATCGTGACAGTGTGGAAACATTGACTTTTTTTAAGCCTTGATTGTGGGGCCGCCTTGATTGTGGGGCCACCTTGATGTATGTGTCGTATATCCATGTGGTTTATCAATTTAATCTTAGGTGAACCAGACCACAACAGGAAGTAGTGGTAGTGGTGATCAAATGGCCATCATTTAAAAAAAGTTTTGAATGGAGTTGATTTGTGTTTTATTTTTATTTAGGTTTGTGTGACCTTATTAACAGGTTGAATGGCAAATAGAGATTATGGCTGGCGGTGGGTGTTCAATTGCCACTACTTCCTGTGGTGTGGTCCACTTGAAATTTGTATTTGCTTAAAAAAAAAAAAAAAAAAAAAAACACTCTGTACTTGATAATGATCTTAAAAAATAAATGAATGGATCACATTGATATACTACACATACATTATGAACGTCTATAACCCTTACCTAATTTTCAATGGTTACCCTTCAGCACGTACTGTTTCCTATGACGTAGCTGACTTGAATCTTAAATCTTCTTTGTCTAGGTTTGTGTTATCCAAACAACAGGCTGGATGGGCCGAAAGAAATTTTAAATGGTGGCCGTTCAATCACCACTTTTTCCCCTTATATGGTCCAGAGGAGATTTGGTTGGGCTTTATTTTTGGCCATGCATTAAAATGAGTGGACAAAAAGGATGGACGGCATGGATATACAACACATGGATCTAGGTGGGCCCTGCAGTCACAGGCTCACGGAAGCCCTAGTTTCCAACCTCACCGAATCCGCATTCAGTTGGATTCACATTGTCAACGGATAAGATGGCATATGAACATGACGCTGGACTCCTGAAGGTTTCAATGGTGAAAATCCGTTTTCAACACTGTTTAATGTGGTGTAGCCCAATGTAGTCTTGGATCTGGTTGGTTTTTGAGCAAACTTCCTAACATGGGTCGACGAAACTGATGGACGGATGGATGTCACACAGACGTTACGGTGGGCTCCACAGAGCCTTTTGTTGCACAGCTCCCTATAGGGTTGCACATCGAAACGGTAGAACCGTGGGACTAGACCGAAACCGACCAAATGATCTAGTTCTAGAGTACACCGGTTCCAGTTCTAAATATCAAAGAACCGATTTCATCAGTTCAGTTCTCGATTTGAGGGTATGTAGAACTGAACCAAACCATGAACCAATCCGTAGAACCGAACCGTAGTTCGAACCGCGGAACTAACTGTGGAGCTGAACCAGGAACCAAACTAATTAAAACCAAAAAAAAAAACCTAATACCCTCTGTCTCTGCGGCTAACCATCTCTCTCTCTCTCTCAATTGGGTTGAATTATAAAAAGCTCAAAATCGTGGAACCGATCCGGAGCCGAACCGATTTTAACACTCCAGTTCCAGTTCAGTTCTAGGGTGCTACTGGCTCCACTCCGGTTTTAAAAATCCTAAAACCGTTAAGAACGGTTTGATTCCGATTTCACCCTAAAACCAGACCGAACCAAACTGACCTGTGTGCACGCCTAGCTCCCTACACGTGTTGTAGGAAATTGGCGTCCTATGCTTGCAGACACGTGTTTAGGTGAGTGGCACATGTGCACACGACTAAAAGAGAACTGGCCACACACCCATTTTTTCCCGCCAACGCATCACTTGTGTAGGACATCCGAGCCCTATAAATGGTGGGCCCTCCATGAAAACCGCCCAACACAGGAATTAAAGCGGCCCCGTCATCTACCGTTCCGCACCGTTGAAATCAATGGACAGCTGACAAGCTGACTGAAAGTGCATGTGTGGCCCACCTGGTTTTCGCGGCAGGTGATCCTGATGGTAGGATACCTTTTGCATGGCTCAGATGTCCTACTTAATGTGACACCGCTGTCAGGAAAGGCAGCCATGGTTGATCGAAGACACCCATGAAATCTCCACCATCAGATGATGCCAACCATCCATTTTTGCCCCATTGGACCACTGGTGCAATTATTGATAGGGGAGAATTACTACAGGCCCCATCCATGATGGGTCCCACCGAATCAACGGATTAGGTTATTCGAAGGTGGGTCCCACCTATAACATGATAACAATACCTCCAGTGTAGTAACAGGCGTGTACTCTCTACGTACGATGAGCGCATGTATCCATCCATTCCAACCGCGGAAGATGAGCAACTGCACAGCCCATGCCCCATCCATGTGACCATGGGACCACCACAACCATGGGCCACATAGCTAGAATGCATGTGAACAAGCATACATCTCATGACAGATGTCACATACATGCTTTGTATGCATGCAAGGCAAGAAAAAGCCATCCATGTGCCATTTGTCAATACCACATACATCCATCAATCCATCCATGTGAAATCCCAAATTATGAAAGCACCCAAAAAAAAAAAAAAAAAGCACTTGGGCCCCTTTGAAAAGGGGCACAGCATGCATGCATAGGGCATCCTACCATCCCATGCACATGCATGGCCTACCATTAAAAAAAAAAAGACCCATATGATGTAATCATCCCAAAAAAACCAGGTGGGCCCCACACAAGGCCTACTCCACGAGCACCAACGCCATGAAATGTTGACTAACCAGATCCAGTGCAGGACGACCCAAAGAATGGCCATGTTCTGTTTTTATCTTCTTTTTTTTTAATGAAACACCCAAAAAAAAAAAAAATCATTTTCTGATATTTCTTTCAAGAGAAGCAATTTCCAAAGGGGGTTTTGGTCGTGGACAAAACCACAACATAAAGAGTATTTTAACATTGGAAAAGTGGTTGAAGTGGGGCCCACCAACACAAGTCCAAGCCCTAGTTCTAGTGACCCAAAGCTCCATTTCTTTCAACCCAATACAACAAAACCCTAAGTCAGGATTGCCCACTAAAAAAGACCCCATTAAAGTCTGATTTGATTCCCACACCCTTCTACACCCCTTGGCATTTCAAAAAAAAAACAAAAACAAAGGAAAGAGTTATTTGATGCTCTGGTAGAGTAGACATTTCATATGCTGGCCTATTAGCGCTGTACACCCAGCATACTTGCACCACAATCCAAACCGTCCAAATTGTTAGGGAGGCAGGTTAGATAAATAGGTGTGATGAGTTAGCACTAAGCCAACCGGACCTGACCAGCTAATGGGTTAATTTGAGGGTTGGTCTTGACCCATCCTGGCTCATATAGTCTTATAAGAAGCTTGTTGGGGACAAAAAGTACAAGTCCGCAGACTTGGACTTAATGCCTCGGATCACCAAAGGATGTGCCAAATCCGAGGCATGATTCGCTAAACCGAGACAAAGGTTGAGTCGGTTCGGACGACTCATCAGCATTCCGGGCATGCGTCGGGCGGACCTCCTTACCAGATCGACCATCGCAAGATCAAGCCTCATCCCGAATATCTTGGGATAAGATCTCCGACCCCGAAGCTCACGGGATCGGATGAAGGCTCGAGATGGGCACGATCCTATCTCCGTGATACCAGGAGAAGATCCCGCGCACAATATCAGGAAGAGAATCCTCGTGCGATTAAATGCCCCCAGCAGCTATAAAAGAGGGACCCCTGTCACCTTGAGAGGTAGTCTGAAAACAAGTTCTAAAACTCACTCAATTGGACTTAGACCAATAGGGGTCCCCTGCTCAAGCCAGGGTCTCCTTTGTCCTCTCTCTGTGCAGGTATACGAAGGTCTAAGAGGACGAACCGGATATTTTCATCAACAGCTTATAAACAATAACATAAATCCTTCCTCTTAAGAGCCCAGATCCCAATACAATACTTTTTATGTTAAGCTTAACATATAGAAGTACATCTAAGTGTATTTATGTTCATATAATGACACTTAAGTGTCTCTAAATGTGTCTATATACATCTAACTGCTACTATATTTAGTTAGACTTAGACCACACTTAGATGCAGTTATATGTACTTGTCCATTGAGTTTAACATAGAAAGCTTTGTAGTGGATAGAGCCTTCCTCTTCAACAGTATTAATGGCTCTAGAAAGGAGACTCTTTAAATTGGACCCAGTTGATTGGGGCTTGAGTCTGAAACAAGGTTCTAAGACTCACGGCTTGGACTTACTCAATGGGGTGACTCGGTCGAGTTGGGCAGAGTCAACCCTTCTCTCTCATTCTGACTCGCAGTGTTGAGCTACATCGGGTCTAGTCAAGTCTAAGTAACTGAGTCTTAAAACCTTGGTCTAAAAATGTATTTACTAGTTGAGCCATGGTGTTAAATCTTAGACCAGTGTCCCATTAAAAATGGGTTGAACTGGCTGGACTTTAACTATTGCCAACCCTAATCATGTCCCATATTCATATTGATTTGATTATTGTACCACTTATGAATCAATATTTATTGTAATTTTTTTTCATTGGATTTATAACCGTCCTGTTATTAGTTGTCAACCAGACAATCTTAATGATAAGGCTTTAATGCAATTTTTTCAGTTCGACCATTTGCAGTGGGCTCCACCATTTGATCATTTTGGAGGGTAATTGTAAGCCATGCTCACATTGGCTATGTGTCTACTTATTAATGGTCTTGCTATTGAGGCTATTGTTGGAGATTTGGCCTTACGGAAGTACATTAATCTAGATTGAAATATATAAGAGAAAATAAAAATCCAAACTAACATACAAAAAATATATGTTTTCTGCATGGGAATTCTTGCGGGAAAAAAAATTATAGCACAAAACAACAATCTATATACTATTTAGAGAAGATTATTGGGATGGAGAGAACTTACAATCAAAACCCTAGCTCTCTCTCTCTCTCTCTCTCTCTCTCTCTCTCTCTCTCTCTTGGAGGTTCTAAAAAATATAAAAAAAACAACTAAATATCGTAACTCTCTCTTAACCCCAACATAATTAACCCTAAAAGCTACCATTTCATAAGAAAAATGCCAAAATTACTGCTCCAATGGTCCACTAGCATTTGAGCCTTGTTAGTATGTGAAACACAAGTCATATGAGCTCAAAGAAGTGAATAGACCTAATAATGATTTTGGTGTCACAATTTTAATAGTGAACCATATACATCTACACATCTTCACGCATGAAGACATGTCCATGTAGGAGACAATTACTGTATTGAGCAAGTATACGGCGAATCTAAGAAAAGTACAGTAGCAAGTTGTGAAATAGTTTGTGTGTTACTTGAAGAATACTTGAAATGTTAAATCAGTGTTTGACATGAACAAAAGAAAAGGATAATGGCATTGAATATATGGACATTGATTTTGCAAATGATTTGGATAAGAAAAGGTTTACCACAATCTGTGTTTAACGTTGTAGATAGGTAATTAGTTGGAAATTAATGTTACAATTGATAATTTCTATGTTTAACATTGAGCATAATACATGGTTTCTACAAATGCTATTAAAGAAGCTTTATTATTAAAAAGCCTAGTTAGTGAACTTGGTTTGGAACAAGAAATAATTATGTTTATTGCAATAACCAAAGTGCTTTCAATTTGGCTAAGAAAAAAAGTCTACCATGCAGGGTCTAAACACAGTAATAGGATTGTTATATTAATGAGATTTTCTCTATAGGTGTGGTTTTCTTAACAAAGATTCACACTAATGGCAATATGGTGAATATGCTAATGAAGTCTATTGGAAGGAATAAGTTTATTTGATATAAGACTTCTCTTGGGCTCGATGTTACCTAGCTATTGGTGATTTTGGGCAACTATTACTAGGAGTAATATTTTTCATGTTATTACAAAAATTAGTCTTCGGGTAGAAGATTGTTAATACAGTAACATGTGGACAAGCCTTATATATCTAAAAAAACACTTGAGGTCTTGATATCAATCCCTAGCAGGGGTGGCTAACATGGAGTGTGTGTACTGACATGGATGTGTACTAACAAGCTAACCTTAAAAAAAAAAAGAAAAAAAAAAGAAGAGTCACGAGTAGAGAGTGTATTTTTTAAGAAAATTTTTAGGTGATAAATTTCTTATGCAGTTGAAAAGGAGTGAGAGGTAAACTTCTTCTTTTTTCTTCTAATTTTAATAAAGAAGAAAGTTCTGTATTGTCGGACTATATAAATTTTTGTGCTTAAATGTCTATATATATAAATTTCTTTTGGTTTTTAGGTTTTTATTTTGAATTTCTTCTTCTTCTTCGTTTTTTTTTATTTTTTATTTTAATATACACACTCATATCACATCTGGTGCTTGAACCTGTGACCCTGTGTTGAAACTGTAGTGCTTTTTTTTTTCTTTTTTTCTTTTTTTTTTTCATTTTTGATTTTGTGTTGTCCGTGGTTTTTTTAATTTTTAATTTTGTGTTGTCAATATTAAATGTGTGAGGGTGTTGTTTCACTCGCAAGTGCTCCGCGGAGTACCAAGTTCTTTTTTCCTGAAAAAGAAAAGACATTTTTTAGGTTTTGATAGAGAAGTAAATTGATTTAAATGGATATGTGACTGAGAATAGAAACAAAAAGTGATATTAAAACTATTTATTTTAAATTCAACTCATGTCGTTGATTATTGTTCCCGGACTTCTTCAGTGCTTTGGCATTGCATGACAATCCATACACTTTCACAGGATAGCAATATGCATATGGCTGGCATTTACCTCAATCCAACCCGTCCAGATAATCACATCCAACGATTAATTCAACCATAATAACCTCCGATATTCGGATAACGTTTTTCTGAATCAGGACATCAACTAGTTTTCATCTCAACAGTTCATCCAAAGTACCGTTGGGAATTTTCATCAGTATAATTTTTGTACAATGGCCCATCTAAAGAATGCCCATTAGAATGAACGGTTTGGATTGAGGTACACACATGCCAAGTGAACGGTGGCTCTGTTCATGTGTATGGATGGTTACATACTCCTTCCTGGAGCATAAATACTCATGGGTGACATGGGTCATGGGTTTTGACCTTTGCAGATCAACGTTACATCAGAGTCTGCCCACAGATCTTGTCTTTTTCTACTTTCTACACGCGTCCCTCCCGGAGAAACTAGCCTAGGAAACACGTGCATGCACGAAATCTCGTGCGTACACACATTGAGAGAGATTTAATGCTCTGGCAGAGCATGATGGTTGATACGGAGGTATAATAGTCAACTTAAAATTAATAAATCATCCAAATAGTGGGTCCCACTTAGATTGCTTCTTAAATTAATTGCACCCGTTTGATTTTCAAAATAGATTATTGGTGAACATTTATTGAACGTCCAAATTGGAATAGTCAATGCAGTGAATTCTAAAAATAAATTCCTATTGAGCAGATGTATGGATTATTCCATCTACAAGCCCGCATATCAACCATCACATCATGTTAGAGTATCAAATAACTCCTATACAAGGTTAAAATGTAGTGGTACAATACAAATGTTACCGTTTATATACCATTGCAATTGGTGGAATTAACTCTAATTTTACAGGATAATGATTATATGTCTGAAAATATGATGGCATTTTAACTGTTCAATTTTATGCTTGAAATTGAATTCTTTCAATGGAAAAAACATTTTATCAAGTGAAACCTGAGTTTGGCAAACCATAGAATTATAATCAATAGACTAGATCTCACAATCAATGCTGGTCACCTTTTTACATATGCAACTTCGTTGTCACACATAAAGGGAGCATATGAATGGACAGCGTGATAAAATACAGCATGGGCCTTACAAGTGTAGTGGATTTCGAAATCCAACCTTTTTATATTTTTTTTCAAACATTGGATGTGAAATTTATAACCTACATAATGCAATTCAATACCACATAATTCCGTGCAGTAAACAGGCATCTTTGTACCAAACAGGCACTAAAAATGGGAAAATCTTGGAAAATAAAGAAACAATAATAGTTGTAATTTTCTAGACCAAAATGCTCCTGATTATATTTTTTTCCTTCCCTAGTGAACTTGGACAGGAGAGGTAATTTGCATTTTTATTTTTATTTATTATCTAGCTCCCTATAAGTTTGTAACTAGTATATGCATGTTTGTTACTTTACACATGTCATGTTCCTCAAAATCAAACTAGAGTTTATCAATGTATGGGACCCATCGTTATGTATGTGTGAAATCCACCCCCATCCATTATTTGGTTTTGCTTTCTTTAGGATGTAAGCCTAATACAAAATTCAAGTGGGCCACACAAGCTAGCCATTGAAAGATTTTTGGCGCCCACAGAAATTTTAATTCAAGATAATATATGTTTTTTTCAAAGCGGGTCCCAAAAAGATTTCAATGGTAGACATGTTCCATATCCCTTCTAATGCCCTTTTAAATATCAACGCTTATGACCTTTTTAAAATTATCTAACACTAGTTGCATTATCTACAGTAGAGATGAGAAGATGACAATATTTTTAAAATAGGCTCAAATCAAACACATGATGATTAAGCATCACCTTGCAATAAAATAAGATATGTCTACATCAATGCATGCATTACACACCGCGTGTGTTGACTCATGAATCCTTGATGGGTTCCTAGAAAATTCAAATTTACAGCCATTCAAACTTGGAAAATGACTATGTGATATGGTTCAAGCCCGTGGCTCAATGGAAGGCTCTCTTCTACTTTACGGTCCCAAATTCAAACCCATCTTACCTAACCAAAATAAAAAGTCTACATTCGGCTCCAAATCTGCTACAAGATCGAGATGATTGGGCGTCCAAATGCAGTTTCATGGCAGTTGAGCTACAGCTAAGGAAGTGGAGAAGAAATTCTTATCTTACTGTGGATGCACTTAGACAACCAATCGATGGATTGCCTCAGTTCGTTGACTAATAGCACATAGATATTATCTACTAATGACAATTTTGGGTCAGTATGGTCATAGTAAACAAATGGTTGGTGGAGCCCACGCATTTGACTGAGGCATGTAATTTCACTGCATGTTCGAAATAATCATGTTCAACTGCTTTATCAGCGGCGCCGTATCTGTGCTTACACCTGGCTTGCCGTAATCCACATTACCCAATAAAATGTAACCATGTGTCAATACTATCATAAGAATGAAAGGAGGCAAATCTTACATATTTCTTGATAAATCTTGTTGGAAGGACACGTGATCTTCACACAAGTAACACATGTGACGGCGCAGAGCGTATATGTAGCAAGCTACATAAAAGCCCGGCCAATGTAGGATATCTCAATTTAGTATAGGGATGGCAAGGCCATCTCACATAATCATGCTGAAAAAGAAAATTTTCTAGAGACGATGAATGCATTTTTGGGGACTACAAGAGGATAAATGACGGAATCTTTTGAAATTAGAAGAAGATCATATCACAATAACCTAAAGAATTTGAATTATGCTAGGACATGGTTGAGTCATATTTGAGAATTGACCAAGAAATCTCAACTTGGCCACAACCCTTCTAAGTCTATAAAAACAACATTCGATGAAAAGCGTAGGGGCATCGCCACGCAAAATTAAATTATCTCTATAACACAAAACTATAGCATATCTGAAATCCTAAGGTTAGCTTAGATACATTATTGTTCAGCACCATCGCTGTAATAGCCAAATGAGTAAATAAATATCCACAACCTCCGTTATTGAACCCCACTGATCAGTAGGTCTTAATTGGTAGATCACACTAGTCATGCCTTGCAAACTGTACACCCCAGTTGGTCTATCC
Organism: Magnolia sinica; assembly: GCF_029962835.1. NCBI lineage: Eukaryota > Viridiplantae > Streptophyta > Magnoliopsida > Magnoliales > Magnoliaceae > Magnolia > Magnolia sinica. The sequence continues at coordinate 1,021,188 of NC_080586.1, forward strand.
ACACGGGCAATTATAGATAATTTTCTTTAATTTTCTTTTCTTAGTTTTATTTTATTCACTGGCTTACATGGAAATTAATAAAATTGAAGATCAACCTTATTTTTCAATCTTAATTGTCCATCATTGTATTATTGAGAAACCTAAAATCACAACCACTGTTGAAAGGAAAGTTCTTAATAGAAGGCAAAAAAAATCTCATTAAAGGACTAACCCTCCCTTCTAAATCGCATGATTGTTGTAACATCAGTGGCTGGACAGTTAGATTAACATTCACAAGTTTTATTGTAATCTGACTAACTTAGTATCACAACTCACAAGCGTTCAATCAATTAAAATCAAGTATAACTGTAGCATGCCCGGTACTATTTCTAAACGCACATGTTTGACTGAATATGGGCCGTTCGTCATATGTGTGGCCACATATCTTATTGAACAACAAAATTTTGAACGCGGCAAAACTTTAGGTCGACATGGCAGAATCTGCCACAGTTGCAAAACTTTAATACTGGGATTATGTCATGCAATGCGTAGTGGGTTGAATGATTAAGTACTAAGAGTACTATTACTGATGCGGGATATGATTTAAGTTCGTCATTGTTGAACTAGTTTAAGAAAAAAATAATTAAAAATAAAAGATGAGATTAGGTGGGAGCTTTGATAAGAACTATAGAACTGAGGTAAAAATAAAAGATACGATTAGGTGGGAGCCTTGATAAGAACTATAGAAACTGAGGGTAAGATATTTGAATTATATATATTTCGAAAAGTCGGAGTGGGTGAATTGTCCCCTAACTAAACAATTGATACCAACGCTTTCATCACAACAATCGCATTTTAAATTAAACAAGAGTTCATGAAACTAACCACCTCTCAGACCATATAAAATATATAAATTTACGACTCTCACTCACTCCACTCCACAAGTAGAGGTAGCTAACGGCCGAGCCTGTTTTGTTTTGAGCTCAGATTTTAACTGATCAGCCACACCAATTATACAAATTTGGAGTGATACGCCCTGGCCCAGCCCATTTGATATCAATCCAACCTCACAACATCTTGTGGTATCCATTTACCCTGAAATTCAGAGGGTCGGACACTGATCTTCGGTAAACAGTAGCCATTGAAATCTGAGTCTTAAAACATGCCACCCACACCCACTGCCATACTTGCACCTTAAAATTGATTGCCTCATTGATTAGCTCCTGCATGCAATATGTCAAAATTGTTATCTTCAAGCTAATCATGAGCATATGGAAACGGTTTCTCAGAGCATCACTCCCAGCCCAGCTATGTTTTATATCCAAACTAGAGTTATGTAATACCATGCAATGCATGCTAAGCCTGTTTGCCATTTCAAACAACTGTGCCAAGCAAACATCACCTATAATTCTCTACTCGCATTTATTTTTTACACCAAGTGGACCTCTTGGCTTATGTAGAATCAACAAGGTTAATGAGAGTGGGCCATTCGAATGGGTACAGTCCGAAATCAGATGGATTAATTCAGAATGGAGAACGTTTGGTATGATGTACGATTGACCTTTTTACTCTTCTCACATTTAGCTTGCCTTGATGGCACCCTGGCTTGATTATTAAACCATGCTATACTTAACCCATAACTATATACATTTATCCAACCCATCTTCATAAGCAAAAGTAGGCACCCAAATGCCAAAATTAAAATTCTCCATATGCACGAGGCCAAAACAACTAACGATGGTGATTTCATCAAGACCCAATTCTAAAGTCCCCATTAGGTCATAAGCCTTCAATACTTCACAATAAATCCCAGTCGAGTATAGCAAGTAGCATTGAATTCCCTGCTGCCAGTCTCTCCAATCGTTCTTTGAGGGGCATCCTCACCCGTTTCAAATACGAAGCTCTAATTTTCTTTTTCTTTTCTTTCTTGCATGCCTGTGCCCTGATGTATCAATGGATTCCAAAAAAATAAAATAATCATAATCATAATAATAAATAGATAGATGGATGGGTGGATGGATAGATACACAATCCCTTGAGGACAATCAGTAAGTTCATTTACTTTCTCTACTCATCGGCATTACTTGCTGCTGTGATTCATAAAACACCAAGTTCTTCTCTTCAAAGCAGCTCCCTCAACTCACTAATGGAGGTTTATACACAATGCAAACTAAAAAACCACCCCGCTCTTAGACTGGACTGTTCATGGTTGTACTAGCCTGATAAAATCAAACTATAAAACCACCCAATCATCAACTTGAAGCTCTTAGACCGGAATGTGTTCATGGTTATACCAGTCTGCTTAGACTGGAATGTGTTCATGGTTATACTAGCCTGATAAAATCAACGGGTTAGGCATTTGTTTATTTACTGCCTTTCCTTGAAGATATGCTCACTGAAATCAACAGGAACCCACGTCTATATATATGCACTTTTCCGTTTTCCCTCTCCCACCACTCCGCAGATTTGGCCTAACAAAGAAATCCATCAATTCACCCATATCTACAAAAGAACATCCAACCCAGACCCAGCAAACCGGAATGGTTTTGTTTCCCACAACCAAAACTCATTGACAACATAAACAAAAAGAAAAACTGAATGAAAAAAGAAAAAGAGGGGAGGGAAAGATAGAGAGGTACCCAAACTTGTCGACAGCATTTCTAGGGAGAGAGGGACGTGGATTATATGGTGACACTGCCACGCCACCACCGACCTGGGATTGTATGGGGACCTTGCAGCCACCAACCTCCATGGTGGCAGGGCTGAGTAGGGGCCCCACCATGATGTTTATGTTTTATCCACACTGTCCATCCATTTTGCCAGATCATTTTTGGCCTCAAGCCCAAAATTGAAGATTGAAGCATATTCAAAGCTCAAGTGGACCACACCACAGGTAACAGTGGGGATTGAATGCCTACCTTTGAAAATTTCTTGGGGGCCATGCAATCCACAACCGATAGGGAGGGAGGGAGGGAGAGGAATTGATCATGCTAAGGAAATATCAAAGACTGAAAGATAGACGAAAAAGCCTGGATGCTGGTAAAAGAAAGCTGATGATTGTAAATCAACATTAAATAATCAACCTGCAAATAGTATGACCGTCTACATTCAGACTTTAATTTGATTTCATCTACTTTTTCTTCCCACCACTAGGCTTTGATTTCTTGTTTGTAGTTTCCTTTGCAGTATTCTCCGATGTTTCCTGGTTTGCAAAAATAGCAAAAACCATACCTCAGAAAGTACTTTAAAATGTTGCAAGTAGCAGGCAGACATTTAAAAGTTGCAGGTTTGCAGCTATAAACCACACAATTAAAGTACCATTGTCACAGAAAACACAATAGACGGGTTGGAAAACTTGTGAAGGACTTCAAAAATCAGGACTGCAAAAATCATGATGCTAAAGTAGGATAAAAACAGAGGAAGACGTTTGATGTGCAGTTCAGATGGCAAGGCATTGATCTGCAAACCCGTGATCATAGATGCTTTCGCCACAATCACATCTAAAGTAACTGAGTAGATTCAAAACCAAAAAATCCTTATTTCTATCTGGGTGAGTTCCCCAAGAACCCACCATACACAAGCTGAATTTCTATCTACTATATTTTCTCCATACAGCAATAGTAGACTCCATGCTCCAGGATGGTCTCAATTCTAAGACCTCGGTGATATTAACCACAATCGCAAGGAGCATATGTCATGAACTTCTTCCTTTGAATGGATTTTGTTGTTATACTGCAACATATGGATTAGGCCTTTTTCTGCTGAGGCATGAGAAAATATAACCAACCACATGCTTGGTCAATAAGAATAATGATTTCAGGTGTCCCATAAAACCCACTGCAAACTATTTAGAAATATGTACTGATACATGAAATAGAGTCGTCAATGAGCATCAGTTTGCTCTTTGAAAGCTTTCTCCAGTGTCTCAGATTTCATGCTCTGAAATGGACACTCTTGAAAAGCGCTCCCGAGTTTCCAGAACTCAGCTTCAGGATTGGCAGGTTTAAGCTGCCAATGACCTTTTGTCTTGAGCGCATACAAACTTGCAGAGTAAGCATCTTAGGCTTGAGTGTTGGTCCAGGGGATCCAAGCATAAATCTGTTTTCCTGTTCCAGGGGACCACAGCGCATGATAACAGATCAGATTAAGCATTCCTGAATATCTAAACAAACTTCTAACTGAAGTTGTCTTTCTTATTCTTTTCCTTCATTCTCTCTCTTTCTTTTTCTTTTTTTTGGGCAAGCGTTAACTTTAAAAAACATGTTGTGCTACGAGAAGGAAAGAAAATTAAATCTTTAAGCACCTTACTCAAGCAAGTGATAAAATTCACAAGATCATTTTGAAATCCTATAGACATGGAAAGTTGCATGGATATTTCTCAGATAGTGAATAGAGCCTTTAATGGAAAGAGGTTTGAGTGAAAGATTAGGAGAACGATTGAAAGACAATACTAATTAGATCTTCCGATTCCCAGCAGATAACACAAGATTCTTGGTCAAACTACTGGGAAACACTCCAAATCCTTAAAGGGGACAAGGTGACAAATCCACAATGAAAGTTTTTTTTTTTTGATAACACGGGGTGTCCCCGCTCCATTTTGAGGCGAGACTATTCCCTGCGGATGCATGCAATCACCCGCAACCACATGCATTGGATAATGCCGGGGAGGGGAGTCGAACCCACGTCTATAGGGAGCAAACCCACGGTGCTGGCCGCTCGTCCAAACCCGTCGGGTCACAATGAAAGAAAAATTAAAAACAAATTAGCTATAAAATCCCAGTATACATAATGACCGTTTGAAAGTAATTCCAATAAGGAAAGCCAATAAAAGAAACACTCAAAGCACTTGGTAGAAGCACAAACCTTCCGCTTAATTGGTGTTGTTACACTTGCAACTGGCTTAAAGAAGGATTCCAATCTGTACATAAAACCAATTTGGCATCATAGATCCACAAAATAGGAACTTCATGCAGAATTTACCATTCTGCCTCATAAGTCATAACGCTTACCGGCCTTGGGATGATTTGTTCTTGGCCACTTTGATCTTTTCTACTGACTGTTGAAAACATAGATGTCAATATACAAGAAACAATAAATTTTGTTTTGTGAAAGCAAGAGGACCTGAAAGACTACTTTAGGAAGCTTTTATGAAGGACAGGGAACATGCCTTTATCACTCGGTCATGGTTGAATCCATTTTCATTCACCAGGAAGGTTATGAGTCCCTAAAGATATAATAAAAATGTCTGTAAAGATGTCGAACAGATAAAAATGATTAGGAATGAAACAAGAGCCTAAAATGAAATAGCTCACTGCTTCGTCTGGAGCAGTCCACTTAAGCTCAGGCTGTGCTTCAATGTCAGAGACTAAAGGCTCTTTAAATAGACGTCTAGCTTCTTGATATGGCCAGTTCTCAGGTATTTGATACCTGCATTGGGAGACAAAGGAATCTGCTATAGTCTAGAGCATCAAACCTTTACAATAAGAGAAGGCCATACATGCTTATCACATCTGGAAGTGTGGAAATAAGGATGGAGAATTACTAAACTGGATAAACCTCATAAAAGATTTTGTTCGCTATTACCAATAAAATGCATAAGCTGCAGCAACTATAGCATAAATCATATATGCATGGACTGTATTTGAGCACCACCAGATCCACTTCCCACCATTTATCATTACTGTGAAACACAAAGTAGGCACACCCCAACTTAGACGATGGAGAAATGAGGATCTCCACATGGTCTTTATTGACTTAGAGAAAGCTTAAGATAGGGTCCTTAGAGAGTTAATCTGATGGGTGTTAGGAGAGAAAGGAGTTTCAAGAAAAATATATTGATATGATTAAGGATATGTATGAGGGAGTAGTAACAATGCGAATACCACTAGTGGAGAGAAGTGAGTTCCCAATTACTGTAGACTTGCACTAGGAGCTGCATTGAGCCTGCACCTTCTCTCATTGGTTATGGACGAGTTATGAGGCATTTGCAGGAAAGGATCCCGTGGTGTATGTTGTTTGTAGATGACAGTTTTGATTGAAAGGTGCTTTAGAACCTAAAGGATCTAAAATTAGTCAGCCAAGCAAAGTACATGGATTGCACTTTTAGTAACAATAGGAGTGGGAGGAATTAGTAATGATTGCTGACCAAGAAGTTTCCCTACATGACCACTTTCGATATCTTGGGTAGATGATTCATGAGTGGAGAGATTGAGAAGGATGTTGCCCAAAGAATTCAAGCTGCATGGAAGAAATGGAGATGTGCCTCTGGAGTTTCATCTAATCGTTGTGTACCATTCAAACTAAAAGGGAAATTTTATAGGATGGCCATAAGACCAGCCACACTTTATAGGACAAAATCTTGGGCAATTACGGAACAACATGTCCATAGGATGTATAGCTAAAATGAAAATGTTGAGATGGATGAGTGGCAAGACAATGATAGAATTAGAAATGAATGCATTCGAGGAAATTTAGGATTGGCACCAACATGTAGACAGATGAGCGAACATAGACTTGGATGATTTGGCCATGTGCAACGGAGGCCACGAATTGCACCTGTCGAGAGTGAGTTGATACAAGCCGAAGGCTCTAAAAGGGTGAGGGGAAGCCCCAAAAGGACACGAGTGGAGGTAATAAGAAAAGACCTAATGACATATGGTTTGTAACTGAAGTTATGACACTTCCAAGTGTCACTTGTATTGCCAATGTATCGATATCGCCAATATTTTTTTACTGTGTAATGACGCTTGTGTCACAAATGTATCGGTGATATTTCAATAATATAACCAATGTAGAGATATCACAGAAAGTTTGTTTATTAAAAAAAAAATCTATTTCAAATTTTTTTATGAGCATATTCTTGTATGCAATTTTCAATTTATCGTTGCTAATATCGCTAATATCTCAATATTATCATTATACCAACATGCTTGATATCAAGACCATAATCTTTCATTTTCCTTCCAGTTGTTGATGATTTCTTGACAAAATATTGTAAGTTGTTGATATTCTACAATATCAATGGATGTTTGGATGGATGATTGGATGGTTAGATGGGATCAATGGGATGGTTAGATGTTTCTTACAACGACACATGCTTTTAAGCCCCCATTAAATGGAAACTTATTGTGTATGTATTCTTTTTGCAAATTTTTTATTTCTAAATATGCAAATATGTGTATTTTAGCATCTCTTGAAGTTTCACTTAAAATTCTACCATTTGCTCATGTTTTCCCGCATTTCTAGTTATCAACGATATTATCGACGATATCAATATTGTTTCCGTATCCCTAGCCAGCAAAACTTGTAGCGATACCGATACTTCGAACACTGGTTGGGACAAGGCTTAGAATTATGGAAAAAGATTCATGCAGTTGACCCCAATTAGTTGGAACAAGGCTTAGATGATGGCAACAGTGATGATGACAGAGCAGGCAAACCACCATCCACTTCCTCCACCTACGTCCAAACCAAATTTCCTCTCGAACCCTAATAAGCAGAAAAGCCATTCCATTTAGACCATGTGGTTGCAAGAATTCAGTGTTAGTGGCTAGCAACCCAGCAAAATCCAACCAATTTTCCTCATTGATAACCTCATTAGCAGCAGTTCCCACAAAGTCTAATAGATTCATACCCATGACAAGTTTGGGTTGTTAGGCTTACACAATGAAGAAGAAACACCATATTTTTTGCAGTTGATATTCTTGACGATTGACCATGTGGACCTTTAGGAGATCTACCGATTCTGTCTTTAAGGTAGACCAAGAGAATGATTCCATTTTAAGTCATGATTAACCATGTGGACCTTCAGGAGATCTAGCAATTTGGTCTTTAAGGTAGACCAAGAGAATAATTCCATTTTAAGTCCTTCATTGCAAGATATTCTACCAAGGTGGCACTCCCACACTCCCACTTCCAATTGACATTTTGGCCTCATGCTCCCGCTTCCTAGGCTTTATACTTGTTAAGGCCTTGTTTGGCTTTACTAAAAAAAGTGTTTTTTTGTGTGTGTGTGTGTGTGTGTGTGTGTGTGTGTGTGTGTGTGTGATTTTGTTTATGAAAATAACTTTTTTAAGCCTTAAGTGTGTTTGGTTAGCCACTTAATTAATCAATTTTAGAAAAACAAATTTCCAAATCTGTACTTTTTTCTGCAACGCTTAGCCTTCCATTTCCTACAGTCATTTCCACTTTTACAGACTTGTGAAAAGCACTCATAAAGTGGAAGATCTTATTGGAAGGTTTGTCAATTGCACACGAGTGTAGAGCCATATACCTCGACACATGTGCCATCATGGCATGTAGGTCCGAGATAAATCCATCCATCAATTGGTCCGAACATGTTTTCCCTAAAATTAATTTGGTCAATTCAGAAGGTGGGCCCCAATATTGGAAACGGGTGGATGGGTTAGAAAACTCCGACTAAGTGTTTTAGAATCGTACATTTGTTTTGCAAACTATGGCCCACCTTACCAGTGGATGTAGTGGTGCCTTTCTAATGGATGGAATGGATCTCAGATCATCATGCAATAATGTCAAATGTGTGGCGTGTACATGAGTTGTATTGCACACCCATATGGGCTTAGCAAATCTCATCTCTAAAGAAGCCCGACAAATGCAATGACCCCTACCTGCAATGTGCTATGGGGGCCATTGGGATGACCTTGCAATATCCACTCCATCCGTCTGTTTTGCCGTATCATGTTAGGGTACGACTCCAAAAATGAGGTAGATTCAAGACATCAGTGAGCCACATCATAGGAAACACTGGGGATTCAATGCTCACCATTGAAACCTTAGTGAGGAAATTGTTTTTCTTATGCATGTTTACCAAACATACAATTTTTCACATAAGCAATTCTCGAAAAAAAAAACTCCGGAATTGTTTGCTGAGAATTAATTCACCGGTTGCTAGAAGAAACACTAAACAGGCCCTAAAATTTTGAAACAAACACTTACCCACACCAGCACCCAAATCCTCTTCTGCACCCCCATAAGCTTTGTACTAGTTTGCTCCTTCAGCCATCGTACCATGTTAAAATCACACTATCGCCCACAGAACCAATTTCACTTTTGCCGACCATTTAGTTGACAGCCATTGTCGAAGGGTAGTTAGCACTCGGCAAAATAGAACAACAATCATGGTTTTAAGACTTGGATGAGTCCCTACTCATCCAAGTAGACTCAAACTCAGTTGGACCCAATCTGGTTCAACACCACCAGTAACCCACAATTTGATCTTAGGCATGCCTCATGACAAAACTAGAACGAATGCACACAAAACCAAAATTTACCCATGACTGAATTCCATATACTCTGTATTTCACAAGTCCTGAGTCCTGACTGAAAGGAACATGGTTTTAAACATTGTCCGACTGAGTCAACTCGGTGTGGTGGAAAACAAAACGAGTCATTAGACAAGTCACATCATGAAACAAGACCGATTCTGACTGAGTTGGAACAAGTCTTTGGATGAGTCATATTCCAAATTGCTATCTAAAACCATGCAATGAGAGGTTGGAAAAACAAACAAACAGCAAGCTCCATTTTTACCTCCTAAAACTACAAGACATTCGGCTGGCTAGAAGAAAACAAATCCATAATAACCAATCTACAGATTCTACACCACGGATGTTAAACTCCAATCGTTCTACAAAGTGATTCTCACTACTGATTCCTAACAAGATATCCACCACAAGCTCCACACAGGCTCCTGAGTCCTTGAGGGGGACTTCTTTCCAACCTAGGATTTTTCTTGTTGTTCATAAAAGACATCAACTCTGCAATAACCCTAGGGGGTGATTCGGATGTGTGGAAACTCGCATAAGATAAAGATATTCATGTCTACCTGGACAATCCATTTATTTTGCTTGGGTAAATGTATAGGAGCACCTACAGGTGGTGTTGTTTTGCATTTGGATGACACCTACTGGATTTTGTTTTGCTAAAGAGTGTGCGGCAGGAGCACGTTGAAGAGGTGATCATCACAGGCACCAACATGGCACACGTGCAAGATTTGGGCCCTTAGGAATGCTAAGAGAGCACTCACTTAGGACCACGGTTTTGAGAATTGGTTGCATTAGAGCTGTATCGATAATTAATTAACCGTAGGAGTCACTCCCGCTATACGGGAGTGAAACAGTAGGACTTGGAAAAAATGGGCCGGCTGATACAGGGCATATATTGGCACATTTACACACCAGGCATAACGGCATATCAAAACTATGCATATAAGACCAATTCAATTTTTTCCCCATTTTTTCACCTCATTTCTCCAAAAAAATGCAAGAGTATGTGTGTCTTAGATTTGACCGTATTATTGCCTAAATAGAAGATCAAAAGAGGGGATTTAAGTGTCATCGAAAGTCCAAAGCAATTTTGCTCTATTTTCAATAAAAAATAAAAAAAAATGGTAAGCCACCAGTTGTTTGATTTCCTTCTTGTTTTGTTAGATTCAAACATAATAAGCCCCTGTCTACCAAATCATTAGTGATTTGTGTTCGATTGGGGCTTATTTCTTTCACAAATAAAGGCTCCTGAGAAGCGGAATAGTAATTATTCATTGGGGTCGCCACCTACTAGTTTTATGCTCTTTCTTTTATAGATATTATTGTGCTAATAAATAAAACTGTGTACCATTCATCATTTTTTGCTTTTTCCTCTTATTAACGGTAATGGGGTATATAGGATAGAAATATGCATTGGCAGGATGAATCCCACGGATTGCACAAATTTTGGGCATTTTAATGCCATTCAAGTTTTACCCAAATTAGATTGACACTATTCATCCAAATTATTAACAAAAAAAAAAAATCTTGAGGGAAATGGTGTATATAAATTAGAGACGAGCATTATTAGGATGAATCCATGGATTCCAGAACTTTTGGGCCATTTTGAGTCATTTAAGAGTGGCCGAATCAGGCTGGCACTATTCATCCCTTTTTTGTCATCATTACTCATTTCTAGACTTATTATCTTAAAGAAAAAAAATAAATATATGAGATCATCAGTCCATAAATAAATAATGATCTTATCTATCTATTTCTATATATATATATATATATATATATATATATATATATATATATATATATATATATATATAATGCTCAGCTGCACACCAGTTCTCTTGAGAACTTTTTGAGAACTCATCATATGTGATGTGAGTCCAAAATCTGAACACCAGTTCTCTTGATTTGCATCTCTTTGCTATGACCCACTAGAGTTTTTGATCAGTGTGAAAATTGGTCCCCTAGAGGTTTCATGGGATGCCGCATCACATGGGCCATTCGAATTAGAGGCCCATGACACGTATGCAAAGGTGAGCATACCCCTCTCTCTCTCTCTCTCTCTCTCTCTCTCTCTCTCTCTCTCTCTCTCTCTCTCTCTCTCTCTCTCTCTCTCTCTCTCTCTCTCTCTCTCTCTCTCTCTCTCTCTCTCTCTCTCTCTCTCTCTCTCTCTCTCTCTCTCTCTCTCTCTCTCTCTCTCTCTCTCTCTCTCTCTCTCTCTCTCTCTCTCTCTCTCTCTCTCTCTCTCTCTCTCTCTCTCTCTCTCTCTCTCTCTCTCTCTCTCTCTCTCTCTATATGCACGCACACACATACATATATACACGACGACGGGGTGTCCCCGCCCCTTTAAGGTGAGAATCTTCCCTGCAAATGCACGCAATCACCCGCCAACCACGTGCATCGGGTAATCCACGGGGAGGGTAATCGAACTCGTGTCTATGGGGAGCAAACCCACAACTGAAGCCGTTCGCCCAAACCATGATGCGTTATCTTATATATTGATATTACATATTTAGAATATAACATGGAAGAATTTAGAGCCAATCAGGTACTTCATGCTCAGCTTTAAACATGCAACCTGACAGACAACATTCATACCAAAGGATCTGTCAATGGTTGTTTCACAGGATGGACGTTACACTATCAAATACACATCAAAAACCAAAAAAGAAACACATTCAGGAACCTCACAGTTTTTGAAAATTTTGAGCAGTTCTTGATTTTTTTTTTGTCTCCCCCCAAAAAAAGGCCATTACAGGGCCGTATCGACCAACATAGGACCCATATCATATCAGCCAGCAAGCTGGCCAATGGAGGGCCCAATACTGATACTGAAAACTTAAATTAAGATAGGGTTGTCTTGGATAGCAGCATTCCAACCTCTACCTTGGACTGTGGAATGTTGAATTTTTTTTGGGCAGCCATGTCCAAATGGACAACCCCATCTTAAGTGAATACTGCATCCAGACACAATCGGACATGGAAATCCAAGTTCTATGTGAATCATCCTTATAACTAAATGATTTATAGAACTTGGCAAACCTCAATTGTATTCTTGACCATTAAAAAGGGTGTCCTGCCCCTAGAAGACATCAGTTTTCTTTTATTAACCGATACCCAAGGCCAACTTCAATAGAGACGCAGCTCACAACTTTAAAGTCCTCAAACTCCATATTTACCATCACTCTCAATAAAGAAAAGTTAATAGTAAAGAAAAAGGCACAAGACAAGACATTTTTACCCAACATAATAGTTTCCACCAAAAGTTACTTCCTTTATGGGGCAAGGATCCTGAATATCTTCTCGTCGAAGACAAAAAGGAAAGATCAGCCTTAGGATTGCAGTCCATGGGAGAAAGCATCACCAAATATTTGAAGCTGCGGCAGGCAAAACTGAAATTAACCTCTCAAACATTCACCTAAGAATCAGCTTTAAAGCCAAATCCATGCTACTACTTGAAACTCAACACCCAGGTGGGTTTGGAGTTCAAGTCTTGGGAGGAAAAGGATGGGAGAGCATGCTGTAAAGAAAAAAGTTCAAGACGTATCGAAGCTTTATCCTTTATCCAAGTATCCAAGTTCAGTAATTTAATCGGTAATCCAATCAGTAATCCATTCTTTTGAAGGAGTCAAGTATGATAGGCTATTAGCACAGAGAAAACCACTTTCCCCGTTGGTAGAACAATGAAGGAAGTAGAAATCATGCTGAAAGACAGTTCCCCCTATAGTTTGAAGATCTAGAATCATGCAAAGTTTTGGTAATGACAAAGAAACAACGCTAACATGAAAGTTCCTCTGAATTCAAATAGTGATGTGTGTATGTGGAAGATTTGGAATGCCTCAAACCTATCGATCCATGACATCTTGGAAAGATTAATAATGACCTTAAATTGTCTATGAACTTCTTTGCTAAAAATCTACAAGTATAATTTGTCCAATTTCTTCAGAAGTATGCCATAAACTAAACTCCATGGAAACAGTTCAACACTAATGCTATTAATGAGCCAATTCAAGGAGAACTGACTCGCAATCTTAATCTTCAGCTTCAATATTATTTGCAAGTTTGTCATAACAAGAGTGCTACTATTTCGCAATGAATTGCACAAGTATTAAATTTCAATATGAAATCATCACATTATAATCTCAAAGGAAAAAAGGGAAACAAAATAAAAAGAGCGGAAATTCATGAATAAAGAAATATGAGAAAACAAGCTTAATGATATAACTTGTAAAGCACCTCTCTCTGTTTATGTTCTCCAATACATTTTCTATAGAACCATGTTGGCGAATGAGCTTCAACGCTGTCTGACCCCCGATACCTATTTTATAGGGGCATGTTGTCTAAACATTAGTTCAACCATGATGTCCCTGACATACATATTCAATGCATAATTAACAATAAACAATAGTAAAATACGAAAACTGAAAAACCACATTACCTCGAATGCTATCACAATAGTCACATCCACAGAGAATGCACAAATCGATGAATTGATCCATAGTGAAGTTCAGTTCCTCCAAAATCTGGAAAAAAAAAAAAAAACAGTATTGGTCGTATTGGATACACCAAAGCAAAACTAAACAATCAGAAGCAAGCTTTTACACAATTCTTTGCACCTTAGCAACTTCAAATTCCATCACTGGGACTTTTCTCGAGCTTGGATCCATTAAATGCCGAAGAAATCTTGTAGCTCCAAAAGTTAGTGAATCCATATCTTCAGAAGCTACAGCATAAACCTAAAACACAAAATAAAATCGATGGTCATTGAAAATGCTGCTCGAAGGGGGAAAAAGTGTAAGAAACCCATGTTAACTACATGCCTTGCCACTTCGGCAAAGTGCTGCACACTCTGCTTCTGCTTCGGAAGGAGCCTATAAAGCACAGAAAGTCAATTCTATTACAGATTTAGGATGAATATTTGATGTCCATGTAAGTGAAAACATATGTACATAGCACATCTGCATGCATTTATGCATTACATCACCTCAATAACAGGCACCCCCATGAGTCTTAAAAGTCGTTTGCAGTCCTCGTTATGTTGCTTTGTCACCTATCAAAACAAACTCACTTAAAATATATAAACTTTACATGCATGTATACAAAAGGAATGCCTTGAATCACCTTAACCTCCTTTCCTCTCTGGGCCACATGATAAAACAATAACGGTAACAAACAGTAGAGCACCAAAAGACTTCCAATGGTGGAAAGGCTTATACACACCAACACAGGAGGTCATAAACTCCAGAAAAGCAAGGAAGAGAAGGGCACATTCTGAATTGCAGTCCTACCTACAACCAGTGTTTTAAATATCGACGATATCGGTCGATATATCCCACGATATATCTTGTATCCCACCTGTGCGATATGAAACGCACAGGTAGTGCCAATATATCCCACCCATTTGATCCAATGAGCATTTTCGATTTTCGATCCATGTTTTTGTTGTAAATCACGTTAAGCCAATGTCAAATGGTTACAAATCTACGATTCTTCATATTTTCCATGAAAAATCACGGATTTGAAACTTCGATTTTGAGATTTAGGGGAGATGGGTCAAGTTGCGGAAAATTGAGAAAATCAAAAATTCTCAATTTCTAAGTGTGTATTGATGTTTTGATTCCAATGTATATTGATGTCTTTTTCAACAATCCATAAAGTTTTATTGAAAAATTTGACCAATTTTACAATGTTCCCACGTTTCCCAACAACAACAATACATTAAGAGATACAACCGATATATCCCATGTGATAACCAATATGAATCCACATTCCTAGGGTGCGATACATTACGCATTAACGATATTTAAAACATTGCCTACAACAACGTCCACTTCCTATGGTATTTGGGACATTACCTGAACCACAAAGCTGAGACATGATTCTCCACACATCCCACATCAAAACTCAAAGAAAATTGCCGCACAAAAAATCCTAATTTCTCCCCCAACTAATCACATTGAGATCCCTCACAAAATACTTAAGATCAGACCTGAAACTAAAGCAAAAGTAATGCAGGGGCATTTTCACACCGGGCTCGAGTGGGGTCGCTTGTGGGATGCAAGGGCACACTCGGGGTGGGTACGGCCTACGGAGGAGGTCTCGTGTTCGAGACTCCTCACCAGGGGTGATTAATGCGCATTTCACACCGGGCTCGAGTGGGGTAGCCCGTGGGATGCGGGGACATGCTTGAGGTGGGCGGCCCATGTGATTTGGGGCCCACGAAGGGGGTTTGGTTGAGGTCTTAAAACCCATGAGATGTGGGGCCTGGGCTATGAGATAAAGGGATTAATTCGCCATACTCTAACAGTTCGAGCTTTTAGAGCAAGTGGTTAATTGTCCTGCATCAAATTGGTATCAAAGCGGGAGGTCTCAGGTTAGAAATTCCTCACCGGGGGTAATTAATGCAAGGGCATTTTCACACTGGACTCGAGTGAGGTCGCGTGTAGGATGCGGGGGCACACTCGGGGTAGGTGCGGCCTACGGAGGAGGTCTCGTGTTCGAGACTTCTCACCAGGGGTGATTAATGCGCATTTCACACCGGGCTTGAGTGGGGTAGCCCGTGGGATACGGGGACATGCTCGGGGTGGGCGGCCCATGTGATTTGGGGCCCACGAAGGGAGTTTGGCTGAGGTCTTAAAACCCATGAGATGTGGGGCCTGGGCTATGAGATAAAGGGATTAATTCGCCATACTCTAACAGTTCGAGCTTTTAGAGCAAGTGGTTAATTGTCCTGCATCAAAAAGCCAAAGGAGAGTGCATTCATTTCCCCTTCCATTTGATCATATCGAGTGAATCCTCTCATGGACCACTCATTCTAATGCATACTAAGGAGTCCTCAGTCAAACTAAAAATAGAGACTGCTTCCACCGCTATGGCAATGCCAATAAATACAACAACCAAACTCCCCTCATAAGTTATTCCCCCAAACTATGAAGACCTGGATCTCTCTGGTTTTGGCCATCGAACATGATTCTAAGACAGCATGAAGGTGCCTGATCAAGCATTCAAGTATCCAAGACCAAGAAATACAACAACCAAACTCCCCCTATAAGCTATTCCCCCAAAATATGAAGACCTAGATCTCTATGGTTTTGGTCATCGAACATGATTCTAAGACGGCGTGAAGGAGCTTGATCAAGTATTCACTATTCAAGTATCCAAGACCTCGGAAGTGACTGGTAACTACAGCACAAAGTTAAAACACAGATTATGTTTCAAGAGCTTCAATATTCCCTAGGGATTTGATGATTCTCCGGAATTATTAGGATTGGCTGGTGGACACTCATTGATAAGGATACATAATGATTCATATTGGTAATTACACAGTTAAATAGAAGCATCAGGCACGAATAGAATATGACACGTCAACTGTTCCAAATCTCTCTGTTTATTATACATGGGAACATTACTTTTCACAGGTATCAATTCCAAAGTAGGCTGCTTTCAGTATAGACTAACATTCCAAGCCCAATCAGAAAAATTAGAAGATTGAGCAGTCCGGCTTCAACAGATTTTGAAAACTAGTATGGGATAATCATATCTGCCATCATATATCATGACATAGTGAAAACTAAATGTCAGAAACAATATACCAGAGAAAAGAGCCCTACCTTTACTGTCCTTTTGCTGAACTTCTCAATCTCTCCCTTATCTCCAGTCTGGCAAATTGACAAACTTGTTTCAGAAAAAGCAAAAATAATAGCAATAATCACCTTGACAAAACCTTTCTAGACATTTTTGTTTATGGGGAAAAAATCCCATTTACCTCTATTGCAGTTGCCAAATCTGCAGTGGCATCTTCCCTTTTAGAGTACCTGCAAGCACATATATACAATGTATCAATCTTTACTCTATACGTAAACTAAGCAAGGCTTGTTGCAGATGTCATTTGTTTGAGAACATGCCGTTTTGCAAGCTCTTGCTTCTTCAGATCTGGTGGTGCCCCATCGAAAACATATCTGATAAAAACACCGACCAATTTGACAAAATAAATACAAGTAACAAAAACTACAAACAAAATAGAAGTGGCAAAAACCAACAGAATCACATTACACTGGCTTCAATCCAGATTCCAGCAGTCTTATCGTCCGAGAAAACATCCCTTGCAAATGACTACAACACAAGAAAATAAATAATCTATTGAAATAAGTTGCAAATAAATAAATAAATAAAATGAAACAAAACAATCATACTAGTCATCTCATCTGTATCTCTCACAAAAAAGGGAAACCCATGTGTGCAACACGGATGTTATAGCTTGCCCACTGCAAATGAATTGCATTAACGGTTGTGCGTGGGCCCATGGCCCTCTTGGTTTTGGTTATGGGCCTATGGCCCACAAGTTTCTTAGAGTTTTTAGACTTAAGATATGTTGGACATAAAGTGATGCAGGACAACTAACCACTTACTCTAAAAGCTCGAATTGATAGAGCGTGGCGAATAAATCCCTTTATCTCATAGCCCAGGCCCCACATCTCATGGGTTAGGTCATCGGCTAAACCCCCCTCGTGGCCCCACATCACATGGGTTCTGCCTCACACCTCATACAGGCCGCCCACCCCAAGTGTGTCCCTGCATCCCACATGGGACCTCACTCGAACTCGGTATGAAAATGCCTCTGCATTAATTACCCTCAGTAAGGAGTCTCGAACACGACACCTCCCAATTTAATACTACTTTGATGCAGGACAACTAACCACTTGCTCTAAAAGCTCGAACTAATAGAGCGTAACGAATCAATCTCTTTATCTCATAGCTGATGCAAGATAATTAACCAATTGCTCTAAAAGCTCGAACTAATAGAGCATGGAGAATCAATCCATTTATCTCATAGCCCCGACCCCACATCCATGGGCTAGGTCCTCAGCCGAACCCTCCTCGTGAGCCCCAAATCACATGGATTCCACGTCACATGGTCCCCAAATCACATGGGTTCCGCAGGCCGCCCACCTCGAGTGTGCCCCCGCATCCCACATATCACACCACTTGAGCTCGTGTGAAAAAGCCCCCGCATTAATTACTCTCGGTGAGGAGTCTCGAACATGAGACCTTCCGCTCTGATATCAATTTGATGCAGGACAATTAACCACTTGCTCCAAAAGCTCAAATTGATAAAACATAGTGAATCAATCCCTTTATCTCATTAGCCCAGGCTCCACATCCATGGGTTAGGTCATCGGCCAAACCCTCCTCATTTTTATTTATTTTTTTAAAAGTAACTTCATTAAAACGAGAAAGGGGACTACAACAGGAGAACAAAAAAAAAAAACAACAAAGACAGAAAAGAGGGCAAAGTTGCCGAGATGGCAAACCTCCCCTAACAACCAAGAAAAGAAAGATCAAAAGATTTTAAAATGGATACATTTGCAGCCCATTCGATCAACAACTTTTTAGCCCTCCTACCAACCACAAAACCAGAGGAGGAGACATTGTTGAAGCAATGATTGTTTCTTTCCTCCCAAACAGCCCACCAGATGGCGATGATGGCCATACGCCAAATGATCGTTTTAATCTTCCCTACTTTTTGCCCTTTCCAACTGGATAGCAAGTTGCCCGCTGACAAAGGAGCACACCAAGAGACCGAGAAATGCTGACAGAAGTCGGCCTGAATTTTAGTCATGAATGGGCAGTGAACCAGTAAATGATCGACCAACTCCGCATTGCTCATGCATCAGAGATAGATATTAACTGCAACCCTTTCTTAAGGAGATTATCCACAGTAAGTATTCTATTACAACTGGCTAACCACGCGAAACAAATGAACTTAGGAGGGGCCTGAATCTTCCATATGAATGGAGCCGCAAGTTAAACGTAGGGAGACTGAGAGCAGGAAGCATTGTATAGCGATTTGACAGAGAAAGAAGACGACTTTTCCAACCTCCATATTATGCCATCATCATGCTGATTGGAAAGGGGAACCGATCGGCTGAGCCGATCCAGAAGAGTTTCACACTCCAAAGTCTCGCAGTCTTTTAGATTTCGGACCGTTCTGATGTCCCAGACTATACGACCGACGGAGATGCTGTAGCAGTTGATGATTGGGATAGCTTTCATAGGGGAGAGGCAGTATATAAGCGGAAATTGGGCTTTGAGGGGCAGATCTCCAAGCCAAGGATCTTCCCAAAATCGAATAGATACGCCATCGCCCAGTTCGAACGAAGAATGACGAATGACAACATTATTTTGCTTAAGGATCCCTTTCCAAATATGGGAGACTTTGTAAGGGGAAGCCTCTTTAGGCCACCAATCCCCCTTTAAGGAATTATACTTGCCTCTAACTATCCTAGCCCACAAGGCCATCTTCTCTGTGGCAAATCTCCAAACCCATTTCCCTAGCAACACCGAGTTCATGTTCTTTAGATTTTTAACATTTGCTCCTCCTTCAATGAAGCCCTTACAAACGTCGTTCCAGTCCAACAAGTGGAACTTCCTTTGATTGTCTTTGCCATACCACAGGACATCTCTTCTAGCTTTATCAATGACCTTAAGCACCTGGCTGGGACATTTAAAGAGAGACATGTAGTATAAGGGAAGGCTTGACAGAGCAACTTTGATAAGCGTGAGGCAACCTCCCATAGATAAGTAACGGCATTTCCATGTAGCGAGTTGCTTGTAGAACTTGTTGGTTATCTTGTTCCACATGGACGTTGGCGGCCTCCCCACCGATAAAGGGAGGCCAACGAAGAGGGTTGGGAACACAACCACCTGGCAACCGAGAATGTTAGCGTAGCTCTGGAGCGGGGGGACATTAATACCCAAGATCTTCGACTTGGACATATTGATCGTAAGCCCAGAAACCGCTTCAAAGCAGTGGAGGGTGATTAGGAGATTATGAATATAAGCCTTTGAGTCTTCCGAAAAGATGAGCGTGTCGTCCGCAAATTGGATATGAGTGAGCGGGTTGGGAAGACCAGGCAGCGCAATTCCACGAAGAAGCCCCTGATCTTGCCCTCTGATTATCATGGCAGACAGCGCTTCTGCCACTATCAGAAAGAGAAACGAAGAAAGGGGGTCACCCTGACGGAGGCCTATGGAACTTTTGAAGAAGCCTTTTGGGGATCCATTGAGGAGAACTGAAAAATGGGCCGATCCGATGCAAGTAGTTATCCAGAATCTCCACTTAGCTCCAAAACCCATCTTGCGAAGTATATAGAGCAGAAAATCCCAATGAACATGGTCGTACGCCTTTGCAATATCTAGTTTGCAGAAGATGCCTTTAGATTTCGACCTGTGGCAGGAGTGGAGAACTTCATTTGCTATCAGCGCGCCATCTGTAATCTGTCTCCCCCTTAAAAAAGCATTCTGATTAGGAGAGATGAGGTTGCCGATAACCTTCGACAGGCGAGTCGCAAGGACTTTGGCTAAAATTTTGTAGGGACCACCAATGAGGCTAATGGGGCAGAATTCAGAGAAGAAGTGGCCCCTATAACCTTAGGGATAAGAGAAATGAAGGACGCTCCAAGCCCCTTCGATAGTCTGCCACGGCTGTGGAATTCCTGCATGAAAAGAAGGAGATCGACGCGAACGACCTCCCAGAAAGACTGGAAGAAGGCCATTGAAAAGCCGTCAGGACCTGGCGATTTATCCCCCTCCCATTGCGTCAATCGCCTCTTTGATCTCCTTCTCAGTGAACTGAGTTTCCAGCGCCTCCGCATCGACCGTATCCAGAACAGGGAAGGAGATGTTATCCAACTGAGGCCTCACCCAGTTCTCAGCCGAGAGGAGATGAGAGAAGTGGGCGATGGCATGCTTTTCGATTTCAACTTTATCCTCAATTACGGTCCCCTTGTCGAAAATGCCGAGAATGGCCTTCGAACGAGCATGCAGGTTGGCTAGATTGTAGAAATATTTCGTATTCTTATCGCCCTCAGCAATCCATTTCGCTTTAGATTTGATTCTCCAAGCAGCTTCTTCTTCAATTACTCTGTTAGACAAGATCTGAATTATGGATATTCGTCTCGATAGAGACTCAGACGAGGACGGGCGATCTTCAGAAATCGAATCGATTTGCTGGAGTTCCGATAAGAGGTTGTCGGTATCAGCCTCCCTTTTCTTGACCTCCTCCTAACACCACTCCTTTATCTTAGCCTCGAGAAATCTAAGTTTACACAGAATTTTGCGCTCGGCGAAACCATCCGCCTGAAAGCCAAACCACCATTCGATGATTTTCTGCCTGAGATCATCGGAAAGGAGCCAAGCCAAATTGAATCTAAAGGGTTTAGGACCCCAGTCTTCTTTGTCCACCGAAAGCAGAATCGGACAGTGGTCGGAGGTGGTTCTAGGCAAAGCCACTTGCTGAATGAATGGGAAAGCTTCAACCCATTCGGGCAAAAGAAGAAATCTGTCTAAGCGAGACTGGATAGGGGAAGCCCGCCCATTGGTCCATGTAAATCTTACACCCTTCAGCGGGAGATCGATAAGTTGATGGAGTTGAATCCAGTCAGAGAACTGCAGCATTGCCGAAGTCGGCCTTCTGTTTCTGGAATGATCTTCCGGATAACAGGTGGCATTGAAATCTCCTACTACACACGACGACCCTGGAAATGAAAGTCTAACCTGCGTTAGCTCCTCCCAAAATTGAGGACGAACCGACTCAGCGATGGGCCCGTAAACAACAGAGAGGAGGCAGGGCAATGGAAAGGGGAACGCTTATCTTGGAGTTGAAGTGAAACGGAAAAGATACCCTTGGAGGATGATAAGAGATCCCATCTAGAAGATTTCCAAGCAACCATGATTCCACCCGAGGATCGACAACATCCAAGGTGATCCATTTGGCGTCGGCCGCTCCCCAAAGCGTAGGGAGAAGACGGTCTTTAAAGCAGGCAACCTTTGTCTCTTGAAGACAAACAACTTCGGGATCATGACGAGAAATGGAAGCTTTGATGAGGCTCCTTTTATGCTTGGAGCCAACCTCCCTGACATTCCAAGAGAAAATCTTCATTGGGAAACCATCCTTCCCCTGATATCCGACCTCTTGGACGAGGCATTAGAAGCTGATAGGAACCCTGGGCTGGCTTAAAGGCGTTGTAACTCGCGGTTGGTCGATATTCTGGCTAATTGTTTGGAAGGCGAGTTGCCTTTCAGGAGAGGTCTTCCTCTGTGTTCTATACAGTGGAACAAAGCAATGTAGTCTTCCAACTGATCCTCGAAGGACAGACCTAGGGCCTGCCCTACCTTCCCCATAGCTTCTTTGATCCAACGCTTGTTCTGTAGCTTGGATATCAAGTCCACCCTATCCCTTGCCAAGGTTGTGTCTTCTGTCCGTGGCTCAACGATCATCTGGAGGGGTTCCGCTATGAGGACCTCAAGGATAGATGTTCGTCAAAAAGCGTGAGCGGACCCGATTCCAATGCGTCAACAAAGAGGGAAGAGGAGAGAGGGAGAGAGAGAGAGAGAAGAGGAAGGCCGGGACTGGTAGTCGGAATGGCTATAGATGGACATCTCTCCCTCCCGAGTCATCTTCAGGGTCAGAGAAGGGATAGGGGTAAGAGGAGAGAAGGGGTGACAAGGAAAGGTTGGGAGTCTTCCAAATCGAAAGAGGAGAGTCAGTACGGAGGTGAGGGGTGGAGGTGTTGGGTGCTGGTAAGGACGGGGTAAGGGCAGGGAGCGAGGGGGGTAAGAGGAATCGGGTGTCGAGATGGGAGGTAACTGACGAGAGAGGAATCGAATCCAGACCCAAAGGTATGCCATCCCACGAATGACCGAAAGAATCGTCGATCCTACCACGTGTCCCGCATCCCTCCCTTGGTTCACTCCAAAAGAAGGCACGCGTTCGACGATGCAGGGTGAGGGCTGGGCAGGCGGCGGAATAATAAATATCTCTAACGATCTGCTACAGGTTGCGTCGTTAATCGAGGGGGTCTTCTGCTTATCCCCCGGATAAACCGTCTCCTTACTACCCTGCGGACCCCAGGAGTTGCGCGAGACACCACGTGTCGCTGAAAGAGAAGAAAATTCCTTCGCTAGCTGTGCTGGAGATCCGGACATCGCGCCACGCGTTCTCGACGAAGCGCCAGCGTTCGTCGCGTGCGGAGATCGAGGCGTAGTTACTAGCGGAGATGACGTGGGAGGTAGATTTGGGCAGCCACGTATCTCTATGCCATCAAGGCATCTGACATCGAGCCGACTCCCGCCTACAAAAATGTCAGGATCATGTGAAGGTGTTCCACAAGAGTATTGAGATTGTGCTCTCTCAACAATGGAGGATGGTTGTGGTTCCGAAGGCGCCAGCTCTTCTCAAATTCGCCAGAGATCACCCCATCTAGGACACTGCTCCTGTGGAGATTCCCTCATAGCTCCAAATCCATGGGTTCTGCCTCACATGGGCCCCAAATCACATAGGTTTTATGGGCCGCCCACCCCGAGTGTGCCCTTGCATCCCACAGGCCACCCCACTTGAGCTCGATGTGAAAATGCCCCCGCATTAAAAGCCCAAGCCCCACATCGCATGTGTTAGGTCCTTGGCCGAACCCCCCTCATGGGCCCCACAACACATGGGTTCCGCCTTACATGAGCCACCCACCTCACACGGACCACCCACCCCGAGTGTGCCCTTGTATACCACAAGCCACCCCACTCGAGCCCGATGTGAAAATGCCCCTGCATTATAAAGTTTATTGTACAGGGATATTCTTGTCATATTTACTTTTTATTACTTTAATAAAAGAGAAAAGGGTGGGGACGTGTAACCCTAACCCATTCCTTTCTTCCTTCATCTTTTCTTCTCCCTTCTCTCTTCTTTTCTCTATCTTCCTTCTCATTTTCATTCTTTATACCAATCTACAAATTGGAAAAAACTTACAACACCAACCAAATGATTCATTGTGTGAGTCCCATCATGAATGTGCCATGGTAGATAAAACTCACTGATTAGATGATCTTTAACTGGTCAATCTGTGAGCTACAGGCTGATGGCTGCAAAAAAAAATCTGCAAGAGTTGGGACCAAATGGGAAGCCAATATATGGATCTGAAGGCTCATCTCCAATCCGTACAATTTATGGGGAGTGGACCACCCAAGATGGCACCCACCCAATGAGTGGTTGCAGGCACGTGTCCTGTATTTATGCAGCATGTGGGTTACAAAAGATGTGCACTGTGTAAAGGTTAGCAAAGGTCAATAATGAAACGACCAAAGAAAAAGAAATTCAATGAAGCATTTCCAACCTTGTTACTTCTCCGGCCTCATTTGTAAGCGTTTCAGTCCCAATCCTTCCCACCACAATCTGCACATTCACAATTTAATGCATACACTTAGCTATAAAACATTTCCTTGACCTTTCTAAAATTAAAATAAAACATTTCCTTGATGAGTGGTTTTGTTTTTCTTCCCTGCATGTCAGATTAGTATTTGCCGTGCTTTATGAACTACATGCAAAATTCACACATTCTATCTCTGCCCACGAGATTTGGACCGTTCATCTTTCGGGTGACCACCAGACCGTTCATCTTTCGGGTGACCACCACACAAATCCCTATCATGGGTGGGCAAAAAATGAGAGTGGTTGGATGATCCACGTCTGGCATTTTACTAATGTTTTACAACAGAAAATGATAGCTACTATTTACACCCACCCTTTTTGGTGTGTAGACCCTTCTTCAACATTTGGCAAAATACCATAACATAGTTGTACTGCTGTTACTACCCAAAGTACAGAATGGGTGCATTTATAAATCTATACGAGTATCATGTAAATTTTAGACATCATGGGGTCACTTGGATGCCCATAAGTTTTTTAGTTGTGAGTGATTTTTAGGTGAAGGACACTTATATGCTACCTTTTTAAATGCAAGTTGTAAGTCACTTACAGGTAAGTCATTTTTTGTATTTGGGTAAGCTATCAGTCAGTTACAAGTAGTTGCGTGTTCACGCAAAGCAGAGCTTGGAGTAGGGAATCGCTCCTAAATATTATAATCACCTAAGTAAGCTTGGCACAAAATATATCATTTCGTAAAGCCTATCTAGATGAATATTTGAGTTGATTTTTAGGCTAAACCAATCATCAGGTGGGCCATAAAAGTAGGCCCACGGTTTTAAAATACTTGTAATTTTTGGACACTTGCTTGTTGAAATAGGACCATTGGATATTTTCCACTTAGCCATCCAATAAATGCCCATCAATACGATAGTCACATAACCAAATAAGAGTAATTTTCTTTTCATTGTACATCTAAATTGGAACCCATAATTTGAAAATTTTAATTACTTTTATGCCACATGCAAGTTCTAAGCAACTTCTAAATGCTCAAGAATATCACCCTCAACAGCTACCATATGGTTGATACATATCAATCTCGGGGGTGACCGGTAAGGTAGACCTAAACCAATTTTTAACACTTGCTACGTTCAAGCATTGTTTCATTTTGTGTGAACGCCATCCTTTGGACTCTATCGTGAAAGTTCCACAATCAAACAAGTTAAGCAATCAAACAATCCTAATGGTCCAATCTTCTTCTTTTTTAAGATACTGGAATTTATTAAAGCCACCAGGGCAGGAAAGAGAAACAAAAGAAACTAAAAGGAAACAAAAGAATTACAGCAGAGCCCTTACGGGGTCCCAGTCCCTTATGAACACCTGAACCCTAGATAAAACCCCACGAACCGAACCGGAAACATTGCAAAAGCAACAGTTATTTCTTTTGTTCCATGTCGTCCATCGCCCGAAGAACGACAAGAAGGGCAAATTTCCAAAGCTGTGATTTCCTCTTTCCAATCCTTACTACATGCCAAGATCGAAAAAGGGTCTCAATCAAATTGGGCATTACCAAAAACATATTGAAACCATAGAGGACCTTGAACCAAATGCTAGAGAAAACAAATAGGTAAAGAAAATAAGCATTAAAAAGAAAAAAGAAAGAAAGAACAATGGTCCACATTCAACTGTAAAAGCCCATCGAACAAAGTGGAACCATAGTCCAAATTTTTGCACTCATCTCCTGTACCCCACAATGAATGGACCACAGTCAACTTATGCTAATCAAACGGTATAAACCGCTCAATCAGCCGCCTAAAAAATATACAACTTACAATAATTGTATCACATAATGCAAATGCACTGAGAAAGAGAGTGACCATGAACAGTTCAAATCATCATTTAGGATTCAGTGAGGCCATGACTGTGGGGCCCACCTTGATGTATGTTTTGTATATCCACACCATTCATCAGTTTTAGCAGCTCATTTTAGGGCATGGGCCCAAAAATGAAGAAGATCCAGATCTCGGGTGGGCCACACCGCAAGAAACAGTGGGGATTGAACGCCCACCAATAAAAACTTCTTGTGGGCGACAAAAGTTTTGAATCAAGCTGAAATTTGTGTTTTCCCGTCATCCAGGTCTGAGTGACCATATCAACAGGTTGGATGGCGAAAAAACATTACGGTGGGCCCTAGGAAGTTTTTAATGGTGGGTGTTCAATCACTACTATTTCTTGTGATGTGGTCTGCCCGAGATTTGGATCTACTTCATTTTTGTGCCCGTGTCCTAAAATGAGCTGGTAAAACTGATGGACAACATGGATATACAAAACATACATTAAGATGGACCCCATTGTCATGGCCTCACTGAAGTCCCGACCCTAGGGCGCCGTGATTGTGGCCCAATCAAATGTACAAAAGAAGAAAAAAAAATAATGCATTACCCTACCCCTAGCTCCGATTGTTTAGAGGGAGAGAGCGAGGAAGAAAGGAGCACAACACCCCAATTACAGACACACACGCAGAGGAAGATGGCGACCCGTTTCCCATCTTTCCCCTCTTTATGGAAGCTAGGACCCAACACCTAGTAATGGTTGATGAATGGGGCTTATTGCTAGCTGCTTAATGGTGTTGTAACATAGCTTTGTAGTGTGTTGGAGCTGGATTGGCCACTCTGTTGCATGCTCCACTGGAGCTTCTTCAATGGCTGCAGCTTTAATGGTGCTGAAGCTACTTCAATTGATGTGTTTCCCCCCTTTTCCCTTCTTTCTGAAAAAAACAGAATCTTGGCATGTAAGTCACTTACAGGGAAGTGACTTCTCATCCCCAGCCCCATGAAGTCTCCTAGCAGTTTTGCTTGTGACTTAGAGGTGAATTTCCTCCCCCAAACACCACCTGTATTTAGGGCTTGTTTGGATGCCTATAAGTTCTTTTAAGTTGTAAATGACTTACCTGTAAGTCACTTACAAGTGAAAGTTACTTACAGGTAATCTGTTTGGATGTAAGTTGTGAGTTACTTACAGGTAAGTTAGTTTTTCTGTTTGGATAACCTGTAAGTTACTTACAAGTAGAAAGTTGTATATTCACATCAAGCAGAGCTTAGATTAGAAAATTGCTCCAAAATGTTATAATCATATAAAAAAAACATGGGATTAAATATGTTATTTTGTTAAGCCCATCAGCATGAATATTTGAGATAATTATTAAGTTAAACCAATCATCAAGTGGGCTATAAAAGTGGGCCCACGAATTCAAAATATCTATAACATGGAGTAATAACTCAATTTAAACATTGAGAATAAACTACCTTAGTGAAAAACTTGGCAACACAAACAAGGTGGGCCTAAAATCCCTGATGGAGAAATGGTTGGGCGGAGTGGATATATAATACATCATCAAGGTGGGCCCAGAGCAGGGGTAACACCCACTATTGTGTTACCAGTAATGCAATTAGAAGCTCAAGTGGACCATACCACAGGAAACAGTGGAAATACTAAATTAGACCGTTGAAACCTTTCTAGCGCCCATAGTGATCTTTATTTGTCATCCAACATGTTCATGAGATCACAAACACCTGGATGAGGGGAAAAAAAATCAGCTTGATCCATAACTTTTGTGGCCCCCCAGAAATTTTCAACAGTATACACTCAATTCACACTATTTCCTGTGGTGTGATCCACTTGATCTTTGGATATAGCTAATTTTTAGGGTTAGGATTTAAAATTAAGTATTAAAATGGATGGACAATGTGGATCAAATACATATATCATGGTGGATCCCACAGAGTTTACGCATTACTCAGTACTCAATCCCTTCCTGCAAAATACTCAGCCGCGCACAATTTCGCAAGAGTTCTCTTGAGAACTCATCGTACGTGACTTGAGTTCAAAATCCGAACGGTCCACGTGATGAAGAACCCCATGAAACCCTTATGACCCAACTTTTACTTTGATCTAAAACAGTGGGCCATGACAAAAGAAAACATTTTCCTACCTTGATTTGCATCTCTCTTTTATATGGCCCACCAGAGTTTTAAATCAGGGTGAAAATTGATCCCTGGTGGTTTCATGGGATGCTGCATCACATGGACCATTCGGATTAGAGGTCCATGACACGTGTGAAAAAATGTGCACATGCATATAAGTGAGCATGGCTTATTGATTAACGTCAAGCTACTACCATTTTGAAAGAGAAAAAAAGGGTTGATGAAAACCTACTGTTATAGGAGGAGAAGAGATGGAAGGCGGTAATTGCAGAGACGGAGAGAGATTGCAGAGAGGGAGGAGGAGAGAGCTTGGGATGGAGAGGCGAAACCTTTAATCCTCATTGGTGCGTTTCTCCCTCTTCCACTCTTTTTAAAAATCCGACCGTTGAGCCTGTAAGTGACTTACAGGGAAGTGACTTCTCACCCCCACCCCCCTGCAGTTTTTTGGTAGATTTGTCTGTAAGTGACTTACAGGTTGTAAGTTACTTACAGATGATTTTTCTCCCCCGAACACCACCTGTAACTGACTTCCCTGTAAGTTACTTCCCACTTACCCAACTTACAGGCATCCAAACAGGCCCTAAGTAACTTACCACTTACAGAACTTATAGAAATCCAAACAACCCCCACACAAATCCCTATCATGGGTGGGCAAAAATCATAGTGGTTGGATGATCCACATCTGGCATTTTACTAGTGAATTACAACAGAATGGTTGCACTATTTACACCCACCCTTTTTGCACATTTGGTAAAATAATGGTACATACCAAAATAATAGTACATAAATGTACTGTTGTTATTACCCGAAGTAAAAAAGGGGGTGCATCTACAAATCTATGTGAGTATAGTATAAATTTTATACATTATCAGTCATTTCCAGGCATTTGAATCCAAACACATACACTCTAAAGAATTCTTCTTTTTCTTTCTTTTCTAAATGAAACAAACGAATAATAGATAGAATCTTGAAGATGACCGGTGAAAATTGAGAAAAAAAATAAAAAAAGGAAAGGGATTGTACGAACGAGGAACTGATAGATGCTCATGCTAGCGTCGATGGCGATCTTACGGCCGAAATAGCTCTCGAATTTCTGCTCTTTCATGCCCTTTGGAGCATTGTCGGCAAGCAGCTTCGTCAAACCCTAGCATATCGAGAGAGATGAATGAAAAAAATGCAGAGCGATGGAGATGGAATAAAATAGGCGAATGAAAAACCCTACCTTGATACCCATTTCTAACAGCTGCTGTGTATTGGAAAGAAGAACAGGAGAAGATGCTTTTCAGAAAATGGAGGGGTTTTTACAGGCCTGAAAGGCTTTTCCCGCGCTCGGTGTTCATCTGGGGAAAGGATTGGCTACTCCCCCTGACACCAGCCCCGTGGCCGGTGGTTGGTGCTCCGTGGGCCCCACCATGATGTACGTGTTTCATCTATTCTGTTCATCCATTTTTACGCATCATTTTAGGCTTGATACAAAAAAAGATAGGGATATAAATCTTAGGTGGGCCACACCACAGGACAAAAATAATGAATGGATATTCACAATTAAAATCCTCCTAAGCCCCACTGTACTGTTTATTTGACATCCAATCTGTTTATTTGGTCATAAAGACCCAGATGAAGGAAAAAATAAATATCACCTTGATCCAAAACTTTTATCGCCCCCAAAACGTTTTTAATGGTCAAAATTCATTCAACACTATTTCCTGTAATGTGGTCCACTTGAGATTGATATATACTTCATTTTTTCTACCACATCATAAAATGATATATAAAAATAGATGGACGGAATGGATGACACACATACATCATGGTGGGCCCCTCAGAGCACCGACCACCAGCCAATGGCTAGTGTCAGGGGGAGTAGCCAATCCGTTCCCGTTCATCTGGGTATAGGGTTAGAATCCTGATAGTTCATCACCGTTTTAAAGATATTGTACCGTACGCGTATGGGGTATTTTTACGCTAATCCAGACCATCCAGATCGCTAAGCCTGTTTTGGATGAAGCATGGCACAAAAATCAAACGAATATGATAGTAACTATCTGATTTCTCTCTTCGAATGTGAACCGCTAGCTATTTTCTAACCGTTCATTAGATATCCGTAAATCTGATGGTTGGGATTATTGTTAATTTCAGTAATGATCCTTGCAGAATGTTTCTAGAAATTTGGATGGTGTGTATAGAGTATGTTAGTGCCACGTGTGAGGATTTTGAGTCGCCACTATTTTGAAAGGAGCGGTGAATTATCACTGAAGTCTTCCAAACTAAACACCCAAGAAGCGGATTGGCTGGTGTACCTCACACCAGCTATATTGATATTGTATTGACGTCAGCAAGTTCGGTGGGTCTGATAACGAGGTATGTGTTATATCCAAACCGTCTATCCATTTGGCAAGCTTGTCTTAATGCTTGAGACAAAAAATAAGACAGATATAACTATCAAGTTGACCACACTGAAAAAACCAATGAGGGATTGAACATCTACCATTGAAACACTTTTTGGGGTCACGGAAATTTTGGATCAATAGGAAATTTGTTTTTACACTTCATTCAGGTCTTTGTGACCTTATGAAAAGATTGGATGTAAAATAAATGTTATGGTGGGCCCTAAAATTTGTTTAGATGAACGGTGTAGATATAATAAATACATCACTATGGGGTCCATGTAACTTTGATCTCCTTTAAACCGTTCGTACAACTCGGAGCTGTGCTAGTCTTCGCATGACACGTACCTACAGCAGCTATATAGCTAGTGTGTGGTACACCAGCCAATCCGCTTCCGAACACCTAACAGGTAGGGCTAAAAGTCGGGCAGCCAATCCGCTTCCAAACACCTAACAGGTAGGGCTAAAAGTCAGGCGGGTTGGGTTGGGTTGGGTTGGGTTGGGTCGAGTTGGTGCTCAACCCTAGCCTAGCCCAAAGTTCCCATACCTCAACCCTAATCCAATCATGGGTTGGGATTTCTCAACCCAAGTCCAACCCAAGCAGGTTCGGTTGGATTGGCTGGGTTAGGTTGGGTCGGGTTGGTGCTCAACCCTAGCCCAACCCAAAGTTCCCATACCTCAACCCTAACCCAACCTAATCCAATCTCGAGTTGAGATTTCTCGACCCAAGCCCAACGCAAGCAGGTTCAGTTGGGTTGGCCGGGTTGGTCTGATAGATATATGCTAATATTTTCATTATTACATTAGTCTATTATTAGTCTATTATATTTTCAATATAAGTTTTATTTTTTATACCTATAATTTTATTAATTATATATGTAATTATTTATCGTAATTTTTTTTTTAACAAACAAGCTAAAATATAGGACAACCACTCATTTAAAGTCATATTGTGTATCAAGCAATCTATTTGGGAGAAAGAAATCCGGTGTATCTTGTTAAATTGAATCATCGAAAATGACGTGGACCAATGAAACCCGATGGCATTGGAGTTTTCTGTGCCTTCGACACAAATGATCCCCACTCAATTATAATTAACTTATAAGGAACTTATATATTGATCAGGTTTGGGCCAGGTCGAGCAACCTGAGACCTCAACCCGAGCCCAACCCAAGTTTTATCAGGTTGGCGTTTGTATGACCCAAGCCCGAAACCAGACCTGATAAATCCTACCCAAGCCCAACCCAATGTCGAGTCGGTCACGGGTCGGTCGGGTTGAACCTACCCAACTTTCAGCCCTACTAATAGGTAAGGAACTTATATGATTATCTGTAGACCGCGGCTTTATTATAGTGTACGCTCGCTTACTTTTCTGACTGCTGGATCCCATGGTGCGTTGATCCAGACCCTTGGTCTGTTGAGCCCCACCGAAACCGATGAACATCACACGTTGGAATACCCTACCAACCAAACATTCTGAACTTTGGTGTTTGATTTTCTAAACCTTCCTTAAATACATTGCAAATGTATAATAATTATTTCATTCATTGTTAGCTATACTTGATTTCACGATTACTTTTTTTTAGCTCACAGGAAAATACATGTGGGGCCCACTGCGATGTCTATGGCTTATCACACCGTCCATCTGTCCATTTATTATGCCAGCTAAATTTAGGGCTTGAACAAAAAAATTTAAAATGATACAAAGCTCAAGCGGACCACACCACAGGTTTTAAGGAATCGAATATCTATTGTTAAAAACTTACTACCGGTGACATGGTTTTCTTTGGTGTGCACTACTTGAGTGTTGGATCAACCTGGTTTTGTGGCTCATGCCTTAAAATGTTATACTAAAATGCATATATATCATATATATTATGTTGGGGCCCACAAATTTATACAGGTCCTTTTGATCCAATTTTCAAAACATAAATGCAAGTGCATTTTCAAAGAGGATAGAAGTGTAATAATTACTTATTCACGAGGCATTTACATGAGATATGGAAAATCAAACAGCCCTGAGTAGATGTAAAAAGTGCTGTATTTCTCTTCTTAACCGTCTATCCGTAGGCCACTAATTTGAAGGTTGACATTCTCTTGTTGATAACAGTTCATCAGCGGTGGGACACAATCGACCAACGGTCCACTCTGAGCCAACTTAACAGGTGATTGCTGCCTCTGGTGTGTAGCACGAGTGACCCACATGAAAGTGGGCTAGGACGAGGTCCATCATATTAAGCCACTTGGACCATTGATTCATAAGCTTCACCGATGCAAACATAATCCCAAGCTTACTGAATTAACTGTTGGGTCAGAGAAATAGATAAGAAAAAGATGCACCGGACTCTCCTATTTAACTAATCAAAAGCCCAGAATCCCAAAACCATGATCACAGAGGTCATCTTCAGTGCATGGGCCATCTAGGGCAAGTCTCCTGGGGGTGTTTGTGTTGCTGGTTTTTTAAATTTCCAGCTTATAAATTCCTTGGTTTTAGGTAAAATAAAAGTTTTGTTTGCATTTGCTTAGTTTTAAGTTCTTTATTTTCAATATATCAACCTATGTTTTAATAAGAACATAATAGTTCTTATGATAATTATTGTTGAATAATTGTTTTTTTTTTTTTTTTATTTCCTTAAATTTAAGCATCCAAACATGCCCTTTAAAATTTTAAAATTTATTTAGAAGACCCGATGCATTAACCAAACGAAGACTACTATCGACATTTTGATCCATATTGGTTCGTAGTTGGACAGATGGTCACGAGGCTATGAGTAGGAATGTCAGTGGACTGAATCGGCTTGTTGGGCTTCTAGACCTAACCCGCCCTGGGTTGGACTTGGGCTGCAGTATTAGGCTGGGTTGAGCTCAGCTTTAAAAATCAAGCTTGTTTCAACATACAGTTGCCTAAAAGCTCATCCGAACTTGCCTCATTAGATTTGCATTTTTTTAAATATGTAAAATTCCCATCACTCTCACTCTCACCTCCTTGTCGCTCTTTCTCCTTTAACCAACTCCCCTCGTCTCCCTTACTCATTCCCACCCCTCACTTTGATGGCCTTTCCCTCACCATAATAGTGGGAAGCAAAGGCCTTTTGCCATTATAGTGGCGGCATCACGGCAAGTTTACCTCTCTTTCTCTCTTCTTGTTTCAATCCACCAACATCGCAAGTGTTCCGTCCCTTGTCTAGCTTTAATTAAAAATAAATAAATCTGGCTGATCTAATGCTCTGGCAATTTAAAATTATATAAAAACCTCTTTAACCTAATGGTGCATCTCACCTGGCTTTGGAATACTTACCCATGTCTGGGCCCACAGAGGTATCCGTGATCCATTCATTCTATCCATCTGCTTTAAAAGACCACGATAGGATAAGTAATTAAAATTAGGCGAATCCAAAACTCAGGCGGGCTACACCAAGTGGGGTTGTACTAACAGGCTAACCCAAAAAAAAAAAAGGCAGGCTACACCAAATGAGATAGTGGAAACAAAAATGTCTACTGCTGAAACACTCCCGGAGCTGATCATGATATTTATGTGCCATTCAATCTGTTTCCGAGGGTTATCATCACCTAGATAAACCGTAGGCACAATTATCATCTTGCCACGAAACTTCTGTAATCCCTTGGCGTTCAATCACCACTGTTTCATGCGGCATGGCCTACATAAGTTTTGGATTTACCTGATTTTGAGATTTTTGTCCTGTCGCGGTCCTGCAAAGCAGATGAACGGAGTGGGTCTGTCATGTAGGGGTGTACATTGACTTAAACCGAGTTGAGCTGGCCTCAGCTCAACTCAGCTCGGCCACTAGCTGACCTCAGCTCAAACTTGGCTCGGCTCGGTTCAGTGAGCAGCTTGGGCCAGTTTGAGCAGAGTTCGAGCCAAGATTGAGCTGAGTTCGCCATTGCAGCATTTCCACAAACACTCAGACGGCACATTCAAAATCCCCTTGTATGTAAAATAGAAGCAATAGTTTTACATGTATTTTATCAAACACCTTATAAGCAACACAAAAACTAAGAAAAAAAAAGACATCTGTTTTATGTACTCGCTGATTCATTTTATCAAACACTTGGTGAGAGCAACATCAATGGCAAAGTAACTGAGTCACCAAACTGGTTTGATCTGAGTTTGATTCGAGCTGGATTAGATCCGAGTCGAGTCGGGGCCTGCTCGAACCCTTTTTCCGAGCTAAAAAAACAGCTCGATTCGGCTCGAACTCAGCTTCGAACCGAGTTGAATCGAGCTAGCTCGGTTCGTGTACACTGGGGCATATACATCTCTGTGCCCCCCACACAGCCCCCCGCCACAAAAATATCTTCCGGCTCGAGGTCACAGGCAATCCGCTTCCTTCAGATTCAGGATCATCGTGATTCTTGGAGTGTAGGGGGAGAATGATCTCGGGAAAGTTCCATCCACCTGGCGCCGCCGCGGTATTACCCATGCATCATCAATAAGTGAAATCGATTAGTACTGAGTAAACTGTGTTGGGCCCACCGTCAATGTATGTGTTTATCCCTGACTTCCATTCGTTTTTTACGGATCATTTTAGGGTTGGGAACGTATCAAAATCACAAGTAGAAGACACCACAGGAAACGGTTGGAATAATGATTTCCACCATTGAAACCTTCGTAAGGTCCATAGTGACGTTTATTTGTCATCCAACCTGTTCATAAGATCACACAGAAATAAATGTAGGGGAAAAACAAATATCAGCTTGATCCAAAACTTCTGTGGCCCCAAGAAATTTTCAACGGTAAATTTTCAATTTACACTGTTTCCTGTGGTGTGGTCCACTTTAGATTTGGATATGCTTCATTTCTGGGCTCAGGTACTAAAATTATCCAGTAAAATAGATGGATGGAGTGGATAAAATACAGAATCACTAAAATTTTCAACAGTAAATGTTCGATTCACAATGTTTCCTGTGATGTGTTCCACTTTAGATTTGGATATGCTTCGTTTCTGGGCTCAAGCACTAAAATTATCTGGTAAAATGGTTGGATGGAGGGTATAAAATACATAAATCGCGGTCGGCTCAACAGAATTTACTCACTGCACAATCGGCTACCTCATAAGCTGGGTTATGGACCAGAACCCGTCCACGTCGCTGCCCACCTGACGGACGGTTCGGATGGCTCTGAGTCGCGAATCACGTTACGTTCTTCCATTGGCGGCCAGACAGCAAACACGTCTTGCATTTCCAGTCAGGCAGCCATTCCCCTTCTTCGCTTCCTCCCCAAACCATCATGCGCAGGTTAACCAACACCCTCTCTTCTCCAGTGCTTCCTAAATGCACACCCCGCGCACTTTAACAAACACCACTACGACCACCCGCCGTGAAGATTCTCTCCCTCATGTCAGCATTTCAAGACCTCCGCAGGCTTTTCAATGGCGTCTCTCTCGTCGCTAAGGAGCTCTTAAATAGCTCACAATCAATCAACAGCTCAAGGAACGGAGATTTCCAAACCCTAATCTCAGCCTCCTTGAAGAAATCCCTCGTCTCTGCCACCGATCTCGCCGGCCTCACCAAAGGAAAGGTCCGCGAATTCTCAAACCCTAGATCGAAAGAATCGGTCGTCTACTTCTCTGAAGAATCCCCTGGGATCGCCGCTGCTCCGAAATCGGATCCCGACGAGAAGCCGAATTCAGAGGCCTTGAATGAGAAGGTTGAAGGAAAGGCTTTCGATTCGGAGAGTTTGAGGGCGACGCATTCTGGAAATGAGAGGAATCTGGAGGAATTGAGAGAAAGCGGTGGAGCAAAAGATCGGGAGTTGGAGATTGCGGAGGAGAAGAAAGATGACGTGAAAATTGTAACTAGGAACAGTGCAAGGGAGCTGGAGATTCTGCAAGAGAAGAGAGATGATGTCGCAGTTATACCGGCAAAGCGAAGGAAGCCACGGGAGAGGAGAGTTCCATCAACGCCCTTTAGCCGAGCACTTGGGTTAGTTGATAAAGAGTCTCTGCATGAATTTGAGCATATTTGCATTGTTTCACTTGCCATTCATTTTTTAGATTAAAGCAATTTAATATTTAGAAAGAACTAAAATTACAGATTAGAAGGTGGTGTGCAGAACTCAGTACCAAGAAGATTAAGATCTTCACGAGAATTTTAGATTAGAAATCTGCAGGTTTTATTATTATTATTATTATTAAATCGAGGAAATATGCAATGCTTAGAGCCAATCAACAGCGTTTTGTTCAATCAGCATTCCATACATGTTGGCAGTCTCAGTTGTCGGCGTAATAGTATGTTTGTCTGTCGCATATGCCACAGAAAAAGGACCACCTGTTGATGGTTGCGGTGATTGTCTAAGGAGGACTTTTTGGTCTGCCACCAATGTTTTGTTTGGATCACTTAATGGTGGAAAGTTCTACCAGCAAGGAATGCTCCCCTGAATGAATATGGCACTGGTTTGGACCGTGTTGAATCTCGATACTCTTGTTTCTGGCACGGGTTAGAAATCTGCAGAATTATTATTATTATTATTTTTTGATGCAGGACATATACAATGCTTAGACCCAATCAGCAGCATTTTGTTCGGACCAGCATTACATATATGTGGGTGGTCTCGCTTGTCAGTGATCTAGTCTGTTTGTCTGCTACACCCTGCCTGTGGATGGGTGATGCTACAAAAAACAATCCAGTCAGTCGACCTTAACCATCTAGGTGTTGGCCTGAAAATGAATGGTTAAAGAAAAAAAAAAGCCAGTGGCGCATATGCCTCGGAAAAAGGACACTCCCATGTTTTTTTTTTTTTTTTGGGATTACTGAATGGTGGAAAGTTCAACTGATATGGAATGCTCTCCTGAAAGGAAATATGGCTGGTTTGCACTGTGTTGATTCTCGAAATCCTTGTCTCCGGTTCCATTTAGTTTAATCTTTGGCAAATCTTGCTCCACCTGGGTCCTGGACTTTGCAGATGCTGTTGAGTAATTCTCAGCTGATTGTGAGATTTGCAAAGTCTGGTGTGAATTAAAGTTTGAGCATTTTCTTCTTGCAATTCCATTCCGCACATCACATATTTAAATTAAATTTAAATAATTTCATTAAATTATAACTTAATTTAAACTTAGATTTAAAACTAACTAATCTACTCCCACTTGCTTCCTACTAAAAGAATTTTTACTAATGTCTTATTTCATTAACTTGGAATGAAATAAAAATAAAACCTAAACTTACGAATGACACCTTAGTAAAAATATCCGTCCAAGTACTCAGCTTCCCCTGCGAGTTCTTTTTCCTAAAAACCTGCATGTTGTTGGATTAGGGAAGCTGGAAGCCCAGTGAGATCATATTCATTCCAATTGAATTCTACGAGAGATACAGAAAGTTCGATGAATGCGGAAGCTAAATAGAGTAATAATGGAATAGAGACACACCGGTAACTTAACTAGGATACGATACATGAATGCAGGATTATTCCACTTTGATTAATTAAGCAGAGTGACTTTCCATTACTCGCATTGCACTTACATTAGGAATGCAATCCCGACTTGCTCACCTAACTGGTATGGACGAGGCGTGTGCTTATATTCAAGATCTCACCATCATTGACATTAGGGTTGCAATCCCGACATGCTCGCCTAACCGCTTTGATGTTGTGGCAATCTCGACTTGCGCACAAATGAGCAATATCAACAGCTCATAGATTAGGGCACCCGGATCTTGCACGGCTCTGACATTAGGTACCTTTTACAATCCTGCCATGCACGTAGATGAGCAACCCCGATATGCTCACCGATCTGTCATCCAAAAAGCAAAATAAATTCAATTTCACGTTTCATTATTCATATATAGTATGGTCATGTATTCCATTCATCCCTCGAGCAATCGCAATGTGAGTCAATAACATGATTTTAAGCACAATACATGTAATGTTCATGTATAGACAATTCATCAAGGAAACTATGGTAAGATTCAATCTGAGATGTACACCATAATCACTGAACAAGAGTAGTAGCTAAATCAACTTCTAAGGACATTACGCAATCTAAGATCTTCCCTATCTTCGAAAGTTGGTGTATACAGTTGTAGAAATGGATAAGGAAAGGCGTAGGGCCTTTCTCAAGGAAAGAAAAACTATCTAGGAACGTAGAGATGGGATCCATATGGATTACACCCTATTTGAATACAATTCTACACACATCTAATGTTTCTAATTAGGCTAGGTAGGATGAGACTAAGATTAAAAAAGAAGAAGGAAGATTACACAACTAGGATTTGATCCACGAAAGGAAAATAAATTCAAAAGAGAGGAATCACTCATCTGTTTGTCATCGTCCTAATCCTGAACCTGACCTGAATTCAGCCCGAATCAGGCTTGACTTGGCGTGACTCGGTTTGACTTAGTTGCGGCTTGGCTAAACTTGAGGTGACTCGTCTTGAACTCCGAACACATTCCTTCTTGTGGGACTCTCGAGTTTTTACCGGGGTTCCAGTGGGCTGGACTCACACCTAAATCATGTCCGGTTGGACTTAGCCTAAACTTAGTGGGTTGACTCAACGAGTCAACTCAGATTTTTCTTCTTTCTCTCTCTCTCTCATTCTCTTGTTCTTTCTTTCTCCTTTCTTCTTCCTTCCTTTCTTTCTCTTTCTCTTCTTGGTTCATGTCCATTATTGGACGTTAGAATGGCCTAACCCAACTCAGTTCAATGCACTGAGTCAAGCCAGAACACACACACACACACTCTCTCTCTCTCTCTCTCTCTCTCTCTCTCTCTATTTTCTTTATATTTCTCTTTTGCTATGTTGTGGGAATTCCTCGCTGTAGCAAGGAGCTTTTATAGACTCTACCTTATCTTCTATAGGTTTCTAGACGCTTCCCGCACTCTACCCACCGTCAAGTCGACACGGTAGGAATACGTGTGCATATCACGCGGTTCTTGCGTTTATTCTTGGATTCTCCCCACGCTTAGAATCTTGGCAAGATTTCAAGGAATAATTGGGGTTTGCATGGCCCATATGATGGACGTATATGATCTTAGAACCGTGTCTTAAGAAGATTAAACAGTGACTATGTGAATGAAGAAGACGATCTGGCCTTTAATGACAGATCTTGATCCAATGTCTCTTTCTTCAAAACATTGCTTGTGGATGGTCCAAATAGTTTCTTCAGAGCTTGTGGGGTCCACTTTCTTGAGGTCCGATGCCATGTTTCGAGAGTTCCTATTTCAGGCATTTTTTGATTGTGCCACAAGAAACGTGGAGGAAACCATGTTAAAATCACTTCTTTCCGTTTTCTTACAGTCTAACTAGGATTCAGAATCGTCCACCACTTGAGCGGATGGTCTAGATTTCATTTTCGGCTGTGATTCATTCGATCAATCCTTCGACTCGCAACAAGATCTCGGCGGGAAACTGAAATTCCAAAGGGAAACCGCATGCAGTCTTTCTCACAATCCAGTTAGGATTCGAGTTGAGAAGGGATGGTTGAGACTCATTGCATGGACGGTCTGGATTTGGCGAAGAGAGTCTTCTCTTGATTGTCAATGGATTGCTTTGCCGAGGAAAACGGATACAGAATCTGTTTGGGTGTGGGAAGAACCCACTATTTCTTTCTTTCTTTCTTTCTTTTTTTTTTTTTTAAAAACAAGTTTAAATAAAGACGTGTACAACATCCATATATTACAATTTTACCTTTTTATTGCCGAAACTTCCGCTGCACGTAGACTTTGCGTATACCGTCAGTTCAGGGCAAAACTTGGCCATGGCCCGCCATTTTTTGTGCTCTTTTTACAGACTTAATTTGGACTTTGATCTCTCAACGGTGATCAAGATGCATTTGAACGGTTTGCATATTTTTCTCCGGCATCGTTGTGTGCGTCCCATGTAGAAATTGAGTGGTAGTTTTGAAGTGTACATCATGGGTTTTGCATTGATTGGTTTATTTCAATATTTCGATGGCCCAATTGATGGATCCAAATGTAATGGACGGCCAGATTATGTGTTGTAGGTAATGGAATTTGGATGGTTAGGACTCTAATAATGTATAATTATCGTTGTACGATCGGTTTTGTAAACAGCTAAGTTTTTGAAGTGATCCATGGTTAGGCCCGTAAATTGTTAGATCCTTGGGTAACTTGTCCTACATCGTGACTTCAACGGTAGTTTAAACATATACCTAGGTGACGAACAAGATGGACAGGTCAGATCCATGAACAGATGCATGCACGAGTGGATATGATGATCTCGTAATAAGTTTATTATGATCGGGTGGTCCAAAATCGAAGTGGACGATCAGGTATCTTAACCTAGTGATAACGAGTTATTTCGACGATAGATTTGGGGAACGAACATGAATACTAGGATATCCGAGAGTTCAAAGTTCATAATGGTATGTGTATGCAAGTATAAGAGTGTGTACATATGCGTGTTCATCTGAGCATCTTTTTAAAAAATATTCTACTTACTAAATTACACACGTTTACACACGTGGGGGAACACTCGTGTACCTACTTGTGCACAAAAATTTTCGGGATATTACAGTGTTGCTTATTGATATAGTTATAGTTGATGCTGGTTTGAGCTTGCACAATGAAGAATGAATGTTTTCTTTAATACTGTTTTTAAGACAATTGAAGCCACTTTCACATTTTTATAAAAAAACGATGAAAACTTACTCTGTCATCGGACAATATCTACTGGGCAACTTAAAAGGGGCGTCACCATGTCCTCTATGAATGATCTATTTATTCAGTTTCATTGTTCTTCGCATATTCTACCTGCTATCGGTTCAGCCCTCATTTCTTTTCAATACATTTTGAAGGTTTGCTGGTCTGGGAGCTGGGCTTGCGTGGGGCACAATCCAAGAATCTGCAAAGAGGATTGTCTTTGGAGCGCCTGATTCACAAGATAAGCAATCTGCTCTTTCGCCTTTGTTATCTGAGCAAAATGCAGAACGATTGGCCCTTGCATTGTGTAGAATGCGTGGTGCGGCACTCAAATTGGGCCAGATGTTGAGTATCCAGGACGAATCCCTTATACCAGCTCCGGTAATCTTTTTTATTTTTATTTTTTTCCAAATAAATTTGTTGTTTTGATATTCACTATTAGCTCCCTCAAACATGGAAATTCAGTAGTTAAATTGTTAGAGGTAGGTTTTACTTTATAAAGGTCTGTGGATGAAAATTATTCGTTTCCTAGGGAAGCTGGACTTCTGCTTAGAGTGTTAGAGGTAGGTTTTTGACCATGTAAAGAAGTATTGACCTTGTTCTGATGCTTTAAAAAATAAAAAATAAAAAATCACCGAATGTTTGTGATCTTTCCTAATGTGTTCACAACTTTTTACATACGTAGATTCTGTCTGCTTTGGACATCGTTCGTCAAGGTGCAGATGTTATGCCCAGAAGTCAGCTCAAT
This sequence comes from Magnolia sinica, assembly GCF_029962835.1. NCBI lineage: Eukaryota > Viridiplantae > Streptophyta > Magnoliopsida > Magnoliales > Magnoliaceae > Magnolia > Magnolia sinica. Next base: position 1,063,375 of record NC_080586.1, read on the forward strand.
CAAGTTTTAGACACTGAATTAGGTCCCGAGTGGTCATCAAAACTGAAGAGTTTCGACTATGAACCACTGGCAGCTGCAAGTATTGGCCAGGTGAGGGCACATAATCGGCCATATTATCCATCTTCTACTATTTATAACTGATTTTTCCAACATTTTATTCTCTGTTGGCCACTTTCTAACTTCATTAAGAAAAATCTAGCTTTAAAAATACTGTGTGGGCATGTGGAATTGTTTGGAGCCTGTTATGATGTTGTCCTTAGTAACTTTGATCAATAACTTATTGTTTGCCTGTATATGGTGCTTGGTGCTTCATTATCCTGTCTGCCTTGAAAAGCACGAGCTTTGACTAAATTAACCATGCAATGTTCTATTGTTCATGTTCACAATCTTCATTATCCTCAAGACACATCATAGCACCTCAGACTGCATCGTACAGTAATTTTGTATTTGAGATCTTGATCTCCAATACATAATGAGTTCATGTTAACAGTAATTATCTATTAGGGATCAAGATCTGTAATACATAATTATTGTCAACTAAAATGAGATGTACTAATTTTTAAGCATCTACCAAACAGGGCATTAGCCTTAAAATTTCAACAACAGTGCCTTTCCACTGTACTTTCACACGCATTGGGGAGAAGCTCCTACAAAGTATTGGGACATGCTCTTACCTTCACTACCTTCTAGTTTGAACTGATTCATCCACCCACTGGTTCTTTTGTCATCATTGTTGATTTGAGGTAGCATGAGAGAATTTAATCTGAAGATCTAGCCTGAACTTTGGAGTTGCTATCCAAAACTTTAATCTTAAGAAAATGTGTCGGGGCTGCTTAATGGAAGGTGTGAATATGGTCCAGGATCATTCCACTGGCACCATTCTTGTCATACAGATCTCCAACCACGTTCAATTGGTTCACACTAAATATGTGAGAACTGTGAATGTTGCTATACTTGCTGAGATCAAAGACTTGGCTGCAAAGCTAAACATCTTGTTTTCCTGCTCTTAGTCTTGTTGATCATAAGCCTCTACGCTGCCGCAGGACAATTAATCACTTGCTCTAAAAGCTCGAACTGTTAGAGTATGGCGAATTAATCCCTTTATCTTATATCCTAGGCCCCACATCTCATAGGTTTAGGACCTCGGCCGAACCCCCTTCGTGAGCCTCAAATCATATGGTTCACCCACCCCGAGTGTGCCCCTGCATCCTACAGGCGACCCCACTCGAGCCTAGTGTGAAAATGCCCCTGCATTAATTACCCCCGGTGAGGAGTCTCGAACACGAGACCTCCCGCTCTGATACCAATTTGATGCAGGATAATTAACCACTTGCTCTAAAAGCTCGAACTGTTAGAGTATGGGGAATTAATCCATTTATTTCATAGCCCAGGCCCCACATCTAATGGGTTTAGGACCTTGGCCGAACCCCCTTCGTGGGCCCCAAATCACAAGGGCCGCCCACCCCGAATGTGTCCCCACATCCCACGGGCTACCCCACTTGAGCCCGGTGTGAAATGCGCATTAATCACCCCTAGTGAGGAGTCTCGAACACGAGACCTCCCCCGTGGGCCCCAAATCACATGGGTCACCCACTCCGAGTGTGCCCCTGCATCAGGTGACCCTACTTGAGCCTAGTGTGAAAATGCCCCTGCATTTTGCGCTCGCCTCTTCTTGAGTGCAGAAGACGGTGCTTTTTGTTGGCGATACTATCCCTTGACATGTATTCACATGAATAGTTTTACCATTTTTGCTGCATCTCCTATTTGTTAAACAAATTATCTATATTTATTACATATGATTATTATCCATAAAATGATCTTTGTATTATTTTTGTAGTTTATATGTATGAGCCATTTTGTCCGGGCCTTACTATTCCGAGACTATTTTCAGGTTCATCGAGCTGTCACAAAAGATGGTTTGGAGGTTGCAATGAAGATACAATATCCTGGTGTTGCAGATAGCATTGAAAGTGACATTGAGAATGTGAGGCGGCTTTTAGATTATTCAAATGTTATTCCAAAAGGGCTTTATCTCGATAGAGCTATGAAGGTAAAAGGCTGACACATCACTAGAATGAATTATTTTTGTTGATTCCTGCAAGAGTCTTTAATACTCATCATGGATTGCCGAAGAAATCTTGGACAGAACTACGTTTGCTAGATTCTTGTTGCCACATTAAGAAAAATGTACCCATAAAATTTCCAAGCTGATGTAACATGGGCCAATCCTGCTTGATTTATTCTACTGTCCACTTCAGTTTCAGCTCCTGAGAATGCTGCTTCAAAGTTCTTGATACTTTGGAGTGAATATTGGGTTCACAATTCACAGGGAAACTAATTAGAGGTCACAAAGATCATCATCATCATAATCTAAAGTGTAAGACTTATCCCAAATAATTGGGGTCGGCTGCATGAATCCTGTTCTGCCATTCCACTCTATCAAGGGCCAGATTTTATGCCCTAGCATGAGTTTGGAATGTCGTATTGTTTGGATTCAGGGGTTGGCTGCCAACCTGACGCAACCCTCCTTTATCTGGACCGGGGTTTGGCAATGAGAGCACAAAACTCCCACAGGCTCAATGTAATTCACTGTTACATAGGTTGATTACAATCAAGCGCTATCTAATAGTCTATTACATAGGTTGATTACTCTCAATGAGTCAACCCACAAAGATTTAGGAAGGAAAATATTTATTATAATTGCAGAAACACATTGATGTTTTCGCTGAAATTGCAGGTGGCGAAAGAGGAACTATCTCGGGAATGTGACTATGAGTTGGAGGCGACAAATCAAAAAAGGTTCCGTGAACTATTGTCCAACTCTGAAGGATTCTATGTTCCTATTGTCATTGATGATATTTCAAGCAGAAAAGTCTTGACAACAGAGCTCATCTCTGGTAATTGCTGCTCTTTGACAACTATTCTCTGGGCGTAAATCATGATAAGGTTCACTTTTTAATTTTAAATCTGGCCATGCACTGAAAGATTATAGAGGCTTGTTGAGAGTCCGAGAGTATGATCATATGCCATGCGACTTGTTATTTATCTATTTATAATTCTGTACCATTCTGCTTCTGGAATGTGAAATGAGGGCATTCTTTGAAATATTTGTGACACCAATATTATTTTACATAAAATGAGGCTAATGTTTTCCTATTGAACTAGCACACTGCTTGAAGAAGATTGGAAAGTTGCTCATATTATTTTGCCCAAATAATAACAGCTTGACTGGCTCAGTTTTTACTGACAATGAAAATGTAGTAGGATTTTTACTCAATTTTATAAAAATTATTGGAAACTGGGGCCAAATGATAGTTACAGAGAAGACATCCACTGGTCCTCCAACTTGTTTCTGCTTCAGCACAATTCATTCTGCTGGAAGCTTATTGTTTATTTGTTGTACCTTTCTTCAACAAGCTTGGATAGTTCCTCATGTGACCAAATCATAGCACTTTTGACTGGCTCATCTTTCCCAGAGTAGGAAAGTGCATATCGATATAGTTTTGATTATACAACATTTCATCAGTGATCGGTAAACCCATGCGTGCACAAGCACAATGCCGAATACTCTTACTTTAGCACTATCGATTCTACTACATGCTGTATCCTTTACTTCAGTGTGCACAGCATTGCTTTTTGTGCACCAAATTGGTTATCCCTTGCTTCCATGTGGACTACATAGCTTTTGCACAGTTGATTATCCCTTAATTCAGAGTGTACTACATTGCTTTTTTTTTTTTGCACAGTTGATTCTCCTACTCCCTTTTTTAATATACAACCAACAGTTCTTTCTTTTCCTTTTCCTTTTCCTTTTCTTTTGGCTTTCTACAGGAGTTCCAATTGATAAGGTGGCAGTTCTAAACCAGGAGATTCGGGATCATGTTGGGAGAGCATTGCTTGAGCTGACTCTAAAGGAGTTATTTGTCTTTCGTTTCATGCAGGCAGGTTTTTTCTTTTATAGTTCCTTATTTAGAAGATTGTTTTTGTTTTTGACACCTTTCCATGAGAATGGCTATAGTGTATTTTTATCCTCAAGTTTATGTATGTATTTACCTGAATGATATGGATGGGGATTGAAAAACCTCCCTCCCTCCCTCCCTCCCTTTTGGAAATGATAATTTTTCTTCTTTAAGTTTCATAAAAATAAAATAAAATCTCTATCTATTTAAGATATTGTTGCATATGGGCTTCACTATTTGCGATTTTACCACTTATGTTCGTATTAGGTTTCCAGACTATTTGTAATTTCATCGACATGTCTTCTTTTACATGCTGTTTATTATATTTTTCTAGCCTCTGGTTCTTTCGCTCATATGATGTCTTAAATATTGGGCAGACAGATCCTAATTGGAGCAATTTCCTGTTTGACGAGGGCAGAAAAGTGATCAATCTCATTGACTTTGGGGCAGCACGAGAATACCCACAGAGCTTTGTGGATGACTACCTAAGAATGGTAAATTCTCTTTGCACTGCCGCAACTTTACTTTATATGCTTTTTGATATCCGCATTGAATATACACCTGGGGGATGCTTTTCTATCAGTCCGCAGCTAGCATACACTAGCATACTTTCTGAGCTTTCCATTAGCCTACTCCCACATAGAATACCTAGGACCCTTAACAACTGAAAAAAATCCTTCTAAACCAATTATTGATGTTTCTGCAGCAACACAACGCAGATATGGGCCATCGCAAGAATGGAAAAAGAAAAAGAAAAAAAAAGGACTACATGCAGTCCAATAACCTCATTGCGATCCCAAGAGCAAGATGTTCTAATCCTAATTGCATCCCATTCTCCAATTCTTTTGGATAAACTTTTTAAGTCTTTCATAAAAAAAACAAGTGAGTTTTGCCACACTCTCATTATCCATTCAAGTGATCATCGAATTCCCGTCCTGTAGAGTCATGATGGGAAAGAAAAAAAAGGAAGAAAAAAAAAGGACCCCAAATTAAGAAAAGAAACCCGTGTGGTCCATAAAAACAACATAAATCAGATTCCTCCTGGGCATTTAGATTCAAAATCAATACTGCGATGAACAGGATCATTACTTTTTCCTCTTTTCCTCTTTTCCTCTTTCTTTGTTGCATTTAAGGACTGTTATTTCTCTGAGCAGGTGCTTGCATGTGCGAACTGCAATAGAGATGTGGTGATTGAAATGTCCCGAAGGCTTGGCTTCCTCACAGGTATGGAGTCGGAAGTAATGCTAGAGGCGCATGTTCAGGCTGCTTTCATTGTCGGGTTGCCATTTTCGAAACCAGGTGGGTATGATTTCCGCTCAAGCAACATTACCCGCAGCATTTCGAACCTTGGGGCGACGATGCTGAAGCACAGGCTGACCCCACCTCCCGACGAAGCATACAGCCTCCACCGGAAGCTCTCAGGTGCATTCTTGGCTTGTATCAAACTCGGTGCTGTTGTACCATGTAGAGAACTGTTGCTGCAGGTTTATGAGCAGTATCAGTTCAGCGATGATGGCATTGAGGTTTTGTCTGGCTCAATGTCATGATATTGGATCAATTTATTTATGTATCTAATAAATGCAGGTTTCTATGTGTATCCCAGTTGTATTTTTAAGTCCAAAAATCATAGTAGTTAGGCTAAAAAATGAATGATGTTTGCTACTATAGAGAAAATAAGCCAAAATGAGTTTAAACAGGCCATGTTCTTCTGTTGCTATTTTGCTTATCCCCTTTGGATGCTGGATGAGTTCACTTGCCACTTTCCTTCAGCCACATTGAAATGCTGGGTATTTTATTATTTTTACATAGAGAACCACACTGGACAACCAAACTTGTATGAGAAGAGTGGCGATTAAAAAAATAAATTCAACCACCCAAATTCAGTATACACGTGTGGCTCACATGATTACTGCACTAATTTTTATTTCTGGCATGCTACATGGTGCACTACCTAATGACTTGTCCTCATCAATCACGTAGTTCTGTAATTCAGACATTGTCCTCATGATGGGCGTATTATGTCTCAAAAGGAAAAGGATGATTTAGATGATTTGTGGCTTAAAAGTAGACAGCTAAGAAGAAAAATTAGATAATGGTCCACATTCAATTAAAAAAGATTTTAAATCCCATGCAGATATCTCCCAATTTGTCTAGAGTAGGTTTGACTGGACACATTTGGTGGTGATGGGCCATTCAACCGTCCTGACTGCGGTTTGTCTAACAAAACTTGATATGTGGTTTTCAACATTAGGCAATATCCATGGTATTCAATTCAGACAAGCACGTTGCTCTGTCTTATCCTGTAGTGGATGGATGATGTTAGGATTTGTGGAGCCTGATCATTAAAGATGTATTGTTTATCTAACAAAACTTGATATGCGGTCTTCAACATTATGCGGTTTGTCCAACAAAACTTGATATGTGGTTTTGATTCCGGGATATTACAATGAAGATGAGGAGACACACCAGATGCACGGCTGGATTCCACACAAACATCACGAGCAAGGCCCACCCAACTCAATCGCACGATAATTACATTACCATACGTCAGCGATCATTCCCCCTAATGAGTAATCTGGATCTTTCACATGCATGCCACTCTTCACGTGTGCCATCACTCATCCCTCCAATCCATCCTCATTCACACTATATTAGAATTCCTGTATTTTTCAGGTCATTAAAAAGACTAAAGACCCACATCGACAGACCAAGCTCTCACCACCATTACCTACCTCACAACACTCCATTAATATGAATTCACATAAAGAAAGAGTAGGAAAAACGACTTGCTAGTTTGAGCTATTTCTACATTGACTCGGCTGTCCACACAAACACACAAAAAATCTCATTTCATTAATAGGAAAACACCAAATACCCCTCCATTCTCACGTATGTCACTATGACTACTGGACCATGTTTCAATTTGAATATTGTAAACTTAGTTTTATGATTTCTATAGAATATTATTATAAGGATATCATTCTCAAGTGCTCTACACATAATTGGTACATCATAGGCAATGTTTTCAAGTTGCATGACATGTGAACGACCGACATTTCTTAGTTAATTCTTCAAGGTTTGTGATTTTGATTGGGATGGAAACATATAAAAAAAATAAAAATGGGAAAGTTGCATAACTAGTTCTTTTCTTAAAACATCTAAGGTTTTCCAAACCCTAACACTAGCCTAGCTAGAAACACTTTCCTCTTTCTTTCCCTTCTCTTGAGAGAGAGAGAGAGAGAGAGAGAGAGAGAGAGAGAGATTGTCCATGGGTAAATAGGAATGTTCCACCTGATTTCATTAATAGCTGGAAGAGATCTAACACACACACACACACACACACACACACACATATATATATATATATATATATATTTGTTTCAAGATCCAAGACATTCTTCAGGTGGGCCTTGTTCTACTGGGTTCATATCCCGGAAATTACACAAATCAGATGATTTTAATTGTTGGACCTTGGCCTAAAAATGGTCAGTAAAACACAAATGTAATGGTCCAATTCGACTGGGTCCTCTCATTTGAAAGTTAAGGTAAGCCAGTAAATGTACTTACTATATGTAAATTAACCTACACAATTAGGTTTGGAGAAGGTAGTTTTCTTCTCAATCACTTACACGACCCTATCCCTATAGAAACATCCACCCTTGATTTGCAGTAGAGCCCACCTGAGCTGCAAAACAGCCTGATTTTGAACTCAACTCTTCATCCACACTTGATGAACGATCTGAATGGCCTGGATTGCAGATATACTACATAATGTGCCCCCTATTCAAAATCAACAGGACTCATCCCATCCACTCTCTCAACTTGTTCCCTGTGGTGTGGCTCACCTGAGTTTTATATAAAGCTAAGTTTTTTTCTACCACGTGCATCTTCAAGTCATACATTCGACAGACTAGTTGGATGTCACGAATACATCACGTGGGCCCCTCTTCTGTCCTGTATTACCAGGGAGTGTCTTATTAAGAATCTATACCATTAAAATATTAAGCACAATGATTTTAAGTTGAAAACATAAAATTCGAGTCGATTCACCGAGTTTTGGAATTTTGACAGTAACTCGGTCATTTGGCTCATTTTGTCTAGCAGTATTATTTGGTGAAAATATTCATCTCATATCCATTTTGGCCAAAGATATTATGGGATAGATGTGGATTGTTAGCAGATGATAAAGGATAAACGTGATGAGGTCAATCACCGTCTTCCTTGAGGGGATAACTACTCCGAATCCATGGAGCTTCTCTAGACTCCTCATAGATACTTTTTGAATCTATGAGAAAAAGAACAAGAAAAAATAGAAATAAATTCTAGAAAATTCGTAAATTGATTAATGATTGAAATAAACGAGCTTATGACCCTTTAAATAGGGTTACTAAGCCATGGAAGAAGTTTAAGAATTAAATTACAACTAAAACTCTTAAAAATCATGACTTACTAGTAAATTTACTATTTCTAGACGGTCGTGATTTCCACTAGTGTGCACTTTTTATGTTGGACGCATCTTCTAAAGCCCAACGGATGAAGAATTATACTAAAACTAAAACTTACTATAAATGGTAAAAATGAAATTAAAACAGGAATTCGATCGTCGATCTGCGGAATCTCACAAATTCTGCTTGTGCAAACTGGCGTAGCAGGTTGGGTGGCTAAAGTAGCTCATCCTACCCCAAAATCATATATGGTAACTCATTCCAGTTTACAAGGTAAGTCCATGTTTTAAGGTCCTGACAGTCTGGATCACTTCCGCTTGCGAACAAGCCTTTTCTGATCCATCTTGGCCATCAAACTGTCCGCAACCCACTCTACATTAGCAAATGTCTGTCTGGTAAGATATTTCATGTTTAAAAACCCCAAAAAAACTGATTTCCAGTCGAGTCAGGTCAACTGAAAGACACTAATACTAATAACTAAATTAGGAAGTGCATTTTGACTAACAATAGATATTTGAAAGAAGAGTAAACATGTTGTCACTCGTTGAGTGACACAGCTCAAGTTGTGTCGATTTGTCTCAGCAACTTTGGTAATTTCCGGAGATGAATTGAGGCAATGGTAGATGAATAACACTAACATTGGATCTGTGGTTAAGGTGGAGGATGAAAAGGAAATTAAATGTGGTGGAGGATCTACATGTAAATGGAAGAGTCTATTCGGAGCCTGTTTGGATGCACTGTCAAAACCCAGTTCATCTCTGCAGCTTGTTTGGAAGGCCAACCTGCAAGTGTCGGTTTAATCTCAACCCGAGGTTTGAGGTAACAAATCTCGAGTTTCCAAAAACCAATCCAATTTGACTGAGAGTGGGCCATGTTTGCTGTAATGTGTTGCTAGGAAAGAAGCCAGCTTTATCATATTTGACTGAAAAACTGACAGTGGGACCCATCTTGACAGATTTTGCCGACAGAAATATTTTTTAATTTTAACTGGCCCACCTTTGCCAGAGTAGCTCCCACTTGTCATTTTTGGGCTATTTGGATGCAATAAGTAACTTTTTTTTAATAAAAAAGACTTATATGTAAGCACCAACCGAACTTATGTAAGTTATTTTTTTAAACTTAAGTTAGTTTGGTAAGCACTGTTGTTGGAAGTAAGCTACTTATCCAATTAGTTTTTATTTTTTGGTTTTTAGCTTTTAAACTTCTCTCTCAATGTATTGGATGGTCTGCATTGAAGGAAGCTACACATGATGGGCTGTCCACATCAAAGGTGGGTCCACGTGATGGATGCTCCAACATCCAAAGTGGGCCCCACATGATGGACGTCCCAAATTGAAAGTGGGGCCCACACCATTGGTCCATATCAAAGGTGGGTCCACATAAGGAGGGGGGATATCGAAGGTGGCCCATGATGGACAATGGCCAATAAGGGTGAGCGTCACATGATGGATGACCAATATCAAGGGGGGCCCACATAGTGGATGGTCCACATCAAAGGTTAACCCCTAATGATGACCGACTTACACCTAAGGTGGGTCCCGCGTGATGGACAACCCACATTGAAGCTGGGGCTACATGATGGAGGGTACACATCAAAGGTGGGCATTGAAGGTAGGTCCCACATGATGGATGACCCACATCAAGGTGGGCCCCACATGATAGATGGTCCACATCAAAGGTGCCGATGATGGATGACCCACATCCAACTTGGGCCTTACATGATGGACGGCCCACATGATGGATGGTCCACATCAAAGGTGGGCTCCACGTGATGAGTGGTGGATATTAAAGGTGGACCCTGGATAATAACATTGATGGGGGCCTCATATGATAGATGACTTGTATCAAGGTGGGCCCCACATGTGAATAATTCACGTAAAAGGTCGGCCCCTGCTTAATAGACAACCCATTTCAAAGTTGGGCATTTCATGATGGACAATCAACATTAAAGGTGGGCCCATATGATGGACGACTCACATCCAAGTTGGGCCTCACATGATGGATAGCCCACATCGGAGGTGGCCCTCGCAAGGTAGATGGTACACATTGAAGATAGGCCACACAAGATGCACAGTTCACATTGAAGGCAAGGCCAGTGTGAGCCCAACACAATCAATGGTCCACATCAAAGTTTGGGCCCACATTATGGACAGTGGGTGTTAAGGGTGGACCAAACAAACTTGAGGGATAAGTACTTATGTGATGTTTGAAATCAAATATACTTTTTTACTTCTTGGCTGATATGTACGTTGTTTATCGAACCTACTTATATTTTGCTAAATAAGTGGAGATCGAGATAAGTTGCTACAAATAACTTGTGTAAAGTAACTCACTGTTCAACCGTCCCTTTTGTGGTTACGCGACTCATGTTTTGTCATTCCACTTTATCAAAGTCTAACCTTCAATTAGACTACAGGTCATCAAGTCTTCTCTTACTACCTTCATACACATTATTGCTCTCCATCATACGAGACTGAATTATCCAAGTCTACTTTCTCTCGTCTTATTACTTATTATTGATATTCCTAATTTTCTTTGAATGCATTTATTTCTAATTCTACCATTTCCTTATCTTACCATTCGTCCATCTCCACATCCATGGACATATTATTCCTTAATTGCAATTCTATTCATAAAGAAAGCCCAAAAGCTAATAAAAGATTTTTATCCTATGAACTTATGCAAATTGGTATTTAGCCTTTGTAAGTTTAAAAAAAGAAGAAGAAAGAATCTTTTGACTGTGGACAACCTTTAAAAACAATCGATGGCGATTACTAATATTTGTCTGATGTGCGTGACAGACCCATATAAACTATGTGGCTTGGCACGGCGTAAATCTCCAGAGAAAGGCTGAGGTCCTTGTATATACGCTTATGGAGATTCTCTTTCACATCTTACGTTTGTATTTTTGAGTCCTTTCGGCACTCTTTTAATATAATTTTACGTTTGGTAATAATCCAACCTAGCTTTTCTTCTACAGTAAAGTTTGAAATCATCTGTTTGGACTCTTCTACTAGATGTGCAAAATGCTTAGCTGGAGATTCGCTATTGGGAGACAGATTGAGGAGGTTAATCGCAGCACACGTGCCAGTGCGGCACGTGTGAGATATTCAGGCCGTGTACACGAGTTCCATGTAGAACTCTTCCCATGGAAAAGGAGGTTCAGGCTTCCCTCCTTTCAAGATCCATGGATCTATCCTGAGGCATCTGAGCCGTTAAAGAATTGGGTTTCATCGAACTCAAGTTAGGTTTGTTTGTTTTTACATGATACATGTAAATCCTAGTAAATAAGTAATTATTACTTTTTCGCCTAATTTAAAAATGTGAGAGTAATTTTGCCTTGAAAATCAGTACAAAAGTGTTGGCTTAAATCTATAGACCTCACTGTCATGTATATGATATATCTGCATTGTCTATCTATTTTATTAGAACATTTTGGGGGCATGAACTGAAAAATAAGGTAGGTCCCATGCCCAAGTGGCACACACAGAAGGAAACTGTAGCCTTATTTCGTGCACCGTTGAAAGTTGTTTCCTTCACTGGGCTTACATTGAGTGTTTTTTTTATTATCTAATTTGTTCATGGAGTCAACAAAAAGTTTTTAATTATGGGCACTCAAATATCAGCTTGATCCAAAACTATTAAGGGCCCAAGAAGTTTTTAATGGCAGGTGTTTGATTTTTGCTATTTTATGTGGTGTGGTTCACTTAAGCTTTAGATCTGCCTAAAATTTTTTTGCTAATGCCCTAAATTCAGCTTGTATAACAAATGAGCGGTGTGGATAGGTCACATATATCATGATAGGCTCTACATTAATTTAGTAAAATTTCCAGTTTAAGTGATAAAAAAGTAAATTGTGCATCTGATAAAGATTTGATAGTGGTAATTACCTAGGTAAATAATTATTACCTATTTACCTGTAATTATAGTTGAGTCGAAAAATCAAACAGGCCAATAGAAGGTACGGTGGAAATAGAAAGAAAATGGGCCTGATGTGGATGGCCCACTAGATGAAAATGACACCAATGTAACGGCAGATCCGGCATACACTACAAGATCAAAATCAAGATTGAATAATCCGCCCATCAAAGGTGGAGATCTTTTCATTCCCTTGTCTTAAACGCCTACTCCACGGATAATCTTTGGAGGTTACAATTTCCAGAATCCACACGGCAAGAGTCCCACGTCCTTTCTCCAGCTCATGCCGAATCTCACAGTGTGATTCCAGCACTTCCCCTTTTCAAGGTGGGCCACACACTAGATGAACTGTCCGGATCTCCTATATCCACGCCGTGTGGACCGAAGGGGAGAACTTTTCTTTGGGGTGAGTTATTTGATGCTCTGAAAGAGCGTGATGGTCAATACACGAGGCATTCAGAAACCATGCTCATGCTCTATATTAGCTTTAAAAAAACAGTACATATTTTGGGACCCACAGGGAGTAGGTTGTTGTCCAAAAATCATATTGGCTGAATATTCCTATCCCTTGATTTGTTGACAGTTGTTCTCTAAAGGGTTGTTGTCTTTTTCATCCAATCCGTTCAAAAAAATGCAGACGTTGTCTTTTTTAAGTCAGACGGTAGCACCGTGGATATTACGGTGCCATCGTGGCAATATATCTATTTTTTTAAAAGAAAAAAGAAAAAAAGAAGAAGTGGATTCTATGGTAGAGTATGACTATCCTAGCTGTTTACACACGCAATGTATACGTTCCATTAGCTAGGTCAATCGAAACCGTCCAAATTCTGGGATCCACTAAATATGGATCAAACATATCTATATAATTGATTGGAAAATTTAAATTTCTTTTAATGTACATTTAATGTTTGATATTCGTTATTTTGATTTTTAATTTGATGGTCACAAATTGGGTGGTTAAGATAATATGATGTTTATAAATTTTACATTATCCATAATAGATACACAATATGGATGGGTTGGATTGAGTTAGATGGATTCTATTTGATTAGTGTTTGTGTGCATGCATGTGGATGATCATGCTCCGCAATGCACTGCTTGTTGTAATTACATTGATACAATTGTGGAGAAGTGTACTATCCAGGTCCACACGAGTGTAAACTGTAAAGTATGAACGCACGTTTGACATCGGAGATGATCGAAGAGGGACCCACATTGGGTAGATTCCATGACTAAAAAATCAGGCTGATAAAAATGTCATGTGGGCCCCATGCAAAATATAAATTATCAGTTGATTGAAGTTGACTAACGGTCCAAATTCTATAAAACCGTGTGGCCGACCTGATGATCATATTGGCCTGTTTTAGAAGATATAAAATATATATGGAGAGGATGGCTTGATGAACGGCTCAGATCTTGCAATAATGTTCCTCGTTTCCACGTGTAAGGCGAGTGCATTAGCATTTCTTGGTTCCCACGTACTACGAGTCAAACGGGCCGAGCTGGACTGGTCCGAAGCATGTCCAAGCCAATCCGATGAGGTATGATGTGAGCCCAAGCTAATCCCAGCCCTTCATCTAAAAAAAGGGTCTCCCGCCAGGTGGAGGTTGGGTGGGGCCCACTTGTATCAGTACTTTAGGCAGACAAGCGGGTCCAGCCCAATTAGCTGTCGGGTTAAAAATACGCCCATGGGCCTAAGCCCAGACCAAAGTGGACCAGACTGGGTTCGGCCCAGAGAATTTTCTGCCTCCTGTACACCCCAAAGGACGCTTGTTTTTTACGTTGTATCTGATGCATTGAGCGATGGATACAGAGCATGCAACGCAATCCCTTCCTTCTCTCTATATATACCTTCCAAGCACTTCATCCTTTCAATTTTTGTGGGCCTTATCGTTCTCTTTCTGGAGCAGCCCTCTCGCTTCTCAACCATGGTAATCTCATCCGTCGATTTCCCTATCCATTGTGATGAACGAACGGCCACCAGGACTTGTCTCCCCTTTCGCATGCAGAGATCGCCGGATGATCGGAGCCATCCATCCTCTTGGAGCTACTCCGAATGATCTATGATCCAATAATCGTACTGAACGGATGATCTTCACCTATTGATTTCTTGAGCTGAATCTGAGCCATTGGAAAATTTCTTTTCCATGGTCCACCGATCAGCGAAATTTTCTTTCTGTGTGGCCCATAAAGGTTACCGTGGTTCCGATCATCTGATCATCTCTGCTAGCCAGACACATGATAGTGGTCCTGAGTCGCCATATACACTGCAAGTGGGACCCACGGTTCAGTGATCTGACCTTGAATGGCCCATGAGACAAAAGATCCTAACCATAGGAATGTTTAGCTTTTTCTTGAATAAATGTAAATTGTGTTTTCTTTCTTAACCATTCATTCCATGGCCACCCATTAAAGGGTTATGACTTATGGTGCATAAACCATCTATGATGATTAGGCCCATCATATAAACGGCTTGAATAACTCAACCATGGGCCCCACTTTTACAAAGTCACAACATTTTAATCCAAATGCTTTCTATGTGCAGGGAGAGATCTATGCAGTCCTTAATGATGATTTCAGCCTCCAAAGCGTACAAAACAGAAGATCAAAAGGTGGATTTAAGGCCACCATATTCATATTCGGTAAGTACAAACACACCCAAATACTCAATATTAAATGAATCAAAGGGAATTGATTTCTGATCTAAGTATATTACTAGAAGTAGAAAGAAAGTCATGGTTCGGAAGATTGACTTTACTAAGCTTTACAATGGTAAACACACCACTGAGAGAAAAGAAATACTAAAAATTATTTGTCTTGAATTGTCTAACTATTTTTTACAAAAATAAAATAAAATAATATTAAATGAACTTATTTCTGAACTTCATTCTTAACTGCCAAGAAATGCATCGGGATGAATTTGGACGAATCTGAAAAATATTAGAATGGATAGAACTAGATGAATCTGGACTGTCTTGGAGGTTGATCGGCTTTACTAGCTTTAAAACGGTAAACATACCACGAAGAGAAAGGAAATACTAAAAACTATTTGTATTGAATTGGCTAATTATTTTGATTTAGACATTCCAACGCTAATAATATGAAAGATGATGATTTTTGGCAGTCATGATTGGGCTCGAGAACATTGGGTTTGTGGCAAATATGGTGAGCCTGGTAATCTACTTCATGAATGTGATGAAATTCGACATATCTGGATCGGCGACTACGCTTACAAATTTCTTGGGGACGGCATTCATGCTAACGCTGTTGGGAGGGTTTATCTCGGATTCGTTTGTGAATAGGCTCAATACAACTCTTGCATTTGGAGTAATCGAATTGCTGGTAATACCTTTCTATTAAGAATCCTTTATTACTATGATTCTGAATTATGTGGTTGGCAATGATGTTTGGAGCTTATGGCACGCGGGCCATGCTCTCTCTCTCTCACCCCCTCTCTCTGTAAGAGAGAGAGAGAGAGAGAGTCTCAAGTGCAACCGGTTGGACCACATGTCACGGTCCACCAAGAGGATAACTTCCAATCTGTGAAGTGCATGTAACATCCAACCCTTCAAATAGGTTGTTTTACTGTGACTATTACCTAGTACAAAAATCAGATATATCTACTTATCATGTGGGCCACACCATAGAAAACAATTTCTGGTCATTGATAAAAAAGAAAATTAGAATATTGTATGTTCAATAGATCTATATGACTGATCTCTGCACAAGGTGATCTGTATACAGGGCCAACATATCCAACGTGTGTGTGTGTGTGTATATATGTGTGTGTGTGTGTGTGTGTGTGTGTGTGTGTGTGTGTGGGAAATAGTTCTATGTCGGCCAAGCTCATGGGACCCACCGTGATGCATTTCAAACATCTACTCCATCAGTAAGATGCACATTCCATGGTGGGCCTTGGGCTTAAAAATCAAGTCAATCCATGACTTTTTTGGGTACACCATGTGCAAAAGTCGAGAGGGGTTATCCTCCCATTAAAAGATTCATAATCATTTTTTGGGCCCACCGAGATGTCGTTCACAAATCCAAGTCATCCATTATGTGTGTCTCACTTAGATGAGGGGTCAAACCAAGTTTCAGACGCATCCAAATTTCAGGTGGGCCCCACCATGTGCTTTTATATGTTTTAGCCATGTCTTAATATGAATTTAGATGGTATGGCCCACCTGAGTTCCATGTATGACTGATTTTTGGATATCTCATAATTTAAAGGGGACCCATCAAATGCACGGTGTTGATGTTCGACACACATCATGGTCGGGCCCATGACACAAATGCCAAGGCGAGCAGGTGAGCATATATATATATATATATATATATATATATATAGAGAGAGAGAGAGAGAGAGAGAGAGAGAGAGAGAGAGAGAGAGAGAGAGAGAGAGAGAGAGAGAGAGAGAGAGAGAGCAGTAGCAAGTCCAACTAATTTGACTATACCTTAGGTCCAACTAGTGTGAATGTCGCTCATTTGTGTTACATGTTATTATAATTACATTACAAATAAATATGAGAGAGAAGTTATTTAATGATTTATAATTACATTTATTGTAATCCGGTATAAGGTGGAAAGGAATCCAATTGCAGTCCTGCTTTGAAAGGAATGTTTTATAGTTTTCTATGATGCCTACCTGATATAGTTGAATCAACTTGATTTTTGGAGGCATTTTATTTTCATAATGGGATGCTCTTAATAGACGGACAAGATGTTATACAAACACTATGGTAAGCTCCACACACCAACTAGTTGCATGTATAACTAGTTGCACGTGAGCTTCATACACATCTAGTTGCACGTCCAACTAAGTGATGTATGGGGCCCACCATGGTGTCTGTATGGCATCTTACTAGTCTAGCATGATTGCCCTACTATGAAAACATGATGCCTTAAAAATCAGGCCGATCCAACCATTAAATGAAACCCATATGGATATTTAGTTTTTTTGAGTGGTTGTTCATAGTTTTCTATAATGTGCCTCACCTAATAGTTAGATTGACCTGATTTTTGGTGCATCCTAATTTCATGGTAGGACAACCATACTGAATGAGCAAGATATCATACAAATACCATGATGGCCCCACACGCCAACTAGTTGGACATCCAACTAGTCAGTGTGTGAGCATTTCTCTAGTTGGATGTCTAACTGGTTGTATGTGAGTGGGGGTGTACAATGTACTGAGTTAGCTTGGTTAGCTTACTCGACTTGGCTCGAAAAAGCTTGATTCGGCTCAATTCGAAGCTGAGTTCGAGCTGAGTTATGCTGATTTTTTTAGCTCAGAAAAAATTTCGATCTGAGTTCGAGCTTGCCCGAGCTTGACTTGACTCGGATCGAACTTTGACTCGAATCGAAGTAGTTCGGTGACTCCGTTACTTTGATATTGATGTTGCTCACCAAGTGTTTGATGAAATGACTCAACAAAGTGTCGGCTAGTGGCAAGAAAGGTATGTATATGAAACAAATACCATTTTTTCTTGATTTGATGTTGCCTACAAGGTGTTTGATGAAATACTTGTAAATAGCTGCTGCTGTTTAACATACAAACAGAAAAAGTTGTTGCTATATATAGTCTGTAGAACCCCTAGCTGGATTGTTGCCTATACAAATTTCTTGGTGACCCATGGGCTGAGTTATGTCTATTCCTAACAGAGCCAGCCAAAAGACCTCAAGTAGCCCAAAGGCCTAATGACTAAGCCGCCCAGGCACATCCAAGCCTACAATTCTTGTAATATTTTGAACCTTGGTCGCCTCTAAATACGTTATCAAAACCGTTGATCTGATGGGCCTCAAATGGGTTTGCTGTATGAACTTCTATATTGAACAATTACTGAACATTGTATTTACTGATCTGGTTTTTAGGATTTTCTTCTTTCCTACTCAAAGTAGAAATGTTTATATAATGATTATCCGCTATTCATACAAACACTCTTAAACGGCGAAATCTGGATTGAACTGAATTCTAAATAAAATGAATTGTAATTTTCGCTAATTTCTTTAAAACTAGCTATAATTTGGTTTTGGGTTTTCAGGGATATGTACTTCTCATAATCCAAGCACGAAAAAAGAGCCTACAGCCGGCATTGCCATGCGGGAAGTCATCGTGTGTGAAAGGTGGCCAAGCTCTATTATTTTACAGTGCAATCTTCTTGATGGCGTTGGGGGTTGGTGGGATTCGAGGGGCACTTCCAGCTCTAGGTGCAGATCAGTTTAATCAGAAGGATTCCAAGGAGCGAAAATACGTAGGGAGCTTCTTCAATTGGTTCTTGCTCAGTATAACGATTGGAGCAACGATTGGAGTGACAATCATTGTGTGGGTGAGCTCGAACACAAGCTGGTATATGGGTTTCCTCATTTCAATGTCGGCCGCCACTGTCGGCCTTATTATTCTGGCCTTCGGACAGCCATATTTTCGCGTTCGAGTTCCTGCAGAGAGTCCTCTATCAAGAGTTCTACAGGTCACTTCTTCTTCTCTCTCTCAGTCTCCCTCCTCCATTGATGCAGGGATGGACATGATGAGTTCGATCACTGTCTTCCTCAAGGAGATAATTACTCCAAATTGACAGAGCTTCACATAGATTCCTCAAATCCATGTGAAAAAATAGGAACGTAGAAATAAATTCTAATAAATTCGAAAATAGATTCATTGACGATAAAAATGAAATTACAAAGTAATCTCGAAATAAATTCTAATAAATTCAAAAATAGATTCAATGACGATAAAAATGAAATTACAAAGTAATCTCAAACATATGAAGAAGTTTCAGAATCAAACTCCAACTCAAACTCCCTAAAAATGGTGACTTACTATAAATGGTAAACTTACTATTTGTAAATGGTCATGATTTCTACTAGACTTCTTGGTTTTCGACCAAAAATAGTAAGTGTCCAATGTTATTTTCCTAATTTTTCTAAGCCATTTTCATGTTGGACCGACTCCTAAAGCTCAATGGATCAAGAGTTATGATCGAACTAAAACTTACCATAAATAATAAAAACAAAAATAAAATGGAGTTTTGACCGTTGATCCGATAGAATCTCGTAAATTCGGCATGGGCAACCTAACATAATAGGGTTGGTTGTCTAAAGTAACTTATCGTACCCAAAATCATATATGGTATATCAAATAACTCATTCTGATTTGCGAGATATGCCTATTTTAGGGTTTTTGATAGTCATAATCACTTCTGCCTCTGATCGGGCATTCTCTGGTCCATCTTGGACATGAAAGTGTCTGCGACCCACTCTACATCATCCATACAGTGCAACGTAGCATGTGTTTGCAAGATCCCTTGTGTTCATCAGGTGGGCAGCACATCATCTACAATGTAGCCCGAACGTGTGGTCCATTCAGTCATCTGGGTCGCTACATGTGCGCGTTGAATCTGGAGAAATTTTTTTTCCCCTTAGATATGTGGCCAATCCGATGATTTGATAACTAGACCAACCTGGATTTCAGGCCAATTAAGCACATATATGGTGGGGCCCACCTGATGAAGGGACAGATCTTGCTGACCACCCATTGCATTTCTCATACACAACCGTCAATTGAGAGTTAAGGTTGTATTGCAGGTTTTTGTGGTGGCAGTTCGGAACCGGAAGCTAGAACTACCGGAAAACTCTAATGAACTTTATGAGATTGATGATCAGGATTCTAGTTCACATGTAGAATGCATTCCGCGCTCCACTCAATTCAGGTGGGATTTCTCTCATCAACTGCTCATCTCAGGCATTGTTTGGATGCCGTACTATCCAATTGATTTACAATAATTCATTCTAATCATATGCAAATGATGATATTGTGATTACCTTTCTTAGTATCTGCAACTTGGCCATTATTCCTCTCTAACCGATAATTGGAATTCAATTAAATAGTGCAGCCAAACGCGACAGTTATTGTGAATCTATTTTTCTTATTAGAACCTTTTTTTATATTTGTTTTTCTTATTAGAACTTTGAGTGCACGTTGCTCATAACTCCCTATATGGATAGGGAGCTTGTAACAGAAAGCATACTCCTACACAAATCCACCATCAGATGGGAATATATATATATATATATATATATATATATATATATATATTTTTTTTTAATATATATATTTGCTTTCTTATTGATAGATATATATAGATATATATATATATATATATATATATATATATATATATATGTTTATTGGGCCTAAAATATAGGCTATAGCATGTCACAACAAATTTGAGCTAATATTGTGGACTTGGGCTTTGCTTGGCTTTAATAGAAAAGAAATTAGGGTTCTTGGACCTAGGGGCCTAAACATTAGCAATGTGCCATGGACTTACAAACTACTTGGCACTCTCCCTTACGTAGCACTCGTACAACACATCACTGCTAATTGAGTTAGCTCTCACTTTCACCGCCAAGTAAACTTAGTGAGAATGCCACTAAAGAGAATAAAAGAGAGTGAATGGAAAAGCTTGTATTCCACTAAGGGCCTGTTTGGATTACTAATTACCATGGTAATGTAAATAAAAATGTCATCGTTACCATTTTACTATTATCCATCCAAACATGAGAATTGTTAGATGATAGAAAGGTAAAGAAATTTGTAATCATTTTATTTTTTCATGGTGTCACATTAGAAATCAAGATTCTAATCATCTTGATTTCTGATCGGCACCAATATGGGGATGCATTGATTTGACATTAAACTAACGAAAAAATGTCATCATTACAATTTTACCGGCAATAAATTAAACATGAAAAATCACACATGAGAAAATACAGGTAAAGAAAATTGTAATCATTGCACTTTTTATTTACAATATCTGTTTGTTGGTACTATAACAGAGGAATTGAGTTTTGAACAAGAGAGATTCCCTTACCTAAGAACTTTTTAAATCATTTTTTGCAATGCTTAATTAGGCTGGTGCCATGTGTGTTCATCCAACGGCCAAGAATATTTTAGACAATTTCTAAACTTTTTTCCACTACACAACCTTACCAAAGAACTCTAAAACCTAGGAGAAATCTCTACACAACTTTAGCTTAGTATAAGCCACTCCATAATCTTTTAGAATACATTGCAAGACTCTAGACCTCCTTAGATGTATCAGAAATGGCCAAATCCTTACACATGACAGATGATATAACCATATATTGCACCCTAGGGAGGGTTTCAAAATAGAACCCCTTTCATAGCACTTCCAGCCTTATTAGGTATGCGAATTCAGAGAATTAATAGTTTCTACCACACTTAATAAAATTTCATACAAACACTGTATATGTGTATCTCTTTGAGCAGGTCGCTGGACAAAGCAACCATCCTTCCAAAAGGCTTCAAACCAATGAAATGGAGAGTCTGTACAGTGACTCAAGTTGAGGAAGTAAAGATCCTAACAAGGATGATGCCCATCATCCTCAGCACCATCTTGATGAATACATGCCTGGCCCAGCTCCAGACCCTTTCTATCCAACAAGGGACCATCATGAACACTCGCATCGGCAAGTTCAACGTCCCGCCTGCGTCGATCCCGGTCATACCGCTCATCTTCATGTCTGTCCTCATACCTGTCTATGAATTTGCATTTGTGCCTATCATTCGGAAGATCACAGGCCACCCCAATGGCATCACCCACCTCCAGCGGGTCGGTGTGGGGCTAGTCCTCTCGGCGATATCGATGGCAATTGCCGGGCTGGTGGAGGTGAAG
Source organism: Magnolia sinica (assembly GCF_029962835.1). Taxonomy (NCBI): domain Eukaryota; kingdom Viridiplantae; phylum Streptophyta; class Magnoliopsida; order Magnoliales; family Magnoliaceae; genus Magnolia; species Magnolia sinica. The sequence goes on from NC_080586.1 coordinate 1,085,393, forward strand.
AGGAAGAATGCATTCAACAATCATGGAGAGAAGATCAGCCTCTTCTGGCTGTCGTTCCATTATGCCATCTTCGGCGTTGCTGACATGTTTACACTTGTGGGGTTGATGGAATTCTTCTACAGTGAGGCGCCAGCAGGCATGCGGTCGCTGTCTACTTCCTTCTCGTGGGTTTCGCTGTCGATTGGATACTTCCTGAGCTCGGTATTGGTTGAACTTACTGATCTGGTGACTAGCAAGATAACCAAGAGCAAGAAAGGGTGGATTGAAGGGATTGATTTGAACCATAACCATGTTGAGCTCTTCTACTGGTTCTTGGCTATCTTAAGTGTGTTGAATTTTGCTAATTATCTCTATTGGGCTTCTTGGTATAAGTACAAGAAAGAAGTTTCTGAATCTGAGATGGAGGTGGCCCTCAAGGTGGGCCCCACCAATCAGAAACAGGAAGAAGAAGAAGGGAAGGGAGGTGGTGCAATGACTGAAAGCAAGAAGGGTTTGGCTGATGAAGGTAAAGAAGAAAATGGTAGGATGATTGAAGAAAAGGGTAACTAGAAAGCTTGATCAGAAGATTTGGTGTATTCCATTTGAGTGCCATGGCCCATTAGAAGATAGTGGTCAATGAATGGTCATGATGATGAGTTTGCATGGTAGCATGCATGACGATGTCGGTTTTTTTCTTCATGATAAAAGATTGAGAAGTGAGTGACCAGATTATATATTTGTTTTTATATCATAGTTCTAAAACTCGGTTGTCGACTCGAAACTCATCCGAGTCAACTCGACTCGATAATAATTGCCAAGCCAGCCCAAAAACTCGGTCGACTTGATATGACTCGGGTAATGAGGCTGAGTTATTCATCCAGTCAGCTGTCTTTTCTAACACGTGGCCTCATTCTGGGTGCTAGAGCTGGGCATCGAGTCGAGTCGGACATAGTTAGGGCTGAGCCGACTTGATCCGATTTTGAAATAGGCCTGACCCGATCCGAGATCCAGGTCTAGCTTGTACTTATCTGGACTGAATCCAACCCCATCAAGAGTACCGAGTCGAGATTATTTTTATTATTTATTATTTGTTATTTATTATTTATTTAATATATATGTACTAGTCGAGATTCAAATCAAGTCAAGTCAATATTGAGTTGGATTTCGGGTTGAGTCAAGTCAAGTTACCGAGTGACTTGAAATCAACTTGGTTTGAGTTTGGATTGGATGAAGTAAACTCGATTTGGATCGACTCACGCACTCAGTTCGAATCAAGTCGGATCTGAATGAGTCGGATGTCGGATGAGTCAAGTTTACCGAGTCAAGTCCTCCTATGCCCAGTTCAACTGGGTGATAAGTCAAGTAAAGACTGAGTTGAGTTTTTGAGTTGACCCGACTCAGCTCCGAGTTCTTGAACGAGCATTGAATGTTAATTTACGAGAAGGTACGTCCAACCAGTTTGAAAATACCTACGCTACACTCGAGTGGATAAAATCAAACGTGCCATGTGCTTGCAACATCCAATCTGTCCAACAGGTTGGTCCCACCACGAGGATCACTTTCTGAAAAATTCATCCACATCAACTTATCTAGTGTACCACACGTGTATATTGCTTGTTATCATGATTAGACTTTTTTTCTTTGGTGTGGTCCACATGATGAGTATATAGGGCCGATTTCTGTATTAGACAATCCTATTGGTGGGACAAACCTTTTGGAAGGGTTGGATTTTACATGTACTTAATTAATAGGTTGGAAGATATCCTATGAGTGGATTGTAACTTGTGGTACAGCCGGTTGGACTTGAGACTTTCTCCTAATTTACAGATGCTTACTGACTGACTCGTGTGCACTAACACGCCACGTGTGTAAGACTGGACTGGGTCATCACGCAGCCCCTGCCGTGTAGGTTCTATACATCTTAAAGCAGACAAATATGATCATCAGATGGGCACATGCACAATCATTTGAGCCATATGGTCTATTTTTCTTAGCCGCTCATTGGCTTGGTACAGGTGGGGCCTACCTGATGATGGAGTTGGTCTTATATATATATATGTGTGTGTGTGTGTGTGTGTGGGGCATTTAGGGCTGTACCATTAGCTCGGTTAGCTCGCTCGACTCGACTCGACTCAAAAAAGCTCAATTCGACTTGACTTGAAAAAGCTCATTTCAACTCGGTTCGTAGCTAAGTTCGAGCTGAGTCGAGCTAATATTTTGAGCTTGAAAAATTTTTGAATTGAGTTCGAGCTTACCTGAGCTCGACTCGACTCGGATCGTACCCCAACTCAAATTGAACTAGTTTGGTGACTCAGTTACTTTGATATTGATGTTGCTCAACAAGTATTTAATGAAATGACTCAACGAAGTGTCGGTTGATGGCTAGGAAAACTGCTACTACTGTTTTACATACAGTGAATATTTGAAGGTGTAGTTCATGTGCTTGTCAAAATGTTGCATAAGTGAACTTAGCTCAAATTAGCCTGAGCTGCTGACCGAATCGAGTTGAGCTGGCTAGTTAGGCTCGAAGACCGAGCTGAGCCGAGTTCGAGTTGGGGCCAGCTAGTGGCTGAGCCAAGTTGAGTTGTGCGAAGCTCGACTCGGTTCAACTAGTGCACACCTCTAATTGGCATCTTTATTGCGTCGACAACTGACAAGTAGCTCCCTCTGCACATGTGCTCCAAGCATCACGCGTGTGAAATAAAACTCTGAAGAAGCACTAGTGGGAAATCAACCCACCTTCTAAAAATGGTAGACTTATCAAACGAACACATGCAATAGTGGTACTCGAATCCAAGCCGTCCAAATCTCTGAGTTGATTCTCCATTTAACATAAGCCAAAAATCACAAGATCATATTGTTTACACCCCTACTTAGCACACTGATGTCAAGATGATATTGTTTACACTCCTTTGTATACTGATGTAGACAAATAAAATGTTACCATGTGTCGGCAATAAGCATCTAACAATAATAAAATCTTATTTGCACTTGAGGATGTCTTTTGTCCAATTTTGTTTGGAAACACATTACTCTAAAAGTAAAATGTAGTATCATATGTAAGTCTTCAAAAAAAAAAAAGAACGGCAATTTACAAATAGCCCTAAATCATGTAGCACATGTGTTCAAGGTACCATGCTCAACAATGATATAAAAGACTTATCGGGACAAATACCTTATTACAAATTTAGATATACTTGGTAAAACTGTATTGCAATTATGAAAATTCAAGAATAGGATCAATATAAGAATGGATGGGAACCAATGAATTTGAAAACAATTGGAATCCATCAAGACTGATCGTATAAGATTTATGGATCTCCACAGCCACCTTGGCAAGAGATTGAAAATGATTTCTCACCTCCGAGGATTTCTTAAGCCCACAAAAAGTTTTAGATGGTCATTCACCATTGTTTCCAATGGTGTGGTCCATCTAGATTTAAATTTACTTGTGTTTTAGGATCACATCTTAAAATGAGCTTAAAAAAAAGGGTGGACAACATGGATATACCAATACATTCATCAAGGTCAGGCCCACATGGTAAGGGTAACACCCATTAAAGTTTTACCGGGGCTACACATAATCCACTCCTGATGAAATGACATGCGGCAAGATTTGGTTGGTGGGGCTATATGCCCGCATACGACCCCACCAATCAAATCTCACATTGTCAATTCACAACTAAGGTAGGTGGCCCAATTGGGATCCACATTTTAGTAAAGAATATATATTGGGAAAAGGTACTATGCGCTCGACCTCGCGATAAGCTCCCGTGAGGTCAAGTGTGTGGGCCCCACCGTGATGCGTGTCGACCATCAACACCGTGCATTTGATGGGTTCCTTTTAAATTATGGGATATCCCAAAAATCAGCCGTACATGGAACTTAGGTAGGCCATACCATCTAAAATCATGTGAAGACACCGTTAAAATATATAAAAACACTTGGTGGGGCCCACTTGAAATTTGCATACGTCTGAAAACTTGGTCTGAACCCTCATCCAAGTGAGACACACATAATGGATGGGCTGGATTTGCAAACCACATCTCGGTGGGCCCAAAAAATGGTTATGAATTTTTTAATGGTGCACGGCCCCTCTCCACTTCTGTATGTGGTGTGGCCCACACAAGTCACGGATTGACTTGATTTTTGAGACCTAGGCCCACGATGGAATGATGCATCTGACTGATGGGGTAGATGTTCGAAACGCATCATGGTGGGGCCCACACAGCTTGACCTCATGGGACGGACTCGTGAGGTCGAGTGCATAGTACCTTTTCCCATATATATATATATATATATATATATATATATATATATATATATTTGTACTCAACCTATATATTGATAAGCTCACACAGACTTAGACGAAGAAAAAAAATGCAAATATTAGCTTGATCCTAAACTTTTGTAGTCCATGAGCAGTTTTTAATGATCAAACACTACTATTTCAGTGGTGTGGTCCACTTATGATTTGGACAAATTTTATTTTAGGCATGCCCTAAAATGAGGTGGCAAAATAGACTTAAAGGAATGATTATAAAACACATTGATTTTAACCGGATGCAACCGAATCTACTCCCCATTTTAAATGTGTACTGTCTCACCACCAAATCGGTGTCCACATTTTAATTCATAGAAGTACTTCATTTAAAAGGAGTTGATTTAAAAGGCCCAACTGTGGGGCTTACCTTGATGTAAGTATTATTTATTCATACCGTCCGTCGCCTTTGCCAGGAAGATCCAAATCTCAGGTGGACTATACTATAGGAAACGGAAGTGATTGACCATTGAAAACTTCTTGTAGGAGACGGAAGTTTTAGATCAAGTTAATATTTGTTTTTTTCCCTTTAGATGGCAAATAAATATTATATTCGGCCCTAAGAAGTTTTAAATGAGAGCGTTCAATCACCACGGTTTCCTATCATATGGTCCACTTGAGAATTAATGGATCTGCTTCATTTTTGGATTCATGTCCTAAAATGACCTCGCAAAGTGGATAGACAGCTTGGATATCCAATACATAGATCGAGGTGGCCCGGCGGTTAGGGCCTGCTGCACCTAATCTGCTCCTCATTTAAAATGTGTGCTGTGTTCTTTGATTATCCAATGGTCCCACATTATCGGTGGAAGAGATCTAGATGTTTTATCATGTGTAAGTGGATTGTGTTCGGACCTGCGAAAGCCTTTCCTAGGGAATTTCTTGCTAGGATGCAAGGTGGGGCCACACTTCAATGTTCCCTCTTACGTGAACTACTTGACTTTTAGATCTGTCTCATTTTTGGTAGCACATCCTAGGTATGCACATGGCTCGGTTCAGTCCGGTTCTAGGGTGAAACCGGAACCAAATCGTTCCCAACAGTTCTAGGAAAACTAGAACTGGAACCCGTTTGCATCCTAGAATCAAATTGGAAATGGATCCTAAAAAACCAATTCGATTCTAATTCAATTTTACAGTTTTGGCTTTTTATAATCAAGCCCAATTGCATGGTTTGTTTTTATAATCCAGTCCAATTGCATGGTTTTTTTTATAATTCAGCCCAAGCTCTTCTATTAAAATTTTTCAGAGAGAGTAATCTTGTCATGGTTTGTTTTTTAATCCTTTTCTATTTCCAAAATGATTTTGTTGCCAATGTCTATTCATTTTGTGATCCATTTGATAAATGGTCCAGTTTTTTTTTTTTTTTTTTAAATAAAATTAAATATTTATTGACCAAGGGGCCGGTTCTACAGTCCGGTTCACGGTTCGTTTGGTTCTGCATAATCCCAAATCGAGAACTAAGCCGAACTAACCAGTTCTTTGATTTTCAGAACCGAAACTGAAATACTTTAGAACTAGATCAAACCGTGTGGTCTGGTTGGTTTTAGTCTGGTTTACCAGTTCTACCGGCTCCATGTGCACCCCTAACACATCCTAAAAAATCCTGGAGCAGGAGCTACATGCAAAAGTTTCTTTTGGGAAGTTCCAGAGCTAAGATGCAAGGTGGGGCCATTGTGATGTTTGTGAGAAATCTACCTTGTTCAGCCATTTTGCTAGTTCATTTTAGGTTATTCCACAAAAAATGAAGCATATCCAATACTCAAGTGGGTCACACAAGAGGAAATGGTGAGAATTCAATTACCACCATTGAAACATTCATATGGCCATAAAAGTTTTGTATCAGATTATTATTTATTTTATTTTATTTTTGTTTTCACTTTATGCCGTTGAAAGTGAAATATAAACTGTTTTGATGGCACGTAAACATTAAAGTAGGGCTTACAAAGGCTTCAACTATAGGAATTTCTTTCCCAATTTTCTATACTGTGGCCTACTTTGCTTTTGGATCCGCCTCATTTCCAGGGCATGTCTTAAAATGAACTTGCAAAATGGATGGACGATGGTAGATTTCTCACAAACATCAAATAAGCCTCATCTAGTATCCTGGCACAGGAACTTCCTGCTTAGGAATTACTTCCAATCAAACACGAAATCCGTGTCCAGTGCGTCCTGCCACTGTCTAGATCGAGTGGTCCGGCATGGGCTCTATGGGGCCATCATATTATATGGGTTTAATCCATGCCGTCCAACCATTTTTCTATATCATATTAGGTGTGAACCCAAAATGAGGCAGATCCAAGGCTTAAGTGGACCACACCACAAGAAGTTGGTGTGATAATAACACCCACCATTGAAGCCTTTCCACATCGTACTGTGATGTTTGTTTGTCATCTAAGCCGTTCATAAGTTCACGTAGACCTGAATGAGGGGAAATTAACACAAATATCAGTTTCATCAAACTTCGGTGGCATTATTTTTAGGATTGTACCGTAAAATGATCAGAAAAATGGATGGACAGAGTGGATAAAACCCATACATCATCGTGGGCCCCACAGATCCCTACCAAGATCGAGAAGGGGTTGTTGTAAAGCAGATGGACGGTGTGGATAAAATAGACACATCAGGTTGGGTCCCACAGAGTCGAGTTATCGGTGTGTATATATATATATATATATATATATATATATATATATATATATCCTTGGTGTGATGAGGTCTGCAGGCCATCCACGTCCCATTGAGTGGTGATGTAGATGCATGTGGGTGTGGGCCCCACCTATCACATGGTATTCTCCATTATTAGTTAGATTCTAGACAGACAATTATCTAATGGTAACTAGAAATGATGTTGTTATGCACGTGATCGAGACATACTCATGCCATGTATCTCGCAACATGGGTGGGACATATATTACGTTCATTGATGTCATCAGGAATTTTCCGCTTGCAAATACAGGGGTCAACCCCCCCTGTCAGCATCCACCGCCTCACGCGCTTTGCTTGCCACCCCTGCCCTCATAAGCTAGGTGGCCCTACCCTGATGTTTGTGAGAAATCCCATCTGTTCATCAAGTTTTATCCACTCATGTTACTACTGTGATATAGGGATGGACGTGATGAGGTCAATCATAGTCATGTACACTTCTCGCATCCACAAGGAAAAAGAAAGAAAAATAAAAATACATTATATAAAATTTATAATTTGACTGATTGGTGAAATAAACAGGTACATGGCCTTTTAAATAGGAATACCAAGCAATGTGAGATGTTTCCGAATCAAACTACAACTGAATTTAGGATTTATTATAAATAGTAAACTTACTATTTATAGAGGGCTGCGATTTCTACTAGTGAGCAAGGTTTTTGGCCAATGATATTAAGTGTTTAGTTTGGCTTTGCGATGCTGTTCTCCTAATTATTCTCTCACGACGGGCACAACTCCGCCTAATGGTTAAAGTGTTATAATCAAACTAAAACTTATCATTTATAGTAAAAAATGGAATTAAAATAGGAAAACAGTTGTAGATTAGATTTGGCTTGTGCAACCCAGCACAGGAGTGTTAAGTGGCTAAAGTATTTCGGTCTACCTCGCAATCATATATTTTACCCCCAATAACTCATTCTGAATTGCAATCAGATATGCTCGATTTAAAGTATGACGGTCTGGATCACTTTTATCGTTGACCAGGCCTTTTCTGATCCATCTTAGCCATAAAATTGTTTGTGAGCCGCTCTGCATCAGACCGAGTTTAAAAATTAAGTGGATCCAACACTCAAGTGAGCCACACCACTGGAAAAAATAAGGATGAAAATGCTTACCATTGATACTTATGGTTCACCTTGATGTTTATCTACCATCCAAACTGTTTATAAGATCATTTTCAATGCAATGATCTGAAAACACAAAAATTTAACCTGATATGAAAACTTCTAGCCATTAATGTTTTACTGGTGGGTATTCAGTCCCCAGTGTTTCCTATCGTGTGGTTCACTTTAGTTTTATATCTATTTTATTTTTAGTTTTAGCTCTTAACATGAGCTGCAAAAAGGGATGGTTCGAGTTGATTTCTCACAAACATCACGATGGGCCCTACCTAACTTCCTACTGTAGGAGCAGCTGGGGTCGCTGGCAATCCGTGTCGTGTGGCCCACGTGATCAGTAGTCCAGCTTGATGGCTAGGACATTTTCTCCGTATGGCCCATTTTATGAACGACCCAGACCTTTCACAAGTCAGTTGTGTGCGACAAACTGGAGCCCAAGGCCGGACCAAAATTAAAGAAAAATCTGAAAACAGCTGGTTTCGTCGATTTTTCTTAAGTGGTGTTTGTTTTCTTGTGTTCGGCTGGAAATAGAAGTCAATAAATAGTTATTATTTCTCATGAAAAATACATCACAACCGCCCATATACAGTGACCTTTGATTTGACTTGATAATAATATCAAATAAAATTTCTAAAATTTTGCGAGGCCTACCATGATTTTTGTATATGATATATCCAAATCGTCCATTCATTTAAACAGCTTATTTTAGGGCATAAACTGTCCATACAAACTTACCCATATGGCGTGTTGAGATGTGATCCGGACCGTTCATCTAGAGAGTTGCAGTACTGTGCATTTGTTATGGTCCGAAAATCGAGATTGGGCCGCTTGTCAATAAAGAGAATTGGTACGATTACAAATATTAATCAAAGGTCCATGTTCGACTGTGGAACATTTTGTTTTGCAGACTGGCCTGACTTTTAGGCCATGACGCGTGTAAAAGTGGGACCACCACCTAATGAACTGCCTGGATTGCACTCATGCATGCATGTGTACGGAACAACCATTCAAATCGCTGATGGCATAGCGAAGCGGATTGAGTAGGAAAGCTCACACCTCCTTCAGTAATGGTGAAATGACGTGGCCAGTTTTGATTAGCAGGCTCAATTTGGGCCTGTCTTTTTTTTTTTTTTTTTTTTTGTAAGTTTTCGTCCAAGAATATCCTTAGGATGCGGATTTCCAGCCAAAGCCTTTATGAGGAAGTTCCTGCCGTAGGATGCTGGGTGGGGCCCACCGAGATGTTTGTGAGAAATCCATCCTGTTTATCCGTCATGAGAGCTCATTTTGTTACATGCACAAAAAATGATGTGTATTCAAAACTTAAGTTCGTGACATGAGAGGAAACAGTCCGGATTTAGTGTGAATTGTTGAAACATTCTCATGGCCATTATTTTTGTGTCAGACAATATTTTTGGTATTTTAAGTTCCATCCTATGGTAATGACCTTATAAACAATTTGGATGACATATAAACATAAAGTCCCAGCTTAGGAAGAAATTTTTTTCATCAATTTCTCATCTCTTATGACCCACTTGAGTTTTGGATCCATCTAATTTTTAGTCACATGTCTTAAAAGGGCTCTCAAGACGGATGAAGGGAGTGAATTTCTCAAAAAACGTCTCAGTGGGCCCCACCCAGCATCCTTGTACAGGAACTTCATGAGAAAGGCTTTCACCGGAAAGCCACGTCCACATCCTCATAACATGCATGGCCTGCGTGGTCAATCAAAACTCGGCACATCAATTCGCCATCACTGTAGCTGGTGTGGGCTTCACTATCCAACTGCCTCCACAACACCAGTGGCCAAGGCAATGCCACCTGAGAAGATATTTGCCACCTCACCATAAAATTGTCATTCATGACGTGGATTCAGTGGATCCAAAAATGACAATTTCACCTCACTGTATATGGTTTTGATATCGCTAGAGTTGATTAAGTCATGTGCTGTCAAAGTTGATTGGATCATGTGTTGCTGTTAGAGATGGCTCCCAAGATTGAGTGTGCACTGGGGACACCCTAGCAGTTTGGCTTGTGACCATAACACTAGCCATGCTTGGGACACAGTTTGGCTAGTGATCGTACTAGCCATCTAACTGGTATCAAAGCTTTGTGGGGCTATCATGATGTATGTGTTTTATCTATGCTGTTCATTCATTTTGTCAGCTTATTTTAAGGCATGAATTCAAAAGGTGCGCATATTTTAGGCTATATGCCTTAAAACTAACAAATAAATTAGATGGATGTCATGGATAAAACACATACATTATAGTAAGGCTCATGGAGCTTTGACAGTCAGCTAGCTTTGTGATGCAGTGGAGGACATGTAGAGGTCGAGCACCATCTTCCTCAAAAGGATAACTGTTTTGAATCCATGAAACTTCTCTAGACTTTTCACGGAGATACCTCGAATTTACTAGGAGAGATAGAAAATAAAAAATCATTCTAATAAAATTCGTAATAATTTGATTAATGATGAAAAACGAGCTTATAACCTCTTCAATAATAACATAAACCCTATGAAAAAGTTTCGGAATTAAACAATGACTAAAACTCCTAGAAATTGCGACTTACTATAAATAGTATACTTATTATTTATAAACGGTCGTGATTCCTATTAGTGTGCATGGTTTTCGGCTAAAAATAGTAAGTGTCCTATTTGGTCAAAACATGATGTTCTCCTAACTATTCTAAGCACTTTTCATGTTGGGCACAACTCTTAAAGCCCAACGGATGAAGAGTTATACTCAAACTAAAACTTATTATAAATAATAAAAATGAAATTAAAATAGGAATTTGACTGTTAATCTTTTGATATTTCACAAATCCGGCATGGAAAACCCGGCGTAGTTGGTTGGGTGGCTAAAGTAGCTCATCTTACTCCAAAATCATATATGGCATGTGGATAACTCATTTAGATTTGCGAAATACGTCTGTTTTAGGTTCTGACGGTCCAGATCACTTCCATCTTTGATTGGGCCTTTTCTGGTCCATCCTGGACATGCATGAAATTATCTGCAACCCACTCTACATCACTTTGACACGAGCTAGCTAGCTGGTGTTGGGTCAATGGCTAAACCGTGTCTGAATACTTTGACAAAACAACATTTAACATACCTGGTTGATGTTATCTCTTCGAGCAACACTTGGCCCAATCAAATCTCACCCTTTGCACCTTCAAGTGGATCCAAATCTATTATGTTTGTGTCCCATTCATGCATATTAAAGTGATATACATAATAACAATCGTAATTCACTTTTCTCGTCCATCACGGAAAGTTGTTTTCAACTTGGCAACTTTTTCGAAAACAACTACCTTGCCTTTTTCTCAGCCAAAGGAATTAAATGCTTATTTTCTATTAAAAAAATAAATTTATTGAAAAATCATTTTGATAGCAAACAAAGACGGGTGGTCCCCATCCATTGATGAAATGGAGTAGAAGGTGAAATTTTAGCCTGAAGCAGTCAGCCTGCATAAAGATACTTAAAAATGAAGGATTTAAGAGTGGTTAAAAAATGATCTTTTAGTAAAAAATAATTATTAGTCATGTACAGAAGACTCATATCTATTTTAATTAAAGTCACGCCTACATGCATGTGTCTCTTTCTTTAGACCACATGAGAAAGACACACATGAGTCACAATGTATCATGCATCACATGTTCAATTAAGATGGGGGGATGAAAGCTAGGAGAAAAAAGAGGAGTAGAAGTTCCAATGGATTGCTTGCTTTAGAGATCCGGAAATATGTTACTAAAATATTAGTCTTGTAGGCTTTTTACAAGTGAAATATAAATCATACATTAAATAATAATTATATTTTTCAAATTTCAAAATATCATTACTTCATTTAATATGATTTCACATTTTCTTTGAATATTTAACTTTTCTATCTAAGAAAATGCCATAACTCAATTTAACATGTCTTCTCATATTCTTTGAATATTTAACTTTTGTACCTAAGAGGTTAACTATGGATGTAAAAATGGGAAAGCTTCTTGCCTTGTGTATAAACGAGGGGCTGCTTGGAGCAAGAAGGAGATAAACAGAGAAAAGGAAGAGCGATTCAAAGTGAAGGGAGGTAAAGAAAAAAGCAAGGTGACATGTAAGAATACACTGCACAAAAAGAAAAAGAATGGAATTGTAGGTGACTCATCCTTACTTTTTCATATTATGTTCCACACAAATTCTTATTTTACCTCAACCAATGTAATAAATACTAATTGCAAGGGTGAAAATGTCCAAAGCCATTAGTGTTATATATATATATATATATATATATATATATAGTGGCATAAATATTAGAGATAAACGAAAGAGGAACATTACTTGCCTTGCCCATGGAAACAATGCATGGCGTGATCAGGTGATAAAAACAAATAGATTTGAGATCTAAAGAGCAGGCCAAAATTGTATTCAGGTGGACCACCTAGGGTTTTATTTGGTTGATGGTAAACGGTTGCAATCAGTGACAAATGAATGCACATGGGCAAAAAAGTCATTTGATTTATGGTACACAATGGTAATTGGAATCAATACACGCAATGGAAAGAAACGAAATCAGGTAAATTAAAATTCTCTCAAAAGGCTCAGATGTAAATGCTAGAAATGGTTGAATGTTTTTAAGTGCTCTCACTTTTATGGCCCACTTGTTGCTCAATTTTTTTTAAAAAAATTTTTAAATTAAGGTATATATATCAATTGGCTTATTACAACTATTATGTCGTATGTTACAAGTATTGGGGTATTAAAAATGATTTACTCAATGCATTTCAATTACCGACATCCAAACATAAATTTTCGATTCTAATACATCCTAATTGAAAGCATACAAACACAATTGAGGATTCCAATTCGCATGGATTCTATTTATGTATCATATAATTTGGATTCCAGTGTATTTCAATTACAACCATCCAAATAAGCCCTAAAAAGATGAAATTTCAGATTTCCAGATTTTAGATGCTGGGAATGTCAACAATAAGTATTACCTGACGAGCATGCTGATCTTACACACGTGTGACTTTTTCCACATGTGAGTCGAGTACACTTTCAAGCTGAGAAAGTGCAGTTAGCATGTCTCTTTACGAGTTTGGCCTACCCACTTGGTGGAGAGGTGTGTGGTCGTCCACTTCATAACTAATGGTTCGAAAAGCCCACTCGATTATGATTAATGTGATAGAGTTTGAATGGACCATATTGTCACTTCATGGGACCCACATGCAAAGCTGGAAAGATGATTGGAACCATTGATATTTACAGATCAATACTAGTGAGCTGAACCACCCAAAACAAACTCGACCCGACGTAGATCGGTTGATCTTTCACACCATACGTACAGCTATCAATGGGCTGGGCGCATGTAAAGAAAAGTTATAACTTTTAGTAGAGGTGGGCCACCAGGACCATTCCAACTAGTCCAAAAATCCGCCGAAAGGAATACTAGGCCCAATCCATTGACAGCTCATTCATCAAACCCTTTGTCATCAAATAACAACCTCTCGCCGAAATGAAAACAATGTTCCCAAGCCCACATTTTTATGGCTCAAAAAACAGTGGGACCAACCAAGCTTGTGGGCCACAAGTCCGCTAAGTTGCCTATGCAGCTTCATGTATTGTACGGTTGACAATGAGTCAAGTTGGGATTAGGTGGGGCCGGTCAAAGCCTAAATGGTTTATTAAATAGGCCAAGAATTCTGACCCAAACATGGTCCATGACCCTATCTGACTCACTCTAAACTCATAAAGCTCAAGTTGGGTGGTTAGCCTCCATGGCCTGACTTGGCATAAAATTACTTAACTAACTTGTTAAAATTCTGAGTAAAACAGATCCATCGATATTATAATTACCATGGAATCTATGTGAATATGAATTAAAATCTTCAATTGTATTTGATATCTATAAACGAAATCAATATAAGCAAGGTAGACTCTTCAAAATCAATTACCATGGAATTTATATGAATTAGAATTAAAAATTATATTTGATAGCTTGTAAATGAAATTCATTATAATCCATTTGAATATGCTTAATAGCTTATATTTAAAATGCATTAGAGAGGGTTAAAAAGAGAAATTGGTGTAACTAAGTATAAATGAATGGATTCATATGTTTTTGTTGTGATTTAATAAAAGGGAGCTTTTGGTATATTTGATGTGAATTGAATTATTCACATCAAATACACTCTCACAAATGCAAAAATTGCTATAGATTACAAACTCCAAATGACTAGTTATTGTTTAAAAGCTTCCCTTAGAAGCAATCGGGCCAGTTATCCTCCTTATAGGTGCGAACATGAACTGAAAACTAAGGTTTTGGAGCCTTCAATAATCTAGTGGCACTCTGACTAGAGTTGTACACGAGCAGAGTTACCTCGGTAACTCACTTGACTCGGCTCAAAAAAGCTTGACTCGACTCGAAACTCTGTTTGAACTGAGTCGAGCTATTTTTTGAGAGCTCGGAACATTTCGAGTCGAGTCCGAGCTGGACCTAACTCAACTCAGTATTGAGCTCGACTCGATTTGGATCGAGTTTTAAGTGAATATATAAGGATTTTAAAAAAAAAAAACACTCTCGTTTGCCCGACCCTACCCATTTCCCCCAACCCAGCAACCCTTACTCATTTCTCCCTCCCTTACGCCCAAATCACCCAATTCGCCTGACCCTAACCTATTTCTCCCTCCCTTTCACCCAAATCGGCCGTCCGTACGCCCAATACTCTCGTCATTCTCCACCGCCCTGTGAAATTTCTTCTTCCAGTGTCTATCCTGACGATCTCCTCTCACAAAGTGAGTTCTCTCCTCTACTCTTTCCTTTTTTTTTCGCTGAGTAGTGTCCGTCTGAGTAACGGAACATATTCGACCAACGACCACTGGCAGGACGAATCCATCCGACCAACGATCCCTGGCCGAACGAACCTCTGGTACAGTCCTGACCCATCCGACTCAACTCGAAGTGGACCGAGCTGCTAACCAAGCTGAGCATGAGCTGCTATTCCAAACTAGAATATTGAGCCGAGCGCTCAGCTTGGCTCTACTTGTGTACACCTCTAAAATTTGTCTTCGACCACCGTTTTGGTGGGCCCCACTTAAAAGAGTTGGAAGGCGTCCAGCTTAAAAGATGGTAACACTATTTAAAAAAGAGAGGGCTTTTGTTTATTTCAAACATTCGAAATGTTTTAGACTGGAAAAAAGAGAAGAAAACACATGGATTCTTTCTCTGGGGAGTAGTGATGAAAGGCATTCCTACTTGTCGGCTGTGAGTGTTGCGTGCTGCTCTCATCCCAAATGGAAGCATGTGATAACCATACACGTGCATACCCATTTTACAATGCCCCATCGTCTTACAAATTCCAGACCGTTCAATTAGTAGGACCCACTGTCGATGGATTGTGGACCCAAAATCTTATTGACTCTCATGGTCTTTTCATCCGATAAATGGATGTTCCTTATTTCATTTTGAACCATCGGTTTGATGCCGACTCAACGGTAGCTAGACTCTTATGTTCTAAGGAACACGATTTGGGACTTTCACGTGATCCGCGTATGCATGAGTATGGATTATCGAATTCTGCAAGAGTATGGAAGTCTTTCTTTAGCTGGATTCATTCCGTATCCCCTTGCGGAAATAAACTTCGTACTTAGGCAGATCATCTGATGTATGATAATCACGCGTGCAGTTTCTGTTTATGTGGCTTAAATTCATTTCAATCCGAACGATAGAATTAGTGGAACCCACCGTAGGTGGACCATACTCCAAAAATTTCAGTGATCAGATGATTCTAACTATTCATTTAGTGGCCATTAAAATGACAAACAGTCAATGGTCCAAATTCAGTAAACAAATATCCACCGATAGGGTCCCACTATTTTGATGGTTTTGATTGATATAGATCAATGCATCATGTACAGTGCACATGTTGCAAATATAAATATTTTTATTCATCCTCTTTACACGTGGCACTCGTGTAAGGCTGTCCAGACCACTCAAAATGTAGGGAACATTACTCACGTCTTGAAAATCACACAAGCCTAACCATCCATTGGAATAGCTATAAAAGGATCATTGAAAGGAAATTAGTAAGCGATCCAAATTCCAAGGGCAAGATCGGATGGCTGCTACCATCTTATCAATGTAATTTTGGGTTTTTGATCCATCCAAAATTGGATCAGCTATTTGGACGGTCTAGATTGATAGAAAACACGGCCATATTTATGGCTGGTGGTGAACGATCACCGGAGTTTGACAACGAGAGCTAAACTACCTTTTTAAAGAATGAGGACGTTTCGCACGCAACCAGCTGGAGATGAACAGTTCGTGCAAGCAGTGACGTGTGGGGCCCAATGTGGCCCGTGTATGGCATCCAACCCGTCCAGTAGGGTCTCAACATCATGAAAAGAATATCCTAAAAAAATCAGGTTCATTCAATGCTGAGGTCGGCCACACCATCTAACCAAAAAATCTCAAACTTCAAATCAGGCCCACTTTGTTGTTGGATTCGCTTCTGGGGCATCACATTTCATGATGGGGGACCCACTGGACGAGTTGGATTCCACACGCACGCAATGGTGGGCCCCACCTTCAGCTACTTGCTCGGACTATTCCCCCACCAATGAGCTGTTATTTTTAAAATACACTCGTGTTATTAAAATACAGCTCTTGTAATTACGTGGCAAATCTTCAAACTCGTGTGGGACGCGGATTACGTCCTACCCCCGCCCGTCTCTAGCTCCGAACGGGCAGTTCTGTGGGCAGGTCCACCGTGATGTATCTGTTTATCAAAGCCGTGCATTCTTCTTTCGTATCATTTTAAGGTATGAATGAAAAAAATAAGGAAGATCCAACGCTCAAATGAACCACACGGAGATGACTCTCGCATTTAATGCAACTGGCCTTTCAATCTGTATGCATTTAATGCAACCAAGCTTATTATTTGGTGTGGTCCACTTGATTGTTAGATCTGCCTCATTTTTTTGATCATACCTTAAAATGATCTAAGAAAAGGGATGGACGGATTGGATAAACAGATACATAACGGTGGGCCCGCCCACAGAACTGCCCATTCGGGGCTAGAGACGGGCGAGGGTAGGACGCAATCCGCGTCCACTCGTGTGGCGGTGCCAAGTCAAACTCAGTCGATGACTAGACCTACAAAAGTGTCGGTGCTCACGCGTAAGTCACTCCTCAATCATGGTGGGGAGGAATCTTAACGCAAATCCAAAATGGACTTTTGGAATTTCACATTTTCAAACCTCCGTGCAAGTCGAGTCGGTGGCGCTCCGGCAAGATTCCTTACTCTAGCATTTGAAAAGATATTAGTGTGACGCCCATCCAAATTAGATTCCTACCCCAAAAAAAAAATATATAGCAAAGGGATGACGTGTGCATAGATAGCTCTTGATGGTCACAACTCACAAGAACTATTCTTAGCGTGAATCCCAACGTAGATTGCTCTAATATGCAACGATGTGTGTGGGCCACACTACAAATTATTAATCCTCTTTCGTGAAGAAAAATAAAGTTTATAATTAAAAAAATAATCATATATTACTTGTACATTGAGATTGAATAGGTGCGCTCGTTAGTTCCTTAATGCCATGTTAAGAATAGATTCCAACGAACCATTTTAATACAGGGATAATAACTACACGTTTCTTAACGATGATCATAACAATTCTTATGGGGTCCTATTATGTGCTGGTGTAGGATATGAGTATATAAGCCATTCTTTAAGTATTTATCATGTGAGTTATATATGATCATTGATTTAATTATGATTGTTGGATTATTCAGATTGAGTGATTCAGTATACTTTATTACAGTTGTGATCATTACAAATAAGTATAGAGCGGGACGCTTGAACTGTAATTATTAAACCAGATATAAAAATCTACGACATGGAAATCCCATAAGAGAGAAGTGTAATAGGTAAGCTTCTTTAGCAATCTTTTTTATAAATATATATATACACATTGACACATGTCCCATACATGATAAGTGCCACCTGAAAATCAGTCCAAGATCGTCCTGGTCTAAAATCAGGCCACATTACGGTGAGTTCAATCAATTTTTTATATTTTAAGAAAGTGGATTGAGCTAGCCAATGTCACCAAGTTTTTCTTGGTTCCCATTAGAGGATAGGGTGCCTATGTTTATATATACATGAATTTATAACAAATACACATGAATCTACCTATTTATTTAGAGAATGTACAACTGTCTGTGTACGTGTATTTTGAGAGAGTCTCAAGTCCAATTAGTTAAACTACAAATTGTCATCCAACTAGCTAATAACTTCCAACCTTCCATGGATCTATTACATCCAACCCGTTCAATAGGTTGGCCCCATCACAAAGATCACCATTTGGAAAACTCAGCAACACCCACTTATTGAATGGACAGTACTTGTGTTTTTATATTTATAAATGGCTGAGATTTATTTTCTATGGTGTGGCCTACTTGGATGAGTAGATATAGCTGATTTTTGCATTAGGTAATCTTCATGTTGAGTGAACCTATTGGAAGGGTTGGATGTGACATACACTTAATAAGTTGAAAGATATCATTTGGGTGGCAACAAAACAAGGCACCAAACTGCAACAGTACTGAGTCGAATCGATATGAAACGAGTCATGCTGAGTTGTAACGTTTGTCGTTGCCAAAACTGAGTCAATTCGGTCGAGTCTGTTTCACCGTCAGTAAAAGGAATAAAAAAAGCCGTTACATACTTGCATTCAATTCAATTGCTGTCTACTGCTGTGAAAATTTAAAAGAGAGAGCAACCCCACCTGATGGACGATTGCGTCCAACCCCGTCTCTAGCCCCAAAGGGGCAGTTGTATGGGAGGGCTCACCGTAATGTATCTGTACATCCAAGCCGTCCATTTCTTTTTTCGGATCATTTGAAGGCATGAACACAAAAATGATGCAGATCCAACGCACAAATGAACTACACTACAGATGATTCTTGCATTTAATGCTCCGTACATTTAATGCAGCCAACTTTATTATCTGGTGTGGTCCACTTGAACGTTGGATCTGGCACAATCCTTTTTTTTTTTTATCATGGCTTAAAATGACCTGAGAAAAGGGATTGACGGCTTGGATGTACAGATACATCATGGTGGGCCCGCCCACAGAACTGCCCGTTCGGCGCTAGAGACAGGTGGGGATAGCACGCAATCCGCGTCCACCTGATTGATTTGCATGCGCCCATCTGTCCACAGTGGGTGTATGTAAATCAATCAGGTGAGGGTGTAAATATCAATTCCTTTAAAATAAATAAGAAAAATAGAAAATAAAACTTTGATACTCTGGAGGTTGGGGCTCTCCATGCGCATACACCAAGAAATCATACCTCTCATTCCCACGCATCTAAAATTAGACCGTGCAATCTGTGGGACCCTAGTAGAGGTGGGTCATAACCCAAAAATTACACTGAACAAATGGTCCTAACTACAAGATTAGAGGACATTCAATGGACTATTAAAACAAAAAAATAAATCAATGGTCCAAATTCAAAAAAGAAAACGTATATTAATAAACGGTCAGGATCTCCTATATGGGTTCATGTTACATCTAGACTGGGTCCCACCCTAGTGCGATTTAATTCGAGGTACATGTCACGTGTATGTGCTGTGTACATGCGTAGTAAAAATAAATAAAATAACAGATTGCATTCGTAGTAAAAAAAAAAGGAAAAAAGAAAAAACAGATACTTCCAAAGCAAATAAAACAACGTAATTAAAACACCATTAAATCTCATGAAAGTACAATCTCGAAAGAGAGCTTTCTTTTTCTTTTGAAATGAGCAAATGACGAAAGCACTCCTTCCGTTATAAAATCCCAACAGATACCAGAGAAATCCGCAAATGGGTGCTCGTGAAAACAGCTGTAAATCACGGGTTCCTTTCAAAGATACATAAAAATAAAAATAAAAAAAGTGTAGAAACGTCTGGGAATTCACTCAAAAGGACAGAAACGTTTTCTTTTATTAGAGGAAAAAGAAAAGAAAAGAAAAGAAAGCAAAAATCTCAAAGTAGAAGACAACAGTCACTTACCAATGTAAAGATTTTCTTACTGTTTGCTTCTGAGGTTCAAAACCCACATTCCTTACATATTCTATAAACAACCATTTACTTTAGTTTATTTTATTTTATTTTATTTTATTTTCTCAGCTGAGCAGGAAAAAATAAATAAAATCTGAGATGTTTTAGATCTTGGGTTTTTCAGATTCATCATTTAAGGCCCATCTCCTTTGTATTCTTCCCATTCTTTGTAGCAGAGGAAGAAAAACCATGAAGCTTTTGTGGGTTTTGGCTCTTGTTGGGCTGGTGACGATGAGATGGGCTGATGGTTTTGAAGAGTTGAATGTGACTGAGATTTCATATGTGGAAGCTTATGGTGTTTCCATCAGGCCTTTGATGGTGGGCCTCACTCTTATTCAAGGAGCTGCTGCAAAAGGAGCCGGTATAGTGCATTTCTATATTTAGATTTTTTTAGCAATAGTATTTTTGGTGAACTTTTTTTCTTTTTTCTTTTTCCATCCCATGGATTGTTGATATTGGTTTTTTTAGTGTGATATTTGCTAATGGCATTGATTTTACATAGTCATGAAGTGATTGTTTTAATCCATTTTCTCTGTTTTTGTATGTGTGTGTGTGTGTATATGAAGTGATTGTTTTAATCCATTTTCTCTGTTTTTGTATTTTTTTTTTCTGTTCCTCTTCATGTCAAGATTATTCCCTTTTCTATCCCTTTAATTACTAATGCATGATTTGGGTATCCTTTGTAATGTGTAAGATTTTCTTTTGAGTTCCTTATTCAATTAATCTGCTTAATACTTTTTTACGTTATTTTTTTTTCCTGCTCTGATTAGTTCAGTCTTCTTTATTTTTGTCCCGGGTGAAGGAAGGTTGATGTCATGTTGTCAACTGTTGTTGAACTCTTGCTAAGAAATCATGAGAATTCTTGTTTTGTATTGGTGACCAGGCTACGATGATGATGTTGATCTACTTGATTAGATGCAAACTTCTTTTAGTTTATTTGTTCATTCGGTCTTCAGTTGCAAGTCAGGTTTGGTATTTGGATTCTTTCTCTGAATAAGATGATTAATTGTTGGGAGTAATTTTATACTCTGGAAGAGTAGGATGCTTGATATGCAGACACTTAGAAATTGCTTTTGGCATCCATAATTCAAATTAAACCAAGTAAATTGTGGAAACCACTGTTGCTAAGTTACAGTCCGAAAATCAGATTAGTTGAGCAGTCCTAACCCCTGATTCATTGATGCTTGTTTGTTGAAACCGTTGGATATTTTTCATTTTTTTTAGCCATTCCAATAAATTTCCACCAATCTGATAGATAATCAAATAAGCTTAACTTTTGGTTCGTCCTTTTTTTTTCCCCCAGTGCATGTTGATTTGGTTTATATTTTGTGCAAGGTTGTTTGCTGGGTGAACCTCGACTTGATTGGACTACAAATTGCCAAAACGTCCAAGCCAATATATGAATGCCAATGGCCTTTCGAAGAAGGGAGAAAACTAATCTGCGTTTCAACAGCAAAAAATCTAGATTCTGCTGAGTTGTCGAATTTGAATATTGCATTCATTAGAACATGTTAAATAGTGACAAATTGTAGTGTTAGGAGTTCCAGAAGTTTTGGCGGTTTAAATTGGAATTGGAATTGGAATTCATGGTTCTTTAAGTTTCCTACATTGTCTAAATATTACCCCGATTGGATGTGATCCGAGTATGTTCAGAGCCAACACTCTCATTCAAATATTACTCTGGCTGGATGTGATCTGAGTATGACCAAAAGCCAATGGTTTCATCAGCATCGTCAATATGTTCTGGATAGATTTCATTTAACTTCACAAATGCCTTTTTGACTTTTCAAATATCCCAGCCATTGGATTGGGCTTACATGGCTTACAATGGTTTAAAATTTTTAATAATAGTGCATTGGTCTGTGTACTGTTCTATTTCGTATGGCTGATTTTCTTTCGCCTTAGGAATGCTAATCATGTGACTGATTGCGTTTCAAAAAGGGTTTTTTGTGGAGATTCTTTTCTTGTTGGGTATTCTTTGCCCCTATTTGCCATTTCTTTTGCCGTTTATTCTTAGTAAAATTCTGTTAAATGTCCCCCGAAAAGAAGAAGAAGAAGATGAAGAAAATCTTCTTTTTGTTTGAGTGTCAACATATGTTTGAGCTTCTTTAGAAAAGCTTATGATGACTATTCTGTTTTGTATTTTCCAATACATGCAGTCTGTTTGGATGGAACACTACCTGCTTACCACCTGCATAGAGGGTATGGATCAGGAGCAAACAGTTGGCTCATCCTATTGGAGGTAAGATGGCTTCAAAGTAAAGAAACCATAGGTTCTAATGCACGTTAGTTTGCATTGTACTTCATGTGAAGTCTAAAAGCTCATTGAAAAACTCTTGATGCAATAGGGAGGAGGCTGGTGCAATGACATCAGAAATTGTGTTTATCGCAAGACAACTCGACGTGGTTCATCAAATTACATGGAAAAGCAGATACCCTTTACTGGAATTTTGAGCAATAAGGCTGAGGAAAATCCTGGTTTTTCCTGAATCACCTTTCTTGCATTTTCTCCTTTTTTGATGAACTGGGTTGGATCTATCTTCATTCTTCCTGCAGGATTGGGGAGTGGGTTTTTGTTGTAATTTGTGGAATTTAGTTTTGATGTGGATTTAACTTTATTCTTCTCACAGATTTTTTCAATTGGAATCGAGTCAAGGTTCGATATTGTGATGGTGCATCTTTCACCGGCGATAGTCAAAACGAGGTCGGTATTTGGTAATATATTCCGTCAAATGCATATTCTTCTCACTTAGGTAGGATTCACGGTCGAAACCAGATCTGTGAATCTCACCCGAATAGAATGAGGGGCATGTTTCTTCTAGCTCCTAATTCTTGTTTCCTGAATAAACTTGCCCAAAATTAGGTCCAGTACGTTATTACAAATGCACTTGAAATTCAGTGAATCCCCTGCTTGCAATTAAATCATGCCTTCAGCTGCTTTTGCATATTTGAATACAACTGAAGTTTATTGTTCCCTTGATGTCTGAATTTTTCGTTTTTCTAATGCCAATTTATGTCTTAAAGAAAATCAAGTGCAACCATTCATTTAAGCAAGAAAGACTGTCTTTTTCTTCTTAGGGGCTGTTGGGGAAGGTGGAAACCTTGGCTAAGAAATTGCCTTCCATAGAAATATACATTTCTCCTGTTTGCATATTTGAATACAACTGAAGTTTATTGTTCCCTTGATGTCTGAATTTTTCGTTTTTCTAATGCCAATTTATGTCTTAAAGAAAATCAAGTGCAACCATTCATTTAAGCAAGAAAGACCGTCTTTGTCTTCTTAGGGGCTGTTGGGGAAGGTGGAAACCTTAGCAAAGAAATTGCCTCCCATAGAAATATACATTTCTCCTCTTTGCATATTTGAATACAACTGAAGTTTATTGTTCCCTTGATGTCTGAATTTTTTGTTTTTCTAATGCCAATTTATGTCTTAAAGAAAATCAAGTGCAACTATTCATATGGTTTTTCCATGTCCATGTTTTCAATTCTCCTATCCACTAATTGAAGTACAATGATACATTGAGGTGCTGCAACTAGATGCACAGTTGAACTGTGTTGTGAACATCCAGTTTAATAAGGAGGATATGACAGAATGATAGACCTTATGGATGGTTTTTTAGAATTTGTAACTAAATGAAGCAGCAGCCTTTGAGTTGCCGTTATGCTTCTTTCAAGTCCAAATTCAAAGTAACATAATTGCAATTTGCAACTCAGATATGATGAAAGGAAAGTGAGATCTGGTTACTTCAACTTTATTAGGATAATAGTTGCAACTCGGTGGGGAGCCAAATGGAGACCTATTAAGAAAGGTATTTATTTCGTCATTTGGAAAGGGGTGAAGATTTGATTTTGTAAGGATATTTGGCTTGGTGATGATCCTTTTGCTGAATCATTTCAGGCCTCTTTTCCCTCATGGTTTCTGAGGATTAGAAGGTAAATGAGTGCTAGGAAGTTCTTGGGAGAGCTCATTTTTTTTTTTTTGATGCATGCATGCATGCATGGATGTCCACATGAATCTTTCTGATGTTGAAATGGTCCTCGTTGTGATTGAACATCTTAACCTGAGTTCATATAGATATACACAAGGCTGGCATAGTGATGGGATCATTTTGCCGCCTGCTAATTTGTGGCATGCCTCTATCTTGCCTAGGGTTTCAATCATTAGCAGACATTTCTTTAGTCTTTCTGTGATAAGCTGGTCTACAAATGCATGTTTTCCTTCAATAATCAGTGGGCACTCTGTGAGTCCTTTAAGGTTGGGAGGTAGTGTCTTGTGGTGGATGTTGCCTTTCGAGATTACGTGGGGCTAGTGGTTGGAGAGGAATAGATAATCTTTGTAAATAGGCAGGCCTCAATAGATTTGATCAGTGTCGTATTGGGGCTATCTGCTATTTGGCTGGGCTATGCCGAGGGCTTAAGTCCAAGGGCTGCTGTATGGTGAATTTATGAGGGATTGGAAATTGGCGAATCACATCCTCATGCTGGCTGTTTCAATTAAGTTTTTGTTTTTCCTTTCTTTCTTTGTTCCACTTGGATCCGGGTTTCCAGTTTGAGGTAGTCGTGAGAGTCACTTCTTAGTTCAACCTGTATTTAGTATTTGAGTTCTTTCTTTTTTTTTCTTTTTTTTTTTTTTAAAAGTAAAATTTGCCTTCATTTAAAATAAACAACTTCATTTGAAAGTTTATCCAAACAAATCCTGAGTTTGAGGAAACGACCATCAATTGACTTACCAAAAGACAGCTATGATACCCAGATACAGGTACTGATTTGGACATGGATAGAGATGCAAGAATGGGAATATGATTGTCCATTTCTCAAGTGTTCATGATACATATATGGATCCATTCTATCAAGTTTTATTAAACAAGGCATTGTTTTAAATCTTTCTAGTATGCCAAATTTAATGAAATTGTCAACATTTGAATTTTTTTACAGTACAAACATCTGCTTCTTCTTACTTTAGAAAAAAAGTACAAACAGACACATGCATTATGATAATTGTCAACATTTCAGAAATACTGGATTAAGTACCTAACACAACAGGTTTAAGATAAATCATATTCCTGAAAATAAGTTATGGTGCTCCTCGTTGCATTGGTCCAATTCATTGATCCAGACTTTCCACTAGGTTCAATGCACATTTCATGGGCTACTATGCAAACATCATAAACTCGAATGGAGATTAGCCATCGATCAATGGCCTTATGAACAGTCAAGATTGTTTACACAAAAAATAGGACCAATCAACAATTTGATTCATCTGTTTGTTGGGGCCCATCATGGATTGCCAATGATCCTAATGAATCGCTTTTGTTAGGTGTTGTAGCCATCCTATCCGTAACTTGGAAAAAATGATGGCTTTAGAAAATAAGGCCAAATCAAGGATGGATTAGATCATCCGGCAGTGTAATTTTTGCATGGTGATCCATGAAATGTGTTCTGGACTTAATAAACAGTTCAGATTGAGTGGACTGTCCAAGTGGACTGATGCAACTAGGAGCACTATAACTTACACTGCTCTGAGAGCACTGGAGCATTTCTCCCTAACAATATCCTGGAATATCTGGTACCAATGTCATGATGGATGGATTCAATTGATTTTTCCACCCTTTATAGCGCATCATTCATTATTTTTTCACCAAGTTTTGCATAATAGGTGGGCAAGTTGATATCTAGTGATGTAATTGGAATGCAATCATAAATTGTTTTTATTGTTTAATGGGGTACGTTCATTTATTAGCACCGCCAATGCTTGAAAGTTCCCAAGTAGGATTATATAGACACGGATCATTTTCCCTCCAGCGTAAATCGAGCTCATTACAAGGGGGGAAGATTGGATAGGAGTCATTTTTTCCTGTTTCTTTTTGTCCATCACTAATAAATCAATAGCATCTCTTTTATCGAAATATAGCCCATCTCAAAAACCTATCTGCACATTGACCTGCTTTAAAAAGAGCATTTTACATCATTTGGGGATTATATCCCACTTCATGCTGACGTATACTGGATTGATATCTAGGCTGCAAAACTTTATTTTCGAGGGCAGCGGATCTGGTCAGCTGCCATGGAAGATCTAATGTCAAAGGGAATGCGTTATGCCAACCAGGTAGTCTTTTGCCAGGTACAGATATTTGGACCATCTTTGATTTTGTAGTGACTGTATGCTGTTGGTACATTTCAGGCTCTTCTTTCCGGATGCTCTGCTGGGGGTTTAGCATCTATACTACACTGCGATGAGTTTCGGGAACTATTCCCCGGAAGAACTAAAGTCAAGTGCCTCAGTGATGCCGGGTTATTCCTTGACGCGTATGATCCATTCTTTGAAATATTTCTCATCACATAATATTTTCTTTCATAATTTTTCTTATTCTGCTTGTATTAGTTGGTGCTTATTGTTTTATCTAATCTATGTGGTTCTATATGGAATTGTAGGATCGATGTATCTGGTGGGCGTACTCTAAGATCTATCTTTGGAGGTGTAGTAAGTTTACAGGTATTTATATCAAAATAATATTTTTTTAAAGGGATTTTTGTTCTAGTAGTCTTCTTCAATTAGATTATTAAAATTTTGGGTCATCTATTGGCATAGTGGATGCATGGTGAAAAGGGAGAGGAAGATGTCATTGTCTTCTTCCTTTATGATAAACTTTGAATCCATGACGTACTTTGAATCCACAAAGCGAAAAAATCTCTAAAGACAATATATTATTGAAAATCACGGATAACATCTCCTTACAAAGCAATTTATGCAACTTATATAAGCCTTAAGCCCTAAATTCATAACTCTCTCGAGATAGTAAACTTACTAAAATAAATAAATGACTTTTCTACTGACTCAAATTCATTCAGATGACTCAAACAAGTACTTTAGACATCAATCGACTTTCAAACCCTAAGACACTCTAAAACAAGTAAAACTCACAACTTAGTAAAAATAGTAAATTTTAACTTAAAATTAACCCCTAAAATGACCATATTTTGGGAAGCCGTTCAGGGTCCAATTGTCTTTGGCATTTACCAGGACATATAGCTTTCGAACTACATATTTTATGTGATATTCCAATCAATAGTTATAAAGTTATGACCTTTGGAGTTTATAATGCCTGCTAAACCTCTCTCTTCTTCTTCTTCTTCTTTTTTAAAAAAATAAAAAAATAAAAAAAATCTTTCTTCCGTAACTGATCTCAGTACATTTTGTCTGATTTCTCTCGATCTTGGTGTTAGAGTCTTTTTGTTGACATGGAGTTTGTCACTCTTTAAAATGAGCCCAAACAGTTTAAAATGGAGCCCTAACGCCTATCTGGATTGACTCTAGATGCTTGCTGCCTAAAAATCACTCTCTTCGCCTATCCTGTGGACAGATCCTCTAGAAAAACCTTTACGGAATACGAGAATTTCCACCTTGGTGGCGTTACCCGAAGACTCGAATGAATAGCCATGCCCACCAACTACGGATCTGGGGACTGATACAATATGAATCCACCAATCCATTGTCGTAAAAAGGCAATCAATCAGAATTGATGGAAAATCGCTCGGCGCAAAGTACTTAGTGCCTGTTTCCCAAGGTACAGGTGCTAATGGCTAAGCATCAGGCACTTAGCCCCTTTTATAACAGACGGCAGTCTGCCTGGTTCTAAAGATTCTACGGAATGCAATTCTCCTTGTCCAATGAGATGCTGACACGTGTTCATGATGTTTAACCAGCTTTTAGAGAGAATCATGACTCCAGGGACTATAAATACCCCTTAGCACATCATTTGTTGGACCTTCAAAATCTTTTTTACTTGGCCTCTTGGGACTTCAGAGTTCAGACACTAATGTCCGATGCTTATTCAGGTGAGCCTCACCAGTCTGATAACTTCCACTGCTTTGCGCCAGACGTTAGACTTCCCAGGAGAAGCCTTAGTGCCAGGCACTAAGCTTCATAAAGATAGGACTCTGCGCCCCGGCGCAAATCTATTGCAGCATTTGTGCCAAGCACAGAATACCACTTCTCATCCATTGTTCAAGGAGAATAGGCACTATGACATGAGACTAATTTCTCAGCCTGACTTCCTACGTAAAGCATAGACCCCTAAATGCCAGGTGCTAAGGACTTTGTCAACAGATGGCAGGCACTATCATGTAGTTGGGTGCATTCTTCATCATCTTTGGCATGTGAAACTCCTACCAATGCTGGAACAATCACACTTGTGTAGCCATATGGCTACATAGCTATTTGAAGCTGATGCCTCCTAGGATAACACGATATGCATCGTTTGCTAGTATTTCAATGCCTAGTTGGCCATACAAGATGTCTAAATACCGAAGCCTATCGCTAATATCTCAGCCTAATCGATGATCTGGATACTCTGAACACGAAGTACTATAGATTAAGACTTTATGCATCATTTGCATCTCTTTGTTCTGTATGATGTAACAAATTAGTTTTCTCTAGTTTTTACCTTTTTAATCAAGGCTTTTTCCCCTCCTAAGGAATGTAGTTAAGGGCTTATATGAAACCACAACCTAGAACGTATTTTGTTTACCAAATTATAAAAGCTTCTCGACATGGCATATTTGGGTGCATATCCTTGCAATGGAGTTCATAATCTAATTAATATCAAATCCTATCAAACAATAGGCATTTTTGTTTAACACTTTCAAAACACAGAAATTTGAAACTTTTCAAAACCTGAAATTTACTTATTTAACCAACGGATTCCTATGCAAATTAACCCATGTTCACATACATCTAAGGGACACTCGCACATTCGTTATAGCATTAATAACATGTCCACACAGGACCCATGGTCATCATGATCTACATACAAGGTCAATTCAATGGTTAAGATCATCACATTGGTTTTTCAGAGCACACAACACTAACACTTGGCCCTTCATACGATTGCCCTAGACTTGTCTTACATCAACTATGCATTAGGATTCATAGTATGCCAGATTGCCAGTGCCGAAGTATCAAAACATTGCAAAATGCGTTGTTTGGTACCTAAATAAGCATAAATGTATGAGACCAATGGAAGTGTTTTTTTTTTTAAATGGTGACTAGGGAAACAATCCAGAAATAACAGATGTCTTTGTAAAATCTAACTGACAAAAATATCTAGAAAACAACAATAAAAAATGATTGTGATCCCTTTCAGTTCTTGAAGAACATTGATATTGTTTCTATTCTTGATTTCTCAGTAGTTCCCGTGCCTTAGATTTTCAAAGATGCTTATTTAGCTTGTTCTTCAAACACTGTTTTCATTTCTTCATGACAATTAATATGGTTGTCACAGGGTGTTGGAAGGAATTTGCCACAGACTTGTACCTCCCACATGGATACGATTTCGGTAACTCTTTTCCTGTTGTCAGTTTTACCTCTTGCATATATGCGTGATAAAGAAATAAAATGAAAATGAACTAAATTGTCACACGCCCCTTGCAGTGTTTTTTTCCACAAAACTTGGTGGCAAATGTCAGGACCCCACTTTTTCTTTTGAACGCAGCATATGACTCATGGCAGGTAAAATTTTATTGCTATTATTGTCACTACTACTAGTGAGTATGGCACGCATGAACATGGGTGCGTGCTTAGGCAGAGAAGGGAGAGAGGATGTGGGCTACTTGTAATAAAAAAAATTCAAAAAGGGCAAAAGTGGCACCACTCATGAGGTGTAAGCAAAATCTGAACCATTGGTTGAGAAGCACACGCAGTCATGCAAATTACATAAATGCCCTTCCACTGCCCTTTTAAAACCCAAATCTTACAACTCTCCCAATATTAATTGCGCAAGTAAAATTGTCCCTGTTGCTCACGTTATAGATTATTATTATTGATTCTGAGCAAGCTTATATTAGGATAAAAAACAATTGATTATTAGCTGGGGTTTGTGGTTCCAAGGTCAACAAGATATCCTAGGATAAAAAACAAGGTTGGGATATAACAGTCCTTAGTCTCTAAACCATGTTTTGGGAGTGGAAGTGGGAAAACCTAGCTTGCCTAATGCAGGTTGTGTTTTCACCATCTCTTCAAACACCAAGTGTACCAACTTGGCTGGCAAAGACCTACCACACATGATTGGTCAGTGCAATATGAAAATTTGATAAAAGTTAGAAAAGCCATGTTGAATCTAATTAGTAATTGGACTTCTTTCCGCCTTTTCAGATTCAAGCTAGCTTAGCTCCTACATCAGCTGATCCCCGGGGTGTCTGGCGTGAATGCAAATTAAACCACGCGCGTTGTGATGGATCACAAATCCAATTTCTTCAAGGTATTTTTCTTCAAATTTCTCATCTCCGAGAGTTGGGTTCATTTTGAGTCAGCCGGATTCAGAACGTGATTCGAACTTATTCTTTGTCAAGCAGGCTTCAGGAATCAAATGCTCAATGCACTGAAAGGGTTTTCAGTCCCCAAGAAAAATGGTTTGTTTATAAATTCATGTTTCGCTCACTGTCAAACTGAGAGGCAGGACACATGGTTTGCAGATGATTCCCCCATTCTTGGAAACAAGGTATGACTAATTTGTCTAATTGCATTAGGATTAATAAAACATCCACGACATTTGTTCTTTTATAGAAATGTTACGCATCTTTTGTCCATTTGGTATGCTTCATGTCCTGAAAGTTCAAACTAGTATTTTCTTTTTTATAGTCTTTTTAATAAACTACCATTCTCAAAATGACACCCAGTTACCTTTTTTTTTTCCCCTTAATAAATTCCTTTCGTTTGTTTGATTGAAGAATTGCCCTTTCAGAACTGTTTGTTGAAATAGGACCATTGGATATATTTTTAACCTTTAACCATCCAATAAATGTCCGCCAATCCGATAGTCAGATAAATAACCGTATTTTATGGTTCATGTTACATTTAAATTGGAATTATAATTTGGACAGTTTAACTTATATGCCACGTATGCAATTTCCTAGTAATCTCGAAGTGCCTGTGCATCAGTCATCACACTCTGCCAGAGTATCAATAGTTTTTCTCAACTAGTAAATAACCCCAAACCATCATTCTGATGGAATCTTGTAACCTTTTTACCCACTCTTTAGAGGAAATGACCAAATCGCCTTGGTTTATGTTATTTTTGCAAGTATGACTGAGATTTGAGGGAAACTAACTCATTACCACACAATAGAATTTCAACTCTTTTTTTTTTTTTTAAAGGTTTTGTATCTCCTCCACAGAACTAATTTTGTAATTGCTTGATCTTTGTATCGTATGATTCATTCTCAGCTTGCTTGTGACGAGTTTCATTTGGGTCTATTGATTTATTATTATTTTTTATTATTATTTTTTTTCTGTTTCTTTGGGCATTAAAATAATAGTCCATGGCAGCAAATTGGTTCGAGTAATTTTTGAAATTCTTTTGGTCATTAATCAAAAAGAAAATTTCAAAAAGCATATGAAGTTGCTCAATCTTTATATCATGATTCATTATCAGCATGCTTGTGATGAAGGGTTGGTTGTATTTCTCATTTCTGTTGGAACAAGGTGATGTTCATCTCATTTCAATCCCATCTGGGACTCTGCTGTCAAATGCAGGGAATTGCGCAATCTGTTGGTGACTGGTATTTTGATCGAACTGGAGTAAAGGCGATTGACTGTCCGTACCCTTGTGACAAGACCTGCCACAATCTGGTATTCAAGTGATAGATTGTCCATTGGATTTTCCTCCTGTTTCACATTTGTTGAAATATTTACATCCGGAGAAGCTGATCAGTCAATAAGACTAGAGCTTGCAGAGAAGGGGAAGTGGAACCCGTAAGTTTCTCGCTTGCTGATGAAGCCTCACGTGTGCAATTTCTACGTGCCAATGCTGCAGCTTCTCTCCAATATAAATTTCTGTTCCATTAATGCTATAGAAATCAATTCAAGTTGTTGTTAGTTTATTGCAATATAGTGCACATTGCACACCCCTCTGTGTGATGTACAACCTTATGAATTTAGTTTAAGGAAGATATTAAGAATATTTCAATCGCATGCCTGACATCCGAATTGCAACGCGTGATGTAATGATGCATGGACATCCGAATTGTAGCATCCCATGCATTTATTCCGTTTTTGTTTAAAAAAGACAAGTTATGATATTATATGGATTGGACCACTAAATGGGTGTTTCAAGCAATCAGCGTTCACCAGAGCAGACCCATGAAAATGCATGTGGCACCATTCCACGTGACCATGGATAAGTTATTACTGTTAAAATAACGTAACTACTCGATGATATTTCAGGACAATATGAGATCCAACAAATTGCAAAAACAATCACAATACAAGAGTATGCATGTGGAATTTTCATGGTCATAGTATGGTAGTAGCAGTCGATGCTCATCTTTCCACCTGTTCATCTTCCATCAGTACTATTTACAGGGAGAAGATGGCAGTGGAAATTCTCATTCATAGTATGGTAGTAGTAGTCGACGCTCATCTTTCCACATGTTCATCTTCCATCAGTACTATTTACAGGGAGAAGATGGCAGTGGAAATTCTCATTCACCCAAATCTCAAAAATCACTCAAAAGTGTGGAGAAGAAAATGAGGAAAAGCCCGCACACGAAAATCTAACGCGGGAGTTTAGAAAGTGTATTTAAGTCATCAGTCAGCCGGCGAGGTGAGGCGAGTTGCGGAAGCGAGTGCCACTGCTTGCGCCCATACCTTGAGCCTAGCTTTTACATCCCTCGGGTCATCACCTGAGTTAATTACACCACGATATCGAGTCAGTCACCATAAAATCTAGACATATATCAGCACAATAGATTCACTCATTGGTCTTTGAATCACTACTTAATCACCATCATCATGGCATTATCCCAGCCATGATGCTTGATGGTGCGGGCGCTTAATCCAATGTAAGCATGGGATGCCGCTCGCTCGGTGCGTGCTTATTGCAATGTAGGTCCCAACTACCTTGGAAGCCCAACCTGCCACAATGTTCCAATGTGATGCTATGTGGGACTAATCAAATGGGTCCCACCAAATGGGTTTAGAATCCAAATTGTTATTGTGGTCTTAGAATCCCACCACTATGTCATGAGGTTTGCTGGAATGTATCTAAAATATAGTTGTTCGAAATTTTAGCCTTTGAATTTGGGGTCACTTTCAATTGTCTGAACTGTTTACATGATGGGTCCTAGTTTGTATGGTGGATAGAGGTCAAATAAATGCTATTAAATTAGACTATTTCAACCCTTGATAATTTGGCTCTTTTGTTTGTCAATGGTCATCATAACCTTTATATAATCAAAGGTTAAAATGCTTATGTGATCTTGATGGGAAACCTCTCTTATTAAAAAGAATCCAAATCGGTCTTATTGGCAATCGGTCTAGGAAATTAAAAGGAATCCAAATCCAAGGAGATTCTAGCAAACCTCTTGTGTGATCTTGATGGGAAACCACTCTTATTGGCACTCCTTTTGGGAAATGATCAAAATGTCCCTCATTGGGAGCACAAAAGAAAGAGATGTAAGCTTAAAGAAGAGGAGTTATTTGATACTCTGGCAGAGCATGGCGTTTGATATTCTCACAATAAAAAAATTATACACATGGCATGTAATAAATCAAATTAAACTAGTTAGATTATGAAACACATGGTTGCTAAATCACAGTCCCAAATTCAGATTACTCTTTGATTGTTGGACATTTATCTGTTGAAATAAGAACATGCCAAAATTTTCACTTATTACCGTCTGATAAACTGTCCACAATCAAATAATCGTGATTAATGATTGATTATATATCTAGACTGGGCACCATAATTTAGACAGGTTGATTTGAATTAGTCGTATGCCATGTACTCAATTTCTGAGTGATTTTAAGTGCCTGCCTATCAACCATCACACACTGCCAGAGTATCAAAGCTCTCTCCATGAATAAATAAATAAAAAGCCCCCCTAATCAGTGATCACATTGAAAATCTGAATGATAGATGTATAAAAATTAATAAATAAATAAATAAAAGCAATGTGCTTATCGAAAGTGGCAACCACTCCCCAAAGGAAATGGTTTTTCTAGATCCTTCACCAAAATATCTATAGCTTAATTATTTTAATGAGGTATCTTACAATGCTCTGGCCGAATATGTGTACAGTAGGCTTCCAGTTTGTGCTTTCTACAGGTGGGCCTCATGATCTAGCCGTCCCATCAATATGATGCAGTGGGGCGCACTTACTGTAGATGAGACATGCACCAAAAATCTCCACATTGGGTGATCAAACCAACTGAATTTTTGGTCTTCTTTTGTTGAATCGTGTTCTCCATTTTCCAATATTTTCCAGTTTTGGACTATCACAAACTCACCTCTAGAGTTTGAGAAATTAATTTAATATCCCTCAAATTCTAAGTTGTTGAGATATGAGAGTTATCTTAAAGGATTCCTTTGTAATGATCTCAGTTCATTGGGATAAGATTACAATTAGAAACTAATATTTTTCATATTTGAATTTTGATTTCTTTATAAATAGATACAAAAGGGGAAATCAATCACATTGGGTCATACCCAAAAATCACACCAATCATACAGCTATAACATATGATTTCACCCAATGAATTTAGCCCATGGTCTATTTTTTAAACTGTCCGTTGACACCCACCAATTGAATTCGTGGTTTTTTCAACTTTTATCATTATTATCAGTGAGTATGGTTGGATGGGTTTGATTTTTGGAGTGTCCCATTTTCATTATAGACAAATTCCATGTAAGTCATATCAAACCATTTACACTAATAATAATAATGAAAATGTTAATGTGTGAGAGAGAGAGAGAGAGACTGACCAGGGCTAGAGATCTTCCAATTAGCCATAGGAGAATTCCCACCACTATCGGTATCGATCGTCGAGCCGGAGATTCTACTAGGAATCTCCAATGTCCATTCATGCTGCAATTCAAATCCAAGATCCTTACATGCCTTCACTTCATCCATGTCCATGCACAAACATCTCTCTCCTCCTTTAGGCCGTGCAATTACCACACACTCGCTTTCTCCACTTTGATTGTTATCTATTTCATCAGTGATTGCTGCTTTTTGTTTACTTCTCAGTCCCCAAGCTCTCTCTAACCATCTTTCTCTTACTCTCCTCGACTCCTTCCTTCTACTTCGACTAGTCCTCGCCTCGTTCTCGCTCGCATACTCCTTAGTCGCCTCCACGTTCATCTTCGTGACCCCCCCACGTCGTCGAATTGCCCGACGAGGCGCCGCCGGGAGCGAAAGCCAGCCCGTCTCTTTATCGGAGTCGTCGACGGACTCGATCGACACCTCCTTGCCGTCCTTCTCGTCCGATAACTCTCCGTCAGCCTCGACTTCCGAGCCGTCGTCGTCGATGGACAGATGTGACATGTGGACCGTCACGTTATCATGGACTCCATTATCATCATCATCAACATCATAGAAGGAGTGTTTGATGTTGGTGGTACACATGGATAGTCTAGACATGTTGTGACGATGGTTGTGGTGGTCATCATCAATATCATCGTCCAAATCATCATCATCATCATGGATGGATGAACGTATGGTGGTGATGGTGTCATCGGAGGCCATGTCTACAAGAGAATTAGAGAGGGTTTTGGAGGATTTTGATATGATTCTTAATTGGAATGAAATGAGGGGGCAGGAGATATATACACGAGCTGATAAGGCTGAAATTCCTAAAATATCCCGAGAATCTCGAGTAATTGTAAGAACATATCATACTCACGTGAGGGTATTGTATTTTTGTAATTATTATATATTTGATATATTTAATTTCTAACCAGCTTGAGTTGAGATAACTCGGCCGAGTCACGAGGCTTAGCTCATGTTTAAGGAGATGTCCAACCAGTGAGTGATGTTATATATAGCGGTTCGCTCGGAGGCGACTTGCCTGAGACGACTATAGCCACATGTGTCCGGTAGCAGGTTAGGTGAGCCTGGACTCACCCAAGACGGTGCGGCCCTTACCGTGGGGCCCACCTTGATGTATGTATTTTGTGCCAGCTCCGTCATTCCGTTTTTCTAAATTATTTTAAGGCATTATCCAAAAAATAAAGCAAATCCGATTGTTGGCACTCAGTCTCTTTTTTTTTGTTGGCACTCAGTTTGTTTTTTTGTCACGTGTCGTGTGTGCAGGCATACTAGAATTAATACGGCAGCTTGATTAAAACGATCAACTTTAACTCCAAGCTCAAAAATGAGTAGATACATTCGATATGAACATATATGGCAAGAGTTTAAGAAGATTGGCCTTCTTAACCACCTATGGGTGGGGTTCTTCCTTTGAAAGTGAATTACTCTTTGGCTTTCAAAAGGAAGGACTTTTAGTATAACAATGCAATAAGGTAAAAAGGTAAAATAACTTTTAGTATAACACTGTAATAAGGTAAAAAGGCAAAACTCACAATTAATCATTAAGAGTGACCATGAGAATGCATCTCTTGAAATAACTACTTGATATTGGATAATGATCAACATATGAGCGTAGACTTGAATTGTATTAGTTGAATAGTTGCTACATTAATTTTTTTTAAAAAAAAAACCCTACCTCTTAAATTGGTTTGCACCGATATATGAGCAGATTGAATTTCACATAAACATCAGGGTGGGTTACATGGATATTTAAGTTGCCCATGGAGAAGAGGACATCTGTCCCTGCGAGATGACCAATTGCCACACCATTACTCCAAACCAGTTGGAATTTACTGTCCAATCAGTAGATAAGTTCCAATTTATCATGTGTATAAGACATCCAAATCATCTAATAGATTGACCATACCATAATCAATCATCATGCGAGCAGCTTAAGGAAAACAATGGACAATCTCAAAAACACTTACAAATTAATTTGTGTGGGCCCAACTCCTGGCTTGTGAGTTTTTGCATTGCTTCGAGGGTGTAAGCCTCGTGATAATCAGATCAGGTTGATTTTCGCACAAGCTGATCCTTATTGCAGGGCCTACCTATTGGGTGGTTTAGATATGGCACATACATGGCAGGTTGGAACTTATTCACCCCAAGTACATGAATGAAGTAGAAAATGGAGATGTGGAGCGACCTTGTCTAAGTCACGAGATGATCAAGGACTAGTAGATGACATTCCGTATTTGTTCCGCACTACATATTTGCAGGTGGACGTTTCTTTCATCAACAGCCTTTTACTACAAAAATACAAGATGCCTGATTTGCCACATTTGTAATATCTACAAAGGCTGGTTTTGGTATACTCTTTTTTAACACCCTTTGCTTTCATGATTATGATTAGTTTGGTATTTTTTTCATTGGCATCAGATATTTGGGTTTTGATAGAATGAGCTGGCTGAATGTGGTTCAGAGATCTGGACCACACATCAGGTAGTGTCCACTACGGTCTTGCTTTGTATCTCATTTGTTGGAAAAATTAAGTTTAGAAAAAGGGGTCTATGTGGGGCCCACTGTGATGTATGTGTTTTTATTATATATACTGTTTATTCATTTTGACAAATTATGGTAGGTGATGAGCCCTAAAATGAGGACTACACCACATGAAATAATGGGGATGGATCGATTGCCACCGAATAAGTTGCTTTTTCTACCTATGGTAGTCGATAAGTGACTTATTTCAAATAAGTAAGTTTAGTCTATGATTAGTTATAAGTAACTTTTTAACTTAAAAGTACATAATCAAAACGATTAACTTCTTTAGCTTGTCTACTTTTCATAAGTTATTGAAGATAAGTACAAGAGAGATGAATTACAAGTGGAGCATATAATTATGTTGTTTGCCAAACATATTTATTTTTTTAATAAATAAAAATTAAGATATGTTATTTGTGAAATAAGTAGTTTATTTTAAGCAACTTACTATCCAAAAGGCCCCTTAAGGTTAAAAACCTCTTTGGGTCTACAAATGATTTGGATCAAGTTAATATTTATGTAATATTGGGAATAGAGCACTTACTATTAAAATCCTCTTAAGGATAAATCAGTTAGCATATCAACATCACGCTGCGCCCCAGTAAAGTTTCAACGGTGGGTCATTGTCACCACTGCTTCATATATGTGGTCCACTCAAGCCTTCCACTACGTTTTTTTTTTTTTTTTTTTGAGCTCATGCCTTGAAATAATCTTTTGTCAAAATGGTGAACCTTATGAACAGCTTAAATAGCTAATAAATATTACGGTGAGCCTTAGGAAGGTATTTGTCACCCTTTTTGTCATGTGGTCCACTCAAGCTGCCAATCAGCCTCTTTTCCCTCAAAATATCTTAAAATAATCTTTCAAAATACACAGACCCGGAATAAAACATATACAGCAAAGAAGGCGAGCAAAGCCCTGAGAAGACAGTACTCTATCTTTAGCTTGGTGGGGTAGTAGTATACCTAATCCGCGTCCCTCTGTATCATGGTCCATGAAACGTGGGTCCCACTAGGTTTTGGACAGTTAAAAGAGTTCGACGGACAGTTAATTCGGGTATTAATTACGTGTCGAAATCACGTACTTCAAAAAGTCCGAAGAAGACAAAAGGACGAAAGACACCTGCCTTTCTCTGCCCTTCCCAGCGACTCCTGTGACCGAGTGTGAGTCGTACCCAGCGACAATATGTCAGAATCACCGTCCATTTCACTTTACTCGCTTTCCAGGAAATGACTCCGCTACATCCCGGACGCGTATTGCCTACAGCTCCCGACAGCATGATGTAGCTGCAGCACTAAGCTCAGTAGGCCTCACTGTGATTTATGTTCTATCCATACCGTCCATCTGTTTTTTCAGCTCATTTTAGTGCATGATTCTAAAAATAAAACAGATCCAAAGTTCAAGTGGACCACACCACAGGAATTAGTGAGGATAATGATGCCCATAGATGAATGGCCTTTCGATACTCCGGCTGCTAGGCGCTTGATACGCAGGCCCTCGGAAGTTGTACAAGTATCAAACATTAAAACAATAGAAGTCGATCTGACTGTATCAAAGTCATAGACCCAAATTCAGATTTTTTCAACAATTCTAACCTATGATTCATGGACACGATAATTTTCATTTTTAACCGTCCAATACATGGACACCAACCTGATGCTTAGATAGTCAAAATATTTTAATTTCCATTCATGATACAACTAACATGGAACCCATACTTTCAGACGAATTAATTTGATTTACTAGCATTCCACGTTTGTAATTTCAAAGTGCTGCGTATCGTCCTTCACACCCTGCCAGAGTATCAAAAGCTTTTCCCTCCGTAGGATGGAGCAGCAGCACGTGAGTTGGACTGGTGGATAGTAATAATCTCCGGCACGTGAGTTGGACTTGTCGTGAGGGCGTTTTCCCGGGTTCGATTCTTGTCAGTCTCTCTTTGCAGAACTT
The DNA here is from genome assembly GCF_029962835.1 of Magnolia sinica. Lineage (NCBI taxonomy): Eukaryota > Viridiplantae > Streptophyta > Magnoliopsida > Magnoliales > Magnoliaceae > Magnolia > Magnolia sinica. The sequence continues at coordinate 1,124,914 of NC_080586.1, forward strand.
AGCCGCGAAGGAAAAACGTACTAGTACGACCTGCGTTGCGTGGGTGAGATAAAGAGGGGAATCGCTGGAAACGTGCCAAATCGCCCCACATGTGCAAGAACAATCAGCACATTCATTAGTTAAAACGTCTTTTTATCATCAAATGGAGGACACTTGTATAATAAATATGAACGGTTGAAAAAAAGATCAACAGATCATATTCAATCTGAGTGGTTGGCCCACTTTATCAGTTACTAGGCTGATTTCAGAAAGACCATGTTATGGGTTGATCGGTCCCATTTTGATAAATGGTATGGATATCTCACAACTATGGGACTCGCCACATGTGCCGCGAGGTTCCTACTCCATTCCACACGCGCGATTACCTTTTACGCTTACAATGCAAGTTCCATGAAATTACGCGCTCGTTTGCTGTCTTTTTCAGGAAATGGGAGGCTAAAACAGGAACTTCCTATTTAAGTTCCATTCGTTTATGGTTTGTGACCTTGAAAGGTTGAATCGGTTGATCCTGACTGTACATTATCTCCTGAAAACATTTCTACGGACTCCATGCAAAAATCACACCGATTGAATGATCTAAGTCGTCCATAATCTGGAATTCGTTTTATATCCGCTAGTTTCTATTGTCATGAATATCGGTCAGGATTACCTGATTATAAAGATTCCTTTGAATCATATGCGATCCACCCTCAAAATCAACAAATAGATGGCATAAATTGTTGATTGTACCATTTTATATAAAAGCGATCTTAACCGTCCATTTTATCTGTCATTGATCGAATGGATCAAATCAACAGATACTGTGATTCTTTTCCTAATAGTTCCTGAAATGTGTTCCGAACCTATGACCGTTCAATATATAGATTTCATTATACAACTGTCCATATCAGACTAGGAGCGCTATAACTGGAAAATGTACTCCATGATCATGGTATAATTTCTCCCCAGCTTTTGTTGACCTAAATACCCTCAATAAACTTTCAAATTATCACCCAGATTCAAATAAATTTATTGCAGTAAAACTGGTATTGTCAGGGGTATTGTCGGCAATGCAAAGAAAGTGTGAAAATCGTTTTGTAAGCATGTTGAGAAATTTTCGGATACTTGGGCAGAGTATTTCATGATACACACGTACTTAAAAACCTGCTTAGAAATTGCATACGTGGCATACGAATAATACAAATTAAACCGTCCAAATTATGGGCCCAAGTTTAGATGTTTCATGAACAAAAATTGAAAATTGTTTAATAACCAGACTATCAGATTGATGGACGTTTATTTGATGGCTACAAATGAAAATAATCCAATGTTTGTATTTCGACAAAAAGTGTCCACAAATCAGAGTTTATGTTTGTTCAACCAACATGGTTTTGTGATTGTGACTTAGATACAGTGTATTCCGTAATGTATGCCACGTGTACAGTTTTTGAGTGCTGTCATATCAGGTATGCTACGTGCCAGAGTATCAAATAACTTTTACCGCTTTTGCCTTCCTTGTTAATGTGACCCAAACATTTATTTATGTAGATGAAGTTGACGATAGCTATGAATACTGGAATTTACTAAAGTGAGCCGATAGAGACCACCCCACTAATCTGCACACCAGCTTTCCAAGCTCCCGCATCTCTGTGGCGCCTGCGGGCGCGGATCAGCAACTGACACGTTGAGCAGCGAGACTCGCTACTAAAGTGACGTCACCAGGTTATGTGGGGCCCACTATGATGTATGTGTTGTATCCACACCGTCCATACATTTTGAGAGATCATTTTAGGTTATGATCCAAAGAATAAGGTAGTTCCAAGGCTGGAGTGGACCCCACTATAGAAAACAGAGAGGATAGTGACGTCCACCGTTGAAACCTTCCTAAGGTCCACCATGATGTTTATTTGAGATCCAAACTGTTCATGTGTTAAATCAGACATGAAATAAGGGAAATGAGGTTGATCGAAAACATTTTTGGCCGTCAGAAATTTTTAATGGTGGGCGTCACTCTCCCCACTGTTTTCTGTGGTGGGGTCCACTCGAGCTTTGGATCTGACTCATTCTTTGGATCATGCCCTAATATGATCTCTCCAACAGGATGAACGGTGTGGATACAAAACAACATACATCATGGTGGGTCCCACAGAACTTGGTAACGTCACTTCAGTAGCGAGTCTAGCTAGTCAGCGTGTCAGTAGCTAATCCGCGTCCGGCGCCAGCTGTCCACGTCAGCACGCGGGAAGTACTCGCCACAACGACAAAAAACAGCAGGGCCCAGCCAAAAGCAACAGCGCCTCTGTCGGGTGGGGCCCACGAGACCGCGGGCGGAAAAGGTCACACATGGAGAATTCGAGGGCCGAGGGGCTGCCACGCATCCCACAGGCTTATCTGAAGCACGGACGTGGGGTCCACACGCAAACACCGCGAGGTGCTTTAATGATTTTAATAACCTTTTACTCCTTCCCGTTCTCTTTCCATTATTTTAACCTATCGCTCACCGACCGTTGATTTTCCTCGTAAACGCCTAAGCAGCCGTTGATCACGAAGCCTGGGAAGACTGCTACGTGGCAGCAGAAAATCGGACACGTATCCATTAATTAATCACTGGGGCCCACAAAAGACAAAGGCGGTCGAGTAGTATATGGTCTTAGTATAGAAGCTGATGTTTGGTAGAGGACACGTGTTCGTCGTGTGATAGGGACGTCGTTCTCGTGCACTGCGCGTTTTTTCTCTTTCTAGGGATAATATTTGTACGGCCGTATCAAACAAAAGTTCGAAACACGTGCCAAAGTGGCACGCGTGTCAGGGATAAGGATTTTCACTACACCGGACTCTCTGTGAATGGGCAGTCTGGGTCCACTCATCTTGAGCCGTCCATTTTTCGTAAAAGCGTACACGTATGACTAGTAAACAACCGGATATTTTTCTGTAAGCAACATTCACCACCGGGAACGCCTGACGAATGGACAGGATCTCCCACGTGTGGCACGTGAGTGCGTGTGATGCACTCTCGCTTTTGGCGCTTGCGGATGCGCCGCTGCGCTTAAGACTACTATTTTTAGCAATTTGTCGTTCGTGCGCCGACGCTGGATCACAAACCATTGTAGGTAAAGCTGAGCGTACAACATGATGTGTGTGGCCTAATGTGATTTATGAATGAAATCAAATCCGTCCATCATGTGAAACCCATATTTCCCTCGTTATCCCAAAAGTCATTCAGATCTTCGGCGGTCCACACACTCTAAAATTACTTCTAAAACCTCTAAAGTCACTTGGTGTGACCTACCTGAGTTTTGGGTGTCATTGTTGTGGTTTGATTTCCAGTCTGTCTCGTAGTAAGTGTAGGCGTGCGAGAATTCAATTTGTGGCTCAAGTTCAAACACAACAACAGTCTCGGCGAGCAAGTATTAAATTCCTTCTTGAATGTAACGGTGAATCCTACGTACAAACTTAGACTCAAATTACAGCTAAGATTATCTTTAACCTAACTAATGCTCCCGTTCATATTATGGAATGTAAACGATGGGCAAAAATTAAATAATTATACTAAAAAATGTAATTGATTGATAAAAATGTAAAGCAATTACATTAGGGAATGTAATGACAAGTAGTTGAAATATATATTGGATTTGATTAAGTTGGTAGGAGAAATATTTATTTTGAATTTGATTGGGTTGGTATGAGACAAATCTTTTTACTGAGTTTCTTAATTATTTATAGCTTTAATTTGACCATTTATATGTTTCTTATGGTCTAATGGTTGTTATAATCGTTTAAAATGCCTTAATACTTCTTGCTTATATTACTAACATCTATCTTAGTAACTGTTTCATCGTTTTTTAATCAATCACTTGGTGGATAATGTGGCGCGCTTGACACACTACAGCTATATTATTGTGAAATTCTTTTAGCGTACATTTTTTAAAATATTTAAATACATTACACAGATCCATACAAATCACACACAACTTACTTTAATTGACTTTCACAGTAATCGATGACAATTGGGATGAACATTCGTCACATTTGAAATCCCGTTCATCCTGGGGTAGTTTATCCTTTAAATGCATTGGATAGCATATTAAACAACACGTACAACACATGTTCCAATTACGATTATAAGGTTTTTAATGGAGATGCTCTCATCCCAAATTTTCCTTGTGGTGCGGGCTACTGAGTTTTAGATCGGCCTCACATTTCTAGAGGAAGAGAGGAAACTTGACATGGCTCACATGATGGATATATTGGATGTTTTGGATATGTCACGGTGGATGGATCCCACACATCATGTTGTATGTTAAGGTGGATAGCATATGAAACATCTCCTGTCCCAAATATGTTTATAAGGTTTTTAAGGGAGGGTGTTCCCATCCCAAATTTTCTTTGTGGTGTGGGCTATGAGTTTTAGATCGGCTTGACATTTCTAGAGAGAGAGAGAGAGGGAACTTGACATGGCTCACATGATGGACAGATTGGATGTTCTATATATGTCATGGTGGATGGATCCCACACATCGTGTTGTATGTTAAGGTGGATAGCATATTAAACAACATTTGTCCCAAATACGTTTATAAGGTTTTTAATGGAGAGTGTTCCCATCTCAAATTTTCCCTGTGGTGTGGGCTACTGAGTTTTTGATCGGCCTGACATTTCTATAGAGAGAGAGAGAGAGAGGGAACTTGACATCTCTCACATGATGGACAGATTGGATGTTCTAGATATGTCACGGTGGATCCGGCACATCGTGTTGCATGTTGAGGTTAATCTATTAAGCTTTGTCGTGATCGGTCCTTTTGCCTAGCCTTCTTGTAAAAGGACGCGCATTGGAGAATAAAAGTGGTGTTCCTGGTATGCAATGCCGTTTGCACACATGTGGATAGTTAGATTAATTGATGATGAGAGGCTCACTTTAAAGACCATAGCACAAGAAGCGGGTATTCTTATCAGCCCAGCTTGTCACCTGACGTGTTCATGATGGAATTTTTTATTCTAGTAATGTCCATGGTAGGCCTCACATGAAGAATAGTCTGGATTTAACACAGGTGTGCTATTTTGGAATGTGTTCCATAATATAAATCTTCAATGTTGTAAGTAGTGGCATGTGTTGTACCCTATTTTTTAGGGTTATAGAAGAATCAATTAGAAAAAGACACATGTCATTGCATCTACAAAACTATTTTTAATGAGTGTTGCGCAAATAACAATCGACACTAGTTGGAGAATATATAATTGAAAGAAAAGCAATGCTAAGGTTGCTATCGATATATATATGTCCAATAAGATTTTGGAAGCGAAGCAATTGATATAAATGATTGAACTTGGAAAGAAGCATGTAGAAATGACCATCTCAAAGAAATCTATAAATGACGAAGAGATTCAATAAAGTAAAGTGTTTCAAACCAACCCAATTAAACTACTCAATCTATTAATTATCCTTTGTGTTTCTTAGCATATATCTTTTACGGTCCTTAGCAAAACTAATAGCCTAATCCTATCTTAGGAGTAGTGGTGACTCAATAGTTGTAATCCAAGTTTATGCTCATATGTTGGACGATTTCTACTGAAATATAGACATTTCTTTTCAAAAAGGTGTTTCGCAATTACTCTCTGAGGTCAACCAAGTGTTTCCCTTTTGTTTTACTTTTGTATCCAAAAGTCATTTGGCACAGAAGGCAAGATGCAACCCATTTTTATAGGACAAACCCTACCTTCCAATAATCACCTAATTATTTTAAATAACATCTTACGAGTGGCTGAATAGGCAACCGTTTTTCTTAGATCTCGGTCATATACGATTAATTCTAGCGTATGTACCTATCTTGATACTTTGGGGTCAAAATTGTTCAGTTGGAATCGAGTCACATGGTCGATTCTGTCACACTAGCACATATCACGCGTGATCAAATTCTACATTCAAGATGTATTAATTTTTTGGCACACCCAATGAGATACATAAACATACGGATATTACATAAATTTGACTAATTATCCAATTGTGAAAACATGACCCGAAGAGTTACCCAAAACTCTTCTAGGGTAAATGAGCTCACAGCACTCTCAGCACTACCTCCACTTGAGGAAATGCTGGTGTAACTAGCACATGAACGTTTAGGGTCATCATCAAATCCAATGCCCAATTCTTCAAACCATGATTGGGCATCATCATCTCAGAGCGACCCTCTTGAAACAAAATCAATTTAGTTGCTCTTGATATTGTCTCAAGAGGGTCGCTCCAAGATGTTCTTTGCAGTTACTCCATTTTGTATGGAAGGCAAAGTACAACCCATTTTCGGAGGACGAACCCTATCTTCCGATAATTGCATGATCATTTTAAACAACATCCTATGAGTGACTGAATAGGTGACTGTTTTTCTCAAATCTTGGTCATATATGGTCAATTCTGACGTATCTACATATTTTGGCATTTTGGGTCAAAGTTGTTCGGTTGGAATCGAGCCACACAATTGATATTTACACGCTCGCACATGTCACACATGACCAAATTCTACATTTGAGAGGCAATCATATCAATCCATATGATTCGATTACTGCTCTCCCATGTGGAAGTGGATTAGGTCGTTTCCCAACACCACTCACTGTTATGGGCCCACCGTAATGTATGCATTTTTATATGTTGTTCATCCGTTTTTGCTAGATAAAGGCATGAGCCCAAAAGGAAGTAGATCCCAATCTCAAGTGGACCACATCATTAGAAACAGAGGGATAATGACGCCCATCACTGAAGCCTTCCCAGGACCTACCATAATGTTTATTTGCCATATAATGAAAGGAAAACACAAATATTATTAGCTTGATCCAAACATCTGCAGCTCCCAAAAAGTTTTTACTAGTGGGCGTTTAATCACTATTACTACCTGAGCTTTTGATATGCTTTAGTGTTTTTGGGCTCATCTCCTCGAATGATCAGGAAAGAAAAAAGGATGAGAGCATGGATAAAATGTACTGGGCCTTACAGCCCAGTGGGTGGTGTTGGGTCACTCCAATCCACTTCCCTCCCGGCGAGGGCCGATTGGCTAGTGACACTGCCATTAGCTAATGGCTAGTAGTAGATGTTCTGTGGGCATTATAATGAAGTATGTGTTTCATCCACACCATCCATTCATTTTTCCAAATCATTTTATGATACGATCCCAAAAATGAAATAGATCCAAATTTCAAGTGGACCCCATCACAAGAAACAGTGTTGATTGAACGCTCACCATTAAAAACTTCCTCCACGCCACAAAAGTTTTAATTTGGATCAAGCTGACATTTGTTTTTTCCCTTCATATAAGTCTCCGGATGTCAAATAAACATTACAGTGGACCTAAGAGTTTTTAAATAGAGACATTTAATCACTATTGTTTTCATGTGATGTCGTCCACCTGAGATTTAGATATGCCTCATTTTTTTAATAAAGCTATAAAATGAAAAGGAAGAATGAACAGACTGCATGGATAAAACACATACACCGTGGTGGCCCACAACACACTGATCCAAGCCACCTGGCTATGCAAGCGTCACTAGCTAGACCGCGTCCCTCCCGGGCATGCCAACGTGGCATGGAGTCATATTTCGTCCATCCATCAGGTGGGTCCCACTTATCATAGCACAAACGTCGGTGTATTCTATAGGCCTAACCTCCCGGATGACACGTCACCAAAATGATCTTCCAAATCTACGAGTTTAAAAGCCCATTAACCACCTATCATTCCTTCATTTTCGGACATTCAACAAACTATAGATGGAAGGACAACACGCTCCCCACCATTCCGGACACTGGCCCTACATATGTGGTCCATCAATTTAGTCGATCCAGATTGATCCACGTTTCCCAATTTAATGAGCTACAGGGTCCATGCTGTTCAGTTAGAAGACTTTCTAGAACGTCAACCACCTTCATTTTTTTTTTTTCAATTTTGTTTTTCCAAAGATGAATAGCACAAGGACTCGAATTCGGTAGTAGTCCCTCGGCCCCACCATGATGTATTGCTTTATCCACACCGTCCATTCATTTTACCAGCTCATTCTAAGCTATTAGCCCAAAAATGAGACAGACCCAAATCTCATGTAGACCACATCAGATGAAAAATATGTGATTGAACCAATCATTAAAAACTTACTAGTGCCTACTGTAATGTTTATTTGCCATCGAAATTGTTTTGTGGGCCCCCGAGAAGTTTTTAATGGTAGGCATTCAATCACCACTATTTCATATGGTGTGCTCCACTTTAGATTTGAATCTGCCTCGTTTTTGGGCCTTTGCCCTAGAATTAGCTGGCTAAATGGATGGACGGCGTGGATAAAACATATACACCATGATGGGCCCACATAGCTTTTCAGCACCAGCACCGACTTTGCTACTGGAGGGGTCACTATCGAGTCCGAGTCCACGGCATAATGTTAGGGATTCAGTTTTCGCTGGGCCCACAGAACCGACCATGAATGTACGGAGGGGATCCTGTCCGTTCGGGAGGACCAAGTTTCCAATGTCCCGCTTTCTATATTGTCCACGTGGCATACATCTCCGATTATCAAAACTGTTCATTCCTTGGGAGAAATCATGAGGAGTCCAGTGAACAAAAATTATAATGATCGAACAATCCCAACCATAGAAAAAATGGCGGACAAGTCATTGAAATCCGAATTGTGGTCTTTTTACAACATTTTACATGGTTAGGATTGTCTGATTAATGTGATTTTTGGTCTATGGTCCACTTTATGAATGTTGAGATGAATGAACGGTTCTGATCATCATACAAACGTGCCACGTACATGGTATTGGAAGTGGGAGGAGGTGAGCTGGATGAATCTCCTCTCAGGTACGTAATGACATATGTATATCATAAAGTACGAATAGGCCAAGGCCACGATCGTGTCTCATATACTCCAATTTAATGTTAGGAGGTGAGACCTTCCATCCACCATCAATCAAGGTTGGAAAAAATCTCGGATAACCTTTTAATAAAAAAAAGAAAAAGAAAAAAAAGAGGAGATGGGTGGTGGGCCACTGGACCAAAGGTGGAGGATATACTAGTGTAAGACGTAAGAGGTGGTGGGCCATGGGATCAAGGGTGGAGAATATGATGGGAGGTTGAGTGCATGGGTCTCCATTCAGTGGACTGTGTTCATTTGGATAAGGGAGTAGGTGATGAAAGGATGCCAGTTGCCTAGTGATCCTGTCACCACCAACATCCACATTGGCATGACTGTATGGGGGCCCACCGTGTTGTATGTGTTTAAACACAATGACGTGGATGGAGGTAAAACACAAATATCTACTTGACCCAAAGCTTCCATGGTCGGGTGGCATTCGATCTCCAAACATCCACTATTTGTTGTGGTGTTGTCCAATCGAGTTTTGGATATGCTTAATTTTAAGTTGAGGGCTTAAAATGAGCCGACAAAGCAGATAAATGATGCAGGGATGGATGTGATGAGGTTGATTACCGTTTTCCTTAAGAATAATTACTTTGAATTTATGAAGCTTCTTTGGATTCCTTTCAGAGATTTGTTGATTAACGAGGAAAAATAGAAAAATAGAAATAAATTTTAATAAATTCAATAATAGATTGATTGATAATAAAATTGATTTTACAGTCCTTTAAATAATAATATTAAACTAGAAAGAAGTTTTAGAATCAATCTCTAACTCAAACTCTCTAAAAACGTGACTTACTTATACATGATCTAGATTTCTACTAGACTTCATGGTTTTTGGCTAAACAACGCTAGTCTCCTAATTCTTCCGAGTCCTTTTCATGCTTGGGCACAAGTCCTAAAGTTCAAAAGATCAAGAGTTATGATCGAACTAAAACTAACTATAAATAGTAAAAATGAAATTAAAATGAACTTTCGACTCTCGATTGATGGTTGGCTAAAGTAGCTTCTCCTACCCCAAAATCATTTATTGTACGTTTAATAACTCATTTGAGTTTGTGAAATATGCCCATTTTAGGGTTCTGATAATCCTGATCACTTCCACATCCAATCGAGCCTTCTTGGGTCCATCTTGTTCATGAAAGTGTCCGTAACCCACTTTACATAAAAAACACACGCACGCAAACAAGTTGTGGTAGAGTTTGAGTATGTTATTCCAGCAAGGGATGATGATGTTAGCTACTTCTCTTTTACATTGTTTATTTTATGTGCGGCTATATGATTCAGTGGTAGACTCACAAGAGTTTCAACATGCGGTCATGGATTCGAGTACCCATTATGGTGTAAGTGCGCAAGCATTTGTGAATGTGTGAGTGCGTGTGGAGTGTGAGTACCTGTTTAAAAAAAAAGGTTATCTATATAATACAATCTCAGCTAACTATGTACTATCCATTGTTCTCTAAAACAAGTTTTAGGATAGATGGTAGCATATGTAACATTTATAATACATGTGCATGGTAAAATACATGCATATATAGAATACTTGAAATTTGATAGACATACATGAGGCGCTTAAACATAGATGGAGCTAGACATGGCACATTTTGTACATTTGATACATGTGTATGGAGCATTTTGTTCCTTTGTGCCTCAAATGAGGGATATTATTTCATATTTGTGAAAAGATATTATCCTTTTGATCTGATATCCTGAATGGACTGCTCTTGTTCTTCTTTGTTTTCATGCATTAATTGGTTTGACAAACCATCATATATCTTTCCAAGTTGCAGGATGGATGTTGCCTAAAGATGTGATCGTTGCATGAGATTGATTAGGCATGGGCTGACCAACCTAGCAGGTGGTCCCTAGTTGGTGGGCGGCACCTCTTGTATGTATCCACTCTGGTGCAAGTGATTACAACCCCATTTAAGTATTTAGTGTTTTAAACACGAGCATATCAGATCAATAGCCTGGATAAACAATAGGAATTTATAGGAGAAATCAACATAGGCAATTAATTATAGTTTTAAAGAAATTTAGTACAATTTACATAAAATTTTAGAAATATTATGGGATAACCTTTCATTTTTCGAAAGGAAACATATTATTTTATTTTTTTAAGTTTCTTTAGCTTCGGCAGGCTTCGTTTGACTCGGCTGCGAGGAAAACAATTGTGTGTATGTGCCTGTTTACTCTACTACAACACAAAAAGAGACCTATTAATCAGTGAATTTTTTTAGATATTCTAAAATCACTATTTCTCATATTATTGCAAATGACTCATTAGCAAATTGTGAAGAATCCATGACACAAGAAAAAAATCATTAAATATATATTTTTATAATTTATGGTGTGTTTGGTCAAAGCATTTCTCATGAAATTTCATGATTAATCAGTCTAAAGCTAGTGCAAAATATCTCCAAATTTCATGATATACAAAGCACAACCGTAATTGGTGGGAATTTTGTTGTGTTGTGATTACAGTAAACTTTTGCACCACGAAGGGAATGATGCGTTTGGATGCACAAATGAATCTAATTGAGAAAAAATGACTTTAATTGAGGAAATAATAAGAAGTTAATGACATTTTCTAGTATTCATAATGAGAAACTAGCCCCGGATGTGTAGCTAGGTCTTCTTCCAAGTGCAGCTTAAAATTATTTATAGCTGCACTATAGAAAATAGACCTTCAATACAAATATTCAAGTTTGTTTGGATGTAACTTCCACAAAAGGGAATTTTTTTTTTTTTTTTTAGAAACAAGTATCGACTTTGTTAGTTAATATTTTAAAAACTAATCGGTTGGTTCTAAGCGACGGACTTTTTACCGCCTATTTGGACAAGCATCGATCAAATCCAATTTGATAAAGTGCACCCGTAAAGGGGTTGGCTCAAAACGGTAGCATCAAACGCCCCTTTTGAGGATGTGTCCAAACTGCCCTAGATGTAATACAATTTGGTTATTTTCATTTTATTAAGTGCATAAGTATAATTGGACCTGATAGTCCCTCCATATGCAACCTTGGTGTCTCCTCTTGAACTAGGCCCAGGCCAAGCAAAATCAAAATTTGAATACGCGGCTGGACCGACCAGGCTTGACTAGTTTAAAATTGCCAAAACCACAAGCCGGGCCCATTGACAAACCTACCTTCTTATCCATCAATCTAAATTAAGGACCCAAAGTTTCTTGGATGGGATTTGGAGTGAAAAATGCACCCCTTATAATGTGTGTATCACAATTGTAGCATACCACCCCTTGCACGATTTTAGATGCATCATAATTTAGTGGGCTCCACTGGTATCCCCGATCACACTATCCAATACTTAGGACAATCTAGACTCTTGATCAATTAGGCCTATCTTATAGAATTCTTACATATTAAGGACCCAAAGTTTCTTGGATGGGATTTGGGGTGAAAAATGCACTTATTTGGAACATGGTTTCAAGAAAGACAACCACAACAAAAATATGAAGACAATCCCTTTGATTGCTTGACCCACCTGTGATTTGTGGTACGTCCATGTCCATAAGGCCCCTAAGCATCAGTTGCTAGATTTTACTAGGACCTCCCTGCACATACGAACGGTTAGATTGACTTGTTGGGCCTTCAAATATATACATCCCACTTGGCATTGAGATAATTGACTCAAACAATCGAGTAGCAAATTAATTCCAGCAAACTAAATCGTATTTTAATATGCTGTGATTTAGTTGCTCTTTATCTTTCTAAAATTGACCGAATTTCATCGACAGTCTGCAATACATGAATTGCTTTGATTGAATTCCATCTCTAATTTGAGTAAGATGTGTGTAAAATTATTTTAATATTTTGCCATTACCATTCTTTAGAAATGTTAAATCTCTTAGGCCATGTTTTGTAGATACTTAAAATGAGTTCATCTCATTTTCGTTAATCATAATTATATAATTATATATTAGAGATGATGATTATTAGCTATCAAGATTGTTTTAAATTCTAATATATAATTACAGTTAACTAAGATGAACTAGTTTTTAAACATCTACAAAACAGGCCCTTAATTAGGAGAGGTTAGTTGATTAATTCCGCTAACTACACAAATTAGATTGGATTATGTTGAATTGGAGCATTGTACTAATCAAACTAGGAGTAAGACTAATTGAAAAATGAGCTAAATGAGCCTTTCCAAGGAACTGATATATTTTAACAAGGACTGATCATCTACAAATGCTTACAGCAGTACTCTATGGTGCCATGGTCCGTGCCAACATGTGACTTGAGATGATTGGGTCACTAGGTAGGCCATACTTGTATATTGAATAGGCCATCATTTGTTCATTGATTTAGATAGTATGGTAAAAGGCCTGGATGAGGAGACTCATAAGATTTGACGGTATCTGCATGATTTTTAAAGACCTTCACATAAAGTTGAAGATGAACAACATATGTGTAAGGGTGTGCCTAAAGGGTAAGAGAACAGAAGACATCAAATTACCTATTTGTTCATGTAATTAGGAAGTTCTCTAAACACAATCAATGATTTAGATCGTCTAGTAATGATTTAATGGACTGAATAATTTATCGGTATTTTTCTTTAACGTTCTCTCTAATAAGTCATCCGGATGGGATGCTTTTATTGAGGGAATGCTCCCTTCTTTTTTTTTTAAAGGGAGGAATTAAAAGGATTGTAAGGAGTCTAAATGGGGTTGAGATTATCCTTACCGCGTTCAATATCTCTCTCTCTCTCTCTCTCTCTCTCTCATCTCAAGCCTTTCTCTTTTTGGAATTTGAATTTCGAGATTATCAGTACCATCTAAATCCAGGCTCATAATTGGGACAGTTTAATTCGAATTACTTGTATTTCACATGCATGATTTCTCACTGCCTGTCTATTAACTGCCATGCTCCGCCGGAGTATCAAGTTAGCACGGTATGACACTTGATACTCTGGTACTTTGAAATTGTCCACATGATATGTATTAACTCAAATTAAAGCTACTAAATAGTGGAACTCTCAATATCTAAGTCACATTCCCAAATCAGACTGGTTGAACAATCCTAACCTCTGAGCCATGGACACTGGTTTGTTGAAATAAGACTATTGGATTTTTAAAAACCGTCCAAATGTCAACTAATCTGATAGATAAATAATCGGAAGAGCATTATTTTTTCTTTCTTGTGATATATTTGCACTTCGCTCCATAACTTTTACAGTGTAGGTTGGGCTACTTGTATGCTAGGTTTGCAATTTCGAAGTGTCCGTGTGTCGTTCACTGCACACTACCAAGTATCGAAGGTCTTCTCTTTCTCATTATGAGGGAAGGGCTGTCAATTGGCTGGGCTGCTTGTTGGGCTTTTGGGCCTTAACTTACCTCAGGCCAGGCTTGGGTTGGAGTATCAAGCTCGAGTGCTAGGCTCGGACTTAAAATTTGAACTCGGGCCGGGTTTTGACTGTGTGTATAACAGCCCATTAGCCCGGCTGACCCATTGAGGTTTTTAAGAGCAATTTTGTAATATACACAATATGTAAAAATTCTCATTTACTCTCCAACTCATGCCCCTAATTTGTGTGCGCGGGCGCTTTTCCAACTAGACCAACCCTTGAGTTTGAGCTCAGGCTTATGCTGGGACTGAGCGCAAACATTCCATGCTGCACTTGGGCTGGACTATTTTAGCTCGCCAAGGGCTTAGGCTTCTGTTGAACAATGTGAGTTAGGCTTGGATAGAGCTTAGCCTACCCATAACCCAACCCATTAGCACCCCTATGAGTAGGGGTGGCTAGGGGCTGAGTTAGCTTAGCTCTAACCCACCCTATTGATACCCCTACAAGTAGGGGTGGCAAGGGGCTGGGTTTAGGCCAAACCTGTGCCAAGTTATGCTTGGACGCAGGCCAACATATAAGCGACCCAAGGCCTCAGCTCGACCTTGACCCATGCCTAGCATGGGCCTATCGCAACATGCCCAAGTTTGAGCAGGAAAAAATTAGTTGGGCCCGGGCCCAACCCAACCAAAAATTAATAAATTTCATATTTCCCACTTGAAAATTCTCAATCCATCCATTGATAAGGGGGGCCACACATGCACAAAGACAAACATTTTAAAGGAATGGAACCAAAAATTCATATCAGCCCAACCCAACCAAAAATCAATAAAATTCTTATTTCCCACTTGAATGTTCTCAATCTATCCATTGATCAATGGGGGCACACCTACACATGCACAAGGACAAACATTTTAGAGGAATGGAACCATCAATCCACATTAAAATGAGTGAGATGCCTTAACAAGGATTGGATTGACATATTTATAAGATTAGCATTGAGTTGTGTCAAGTCAGATTAAAATGACATAGAGCCCAAGCCCAATCCAAGAATTAATTCGGCCAAGCAAACAGGCCCAGGCCCAACCCACGAGTTAATCTGGTAACTCCAAGTGGGGCCCAAATTCAGGTCAAGGCACCCCACCCATTGCTACCCTTAACCATGTAACTGTACAGATGAATAGAAATAACTGATGGTATGGTAGAGCAATCTCTCCACAGGGAACATGGTACATGATGTGAATATCAGGTATCCCTGAACCCAAGACCCTTAGAATGATTTACGACTCAAAAGTCACTCTCACTCAAAAATCCTATCCATCTGATCCGTGTCCATTTGAATGATGGTGGAAATAAAAACATTTAACGGTCAATCATAACTGTTATAAGCTAAACTGTATCATGAGTTCTATTTTAGAACATGAACCTTTCGGTGTCATTACATTAGTAGACCTGATTGATACATTATCCTATCTTGTTCTTCGGGATGGCTCTATCATGTTCCTGTTCTTCGTACTCTATGCATTTTAGAGATGGCTCTACAGTTTCTGCTCTTTCTGCTCTGTGTATGGTTCTACCATGAGAGCAGGAAGAACGGATAACACGTTAGAGATATCTCCATAGAACATGGAGCAAGAAGAACAAGAACACGGTAGAACATGTTCCCATCCTTCTTGCTCATCATTTGGCGGCCACCCTAACACTGATTGTAGGGTGGATTGCCATTTTTTTATTTTTATTTTTTGAAAAATCTAGGAAACAATCTTATCCATTACTTTTTGACAGTTTATCTTACTGACTGTCATTTCACCGGCTGCAAGATGAGATGGATAGATTTGTGTAATATGTAATTTATTGGACATAAACATCGATGCTCTGGCTTTGGCTTTATATATGGGCGGACCCGATTTACACATTATTAGTATCAGTAGGCAGACTGTAGGCAGACTGTATCATCTCCCACCATGTACGATTGATGCGAATTATGAAGTAAGCAGCTCACCCACACAATAGCATGGTGTGGATTCTTTGTGGGGCCCACCATGAGGTATATGTTTTATCTAAGCTGTCCATTCATTTTTATGGCTCATTTTTAGGGCATGAGCTTAAAATTGAACCATATTCAAACCTCAAGTGGACCACGTCACGGAAACAATGGTGATAATGATGTCCACTAATGAAACCTCCCTAGGGCATATAGGGAAGTTTATTTGTCATCTAACCTGTTTATGAGGTTACATAGCCCTGAATGAAAGGAAAACACAAATATGGCACCCATGAAGTATTCAATGATAGGTCTCGCTGTTTCGTGTGGTGTGGTCCACTTGGACTTTGGATATGCTTCGATTTTGGGCTCATACTCTAAAATGAGATGAGCTTAGGGATGGGCTAAGTAGTCCCAATGGGCCTTTGGGCTTGGCCCGTATTGGACCAGGTTTGGGGTGGTGTATCAGGCCTGATGCTCAGGATTAAATCAGGAGCCTGATTGTAAATTGGTCTGGAATCAGGCTTCGCTCCACCAAAGCCCATAAACCTGACCCAACCCGATAAGTATTTTCTAAACCTAATTTTCTCCATTTTTTCACACACACACACACACACACACACACTCTCTCTCTCTCTCTCTCTCTCTCTCTCTCTCTCACACACACACACACACACACACACACACACACACACACATGAGACACACCAAAATATCATTTATCCCCGAAGATATTTAAGGCTCGGCCTTGAGAAGACTCGGGTCAGGCTTTATGTAAATGCCCTGGCCTGGACTTAGGCTAGACTATTTCGGCTCGTCACAACCCTAGGTTGGATTTGGGCTTAGGTTTAGAATTGCAGGCCTACCTTGGACAGAGCTTAACCCAGCCCTAACCTAGCCCATTGACAACCCTAGCTGAGCTATAAAAACAAATGAACAACATAGATTAAATGCATATCTCACTGTGGACCCCATAGAGATTCCACACCATGCTTCTTATGTGGGGCTCACTGTGGTGTATGGGTTTTGTCCATGTCATCCATTCATTTTTACAAATTATTTTAGGTTATGAGCTTAAAAACGAGGCAAATCTAAAACTCAAGTAGACCACACATTGGAGATTGAATGCCCACCATTAAAAGCTTCTTGGGACCTGTTGAAGCTTTTTTATTTTTATTTTTAAATATTATTATTATCAAGTTGATATTTGTGTTTTCCTGCACAAAGGTTTAAGTGGCCTTATGAAGAGATTAGATGGTAAATAAACATTATGTTGATGCCTAAGAAAGTTTCCACCATGGGTGAGTATATTTATTATCACTTGTACTTCATGTGGAAGGTCCTCACCCATGCCCAGTGGTAGACTCACAATAGTTTCAACACCAGGTCAAGGGTTTGTGTGGCATATGTGTGGGGTGTAAAAAAAGAAAAAAAAGCCAAACTTATGTTTCATGTGATGTGGTCCACTTGAGCCGTATTTAAACCAATGTGATACTTAGTAGGAAAATTCTATGAGCCCTACTAAAATGTATATGTTTTATCTCATCTATCGATTTTGCTATATCATTTTATTGCATGACCCAAAAATAAGATAAATTCTAGTTTCAAATAAATAAAAAACAATGGTGCTTGAACTTCCACATTCAAAACGCTTTGCGAGTGACAAAATTTTTGAATCAAGCTGGTATTTGTGTTTTCATCATCGTCCATTAAAATGAGTTGGCGAAATGGATGTACAAAGCCGATAAAAAACACATGCATGATGGCGGGATCGCAGAGCTTTTCCGGCAGCAGCACAGCACCGACATTGATGCTGTGCTAGAGGACGCAATCCCAGTTCCTCATTTTTGGGCTGAGTATCCGGAAAAATAGATGGACGGCATGGATAAAACCCATATATGACGGTGGGCCCGACAGAAACCGAGTTCGTGGAGGCGGGAGCAGGACGCATTCCGCTTCCCTCCAACGGACCCTTTTCCGTCGCCTCATATGTAGCGAGCTATGGTTTTGTTGCTGTTCAAAGCAAAGCAACGGATCCTCTTCCGATGGGAACCAACTCCCTCAAATCTCTCTGCTTTTGCCTCCAAACCTCTCATTCAAATTCCTATCCTCTGCGAGACCGGGTCTTCCCCTTTCAATCCCAATCACACCCACATCTTCCTTCTCTCTTCTCCCTTCCCTCCTGCCCATTTCCAGCTCTTTGCTCCTCCTTCCTACCCAAGAAGCAGATGCTTCTTCCTTTCTTCTGGATTTTGGATTTTTCCATTCAATGGAGAAAAATGTAAGAAAAAAATTCAATTTTTTTTTTTTTTTTTTTTAAATGTATTTGATTTTTTTGGTTTTTTTTTTTTTCCTTTCTTTCATTAGGGTGTTTTTGGTATTCATGTCTTTTGCAAGAAGAATGTGATTTTTTTTTTTTTTTTTTTTGTAATGTCTTTTATTGTTTCCACACATTTGGGTGTTTGTGTTTTCATGTTTTTGGTGGTTGGGTAAGTATCTTCTCTTCTTCTTCTTCTTATTGCCTATATATATATATAGAGAGAGAGAGAGAGAGAGAGAGAGAGAGATGGGCTTTCTTGAATTTTTGAGAACTTTTTTTTATATATATTTTTTATTTTATTTTATTTTTAAATTCATGGTTTGGAAGCAATCGTCTTTGAAACAGGAGATGTAATTATATGTTTTTTCTTTCACTTTAAAATATGATACCTGTTCTCTATGGTCTTGTGTTGGGAGAGAGATGTGGGTGGTTATTAGGGATTGTTTTGCAAGTGTGAATTGGAATCCAAAACACAATTATCATGTAATCCATGTGAATTGAATCTTCCCTTGTGTCTGGCAACCCCTAATTGGAATCCAAAAATTGTGTTTGGCAGCCCATAATTTAAAAGCATTGGAAGTCTGTAGTATATTCACATGAACCTGAATTTGATTAAGTAAATCAGCTTTAATGCCTCAAATTAGTGTACATATGTGACATTTGATGGAATGATTGTAATAAGCCCATTGAAATATATACCTTGGCCAAAAATGAGGAAATTCGGAGCCTTAGGTGGGCCTCAAACATAAGGATCTCATGCAACGTGACTTGCCAATGTTTTTAACTGTGCATTACATGGTCAACGTTTGGACAGTTTGGGTCATTCTATTAGTGTGATTTTAGTGATGCACCCGGTACTTGGATTGTTTGGGGGTGTGTCATCAGTGTGCCATGTGTACGGCGGATTAATAGCTTAGCGATACCTTTGTTACTAGCACGACTCTCTTGCCTTTAGAAAGGAAGCGTCTTTCCATTTACCACAAATTCACACTAACCCACAGCAAAACATAATGATTTCAAAACACATCAAAAACCAACTTTCCATTTACCACTGATTCCATTTCACACCAATTCACGCCAACTGCACAACTGTACTTTTTCCAATGCACACCAATTCACACCAGCCAAACAACATCACAGTCATTGCGGAATGCTAGGTTTTGTATGAAGATAAGTTTTCTTGACTTTCTTTTTTGTTAATTGTTAGATTATTAATAGTTGAGAAGTGTTTTCCTTTGAAATAGGAGCTGAAATTTCCATTCCAGAAAAAAGGGACAGTAACAAGACAGCTACCGTTTTTGTTCTTTGTTCTTTATTTTGTCTATTTATTTCAGTATCTGTTTTTCAAGTCTTTTATTGGAAGAAAGATGTTTCTTTTTTTTTTTTTTTTTGTAGGTTTGTTAAGAAATGTTTGATGCTTGAATTGTTATGAAAATGATTCTTCTTGAATTCTTGAAATTGGTGAAGTTTTTATGGTTTGGAAAGCAAATACCATTGAAATATGAGTCAAAATGCGATCTTATTGTTCATCTCCTATTGTTTCAAGTCCTTTTCTACTTCAAAAGTTGACTGAGGTCTTGGGACTCCAATTTTCTTGTTTCAGTCCATTTTCTCCAAGAAAATGCATGGCCAATGCTGCAAAGTGTGTGGAAGTGCATGTGGGTTTCATCAAAATGGAGGAGTGTTTGTAGCTTGTATCAAATGTGAGTTTCAGGTGTGTGGAACTTGTTATGAGTTCCTATGCAATGTGGGGAACCAATCATGTCCAAAGTGTCACACTCCCTATAAAAAGCATGCAGGTCAGTTTTGTTAAATCCTTCGAGTCTGTTGCCTCTTTTTTTATTTTTATTTTTTCCTAGTTGGTTTGGTCTTTTTCTCTGATACAGGCCATGGTTGATAAGAGCTGTGAAGAGTAAGGGTGTGTTTGGATGCATTGTTGAATTGAATTGCAATAATTGTTGAGAATTATTGTTATAAGTTTAACCTAGCCTGATTAAGATTTTGGTTGTTTAGAGTAGGCAGCTTGAGTTGCGAGTCCTAGCTAAGTTAATCAGAGGACTTTTTTTTTTTTCTAAGTAGTTGCTATTATCAGTTATCTTTCAAAAAAAAAAAAAAAAAAAAACGAGTCTTAAATAGGCAGGTATGTTTCAAGTAGACTGTATGTGTAGGCTTTTATTTTTATTTTTATTTTTTTATGTGTCCACCCTCTCTCTTTCATCTTTGTTTTTTCTCTTCTTCTACATGCCTTCTGTCATTGGTGATGAGGTAGTATTCGTATAGCCAATTGACTTAACAAATGGGAAAAGTAGCATGTACATGGGTAAGGGTTTGAACTGAATACTAATTAGTTTAATGAAGTGGAAATGACCAAAATGTAATTGAGGTATTGGCGCAATCGGCTGATGGGAAGGATTAGCCCAAGCTTAGGCACTTTCAATCTAAGCACGAGAACTCAAACAAATAGAAGAGAACAATTCCAGAAATTTGATTCAATTCAAAAGGCGCCTTGATACTACTCACCCTAGGCTATTATATAAACTTTGAAATATACATATAAGGAAACTCATAATGTCATTGACAACCAATGGCTTATTACAAATGTGAAAAATAAATAAAAGGGTTTTAACTAATGGATTACGCATAGTTAGCTGATTGATTTTGCTAGGTAACTACCTAAATAGGCTAGCTACATAAATAGGAGGCTTGGGCCTCCTTATTGATGGGCCAATTGTTGGGCTTTGGCTTAATGGCCCTAGCCCATGGATTATGGGCCTAGATAAGCCTGCATCATTCCTCCCCCGCTTGAAAGAACTCGACTTTGGCGAGTTAATGGCTTAACATAGAGGTCAAGATTTAGATGCTAGAAGTCAATAGTCGTGATTCATGTAGCATCGGAGAGAGGTCGTTCTTGCCAGCGGACGAGAAACTTCTGGAAACCACCTTGGTGATATGGTTGTTGAGAACATCAATGATCATGTCTGTAGGTGGTAAAATAGTTGGAAGTGTGATGGCTTGTTCTCCATCGTCTATATGGTGCTCATGATAGATGGAAAGATCTCTTCCACATTGAAAGTAGGACCGATAGGTAAATTTGATGGGAGTTTTAAAACATAAGCATTGGCACTAATCTTTTTTATGATTTTGGATGGTCCCGCATAGTGAGGATGGAGCTTCTTCAAGGTACGGGGGGGGGGGCAAGCTATAACCATGCCATCTTCCGCAAATTCAATGAAGCGACATCTTTTGTCTGCATGTTGCTTATAACTTTCATTACTTGCGGTGATATTGCATCGAACTTCGTCATGCACCTGTTGCATATGGCGGATGAAGTCATCGGCTTTTGCACTTGGTCTTGACTCTACAGGTAGAGGAACCAAATCAACAAGAAGACGCGGTCGTATACCAATTACTAAGTTAAAAGGTGACATTCTAGTGGATCTCTTGATTGAATTATTATAAGAAAATTCAACCATAGATATTACTAGGTCCCATGGAACTATATGATCGCCGACAAGACACCGTAATAACTTGCTTAAGCTATGATTGACCACTTCCTTTTGACCATCGATCTAAGGGTGGTGGGCGCTAGATAATTGAAGCTTGGTTTTTGTTGTTGTCCAAAGAGTTTTCCAGAAATAACTCATAAACTTGGTATCATGATCAAACACAATTGTCTTCGGAAGCTCATGAAGGCGAACAACCTCTCGAAAGAATAATTGAGCAATCTTGAGAGCGTCTACTGTATTCAAGCATGGTATGAAGTAAGCCATCTTTGAAAATTGATTAATCACCATAAATACTAAATCAACTTTCTGAGCGGTCTTTGGCAAATCGAGGACGAAGTCCATGTTGAGATATTCCCATGGAGCATGTGAGATTGGCAGTGGCTGATACAATCCACTGTTTTTCTTTTAACCCTTAGCAACATTTGATTTTATACGGGGCCAAAAGTATCTCTATCTACAATGAGAGCTAGGGTCTTATTATGGCTCAAGTGGCCACTACACCCACCGGCGTGTAACTCCCTCACAACATACTGGCAGATGGATGTATTGGGTAATAAGTAACCATTATGAATGTTGAAATGTGGGTGTCTCGCATGCTCTCCAATAAGAACGCCGGTATAAATATGTTTGAAATCCTTGTTGTTAACATACTCACGCCCTATCTCTTCAAATCCCGCAACAATGACCACCATCGATGACAACAGATGCACGTGGCGGCTTAATGCATCATCAACTTGATTGTCTTTGCTAGCGTTGTGACGAATAACCACTTGACATGATGGGCACTCATCTTCTGCTGAGAGTTTAGATACTTGAGTGCTTCATGATCAGAATATAAGACATACTCCTTGCCAACCAAATAGTGATGCCAATGCTGTAAAGTTTGAACAACGGCATAAAACTTCGAGTCATAAGTGGAGTATCGCTGCTTCGCATTAGAGAGCTTTTCGCTGAAGAAAGCTATTAAATGGCCCTCTTGACTGAGAACTCCACCAATGACGACGTTGGAGGCATCACAACTCACCTAAAATACATTCTCAAATTTCGGGAGGTGCAAAATTAGAGCTTCGATCATCTTACGTTTGATCCTATCAAACACCCTTGTTACTACACCTGTCCATTGAAACTCTCTCCGTTTCATGCAATCAGTAATTGTAGTCATGATGCTGTTGAGGTTCCGCACAAAATGTTTGTAAAATGTGGTGAGGCCATAGAAACTACGCACTCCAGAGATAGTGATATCTGTTGGCCAATCAACAATGGCTTTCACTTTGGCAAGGTCCACCTCTACACCTTTCAACGAGACAATGTACGATAAGAAGACCATTGATGTACTCATGAATGTACACTTTTTAAAGTTGATGTAAAAGTGTTCACGATGTAGGACTCTGAAGATAAGACTTAGGTGATTGAGGTGCTCTTTTCTTGACTTACTGTAGATAAGAATATTGTCAAAATAGACAACGACAAACTTACCAATAAAATGGTGCAACAATTAGGTCTTGACACGCATGAACTGCTAGGTTTTGTGAGGTCGAATGGCATAACTAGCCACTAATAGAGGCCATCCTTCGTTTTAAATGCCGTCTTCCATTCGTCACTCGGTTAGATGCGAATCTAGTGGTATCTACTGTGAAGATCAATCTTGGAGAAAACATTAGTACTTGGCATCAAGTTTAGCATATCATCAAGTTGAGGAATGGAGAAACGGTACTTCACTATGATTTTATTAATAGCTCAGTGTTGACACACGTGTCAACTTCCATCCTTCTTAGGAGTAAGGTGGAGTCCGATTGAGATGTGGATCCGAACCCTTTCTCATGGAACCAAAGCGTCAGAGAGTATGCTGTTGTGGCTGATATTCAACTCGTCAAGCTTTTCGATGAACATCATCAACTGACTCGAAATCATACATGACCATCTCGCATTGGATCTCTTGATGTAACCTTGCTTGATAGCAGTTAGCTGTTATGTGATCTGTCTCTGCTAGCTTTCAATGGACATAAAGCTCATTGAACTATTTGGTGTAGTCATCCACCAATAAAGTTCCTTATTTGAACGAAAGGAGCTACTAGAGAAGAATATCTGTGTAATTTGAAGGCAAATACCTACTTTCCAGCTTCTCCCTCATGTCAACCCACTTGGACGACTCATGATGAGATTGTTGTTGTCAATTCTTTGCTACCAGATTCTTGCCGGGCCTTTCAACTTGACCTTGACAAAGGCCACGCGTTGGACATCATCCATGTTGTACCATGCAAAATAATCTTCTAGCGTTGTAATCCAATCAACAAAAGCCTTTGCATCAAGACGACTTGTGAAGTCCAAAACTTCAACCCGTACTTTCTTGGTAATATCATCTTTCTTGGGTGTCTCTATCGCGGTGTTAGGGGCTCTTTCTGCAAAGAGCCATTGCATGAAGTCATAAACAAACTCCCGAGGACTTGTACCATTTTAATTTGCCAAATGTTATGGTTGGAACCCTTGTTATGGATTTGGATCACCATCAGGAACTCCGATAGGATCAGGCTGCTAACCATGTTGTTCTCCCCATAATTGGTCAACGACGGTTTCCAAGCCGGCTACCCTTATAAATAGCGTGGTGATATAATTGTCTCACTATTGATTGGTAAGCTTCACTCGATAGATGTTACCACTACGTGTAAACATCACAACGTTGGAAAGTAAGGACAAATTATGGCAGTTTCTAGTTTAGAACAGAAGATTGCTAATGGGTTGAGATTCTAGACTCTAATGAATTGAAATAAGTTGGATTAGGGCTATCATACAATGTTTGACTTGAAATGTCTTTAGTATGCTTGGGTTTTAGTTTGTACAAGTGGGACCCATTACTCAGTGGTTCAAGCAGTTCATACCATGGGTCCCATTATGGCTTGGGTGTAATGGGCCTGGCCCTGGCCCATGGATTGTGGGCCCAGATCTGGCTGCATCTGGTATAATACATTGTTTGACTTGAAATGCCTTTAATATGCTAGGGTTTTTAGTCTGTACAAGCGGGACCCATTATTCAGTGGTCCAAGCAGCTGATATCATGGGTCCCACTATGGGTCCTACTGGAGGCGGTCTACAGACCCAAAACCACCTGTATGGGAAAATACTAACTGTTCGATTGGTGACCAGAAAAAAAATCACTGGTATGTTAGGGCTGGATATATGATGTCTATGATATTACAGTCTGGGGTTTCGGAGCATGGTGGGGCTCATAACATCAATCGTTTGGATGTAACTATGGGCTCCACTTTTACCAACTGAAAACCCAAGCATGCAGTTGATATTTTGGATCGAGCATTTTATATACCTCACTGTAATTACCTCTCTTAGCATTAATATTGAAGGAGCACACTCCAAATTTTTATCAGACTACTTCTAAGTGCAACTTGAGATGGAATGCAATTGCAATTTTGAGGCCTACTTCCTCCTTATGAATCTGATGGAACATCATCGGCCTGTATCTTTTTCTCTTGATTTAATTGAATGCTTGCATTTCAATTGACTTCTTGCATCCAACCATGGCCTAAATCTCTATACCTTCATGATGACATTGTTGGCATGCTTTGAAACATTCCTTGATGTTTAGCAGTACTTGTTGCCGATAACTGAACTTGGGAAAAACCGGGCATCTGGGTACCACTAGCGGATCAAACCTAGCAGTTCCTTTTTTTCACTTTCTGCAGGACTTTAGTTAGAAAGATTTCAAAGCTGAGTAAAATCAGAAGCATGAAGACTTCTGCTTGGGTGGCTGTATTTTGATAGGGAGCCTTTCAGTATCTAGAGATGGAGACCAATATACTGCCGATAGCTGGGAAACTGATTCTAAGTCCACACAGAGCTCAAAATTTTCAAGAAAACAGGCGTTGGATGAATTGCGCTGCTTTAAGGACTATCAAAATGGGAAGGATAACAGTTTATCTTATTTTTCAAGAGAGGCATCTGCCCTGGTGGATGTTCCCGCAAAGAGGAATGTGCAGGACATAAGGGTCAGTATTTGAATTTATTTGGTCCGGTTGGGAACTCTGGATGCATTCATCGAGTATTTTAAGCCCACACACATCTTGCTACATGTGGCCACACATGCCAACATGAGAAGTGCATGGGGCATCCAAGCCATGACCAGGTGGCCCCACCATGTAGATGAAATGGCCCGAAATGAGGCTGGTTACCTAATCAGGTGGGCCAAACATGCTTATAGTCAATGTCAAGTGCTGGCAATTTTTTAAAAATGTCTGTTATTTTCATATGTGTGGCCCACTTGGTGAATTGACAAGTCCGATTTTCATCTACATGGTGGGGTTCACTTGATTTTTTCAAAAATAGATGTATGGCCCAACAGATGATTTGGCAGATGGGACCACATTATCAGAAGGACAAAAGGTGGCACCTGGGGCCGATCAAGTGGCTCCAGCATGTAGATGAAAGGACCTGAAATGAGGTTGGCTACGTAATAAAGTGGGCCAAACATGTTTATTTTGAATGTCAAATGCTGGCAATTTTTAAAATGTATTGTTTTCATACATGTGATCCACCTGATGAGTTGACCAGTCTGATTTTCATCTACATGGTGGGGTCCACCTGATTTTAAAAAATAAAAATAAAAAATAATGTATGACCACCTGATAATTTGGTACATGGGGCCATATCATGTTGAATCTTGAGGAGCTAATTTTAGTAATCTTTACCCTTGATTTTAAATTCTAAGAGGCTAAGACTATCAAGGTTGACTTGGACTATGCCAGGTATATGTGGAACCATCAACTCATTCTTTATACAGGCGTGCAGATTCATTTCCACCTTCCAACATCAGTGTGGAGGAAACTGGCCGCGTTTCTTTTTCTGTTCCATGTGGTCTGAGTATTGGCACCACTAGGCGTCTTTCAGGTTCAAAATTTCTGTTCCTTCAAGCCGCAAAGTAGTTCTGTGAATGTATTTTGAGATGCATTAGATATTTTCCCTGTTTACTGAGACATGACGTTATTGTATTTGTTGAAATTGTCCCCTTTATATACAGTTCAAGCAACTCTGCCAAAGCATCCCAAGCCATCATGGTTTATGAGTACAAAATCCGTGAGGGAAAGGCTTCTGCAGTGGAAGTTGGCACGGGAAACTGCTGGGCAACTTTCAGGTTTGAAATTTCTGTTCTGCTGCAAAGTAGTCCTGTGGTTGTATTTTGAGACACATAAGAAGTTGTTCCTTGTATACTGTAATGTCTAACGATGAATGGCTAACAGGGAAAAGAAAGAGCCTAACAGTGGTAATATGCTTTGCACCAAAGAATATACACAGCCTTATAAATGAGAGTTCATATGCATTTCAAATCCCAAACACTCAGATGCACACAAATACACCTGCACTCTACTGAGACATGACACTTGTATTTGTTGAATTTTTTCCCCTCTAAATACAGGTCAAGCGATTCTGCCAAAGCATCCCTTGCCATCATGGTTTATAAGTTCAAAATCCCTGAGGGAAAGGCTTCTGCGGTGGAAGTTGGCACGGGGAACTGCTGGGCAACTTTCAGGTTTGAAATTTCTGTTCCGCTGCAAAGTAGTCCTGTGGTTGTATTTTGAGACACATAAGAAGCTCTTCGTTGTATACTTTAATGTCTAATGATGAATGGCTAACAGGGAAAAGAAAGGGCCTAACAGTGGTGTATGCTTTGCACCAAAGAATATACACACATATCCTTATAAATGAGATTTCATAGGCATTTCAAATCCCCAAAACTCAGATGCACACAGATATGCCTGCACTGTATTCTCCTACATATTTATTGAAGTATTTTTCCCCTTTCTATGTACAGTTCAAGCAACAATGGAAAATTATCCTGAGTCATCATGGTTTATGAGTTCAAAATCCCTGAGGGAAAGGCTTCTGAAGTGGAGATTGGCGCGGGAAAAGATCTCTCATCAAAATAAAAACAAAAAAGACTCAGATGAAGTGAATGGCTGTGCTTCTCTTAAAGAGGTGGAACTTGACCAATCAGTTCTATATACAGGTCAAGAAACAATGGAATCATCATGGATTTTGAGTTCAAAATCCCTAAGGGAAAGGCTCATGAAGTGGAGGTTGGCACGGGAACAGATCTCTCACCAAAATAGGAACAAAAAAGAATCACATGAAATGAATGCCTGTGCTTCTCTTAAAGAGGTGGAGCTTGACCAATCAGAAATGTATGGAATTCACTTCTCTTCTTTTTCTTTTACTTCTATTCTTTATTATTCTGAGCATAGAAGAAGAGCTTTGCTTTCTTTTCACAGTTATTGTGCTTTGAACCAGTTTGGTTTACTTAAAATAATTTAGCTGGAAAGGTGTTGGTATATTGGTTTGGAAATAAACTCTGATTGGACTCCCACGTGGGAAGATCTATTTTCAGAAAACAGTTTCATATGTGGCAACTTTCCATTCATATATAACATCTGGTTTTGGAAAGAGGTACTGCAGCTGTTGGTAGATTGTTATTCATCATTTTAAGCACCTGGTTCTGTTCTCTATGCCATTGTCTGAGATTCTAAATGGACGTGTGCATCATATTGCATCCTTTTTGCATACTTGTTGCATGAGATGTCTGTCCACTTGAAAGAAATAGGCAAAGTCACACAGCTTGATATGTTGCTATCAACCTATATCATGAGTCTTCTCTTCAGACACGATGATATTGGGAAATCAAATATATTGATATTTTTGGAAAATGCAAACATTCCTACCTTCATGGGGGCATTAGCAACATCCCCAAAGCTTTTCAATTTTGATGGTCCATTCAATAGTATTATTGGAAGCAAACCATGGTGCAAGATTCACACTGTTCAGATGATCCTAACCCTTTGAATGAGGCCAATTTGTTATAACCTTCCGTTTTTATGAGCCATAGATCACATGTTTAGAATCCTCAAGCCAAAGTGCTATTTGAGAATCATAAGAAATACAAGGTGGGATTCATCGATAGATGATGATTGGACCTACATTGTTTCTCAGCTCGATCTTGACTGTCAATTTCCATGCTATTATTCAGATGTTTAGGATCATCCAATTGGCATGTTTTTTGCACCACGGGTTGCCCCATATGTACGAATGAATGAACAGTCCAAATTGATGATTGGTTGTCCTGTGTGGCATTTAAAAGCTTCGGAAACATTGCTAATCTCCCCATGAAGGTGGGGATGTTAGCAAAACCCTTGATATTTTGTACATGGGAAATAGTAGAAGATATAGGGCTACAAATTTCACACACCCCGGCTTGTACCTTCACATCTACTTTTCACAATACAGTACTACAAAGTTGTAATATTGTCTTAGTAGAAATGAAAGGGTATATCTATGATTCAGGATTGGTAGAAATGAAAGGGTCCTTACTCTTGCTCCGGTGGTAGACTCTGAGGAGTTTCAACACTTGGTCAAGGGTTCGAGTACCCATAGGTGGTGAAATTCCACTAGTGTGAGTGTGTGGGGGTGGGTGTGTTTGCGTGTCTTGAAAAAAAAAAAAAAAAGAAGGATTGGTGCCAATATCAAATATTCACAATGTAAATCTGAGGATTACTCCATTGCAATTAGTTCAACCATAACTTGTAGTGTGAATATCTGCATTTGGATATGTGGACAGACCATCATTGTTGTGTAATGTTTGACTGCAAGCATTGATCTGAGGGATAGTATTTTCCAATCGATCTAGATGTGTACTTGCATTTGCAGTTTGAGTGCAACTAATTGCATATACGACTTATATTGCTTTCTTGGATGATGTATCTGAATAACAATGAAATATCTATAGATCTTTTTTTGAAGTCCGATTGACATTAAAAATATTAAAATATGGAAGGACGTACTGAGCAAAAAGTGGAACATGCTCACTGTTAGGTCTAATACTCCTTTCTTGATTGAACATAAGCTCTTGATTGTATACATTTTAATGGAAGAAGTGTATTTTTTCCCTCTTGAGTTGTTTATCTATTAAGCCTATCTTATTATTATTTTTACTGATGCTAGAGACGGTGAGCATCGACGACCTCTCTCAAGAAAGGTGCGGATACGTTCATCAAAAATCAATCCCTACAGGGTCATTATCCTCTTCCGTCTTGTAATCACGGCCTTCTTTTTCTGGTATAGACTAATCAATCCTGTCCGTAATGCATATGGGCTTTGGTTAACTTCAGTGCTCTGTGAGTTGTGGTTTTCTGTATCTTGGATTTTGGACCAGCTCCCTAAGTGGCATCCTGTCAACAGGGAAACTTATCTCGAACAACTATGTTTGAGGTGAAGATATATCTTTATCCAAGGAATAGTTCCTTTCCTTTTATCAGTAAATATTTATTTATTCAGTTCGAGCAAACATGTTTTGGAGCCACCCTGGCCGCTTATGGGAGTAGCCTTCTGAATCCTCTTCTGACATGTGCCAATGTATTTGTGTGTGGGTGTGGACGGGCAGACGTCAAATGGGCCTCACCATCTAGGCCTACAAGCAGTGTTCGAAATATTGGTATCGCGTTACATATCACACCCTTGGAATACAAATACATATAGGTTATCGCACAGGATGTATTGTTTGTTTCAGGTAACTTATCATACTTTTTTGGGAAACATGGGGAAACATGGAGAAAATGGTTGATTTTTTCAATGAATGACCTAGATCTCACATACATGTCCCACATTGTCACATGTGGAGAGAGTGAGATTTGGACGGCTACTCCTGTGAATAGTCATTACATTTTTCCTTCTTATGTGCATAGTGTTTGTTGTTCCAGGTACAATCCGCCAGGAAAAAAACGCCAGCTGGCTTGCATTGATGTGTTTGTTAGTACAGCTGACCCTCTGAAAGAGCCGCCACTTGTTACAGTGAATAGTGTACTTTCAATCCTTTCTGTGGACTACCCAGTTGATAAAGTTTCTTGCTACGTTTCTGATGACGGTGCATCCCTTTTGATGCTTGAAACACTCATAGAAACCTGCGCATTTGCTAAAAAATGGGTGCCATTTTGCAAAAAGTTCAATATTGAGCCTAGGTCTCCTGAGCATTATTTCTCACAAAAGGTTGACCATTTGAAATACAATATATTTCCGACATTTGCTAAGGAAAGAAGGGCAATGAAGGTGATATATCATTTGAAGTTGCATTCATTGTTTAGAGTATCCCCGATATTACAATAATATCCGTATCTCCAGCTCGGAGATACCGACGACACTGGTAGCGATACCGATAACATTGGTAGTATTATAAATTCCAGGTATCAACGATATATTGCTAAGTATCACTGATGTACTGATATCACCAATGTATTGCCAATATTTTCAACTGTGTAAATTCCAGGTGTTGCTTGTGTCGCCAATGTATCGATGTTGCCGATGTATTGCCAATATTTTCGATTGTGTAAATTCCAGGTGTTGCTTGTATTGCCAATATATTGCCGATATTTCGATAATATCATCCATGTATCAATATTTCCAAAAATCTATTTATTAAAAAATGTTTGGATGGATGGATGGATGGGATAGTTGGATGGTTGAATGGGTGGGATATTTGGATGGATAGATGTTTGGATGAATAGATGGGATGGATGAATGTTTGGATGATTTGATTGGGATGGATGGATGGATGGTTTGATGAGATGGTGGGATGGATGGATGGATGAGATGAATGGATGGATTGATGGTTGTATCATCATGTATGTGTTTTGTGTTTATATGTTTATTTATGTATGGATATATAATGTATGAATGCATTATGCATATTTCTTTGCTTGTTAATTGGTTTAATGATATTTTAAGTGATTGTTATAGTACTATTGGACTGCTTTGTTATGACGGCACATGCTTTTAGGCTTCATTAAATGAAAATGTATTATGTATCCATTATTTTGTAATTTTTTTATTCCTAAATATGTAAATATGCGTATTTTAGCATCTCCTGAAAATTCACTGAAAAATTTCATTGTTTTCCTCATGTTTCCCCAATGTTTCCTTGCATTTTCGGAAATTGGCGATATCGATATTGTTTCTGTATCCCCGGCCTGCGAAACTTGTGGCAATACTGATACTTCAAACACTGGTTGCATTTCTTCTTTGTTCTTGTTTGTATATCTGTTAAACGTTGAACTGAAAGCATTATTCTGTTACTTGATTGAGTGGTATTTGACCCTTCTTCAAATTAGAACGTGTCGTCATTATTATAACTAACCTCTCTTTATACATTTTCTTATGTTTGGAAAGCTATCTGGTTTTTATCCCTGTTAATGGAAGTGGATACAGAGAGATGTTCTTTTGTACTATTGCACCAACAACATCACGATCAAGATAGTACAACCAATCCAGTTTATTTCCTCCACTACTTTTCATTTGTCTTTAGATCTTGAAATAGAATGTGAGGAATAAAAGGTCACCAAGCAATCAAGAGATTTTACGAGTTTGCTAATAGATTTGAGACTCAAGGGTAATTTAGGAACATAAAGGACATGACAATGAAAGGGAAGAACTAGGGTGAATAATACCCATTCCACATACTCTAGATTGAGTATCATCTGCCAGAGTGATAGATGAACCCATTAATGATGTATTAATAGAGGAAAACACGCTGGACTCAACTGTCATATGGTTAGATGTTTTAGAGTCAATGACTCATGGAGTAGGGAACTTAAAACCTAAACAGGCCATACCTGAGGCCACAAATGTTCCAGAAGTGTTTTCCTAAATATGGGTGGAAGTTGTTCCAGAAGTAGCAGGAGCAAGCTGATTTTGTAGATTTTTCAGCAACTTGGAATACTCCTGAGCGAGTGTAATAATCTCTTGTGACTGTTGAGTTGTAGACGTAGACTTAGCCGGAGAAGGCCCACTGTTTTGTCCAACGTACAATGTCTAATTAGCCCATGCTAGCCTCTCATGAAGATCTCTTCATTTTTTAAACATGGTGGTTTTTGAGCCCATAATTCAGGCACGTTTTAGGTCCACGACCTCTTCCCACTTCATCACGACCACATTGATTACCCATGCCAATACGCCACGGTAGCGGCCCCGACCAATAAAGAGTGCTAAAATAGAGTTGTCATTAACTCCACTTGTACAGCCAAGATACACTCATTAGAGGTGAACATACACCTCACTTAGAGATGGCACATTTTTGCCACCCAAAATCTTTGCATAAACCGGTTCATACTTATGTTTCAAACCAGATAAGAATTTGGCTACATGAAACTTTTCTCGTTGCTGATGTAGCTTCCCCAAATTTTTAGTACGGGGTTCATACACATTCTACTCCTGTCACATTCCTATAAGTTTTGAAAAACATTCACCTAGCCTTTGGTCGCCTTATTGGAGATAAAATATTTATTGATATAACTGATATGTATGAGAGATAATTTTGTTGGACAAATACATCTCTCGTAATGCATCCCACACTTCTTTTGCAGTATTCAGAAACATTTCGTTCAGACCGATGGATAATTTCATGCTATTCTACAATCACGTCATAATTTGAGCATTGTCCTAGAACCATTGATCATAAATACCTACTCCCTCATCAGATTTCTTCATGTTCAAGTATTTTAATTTGCCCGTGGTTGTTAAGAAAACTTGGATAGATTTGGACCAGAGGTTATTTGGACTCCAAAACATCAGATGGATTTATGAATCTAGTTCTCAAATCACCTTTCACTTCCATCAAGAAAAGGAACTCGAATATATATACCTTAAGCTTATACGAACATTGGCCGACCTTTCGCGACCAAGAAACACCCAACTTGTAGGCTTCGCATGGTATGGAAACCACAATTGTAGAGAACAACCAACCTACACCTCCACACGTCCCGCACATGAGAGGGATGATCATGAACACTTCATCCACTTCTCACACAAGGACCATTACAACGGTCCCTACACACCAAGAAGAAAACGAAACCCTAGTGTGTTTTTTTTTTTTTTTTTTTTGTAAATTCAGCACGAAGGATGAGAATAACCAAAATCAAAGGAAGAGAGAATGAAAATAGAATAGAAGGAAGTTGAATTGGATCGGGAACATAGATGCTCTGATACCATGTAGCACAATACTACTGCAGCTACAATACTACAACGGTACTGTAGCAGGTCACTGTAGTACATGGTAAGTAAGTAATCAAAAGAAGACAAAGTGGAGAGGAGAAGATAAAGGAAGAAGAAAGCCCTAACTGAGTTGGACGTGCCCCCGTTTCCCTTTTTATAACCAAATAAATCCAATATGACAATTTAAATCCTTTGAGAAATAAAAGAAGAAAAAATACCCGACATATCGTAATCAATATAAACAATAGACAATAAGAGAATAAGGGCCAAGTGGGCTGCATCCACTTTTGTTAACAATCTCCATGGGTTTTTATTCAATTTGAGAAATAGGGTTGTCATTTCTTTTAGTTGAGTGAAACAATCACAGAGATGGAGCATCCAAATATCAGACCATTGGCGCTTATGATTATGGATACGACAAGTCATATGGGTATGGCCAATATACAAAACCTATTGATGCACATTCATATCGAACTAGTCCTGTTCAAGCATGCAGTCAATATACGAGATACATATATCCGTATTTGGATCGAAGCTCCAAATTGTCCCAGTCTCACTCTCAGTCTCAGTATGAGTAGTACTAGGGCCATGGGCAGGGGTATAGAACAGCTATGGTGAGTATGGGTGGTCATCTAACACTTATTGTTACATGGATTGCACACAACAAATGCCCGGTGGTAGTGAGGATCGGGGTCAGTCATCCTCGGGATTCCTTGATATAGTCTTCCTCACAGGATCTGGTTATTATGGATATGTAGCTCCTGCTCCACAGTCACAACCACATTAGGATGACGATGATGTAGCGGTCGATCAACCACAAGGAGTAAGATTTTCTTTCTGGCAGTGATTAGAGTACTTGACTAGTGTAAGATTTTCTTTTTGGCGGTGATTAGAGTACTTGACTAGTGTTGATGGTGTGTGTGATTGACACAAACAATGTATTGCAAACTATTATTTTATAATAATAATTTTTTTTCTTCTATTTACAACACATTGTTAATTCTCCAATCCATTAACTTAATATGTTACTTATATGGTATCTTTATATTACATCCATCATTGTCTATTTGATGCTCATATTATCTTATTTATATTGAATCATTGATAAAATAAATTTAGAAAATGAAATATATGAATTTTGTAGCCAATTGAAGACTGCTAGGTTCATAAAATTAAAAGATCGGCCGAGGCATCATTCTTACCAAAGAGTGGACCGTCACACCATAAAAATGTTCAAAACCAGAAAATAATGCATATTTGCAATCTTCTAATTAAATGAGATTTTGTCCATATTTTTCCAAAAATTTCTGGCACAATAAATAAATAAATAAATTCCAACCGTTACGGCCTTGTAACGGCCATCACCCGTAACGGTAACATCAATGACTGTTACCTGTTATGGGCTCTGTTACCATTACAGAATACCTTGGTTGGAGCTGATCACCTAACACTAGTCATTTGGAAAGCAGCCCACTTTTTTACATCTAAATTTTTATTTCCAAAATTTCCTTAAAGATGTTGGATATTTTCAAGGGCAAGATGCTTGTAAAATGGGTTGTAGTTTAAATTAGTCTACAACCGATTATAGGTGATTTATTCCATATCTTTGATGGACAAGTTCAAGGATGCATTTTATGAATTAAACATGGTAGATAATGAGTATGATATCAAGTTTGGATTCTCTTTTATCATTTTTGGCTCAATGTTTACTGATTTTGCTATATCATTTTTTCTACTTGCAGGGGCAGTATGAGGAATTCAAAGTCATAGTCAATGCTCTTGTATCTAAATTCCAAAATGTTCCTTCTCATGATTACTCCATGAAAGATGGCACCCCATGGCCTGGAAATAATACTCGAGACCATCCGGGGATGATACAGGTTAGAGTTGTAATTACATTCATGTATGCAGACACATATATAATAGATGTAGAGGAATTTTCTGGTGCAACCCCTTTGCATTACAGCATGGTGCAACTCCCTTGTCTTAAACATGTGGATGGTCTGTTTGTTTAGTCTGGTCCTTTTACTTGGTAGGTCCCATTGTGAATTGCTAATGCACCCCCAAAAATTACTATTGCCAGACAACCCTAACCATGGAATAAGATCTTGCAAACAGGATATCAGAAGATTATTAAAAACAAAAAATCCTTTTTGTTTCACCACCCCTGTGCACATCCTGTAAACAAAATGGTTGATTGTGTGATCTTTACTTGGTGGCCCATCCACAGTGGTGGAATGGACGCGGATTTCCTGCGAAAGGCTTTCGTAGGAAGTTCCTGTGCCGGAAACCTAGGTGGGGCTCACTGTTATGTTTGTAAGAAATCCACCCCATCCATCCTCCATTTGAGATCATTTTAAGACATGGGGCCAAAAATGAGCCAGATCCAATACTCAAGTGGGCCGAAAATGTGATGATTGAATGTCCATAGTTGAAATATTCGGGGGCCACAGAAGTTTTGAATCAGGATTATATTTGTGTTTTCAGTTCATCTCAGTAGGAATGATGTTATGAACGGTATGGATGGCATGTAAAAATCACTGTCGACCCTAGGGAGGTTTCAACGGTAGTAATTTCCCTACCCACGTTTTCCTTTAGTGTGGCCCACTTGAGTCTTGGATTCTTCTCATTTTTGTTCTCAAATCCTAAAATTAGATTAAAAAATGGATGGACGGGGTAGATTTCTCACAAACATCATGGTGGGCCCCATTTAGGTTTCTAGCGCAGGAACTTCCTACAAAAGGCTATCCGCGTCCCCCTGGAATGTACATCCAAGATTGTCTGCATGTCCAATGCATGTGAGTTGCACCATATTTTGATGCAAGCAGGGATCATCTGTTCATGCTCATATCATTGGGCCATGATGGTTGGTATTTGATTTGTCTTGCATTGATTTTTTTTTTTTTTTTTCCTATTTCAGATATTATTGGGCCGTGGGAGACTGGATGCTGGTGATGATAAGGAATTGCCTCAACTAGTTTATGTGTCCCGAGAAAAGCATCCTAGTTACCAGCACAACAAGAAGGCGGGTGCCATGAATGCTCTGGTACATTACAAAGTTCTGGATCATTGAGTGAGATAGAGTGGATCTAGTATGAATGAAAAATTAGGGATCTCATTCTTGAAATCTTCAGGTCCGAGTTTCCGCTGTTATTACAAATGGGCCTTACATTCTAAATCTTGATTGCAATCACTACATAAACAACAGCAAAGCCCTCTTGGAAGCTATGTGCTTTATGATGGACCCAGGTATCAATGATAAGGTGTGCTATGTTCAGTTCCCCCAGAGATTCGACGGTATCAATGCAGGTGACCGTTATGCAAACCACAATACAGTCTTGTATGATGTGAGTCGTCTCTTCTGTTTCAATCCCCATGAGCTACATGCAACATTTCCAGTCCTTTATGAATTAGGAATTTTTTACGGGAATGTAGCCATGTAACTAGTTTGCACTATGTTAGATTGCCACTATGTTAGATTGCAAGTTCTAGTGGACATTTGAGTAATTGATATGTACTGACTATCTGGTCTACCCACTCTTCATGTGCCACTGGGCCAAAGTCACGCATATTGACAATCCTATCCGCTTGATCAATGGCTTGAACAACCAAGATCTAATCATGAAAGTAGACACTCCCTCTAATCGGTGCCACATTGGATTGCTTTTGTATGTTAAGAATTGGTTTGATGTGACAATCATTAACCTTCCAATCTGTGTTGGAAAGGGGATTATTACAATAAAAGGGGGCAGTTGTTTGGATGGTTAGGATCACCTCATCATGTGTTTTTTGGCATGATTGTCCATAAAGAGTTGGTTGCTCTTCATGGGAAGTCCAGATCATTGCTTGGGAGTTAGGACTCTCCATCTGGCCAAGAGAGTTCAGTTGCTCTGTAATAGGGTGCATGGGATCATTTCACATTTGGAATTAACATTAGACAAAAATCACAACAAAAGACACATGACGTGCTAAGGTCAGCTTCTTAATCCAGTCATAATTGATTGCTGGAGACAAGCCAAACTTTAAGAGGTAGTTAGCCTATTAGATTTCAAATGCTTTCTTAATTCCAGTTGCTATTTATTGTCCATATCCTTCCAAACCACAGATACCCATCTGTGTCCATGGTTTATATTAGTGTTTTATAACCCTGACCAGAGTGATTGGTCATACCGGTTTGGACCGGAACCACCACATGAAACAGGTCAGGTATATGTAACACTCACATTTTGAGCTGAACCATCATAATTGGATGTAACGGTAACGCCAGGTGTAATAGTCGGCCTCGTGACAGTTACATTAAGGGCCATAACGGCTGGTACAACTTCATAACGGCCGTTAAAACTATGTAACGGTAAAAAAATAAGCGAAAAAAAAAAGATATTGGAGAAATTAAAAAATGTAAGGATCCGAAATATGTATTCTTTTATGGTTTTGAATATTTATTTGACGATGTTATGGTCTACTCTTTGTTGAGAATGCTGTCTCAGGCTGCCTGATACTATTAATCTGAGACTAACTCTAAAACAGCAAAACTCCCATATTTGGGCTTCTAAATATTTAATATCAATGTACAATAAAGATTATAAGTCCACGTATGAGTAATTTGCTGACACAATTATAGTTTCGTTATGTAAGTCCTGTTTATGCTCCGTACATAAGCATGATTTGGTGGATTAGGGCCTGTTATATACAAGTGCAACAAAATGAAGAAAAAAAGTGTTAGTTTATCCCTTTTGATATTTCCTAATATGGTCCACTCCGCTTCAGTTCATCGAATCCCATTCAATTTTCTGTTTTGGTCCTCAAAGTAATCCTGCATCTAGTTTAAATTTAGTTTTTAAGTTTCCTTTATATTTGACATGAAGAAAGAAGTGGAAAAAGAGAGAAAATTGAATATATATATGTATGTGTGTGTGTATATATATATGGGCCATCTATGGTTGCATTGGTCTGTAACGGCGTATCAGTCCTGCAGTGGTGCCAATACGGCCTTTACGGCCCTTTGTTCATTATAGATTAATTCACCCCCGTATTGCATAAAGGGGTGATCTTTTCTTTTATGTAATGGTCTTTACGGCTGTAATTTAATATATATATATATATATATATATATGGGCCATCTATGGTTGCATTGGTCTGTAACGGCGTATCAGTCCTGCAGTGGTGCCAATACGGCCTTTACGGCCCTTTGTTCATTATAGATTAATTCACCCCCGTATTGCATAAAGGGGTGATCTTTTCTTTTATGTAATGGTCTTTACGGCTGTAATTTAATATTTTTTTAATACCATGGTTGGATGAACAAATGACATAGAATTATGTGATGAATGTGCATGCTGATGCAAGGGAAGGAAGCAATTTGGTTTTGTATCTTTTGCATCATGCAGGGTTCCTTAATGCATGTATATACGTGCATGTGGTGGTACATAAATATAAGGACTCTCCTGTTTCCCAAGCTTGATCGCTCTTACTTGGCTTCAATATTTCTCTAACAATACAAACAATGCAGCTTAGAAGTTCATTTAAAAAATTTGCAAACATTTGAGTCCACTTTGAGCATATGAATGAAATGATTAAGCATGACATGCAATGCCTTTTTGCAATATCACACATTTGCACATTCACATCCACATGCACAGCCTCTCACATGCACCTTTGCATGCCACACATGTCCAACATGTCTAGTGTGTGAGACAACTGATCAATGCATAAGATATACACAAAAATCAGGATGGTCCATTCATCAGACATTCCACATGTGTTGAATGTGGACTGTTGGCAAATTTTTTAACTGTCCTTTTTTTTTTTTTTTTTTTGTATAAGAGTGAGCCACCTTATGTGTACCTGCCTCATTTTTATAGATGTTCTCATCTTCATAGTGGGGGCCACCTTATTCATTGATTACAAGTTCCATTCCCACACATGTTAGTTGGGCTGTGTGCTGTGTGCTGTGTGCAAAGGTGCATGTGGGGCTAGCAAACATCACTTCTCTGATGGTTGGGATTCCTTTCTTACATGTAGATTACCCTAAAGGGTCTTGATGGAATACAAGGGCCTCTCTATGTTGGGACAGGTTGCTTCTTCAACAGGAAAGCTTTGTATGGACATGAGCTTCTTCTGGAACCGAAATGGTGTACAATGATGAGGAAGGCTCCGAATGAGACACTTGGTTCTTATTCCTCTACTCATGTTCTTGGCGAAGAGAGCTCGAGTTTACCTGGTACAGAACTGAGCAGTCTTGTGGGTTTGGAGGAATGTTTTGGTCATTCAGCATTTTTCCTCCAATCGACTCTTGTCGAGGATGATAGATTATCACAGTCCACATCTCCTGACACAGTCCTAAGAGAAGCTATTCATGTATTAAGCTGTGATTATGAAGATAACACAGCCTGGGGAAGAGAGGTAAAATGATACTTTGCCAGTTCATCTTTCTGGGTTAGGGTAATGCTATTTATGATGCACATTTCATAAAAGTTCCCAGTGAGCAGTGTTTCCATTGTCGACGAAAAATCGATAATATCGCCGATATTATCGGTGTCGCTGGACCGGCGACACCGAAACACCAAAAATTCGTTTCTCTTCCTAATGTCGACGAAATATCGGCGATATTTTCGATTTTATCGGAAAAAAAATAATTATCAGCGACAACTCTCCCTATTATTTAAAAAAAAACAAAACAGATACAGAAAAAAAAATCTCTTACCATTTTTTTCTCAAAATCTGCCCGCGGGAGTGGCTTTCGGATGGATTTGGTGGGCCAACCACGGTTGATAGCGCCGGATTTTCAGAGGTAAGAAATCTCTTCTTTTTTTTCTTTGAAAAGAATAGGTTCAAAAGAAACCCAATTTCGACGAGGTTGAAGGGGATTTGGGTTGCGATTTGAAAAACGAGAGAAATTTCGGGAAAGATAATCGGAATTTTTTTAGGCGGAAAAAACGATGGAAGCTCTTTCGGTGAAGATGAGACGAAAGGGGCGTGGATTAGCTACTGACAGGTTGAGTAGCTAGACTAGCTACTGAGTGACGTCACTAAGTTCCGTGGGCCCCATCATGATGTATGTTTTGTATCCACGCCTTCCATCCATTTGGAGAGATCATTTTAGGGCAATATCCAAAGAATGAGTTAAATCCAATGATCCAGTGGGCCCCAGCACAGAAAACTGTGGGAACAGTGACGTCCACCATTAAAAACTTCTGAAGGCCACAAAAGGTTTAGATCAAGCTTATATTTAAGTTTTCCCTTATTTTATTTATTTTTTAACTTTTGAATGGGTTGGATTTCAAATAAACATTATGGTGGGCCGTAGGATAATTTCAACGGTGGGCACTCTCCCCACTGCTTTCTGTGGCGGGGTCCAGTACAGATTTTTATCTCCCTCATTCATTGGCTCCTGCCCTAAAATGATATCTCAAAATGGATGGACGGTGTGGATACAACACATACATTATAGTGGGGCCCACATAACTTGGTGACGTCACTTCCATGGGGACTCGCGATTCAACCTGTCAATATCTAATCCGCATCCATGGGTACGTGTCATGCGATGACGAGTGCTGAAGCTCCTCGAGCTCCGAGTTGTACGAACGGTTTAAAGGTGATCAAAAATTAAATGGGCCCCAAATTGATGTATTTATTACATCCATACCGTTCATTCATTTTTCAAATTCATTTTAGAGCATGAATCAAAAAATAAATCATAACCTAATGTCAAATGGACCACACCAGAAATAGCAGTGGTTAATGATTTTCACCGTTAAAACATTCATAGGGCCCACCATAAAGTTTATTTTCAATTAAATCTGTTGGTAAGGTCAAAAATACTTAGATTAAGAGGAAAAATACATAATATTGATCCAAAACTTATGTGACCCCAAAAAAGGTTTCAATGGTATACATTCAATCCCCCACTGCTTTCTGCGGTGTGATCCACTTGATCTTTATATCTATCTTATTTTTCAGCTCAAGCCTTAATACGAGCTCATAAAATGAATGGACGGTTTGGATATAACACATAACTCATGATGGGACTCATAGAACTTGCTGACGTTAGTACTCAGTATACTTGTACACCAACACTCAGTATACTTGTACACCAACCAAGACGAAAGCTCCCTTTTAGAGAATGAACTCGGTGCAATTACGGGGCTTTACAAACAGTGGTGCGTCTCTCACGACGGGCCCACATTGATATATTTATTTTTTATGCACGCCGTCCATAGGTTTTTTCAGATTATTATAAGACACTAGCCCAAAAAATGAAATAGATTGATATCTAAGCTGGGCCATATTTTAAGAAAGAGTGTTGGTTAAACCTCCACCATTAAAAACTTCTTTGAGCCTACATTAATGTTTTTATGTTTTTGTAATGTTTATTTGTCATCCAACCTAAGGTCTGGTAAACCTTTATATAAAAAAGAATAAATATTAGGTTAGTCCAAAACTTCTGTAATCCATGAGAAGGTTTTAATGACCTATCACCACTGTTTCTCATGTGAAGGTCCACCAAAGATTTGAATCCGCTTCATTTTTTAGATTATACTCTAAATTGATTTTTAAAAATAGATTATTATTATTATTTTCAATTCATCCCAGCAGGAAGGGGACCATGAATTGTTTGAATGTATATAAACATCATGCTGGACCAAGGAGATTTATTTGTCATCCAAGTTGAAACCTTCCTAAGAGCTATGGCCCACAGTGGTATTTATTTGTCATCCAAGTTGTTCATAAGATCACACAGAGATAGATGAAGTTAAAATACAAAAATGACATGGATCCAAAACTTTTGTGGCCCCTAATGATTTTTCAACGGTAAGCATGTTCAATTCACATTGTTTCCTATGGTGTGGTCCATTTGAGCATTGGATATGCTTCATCTTTGCGATCAAGCCTTAAAATTATCTTGTAAAATGGATGGATGGGGTGGATAAAATATATAAATCACAATGGGCCCCACATAGTTGACTCAGTACGATAAGCATACTGATTTATATGGTGCACATGTGTCACTTTTTTGTATCTTTGGATTGATGGGTCGATGCTCTGTGGGGCCATCATAATGATATATATTTTATTAATGTCATCCATTTATTTTGATAGATAATTTTAAGGCATGAGTCCAAAATGAGACAGATTTGCATCTCAGGTGGACCACACTAAGGGAAACAGTGGTGATTAAATGCCCACCATTAAAAACAATGGTATGGCCCACCACTAGATTTTTGGATCTGCCTAACTTTTAGAACATTATCCTATTGTGGCCTTTCAAAACAGATGGTAGGAGTGGATTTGTGACATACATCTCTATCATGCAAAAAACCACACTAATTGGATAATCCAATCCATCCTTCATTTGGCATCTTTGAATTCATTCACTTTTACATGTCTTAATTTATGTATGCTAGCTTCATTTGTAATATATAAACTCATTTTAGTTGTTATTAAAGTGATTTTTTATGGCATCGCATGCTTTTTTTTGTCCCATTAAATGAAAATTTATTATGTAATGTATTTTTTTTTCAATTTTTTTATTCCTGAATCTGTAAATATGTGTATTCATTTATGTCCTGAAGTTTCACAGAAAAATTTCATCATTTTCTCCATATTTCTCCATTTTTTCCTGCATTTCCGGTTATCGGCGATATTATCGGCGATAACGATATTATATCTTTATCTCTGGCTAGCGAAACTTGTAGCGATACCGACAACTCGAACACTGCCAGTGAGTACTGTCCACACCATACAGGTGTCATATAGAGTGGTCAGGATTGTTGATTTAGTGGATGGGTCATGGTCCAGAAACTGCAATAATTGGACAACTATGTTCATCTAATCTTTTTTGAATTTTGCCATTTGAATGTGGACCATGGCTCATTATCTGACCTCACTTTCCTTTTTTCAGGCCACTGATTGGATGGGCACCAAAGTACGATCACATTGCTTTTTGGGCTATGAGCCTGTGACCCATGCATGTGGTGGCCTACCATTCAAAGATACTGATCACCACATGTAAGTGCCACAAACATATGGTCCATTCTGGTGTGCACTTCATGGAAAAGGCCCACTGAGGGTGTCCTCTAACCAGGTTTCCTTTTGGAATCCTACTAACGCATGGAGGATCCATTGAGATCTGTCCAGCCAGATGGTGGCTCGTGGCTCTGCTAGATGGGGACACTCATCACTTGACCAGGTTCATTGACTAAATGGTTCAAGAATTTATTAGCAATTCCTCATTG
This sequence comes from Magnolia sinica, assembly GCF_029962835.1. NCBI lineage: Eukaryota > Viridiplantae > Streptophyta > Magnoliopsida > Magnoliales > Magnoliaceae > Magnolia > Magnolia sinica. Next base: position 1,169,158 of record NC_080586.1, read on the forward strand.
GGTCTACAAAATCCAGTTATGTGAAGGAAAACATACAAAAATCTTGTTGCTTCACATCCACAAATGTACTTGTCCTGCCATACGCCATTCTCCATTATACTGTCCCATTCCTCTTCTGGGTTATGGTTGCTTGAACTTGATTTTGTCACCAAATAACTCTATCATCATATATACTTCTGGTTTGATCACAGCTGAATCTCTTTCACTTGTGCTTGAATTATGAATCCATCACCATGAATTTTTCTAACCTGTTAGCTTGTCAATCCTGACAGATTGGTTGGATATATGGCTCTTTGACCAGTGATATTCTGACTGGTTTTAAGATGCATGCACGAGGATGGAGATCAATATATTGCACGCCGCCACGTCCTGCATTTAGAGGATCTGCACCCATCAACCTATCTGATCGTTTGAATCAGGTGCTCAGATCGGCCTTCAGCTCTGTTGAGATTCTTTTCAGCCGGCATTGTCCAATCTGGTATGGATACAGTGGCGGGCTCAAATGGTTACAGAGAGTTGGTTATATCAATGCCACTGTTTATCCTTTTACTTCCATTCCCTTGGTTATATACTGCACTCTACCTGCAGTCTGTCTTCTCACAGGAAAATTCATCCTTCCGGCGGTAAGTTCCTCTATCAAGAATGTGTGAATAAAAAGAGAGATGCTGAAGAGTTTTTTGTGAGGAATCATGGAAGAAGTGATTTATGATGCATGTGCCAGCGTGGATCTCCTGTGTGGCATCTTGGTTATTCATCAGGTGGGGGCATTGCGAAAACTCCCTGGCCCAAAAATGAGGCCAATCAACTCATCAGATGAGCCACTTGTGCTTGCCCATTTATTTCTTAATCATCCATTTTTTGTAATACACGTGGCCCACCTGGTGAGGCCTACTTCCACCTGATGAATGATGGAATAAGTGATTATGACACATGTGCCAGTGTGGAGAACCTGTGTGGCATCCAGGTCAATTGTCAGGTGGTGGGATTGTGAAATTGCCCTCGCCCATGAGGCCGGTCCACTCCACTCATCAGATGGGCCACTAGTGCCATTTATTCCTAATCATTGATTTTTCTCATACACATGTAGCCCACCTGATGAGTGAACTGGCCTCATTTTTGGGCCAGGGCATGTTCAAAGTGGTTCTGACCTGATGAGCAGCTGGAGGGGACTGGCCTGATTTTTGAACCCTGATGTGACGTGTGTAAATTGATCATTTCTTCAATAATCTCTCCCTGTCCTAATCGTCAAAGCGCTTATTGATAAAAACCCATAAAAAAATGCAAAGCCGGTAGTAGTTTAAAAGCACTTGAAATGATTATCTTCTTTAGCACCCTTTGCAGGTCAGTAATCTCACGAACATCTTGCTTCCGTTTCTCTTCCTCTCGTTCTTAGCAACCTGGTTTCTTGAAATAAGGTGGAGCAAGGTTCAGAACGAAGAATGGTGGAGGAATCAGCAGTTTTGGGTCATTGCTGGAGTTTCTTCCCATCTATTCGCCGTTTTTCAAGGGCTGATCAAAGCTGTGTCAGGTATGAATATGACTTCCACTGTCATGACCAAGAAATTTCATAATGATGAATTTGTGGAGATGTATGCATTCAAATGGACATCGCTTCTGATCGTGCCAACAACGTTAATCCTTGTCAATGTATGGGCCATGGTCGCTGGCACTTGTTTTGCTCTCAGCAGTGGTTACGGCACCCTGGCGCTGCTTTTTTCTAAGTTGTTGTTTGCATCCTTGGTAATTCTCCATCTTCATCCATTCCTCAAGGGCTTGTTGATTCGCCGGCATAGGATCCCATCCATTGTCATCGTTTGGTCTCTTCTTCTGGCAACCTTGTTTTCTGTATCGTGGGTCCGGGTTAACCCATTCATTACCAGGTTCCGTGGACCAGATTTACAGGACTGCGGCATCAATTGCTGATTTGGGTTGCATTCTTCATCTACATTCATTGCCATGTAACTCATCCAGTGAGAGGGATTATGTATGAAGGTAACAAAATTTGTATGTTGTATATGTTTGTCCAATTATGTAATTTTTATTTACAAAAATACTTGGATTTTCACTACTGATTATATTTACAAAAATAATTGGATTTTCATGCGTAGTTAGCTACAGTCACTTGACAAATATAGTTAGGATGGGCCCCAGGAACAGGTGAGCAATATTGAAAGAAGTCTCTTACTAAAAGGTGAATTGCTTAGGTAGTCAATATTGGCTGCCATGAATGAAGAACCCATTCTTGGTTTCTATCTATACTTGATTGTCAGTTGGTCAGTTTTACTTTCTTTTTTTTTTCTTTCAGTTGGGCATTCTGGTGGGGGGAATTTTGGTCATCATCGTCGTTGTTGTCGTCATCCTACTGTTTCTTCTAGAATTTTGGGGTTGGCTTTTAAATGGTGGATTAATAAAAATTTTATGATCGGCCGTACATCAACCTTCGTCTTTAACCTGAGGTCACTGAACTGGCTATCGTATAGTCTTACCTAAGCATGATTTAGTCGGTCCCAAGTATAATAATGTTGAAGGTGGTTCTTTTTTCAATAGGGGTGGCAATGAGCCAGGCAAAATCAATATTTTGAAAGGCCCAGCTCGGCCCGGTAAACTCAGTCTGACCAGTTCAAAGGCCTGAGGCCCACTCATTGCGGCCCTATTTTTCACTAGTGCTGCCTAAACATCTCCCATTTATCCTACAACCCTCGAGTCATTTTGCAAGTCATTTTGGGGCCCCACATGTGTGTGCAACTCAAATGGAGAGAAATGAAGTGGTTCTCGTGGGAGGGGCGGAAAGTGATTTATATGACTGTAGAGTGTGATGGCCGATAATTACATGCTTTGAAATTGTACCTGTGGCATATGTTAGCTTAATTCAACCATCTAAGTTGTGATAACCACATTACATAGGTTATGTTCCAAAAGTAAATTTGATTTAACATTTCTACTCTTTGATTAATGAGCATTTATTCCTTGTAATTTGGATCACTGACTATTTGTTTTGATTTCGCTGTCCATTAACTATCAATCAAACAGTCAGTTAGAAAAAGAAAAAAGAAAAAGAAAAATCAAATGACTGTATGTATGTTTAATATCCTTCTAAATAAAAGCTCATAATTTGTGTGATTTATTTTGAGTTCATGGTTTTTCACTTGTACAATTTCCTAGTGTCAGAGTATCAACCATCTTGCTCTGTCAGAGTATCAAAGTTTCCCTAGTTTTAAAAAGCAAGTGAATTGCGTGGTCAAACAAATGGTCATCCGCACACACCCAACACAATTACTTAAATACCCCCCCCCCCCCCCCCCCCCTCTTTTTTGCTAGTAAATTCCTTCCAATGTCCTTGAATAATTCAAGGGTTTAGCTTCCCTGTGGGTAAAATTGTCCAAAGCTACACATGATATACATAGTAGAAATATATTGTTAGTTTATATGTAAGTGTTTGTTGGTGCGTGGAAAATGTGGCTATTTTAGCCATTATTTTTTTTTTTTTTTGGAAGGCTACATGGGTTGATTGAATTGTTTAAGATACTTGAATTTTCAACTGAAAAATGTTCATGGAGAGCCTTTACCTGCTTCTTTTGGGTCATGGTTCTCATACACAGTGTTGAATATGCAAATGGATTCGGGAAGCGGTCTATTTAGTTGTTGATACATCCATTGGGCAGTCAATCCACATTTATTTATTTATTTTTATATAATTAAATTGCAAGCGTCATTTCCCCATTAAATTCCTTTCATTTCCATTCTGAATTCAGTTTATTACAACTGCATGTAAGTAGTTTGATAGATCCATGATCTTTCCTATTCTTATGGCGAATCAGCTTATCTATTGATTACTCCTTTTAAGTTCTCTTCTTAATCTTGATTTCTTGGATTTACAAGAATGCGGTGCATTGTCATAAATGATCTGATAGGACATGGAGTCCACATGTTATAAATCAGCGTAGCGGACTTTGCCACATTGGCAACAGGTCATATATCACAAGGTCTTTTCATAAGACAAGCATCTTTTTGTACCTAAACATGTTCTGCCCATGTCGAGCACCGAGTGGTTTAAATCCACTTCTAAGTGGGTGAAGGGTCAGAAGGACACGTAGCACCGACCGAGCCGGATTTTGAAATGAAAGTGAAGAGGAAGTTGAAAAGTGGTTGGAGGCAGATTTATTTATTTATTTATTATTATTATTATTATTTTGAGGCCAGAAAATAATTTATTTCTATGTATAGAAGGGACTAAAGAAGGCAAAGGGAAAAGAGAAAGCATACGCCTCAGGTGGAGGAACAGAAAAAGAAGCAGATTTGATAAAAGTGGTTGATTACTGGGATTGGTTTCTTGCGTACCTATGCCTGAAATAGGGCCGTGAGGTTGGTTAGATGTGGGCATGTTGTTGATTTCAGTGGCTTGGTTTGCAGCGATGACTCTGGTTCGGCGAGTGCAGACTTTGCTAAAGTTGTGTTTGGATGCTCAATTGGACTGAATTGCAATTGTCCAACTAAACATAAGTGGGACCCTTATAATCATATGTACAACCCCTAATTGCAATTTCATGTGTTTCAAGCTAGACTTGTTGAAACAATTGAAATAGCATTTGGGGGGTAGTCACTGAATTATTGTAATTCAATTCAATTGAGCATCCAAACACGGGCTTAAGTGTACACTAGTTCCTTATACCAATGAGTGAGGCCCATGGTTTTCTAATCCAGATAATTGATCTCTTGCCTTGAAAAAAAAAATCCCAATTGGGACTATATAAACCTTTTGATTTGTGACCTCTTGATAGCCACTTCAGAAGGGAAATACAACAACGGCCCACAATCAACTGAAAATGGTCCATCCATGCTCACAGAACAGACTCATCATCTGGGTCACTGAATCAAGGGCCCCACTAGTCAGATCTGAGAACTTGTTGGATTTTCTATTGCATCGACGCATTGCGAGTGACAGAGCAACTAAATTCTCATACTTAGCTTTGTAGCAGCATCATTCTTGCCGACGCAACGCATATCATGATACGCTATCATTGCCATTGGTTCACCCTGTTATTGCTTCTGCTACTCATACCATGGATGGCCCACCATAGCATAAAAATCAACGTCCACCGATGGGCTGTTTGGTGACCATTTGACCTTCTCCTAGTACCATTTATCCCACTTACTCTGCAACTATAAGGAATTGAGGCAATATGGTGGAAGAAAAGGGTTGATAGACTGGAAAAAATGAGGAGTAAAGAATCACTAAGGTCAACACAAGGCATTCACTGAAAAAGACGGTTTGGTCGACTAGAGCCACTCATTTTGTAACATTTTTCTAGTACTGCATACGAGGAACTGTCCAAAATAATGTTTTAAAATATGGACCAGAGATTATTCTTTTCCATGGTCTGTTCGGTCCCGAGCTACTCAATCTCCAATTAGACCAGTCTTGACTGACGAGGTCTATTTGATGTAGAGTGGGTCGCAGACACCTTCTTGGCCAAGATGGACCAAAAAAGGCCCGATCAGAGGCGGAAGTGATGAGGACCGTCAGAACCCTATAATAGTGGAATGAGTTTTTTGAAGTAACATATATGATTTTGGGGTAGGAGAAGCTACTTTAGCCAACTAACCCGGCTATGCTGGGTTGCCCATGCCAGATTTGCAAGATTCCATCAAATCGATAGTCGAAAGTTCATTTCATTTTTATTTTTACTACAAATGGTAAGTTTTAATTCGATCATAACTTTTGATCCTTTTGAGTTTTACAAGTGGTGACAAAATGACAAAATGACTTAGATAGATTAGGAGAATAACATGGTTAGGTCAAATTGGATACTTACTATTTTTGGCCGAAAATCAAGAAGTCTTGTAGGAATCATGACCATTTACAAATAGTAAGTTTACTATTTATATTAAGTCACATTTATAGGGAGTTTAGGTTTGAGTTCATTATTTAAAAGATTGTATTTTTTCTTTAAATTTTAATCATCAATCAATTTATTTTGAATTATTAGAAATTAATTTTTTTTTCTTCCATCGTGAATTTGAGGAACCTTTGTGAGGAGTCCAAATAAACGAAAATCTTCGTGGACTTGGAGTAGTTATCCCTAAAAAAGACGGTGACCGGCCTCATCACGTCCTTTCCTGCATCACTATTAAGTAAATACATAAAAATGGTACTTATTATAAAAAAATTTTATCAGGTGCAAATAGGTTAGGATCATGATTTCCTAAGGAAGTGGTAATTGGTTAAAAGTAAAATGACTGAATTGGGGTGGGCCCGTATCTCTATTATTTATACTTTTATTCTTATAATTAGTTTTACCAGGTCGCTAAAATTAAATAGGAAATGGGAAGATATTTCAATTAAAGTTTTGAGTGTTTTTGTAATTTCGAAGGTAGAGGTGCTTGCATTGCACATGCCAAACCCCTCTGTTGACATTTAAATTCATGTGGTGTGGCCCAGTTTTTTTTTTTTTTTTTAACACACACATCACACACCCCAACACACTCACACCGTCGTGGGATTTCACCACCTATGGGTACTCGAACCCTTGACCAGGTGTTGAAACTCCTGAGAGTAAGAACCCAAACTGTCCCTGTTGTGGGCCTACCTGAGATTTGGATCTGCGTGATTTTTAGGCTCATGTATGAATATGAGGCAACGGACCTGATGGACGGGTGGATCTCATACATATTCATCCCACGTGGCACTTGATTAGCGGTGGGCACGGTTGGGAGTGTGGACGCGAGGTACACTACCGCCGTTCAATCTACACCAACCATTTGGGTTGCTTCATCCCTTAGCTGTTCTACACTTCTACTTCCTGTAACTGTTGCTGGATTCTGTTTGTTGGCATCGGACGCCGATTGCTGGCCGCCCCTGCAGTCGGAAGCTAGGAGGGGCCCGCTGTGATGATTATGAGAAATCCACCCCATCCATCCTTTTTCACAACTCCTGTTAGAACACGAGCCCAAAAATGAGGCAGATCCAAAACTCAACTGGGCCACACGACAGGAAAAAGTGGAGAGGGAAATGCCTACAGTTGAAACCTGAAACCTCCCCGGTGTCGACTGTGATGTTTATATGCCATCCAAACCGTTCATAAGGTCATTCCCATTGGGATGAGCTGAAAACATGATAATATTATCCTGATAAAAAATCTGTGGCCCTACAAAATTTTCAAAGGTGGACCTTCAATCCCCACTGTTTCCTTCGAATTGCCCACTTGAGTTTTGGATCTGCCTCATTTTTGGGCTCATGTCCTAAGATGAACTGGGAAAATGGATGGACCGGATGGATTTCTCAGAAACATTAGATAGCCATTAATTTCATGATTAGGATTGCTTGATTAATGTGATTTTAAATGCATGCTCCATCCATGATAGGATCGATAATTTGGATGGTCCAGATAGGCGTAATTCAGTGCACACATATGGACCAACTTGGATCTAGGGTTGGATTTGGGTTGAGAAATGCAGTTATTATTATTATTATTATTTATTATTTATTATTTATTTATTGGAGTGGCTTAGAATCTGTGTAATTAAAGGACATGGGAAGGGTTTTTAATTTGAGGGCATTTTAGTAATTTAAAGGTGATGTTAGCTATGCGATTAATAATATGTGGTTGAGATTCTATTACTAACTCAACCCGGGTTGGACTAAGGTTTAAGTATTGAGTTGGGTAGCTTAGGTTGGGTTTGGCTTGAGCTGACCCACAACCTCTCTGGCTTGTCAGAGTTACACTTCTGTTGGGTTTGCTATTATAATTGAAATAACAAGGTGCTACTGATCTAGAACTTACTAGGTTCTTTGGATGGTGGTCAATATCCTATCACTACTCTAACCTGTTTTGAGTACGAGATTCAACCGCTAACCTATTTGGGTAGTGGTCAAGACTCTACCACTATTTCAACCTATTTGGGCAGTGGTAGAGATTCTACTACTAACCCAAACCAGGTTGTACTAAGGTCAAGCATTGGGTTGGATTTGACTCTGACATACCTTTAACTTACCTGGGCCCACCGGAATTGTGTTGAGGGGGTATGAATGCAACCTAATAGTCGAATCAAACATGCAATAGGGGTATACAACAAAGCAACGGGAAAGAACATATATTTTTATGTGGAAAAACCCTTGTGAAAAAAATAAAATAAAATTACGACACAAAGCGACAAGCAGTCTACTGTGAAAATAAATTATGAGAGATGAGATCAACTTACAAATGCAAAAATTCAAAGAAAACTATTCTCAAAACCCTAGCTCTTCTTTAGAATAAGTTTCCGATATTTAATATTGTGTTACACCTGTTTATATAACTTCAGACATGGAATTAGAAACAAAACTACATACTTACGAAGAAACTGCACGCACCATCGATCTAACCATTGATTAATCGACATCGATTGATGATCCTTCAATTGATCGATGCCATAATGTTCGATCAATCGAACATGCTCAAATGTGTCTAGAGGGCTAACTTGATTTTTCAGAATTATCTCGATCAATCGAGTCTCAATGTTCGGTCGATCGAACATATCCAAAATTGTCCAGAGAGTAAATTGGAAAATTAGAAAATTTCTCAATTGATCGAGACTAGAGTCAATTTATCGAACTCTCCTATTTCAGCACAGATTGAAGGCACCAATTTCAACAATCTTCACCCGTGGCTTTAATATGCATGCTCTGTTGTTTCAAGCTGCTTCCTCCATCTCTAATTGTATCCATGATAGCTTCTTGTGCACACTCCGTTTTCATTCATTCTTTCGCCAAGTCCAAAGAAGTTTTTTTTTTTTGGTTAGCTTGTTAGTACACAATACTGTCAGTTGAACAGAACATGAACTTCTTTGTAGGAACAACTTGCGTAAGCATATCTGCTGGATTCATACTTGTGTGGATCTTCTTAAGAGTAACACTGCATTCCTCTAACAACTGCTAGATAAAGTGATAACTCACATCAATATATTTAGTTTGAAGATGTTATATCGAGTTCTTCGTCAAATTCATCGTGCTTTCCTTGTCACAATTCACAGGCACTGCTGAAGCCCCAATTTATTCACCATACCCCTCAACCAAACCGTCTCTTTGAATGCTTTGTTCAGTATCATATACTCAGCTTCGGTTGTAGAAAGAACAATTACATACTGAAACTTTGACATCCAGCTGATCGCTCCACCTACTAATATAAATGAGTACTCGGAAGTCAACTTTCTATTATCCATGTTTCCAGCATAATCAATGTCCATATAACCTATCAATTTCTCCTCTGATTTTTCAAATATCAAGATGTAGTCCTCTATACTATGTATGTAACGAAGTAGTCATTTCACTGTCTCCCAGTGTTGTTTGCCATGGTTAGACATGTATCTGCTAACAACACGTACTACATTTGAAATATCTAGTCTTGTATAGACAATGACATACATCAAACTGCTAATTGCACTTGAATAGGACACATGAGACATATACTGCTTTTTTTTTTCTTTTATAGTATGGCATTGTTATAAAGAAAGCCAAAAGTGAACGACATGAGAAGTGCGAACCGATTTTGCCATGTTTATCCCAAACTTGAGTAGGACCTTTTCAAGATACTCATCTTGAGATAATTATAACATGCTCCTTTTCATGTCCCTGTGTATATCAATGTTGAAAATCTTCTTTGCAGCTACATATCTTTCGTCTCGAATGTCCTTGATAATCGAGCCTTCAACATGTCGATCTCAGACATGCTTTAGCTGGCGATAAACATATAATCAACATACAATACCAAGATAATGAATTCACCATCAGTTAGTGCCTTGAAATAAACACAATGATTGAATTCGCTCTTAGTAAACCATCCTAGTGCATCAACAGGACTTAGAGAAATAAGATTTTTCTTTAAATATGGAACATGCCTCACATCAGACAGAGAATGCTCCACCTCATTAAACATTCCGATACGAACGGATCCAATTCTAGTCATCTTACGGCATGATCATTGCTCGTAAGAACTAGGTCACCATCAAACTCGATGTATATGGTGAACCAACTTCGATGTGGGGTTATGTGGAAAGATGCTCCCATATTCATAATTCACTCCTGAGAGAAGTGACCCGACTTGGACACTGATAATACATCGCAACCATTCGAACCTTCATGAGATTCTGCTAAATTGGCATCTCTTGTAGAATTATCTGAATTCTCATCTTTTCGGGCTTTAGGGGACTGACAATCATTCTTCATAGGTCCCCATCTACCACAATTCAAACACTTTAACTTCGCTTTGCTCTTCAACTTGGACCTTGATTGCGATTTTCATTTCTCTTGCTCAGACATTCTTCCCCTCATAACCAATACTCCCATAGATGTATCTTCCCCACCATTCTTCCTTTTTAATTGCTTTGACTGAATAAATGAGATAATTGTGTCAAGGTTAAAGGTATCTCTACTATGAAATAAAGTATCTATCAGATTCTCATAGGAACCTTGAAGGGACATCAATAGGATCAGGACTTTATCTTCTTTGTCAATCTTCACCTCCACACTCATCAGTTTGTTGAAGGTACATATGTGCTCATTTAGATCAGACTCCTCCTCCATCTTCAAATTACGGTGTTGCCTCTTCATATATAAACGATTTGAGAGAGATTTCGTAATGTACAAACTCTCCTGATTTTTCATAGTCCTGCAGTAGTCGTTGGATTAATGATATTATAAAGGACATCATTAGCCAAACATAATTAGATCAAAGTAATCGTTAGCTGATCAAGTTCTTCCCATTAATCTTCATTCATAGATTCCGGACGCTTTGCTTTCCTAAGTAGTGCGTGCTGCAGCCCTTGCTGAACTAGAAAACCTCTAATCTCCATCTTCCATAGTTCAAAATTATTTTTTCTAGTGAACGTCTCTATCTCATACTTCATGTTCAATCCCTTCATTGTCATATTTCAGATTATAACCGAATCTCCAATGTACTCTCTGGTACCACTTGTTGAGGGGCGCGGAAGCAAGCTCAAAGTCGAATCAAACAAGGAATATGGAAACACAATAAAGCAACCACAGAGAGCACACATTTTTACATGGAAAAACCCTTGTGGGAAAAAAAAAAACACTATTGCACAAAGCGACAAGCGATCCACTATGAAAACAAATTATAAGAGATAAGATTAATATATAGATACGAAAATCCAAAGAAAACTCTTCTAAAAACCTTAACTCTTTTTTAGAAAAAGTTCCCAATATCCTAATCTTGTATTATACCCATTTATATAACTTAAAATTTGGAATTAGAAACAAAACTGCACACTTACGCAGAAACTACGTGCACTATCGATCTAACCATCGCTCGATCGACACCACAATGTTTGATCAATCGAAGATGCTCAAAAGTGTCCAAAGAGCTAAGTTGATTTTTCAAAATGATCTTGATCGATCAAGCTTCTATGTTCGGTCGATTGAACATGTCCAAAACTATTTAGATAGTTAATTATAAAATTTAGAATTTTCCTCGATTGATCGAAGCTAAAGTCAATTAATCGAGCTCTCCTGTTTCAACACAAATTGAAGGTGCTGATTTCAACAAGTTGCACCCCTAATAGGTTTGCTATTATAATTGAAATGGCATGGTGGAGAAATAGCTAGTGATTGACTTTTCCTGGAACTTACTAGGGTTCCCTTGGGTAGCTGGCGAGATTCCACCACCAATCCAACCCGTTTGTGTAGTGGTCCGTTTGTGTAGCGGCAGACACTCTACCACAAAACCCATTTGGGCAGCGGTCAGGATTCTACCACTAACTCAAACAAGGCTATACTAGGGTCGAGTATTGACTTGGGTTTGGCTCCAGCTGACCCTCAACCTACCTTGAGTAGCCAGAGTTCCACTCCAAATAGAATTGCTATTATAATGGAAACAACATCATGGAGCTGTTGCTAGTGATTGAATTCATCAAGAACTTAATAGGGTCCATTTGTGTAGGGACCCTACGAAAACGATTTAATTAAGTGGTGGGCTCATGCTCTCCGCGTAAGATGATTAAGCATTAATTTCAATTTTATTGGATCTCCTACCCAAACAGGCCCTTAGTAAAAAGCTCATACCCTTTTCCATGCATGAGATGAGCTATCCCAATGAAATCTGTGGATTAATCTGACCCATCATATAAGTTTAGCCAACCTAATGAGTGAATGGGCTTGGTTTTCATGTTAGGTGATTTCATAATATCCCACCTTTTGCATGACTATGATGTCCTACACATGTGACATGTTGGTGAGAAAGATCTTCACTACGATAAGACAAGCCGATGGTAGCAGGCATCACCTAGCTAATCATTTCTTCACACTATATGACTTATAATACTTTATGCTTTCGACTAATTATACAAATAAAAATCTCAAATTAATGTGTATTATTTAAGAGAAAAATGTTCAAGTTAGTTCAAGCTCCGCGGCCCCACTGTGACGTGAATGTGGCATCTGAAACTTGTATTTGGTGGATCCTCTCTTAAACATAGGATGTCCCAAAAATCAGCTATATTTGAAACTTAGGTAAAATCATCCAAAAATCACTTAGTGGGGCTACATAAGTTTTGGAATGACCTAAATATTGATGAAACTCTTCATCTAGGTTTTATCTAGGTGGGATGCTTTGAATGGATGGATGTTTGAACTATATGTTGGTGGGCTCCACAAATAGGAAGGTTTTAATGGATGGACTTAAACTCTCAACTGTTTCCTTTAGCATGGCCCACTGAAGTCATGGATTGGGCTGGATTTTGGGATCTAGTTCTAGCAGACAGGGACCCATCTGATTAGAATGGTGGATGTCCAAGTACACATGCGACCATGACTATGAGATGTATATGGGCCTAACTTGACTTATGATAAGGTCCACCTTACATGATTATTTTCCATTATGGCCAATTTGGATTGGAGATTTCTCATAAATATCAACTGCAAAGTTTCATCATTGTTTTAATGTAGTGGTTGGATTACAGCATTAAAGCATGCATTTCTCTGCCTACTACCGGTAAGTGGAAATCCCTCAACGAATCATACTCCATTGGATTCAACGGTCATTTTATTATAAGTGAGATAACCAGATAACCGTTCGACTGTATGTATATGATTCTGCACTACTTTTTTTTTTATGCACTTTCGCCCTATAAACAATCACATTGAGAGGATTTCATACAATAAAAATCCGATCTTCTCCTCATGTTATCTTCAATGTTCTCTTCTCCTCCTTGTTAACCGCTATGCTTTTTGGGATTTCACTAACATTGCCCTAATGCATGTAAAGATCCACCCATCAAGTACAAATAAAATTTGAATTTTCACAAGATTAATGAAAATTACATGCCCTACTAAAATCTTCATTTGCTCATTTATTTGATGTTTAGCTAAGTTGTTGATGTTCGTGTTATTGTTGAAACTTTTTAAAATCAATTTAACATTTTCACAACAATTGCAATGTTGTGTACTGCATTTCAGTATGGTATTTGTGTATTGAATGTAAACATTGGTTTCAATTTGTGCAGTATAGACTTTCATGAGTCCGGATGAACGGTCTATAGAATGTTATTCATTCATGGGTTGAACGTGCATAGATGTATGCAGTTTCACATTGGGAATTTTATTTAGGATAGCAACCTTCAAAAGTTCGTGGTTTCAAGCCATTGTAACCCCTCGTTATATGGTTAAATACCTTTATAATTACCCAATTCAAATGATAAAATTCAACTGTTGTAAGACTTGATGTAGAGTACGCTGCAGATACATTCTTGGAACGACTAAAAAAAAAGCTTGAATGAAAGCGAAAGTAGTTTATCAAAATCGGGCTTAATTTTACATGGGGCATGACATAATTGGCTTACAAGCATGTCCAATTTAAAAAGATTCATTCCTAATATGAAAAAATTATTGTCTGAAATGTGAGTCGTAAAACAACCATATATTTTTATTCAAATATCATCACGAAAGGCACGGTCTATATATCTTGATATAGTAATGAATTTAGGATTAATCAACCCACTATGCTGGTTAAAAATGTTCGTTTCGTGAGAAAATGCATGTCTTTGATGGTAAAATCAAATATTATTATTATTTTTTTTATTACTTTTGGTCATTTTTATTTTCGTTGTATTTCTTTATTCTTATAATTTTAAGATTCTTGTCTTTTTGAAAAGTTACTTCTAATAATACCTCTAGTATGATCCGATTATCGTTTCTACTTTTGACAAATTTAGCCTTTATGAGAGATTTTACTATTTTAGGTAATTTCTATTCAAGATAAGGATTTCTGGTCGTCCATATAAATATTGTAATCAAATTTTTTATTTTATTTATTTATTTTTTAATTATTATTATTATTATTATTATTATTATTATTATTTATCATTTCTTGAATTGTCTCTCTCATTTCTCGTGAATTCAAAAACTTGTCTTGTGAATTCAAGGCCTTGATTACTTGAAGAACACAATATACTTTTCATTATACCACACTCTTCCCTATGTCACATCCTTATTACATTGCATTGATAAACATAGTAAGTGAGAATAATCTCATTGCAAAATTCAAAACCTATAACTATAGTGTAGTAGGTGGGCACCCGCAGACTATTTATAATAATTTTTGGAAATTAATCTTGGTTTTTGTATGGCATTTAATGAAGTAGTTAGGCTATCAAAGTCATTAACCATTAATCTTACTACGAAGCTAAACACCATGATCATCTATAAAATGCAAATATTTTCAAGAGATTGGTAATGAAATTTTTAATCATTGTGTTTTTAAATAGGTCTATCATGAAAATATCCAATTAAAACAAGCCCTAAGGGTGATTTTCAAAATTGGTAGTGCCAGAATTTAATACATAGAGCATTTCTACCCTTGAGAGAAAAATGACAATGGGCCATGCCCAAACATGTATCTTAACCGTTCATTTGTTTTCTATCATGGTGATCCAGCTGATGATCATATAATCCTCCTGATCGACTGACAAACTGATCTGATCCAGCACGCGTGTACTTATTTTATTTATGCCCTAATGTTGTGGTTTTTCATCCTTTGGTTCCTACTTTGAATGTTCTTGCATCACCATTCATCACGTGCCAATGTCTCACACATGTTTGAGATCAGGCCCCTACTACATAAACGAGCCGTTCTGATCATCAAGTGGGCTACACGTTTAAGAAGAAAATGGACGGTTAAAAGATTGACCCAAAGGCTACATTCGACCTAAAAGCATGCCCACAATGTGAGATGGCCGGCTTGATTTTCAGATCAAGATACATGCAAGGTAGGCCCACCTGATGAACAGGCCGGACCTGGCACTCGTGTGTTACATTGGCATGTGCGTGCGAGTAGCCATGAAATTTACCAAAAAATAGTAAACTACGGTATTTGTGGGGAGCGGATTAGCTGTTACCAGGGAAAAAGTCTAGTGGGTGTTACCCCTACTGTGTGGGGTCCACCTTGATAAATTCGTTTCATATCCACGCCTCCCATCCGTTTTTTTCAGCTCATTTAAGGAGTTATTCCAAAACTTAAGAAGATACAAATTTGGGTTGGATCACACCACTAGAAAAAGTGGTAAATGACCATTAAAAGATTTTTGTAGGGCACTAAAGTTTTGGATCAAGTTAATATTTATAGTTTCCCTTCGTACACTTTTTGATTTTTTCAACGGTTTGGATGACAAATAAATATTAGGGATCTTTTTATAGTGGGCCTTGGGAAGTTTTTAATGGTGAGTGTTCAATCATCACTGTTTCTTGTGGTGTGGTCCACCTGAGACATCGATGTACTTAATTTTTATAAAAAGTACTAAAATGGACTGGAAAAATGAATGGACGGAGTTGATATATAACATATCATCAAAGTGGGCCCTACAGTAAGGGTAACACCCACTAAGGTGTTACCTGGGTAACACCTACTCCGCGCCCGTATTTGAGATGTTTCCTCCAATACATCCCGATGTACTGTAATAACATTCATCGAAACTTTATCCATTGAAATTGGAGTTTATCAATGACCCAAACCGTTTATCTGATAGAGATCTCCTTAGATGTAAGGTGAAAAAAAATATCTCAGATTGAATAATTCAACACTTTGATTACTCAAAGATTAATTTGACCGTCCATTTTCAAAGTAGTAGAGCAAAATTTTAAATGGTTTCAAAACTATAGTTTTAACCAAAAAATTTATTGTCTGTCCACTAAATAAGATCAGAATCATCGTATAAACGGTTTGGATCGCTGTAAGAAGATTAATATTCAAAGATTAAAGTCACGACGTACCACAATGTAATATGACGGGATGTATAGGAGCAAATCTGTTGTGAGGAATGGGAAGTGCGTTTACCATTACAATTCTTCCAAACACGCCGCTCATCAGGTCCGCCTGCGATGTCGATTCTCTGAACAATGCTCGGTTACTCCTCTCATCTGGTGGGCCACAAAAGTAGCTCCGAATCTGAGCCATTGGTCAAGTTCTCTTAACCGCACATTTCTTTGTACACGTGTGGCTCACCAGATGAATAGTCCAGCCTGGTTTTTGGATCAGAAAATACAATTTGGGGGCCCCATGTGATGAACGGCTTGGATCTCCTGCGATCATAGTGGCAAGTGAACTACGAGTGCCTGTAGTACGTTATCGTAGTTGGATAAGCTATAAGGTCGAACGGTGGCCTCATAGTTTCATACTGATTACATCGTAGAAGCTACATCCCTGTGAGGTTTAGCCTTCGGTATTTCTCGCAAAATATCATACACGTGCCAGATAAAGGCGGTGATCCAGACCGTCCATCTATTGAATCCTGTCCATATCTGTGCATCAGTTGGAAATATCACCGATGGACATTCATACCCATACAAAAAGCAGACATCGCCTTTGAAATAGACTGTAACATTCAAGTGAAGGTTGATGTGCCCGTCCCTCTGATGTGTATCTCAACTGAGGTCCATCAGACGGTGGGACCCACTAGATGGGCTCTCTGGATTCACCATGTGTCAGGTTTGGAGTGGATCCCCATATGTCCAGACCACTCAGACATGAGGTTCAACCCATGAAAGGTGCTTATGTATCTTCATCAACACCAACATCATCTTCATCTGAGAAATGTCCTTTAGCTTGTCCAGATCAAAATCAATGGCAGATAGAGTCAACCCCATTTTTCAATTTTTTATTATTTTTCATTAAAATAAAATAAAATCTCATATAAGCTTAGGAATCATGGTGAGTAAACAAAAGGATCCAATAATGTGGATCACATGCACCTCTCATAAAAAACAAATATAGAATATAGATTTTAAGGGGTGCATGACTAGTTCATGGGATGGACCTGGCCATACCTACGGTGTGTATAAGACAAAACACATTTGATTAAAATTGTAGCCATCTATATTTTGTCAAGGTACTCAAAAGTGGAGCCCATGAAGTCAGGGTTAAAAGACCTAGTGATGTAGGACGTGGCACAGCCAAAAGAAGGTCTGAAGTGGAAGTAGTCTGTAAGGTCCGGGTCACATCTACACAGGGCATGACATAACTAGGCCACAAACACATTTGTTTGAAGAAATTCATTTTGAATTCGGAAAATTTGTCATCTGAAGTATGAATCATAAATGGACCATAGATTTTGATCCGAACCGTCATGGGATGTAAGACCTATCGATCCTTATGTAGTGGGTCATGTAGGATCAACTAACCCATTTAGTAGGTTTGGCAAGAAAATGCATGCTTCCTAATTAAAACTGCAATTACTATTTTTAATAATTTCATTTTTTTATCATATTTTTTTATTTTTAGAGTTTTGGGATTCTATTCTTTATTAGAAATTGCTTGCAATAATGCAAAAAGTGCCTTGATAAAGTTTATTTGATGCTTTTATTTTTTATTTTTATAAATTTAATCTTTGAATAAATCTTTTACTATTTTGGATAATTTTGAATTGGACATTGGGTTTTCTTTATTAATAGTGTAATCGAGAAAATCATATACACATTATTCAATAAAATATTCAGATTTTTTATTTTAATTTTATAGGGATTCAGGAACTTTTCTTATGGATTCAATGTTTTAATCACTCGAGAAAGACAATGATTTTCCTCTTCACTTTTTCACGTTCTTCTTGATGCCGCTCGATCACTTGGGTTGAATCGGCCAATTGGACTAACTCATTCAGTCTTGAGTTGAGGGTAAATTTGCTCGACTCATCTAAGGTCAGGGTGGACTGGCTAACTCATGGCGTTGAACCAGATTGCGCCCAACGGTGTCTGATTCAACTCCGGACCGCTGTAAGTCTTAGAACCATGCCCCAAAAGTCTTCATGATAAATGTGGGTGTTCATTTCAATATTATTGTATCATTATATGAATTCACTTTGGTGTGATGTCGAATTCCATTGAAACTATTCCAAGTATGTTATGCTCGGACGCTTTCGATATTAGCTAAAAAGACCCCACAATTAGTCATTCAAAACAATTACATATCACGCAATGTGAACTAACATTAGAAAGGGTTTTATAGGAATTGAAAGGGCATTTAGATACTTATGGTGAAGGTCCATCTTAACCATCCCCAAAAGTCAAGGTTTGGTATGATTATTCCAACCTATAATTTTATGATACATCAGGATTATAGCCGTTGGATTTGAGGTCATGTTTGATGATCCAATGAAAAATGAAGTTGATGGTGCTAGCTTGACCAATTTTCAAGATTTTCATGTTTTCAATTTTTAAAAAATAGCCCACAAAACAACAGTTAACGAAGTGTTCATATTCGAAAGAAAATATTTAAATGATCAACAATTATTATTATTATTATTATTTAATACAAGGCGTGGATCATTCAAACAAGACCTCATCCTTCAAAACTTCTCAAAAGATTCCACATGACTTTAGCATTCCTAGTTTAATAAAGAAGATGTGAGTGTAACGCAGTTGAAGTATACCACCCCTGCATGAAATTAGACTAATCACAACTTTAGTGGGGTCCGCTGGTATGCCTGATCATGATATTCAATCCTTAGGAGCATTTAGACCGTTGATCAATTAGTCCCACTTTATAAAATTCTTACATTTTAATCCTAGTTCATTATCACTCTTACGCAACCTCTGTAAATCTTCCTAGCTTGTACCAGACTGCTCCATGGTACAAACAGTACTGTTTGGTACATAGCAGTAGGGAAATGCATTTGTTGTAGAGCTATATGAATATATCATGATGTGAACCATCGTACTGATATTTTGATAGTTGTGGGCACGTCTGTACTATCTGGGTTTCCTTGGAGGACCTTAAAATAGGAGAAAAACTTTGATACTCTGGCTGAGTGTGATGGATGAAAGTTGATACACGGACGCTTATAAATTACTTAGAAATTGTGTATCAGTTATAAAGTTAGTCAAGTTAAACTTTCCATATTATGGTTCTCAATATAGATGTATCATGGATGAAATATTACGCTTGTTTGGATTATTTGAGTGGACATTTATTGAATAGTTAAAAATGAAAAAATAAAATAAAATCTATTCGACATATTTCAACAAACATGGATCTATGAATCAGAGGTTATGATTATTCAACCAATTTGAATTTTTGACTGCCACTTAATTCCTATAATTTCTACAATTTAGTCAGTTTGATCTGAATTAACGCGTGCCATGCATATAATTTCTGAGTGCCTGCATATCAAGAGTTATATACTGCCTGAGTATCATGTAATTAGAAAGAGAGAGCATATCAACATGTAGTTTTGTGATTGGTGCATCTAAACCTGGTGCCTTTTCAATACACAATGCTTACATTTTTTATCCTTTAATGATTTTTTTTAAAAAAACCAATATTTGCACTCCTAATTTCAAGCCTATCTTTATGATTGGTGCATCTAATTAATACCATGAATGATTAGAAATTTGCATGTTCACATGCATGTTGGCCATCTCTATCATCAGCACGCTTATGATAGGCACTCTTTGTTGTATTCGAAATCGTGATCCCCAGCTAGGCCATGTGGATCAATGTAAGGCCCGCTTCAGGATTTGTGATCCACCTTGGATCATTCATCCATGGTCCTCTCTTTTCCAATTAAAAAAAGAAAAAGAAAAAGAAGAAATGTCAATCCTGACCATTCAAAAGTTGGACTTGAACGTAAACCATTGACCACTGTGATTCTTGTAGGAAAATCGCGAAAGTATACAAAAACGAATCAAGCAAAGTACTCACAATCACACATCCAAGTCCAAATAAGAACAATCCTTTTATGTGGAAAAACCCATGTGGGAAAAAATCATAGCACGAAGCGACAAGTATGCACTATGAAAGTAAAAATTACAAGAGATAGAGTGTTACCAATTTGAGCAAGCCTCAAATCCACTTTACAAGCCCTAGCTATGCCCTTAAAACCATTCAGAACGAATTAGAATTTCCTCTCTATTACCTTAATTCCGATTACACCCGATATATATGCTATCATAATCGGAATAGGTAACAAATCCCACACTTATGCAATTCTGCACGCATCTTCAATGGGACCTTCGATGCCATTGACAATTCTCGATGTCATCGAACTTACTTCAATGACATCGAGTAGCAATATAAAAATGTTCTAGCAACCAACATGGGATTTTTCAAATTTTTGCGATGGAATTGACCATCTGTCGATGGCATCAACCTTTGCTCGATGGCATCAAGTGGTCTATTAATGGCATCGACAAGCCCTGTTATTGACAGATTTAAGACATCAACAACAATTTTCACCATGTCTTTAATCTTCATTCATCATAGTTCATTATCCTCATCTCTAATTCCGCATTGCATCATAACTTCAGCATCGCTTCTCGTATATACTTCGTCTTTTATTTACGTCTTCGCCAAGCCTAGATAAGTTCCATATAACTTGAACTTCTTTATGAGAACTACCTTAATAAGCATGTCAGTCGGATTTACGATTGTGTGAATTTTCTTTAGAGTCATGTCTCATTCCTCAAGCATATGTTGGATAAAATGATGATGCACATCAATATCTTTAGTAAGTGAGTGCTAAACAAAACTCTTAACCAAATTGATCGCGCTTTTGCTATCACTATTGATTGGCACGACCTCCCATTGAAGCCTTAACTGATTTATCATCCCCCTCAACCCAACACCTTCCTTGAATGCTTCTGTTACTATCATATACTCAACTTCGATCGTGAAAAGAATCATGATAGACTGAAGCTTCGACATCCAAATGATCGCTCCACTCGCTAGTACAAACGAGTTACCGGAAGTTGACATTCTATTATCCATACTAATTACGTAATCACGATCCATATAGCCTACTAACTTGTCCCCTAATTTTTTAAATGATAAGACATAGTTCTGCGTACTTCGAATATATCGAAGTGGCCATTTTACTACCTCGTAGTGTTGCTTACCGCGATTAGACATGTATTTGCTAATAACATCCACCGCATGTAAAATATCTAGTCTTGTACATACCATAGTATATATCAAGATGCTAACCGCTCTCAAATAAGGTACACGAGACAAATTCTACTTTTCTACATTTGTTTTAGGACATCGTTCAGAAGAAAGCTCAAAATGAGCTATGTGAGGAACACTGATCGGATTTGCTTTATTTATCCCATACTTCATCACTACCTTCTCAAGGTATTACACCTGAGATAACCATGGCCTGCTTCAATTCTTGTCTCTATGTATGTTAATGCTAAGAACCCTAATTACGACCCCCAAATCTTTTATCTCGAATGTCCTTGATAACTAAGTCTTCATTATGTCGACTTAGACATGCTATAACTGACGATAAACATGTCATCAATATACGATACCAAGATAATAAACTTCTCATCACACAGTGCTTTGTAATAGACATAATGATCATACTCACTCTTGACCAAGTTCTGACTCACCATGAAAGAATCATTTTTCTTGTACCACTGCTTAAGTGACTATTTCAGGCCGTACAACGACCTCTTCAACCTTTAAACCTTGTTCTATGCCCCTTGTATTTCAAAACATTCTAATTACCTCATGTAAATATTTTCTTCCAATTCCTAATGTAGGAAGGCAATCTTCATATCCATCTGTTCCAGCTCGAGATTGTATTGGGCAACCAACACCAATATGAATATGATAGATACTTGCTTCACCACAGTAGCGAATATCTCAGTGAAGTCAACACATTCTCTTTGAGCATATCCATTTATTACCAACCTTTCATTGTACTTATACTACTTTTTAAAAATCTACTTACACCTGATCACTTTTCGTCTAATGGGAAGCTCCACCAACTCCCACGTCTCGTTCTTGTACAAGGAGTCAATCTCATCATTCATCGATACTCTTCACTTTTCGGTATCTAGCTTATTAAGAGCACCCAAAAAATTATATGGATCCTCTTCATCTGTAATGAGGGCAAATACGATGTTTGAGTCATCCTTGTATCTTGCCGGTAACCGGCGATCCCTCAATGGATTCCTTCTCATAGTTGACTGCTCCACCTGTTCTTGTACCTCTGTCTGTGTCTCTGTATCAGCCTATGTCTCATCTCCACCTGCTCTTGTACCTCTGTTCGTGTCTCTGTATCAACCTATGTCTCATCTCTATCTAACTACACATCCACAACCAATTTTTCCGCTTCCTTATGCTCATCCTTAGGGAACATGGATCCTTCATCGAATTTGACATCGCGATTAAGGATAATTTTCCTCATGACCAAGTTATACAGCCTATACCCCTTCACATAATTACCATAGTTGATAAAGATGTACTTTTTAGCCCTTTGGTCCAGCTTATTTATCTCAATTAATGGTACATGAGAATAAGTATCGCAACTAAATACACGCAGTCCCGAGTAGTCTGCCTGCTGACCACTCCATACTTCCTTTGAAATTTTACATTCAATGACCGTAGAAGAGGATCAATTCACCAAGTAACAAGCCATATTAACAGCCTTAGTCCACAATTCCTTGCCCAACCCAACATTACTAATCATGCATCGGGTCATCTTCAAGAGAGTCCGATTTATCCGCTCGGCCACACCTTTCTACTCTAGTGTGTGGCATACTATGTTATGCCTCGCGATCCCTTCATCCTTATACTACCAATTGAATTCTACATAAGTGAATTACTTACTGTTATCCATCCTCAACACTTTCATCTTTCACTGTGATTGTTTTTCCATCACTGCCTTCCACTATTTTAAGTTGGTGAAAATATTGAAATTATTTTTCATAAAACAAACCCACACTTTTTTGGAATAGTCATCAATGAATGTGACAAACTATGATGACCCTCCACAAAAAATCATGGGTGTCGGGCCCCATACATTTGGATGCACATAATCTAAGACTCCCTTGCAAACATGTTTCCTAGACTTAAAAAAGACAACATTAACTATATATATATATATATATATATATATATATATATATATATATATATATATATATATATATATATATATATATATATATAAATGCTTGTATATACTTAAATTAATGTTTTTAAAAACTAGAATTAAAAAAGGTAAAAAATTATCTTCATGCCCCGCTAGCTGATGTAGCATAAGCGTGTATGCTACATACGTGCAGATGTGGAATCCTATACAGACGTTACAACTCTACTCGATGAAGTACTCCCGATCAACCTATAAAGGTTTTCATTCCTCTGCGCCTTCATGACTTTCATGACTATGAATGCTCCCTTTAAAACTTTAAGGACACGATCAAACCTGTTTAATTTGCACCCCAGTAACTTGAGTGCTTCGAGAGATATCAAACTCTTCTTCAAATTAGGAGTGTATCTTACTTCGGTCAAAATATGTTCAATGTCATCAAACATCTTGATGCGCACCGATCCAATGCCTACCACTTTACAGGCATTATCATTGGACATAAACACCTGGTCACCATCGCACTCACTGTAAATGGTGAACCAACTCCGATGAGTGGTCATATGGTATGAAACAACTGTATCAAAAATACATTCTTCGTTGAAGTACTCAAATTTTGATGCGGTCAACACGTCACTACCATTTGCTTCCTCACTGGATTTCAGAGTTTTGGTTTCCCTGGAAGAACTATCTAAATTCTCCTTTCTCAACCTAGAATTCTGATAATCATTCTTCATATGCCCTGACATGCAACAATTCTAGTACTTCAACTTGCCTTTGCCATTGCCCTTGGATTTGGATATCGATCGCAAAGATCCACCGTCTTGTTAAGAATTCCTCCCCTTCATAACTAGTGTATTTGTAGAAGCACCCACGTCACCGTTTTTCTTTCTCATCGCCTTTGATTGAAAACTGAGATAACAGTCTCAACGCTAATGGTCATTCTACCGGTGCACAAAGAGTCCTTAAATGACTCATACGAAGCCATGAGAGAATTCAAAAGTATACATACATGATCTTCATCTTTCATTGTTTCTTCCATATCTAACAATTTACAAATCGACCTATTGAAGTTACTAATGTAGGCTTCAACATCAACCCACTTCGTCATATTCAGATTGAACAACTATAGCTTCAAGTACAAATGATTCTCAAGAAATTTTTTCACATAGATATTCTCTAATTTCACTCATGTACTTACTACAGTTTTCTCTCTCATAACATTATAGAGGACCCCTTCCGTTTATCACAATTGGATAGAGGTTCTAGTTTTCTTATCCATCTTATTCAACTCTTCTTCTGTCATAGATTCTGATCACTTTTCAAAGAGAGCTTCATCCAATTCTTGTTGAACTATGATACAAGTCATCTTAACTTTATGTAGTTCAAAATTGTTTTTATTGAAATATTTTTTCACATCGAACTTCGGATTAGATGCTATTGATATCTTGCTTTCAGATTCAATCTGCTTTCCAACGTTATCGTTGATACCACCTATTGGGGAACCATAGAAGCACACAGAGATGAATACCAAGTCCAAACAACAACAATCTGACTTTTATGTGAAAAAACCCTTGAGGGAAAAAAACCACAGCGTAAAGTGACAAGTATGCACTATGAAAGCAAAAATTACAAGAGAAAGTGTTACCGATTCGAACAAGTCTTAAATCCACTTCACAAGCCTTAGCTATGCCCTTAAAACCCTTACGAACGAATTGAAAAACTCTCTCTATTACCCAAATTCCGATTACACCTGATTTATATACTATCACAACCGAAATAGAAAATAAATCCCACACTTACACAATTCTGCGTGCAGCTTTGATGGGACCTTCAATGCCATCGACGACCCTCGATGTCATTGAAGTAATCATCGAATTTACTTCGATGACATTGAGTAACAACACTAAGACGTTCCAACAACCAACATGCGATTTTCTGAATTTTTTCGATGGAATCAGACATATGTTGATGGCATCGACCTTTGCTCGATGGCATCGATTGGTCTGTTGATACCAGTTGATGGTATCGACAGACCTTGCTATTGACAGGTTTAAGACATCAACAACAATTTTATCTTTCCAGTGGATAGAAAGACTAAAATTATGTGTGGCATCTTGTACTTTTATCATGTCCTACTCATGGTAAGAACTATGTCTTGAACAGCTCCATTGTCCATAAGCATGTCCCAAAATTGAGTTTGGCAGTTGACACAAGGAAGAGCATGAAGGAATAAAGAGAAAGATCATTGTCTTCCTCAAGTGAATAAGACTTTGAATCTACAAGGCATAATGGCCCTCGAATCCACAAACTTAAGAAAATTTGAAAATACTTATAGTGAAATCTATCTCACAAACGAGATTACAAATCTTTAAATAATAAAGAGAAACTCTAATTAAGATTCCCAATGCAAATAAATTAAAACTTTCCTAGAATAGTAAAACCTAGTAAAAATAAAAAGTTCTAATTTAACTATGCATAATGATTCTCAGCATGATAAGAAGCAAACCCTAAGAATATACCAAATACTAAAAATCTAAGAATAAAAAGTTGCTTTTGATCTAAAACTTACTAAAAATAGTAAGTTTTTCGTAAAAAGGAAGACTTGAGTACAAGGAATCGTTTTCTCAGAGCGACGCAATATGCTTACAAGTGTCAATTGGGCCTTGAATGAAATTTCAGTCGAAATTCATAAGCCGTGCGTCCCATAACTCATTCCAATCAAAAGTTATGGTTGATTTACGGTTTGCACTTTGAACGATAATTTTTCTCACTGTGAAATGAATCTCCTTGATCTGAACGTGTTGTGCCCAGTTACATCATATCCCACGTAAGACTGGTCCAAATCTAATGGATTACGTCGGCTTCCATTTGAGCTTTTTTTGTCCATCTAGGCGAGGAATAGATCTACATCCCGCTCTACATCAGCAATCCACGGACTAATAAGAGTAGACAACTTTTAGAAAAGAAAAAAGAAAAACACACTCAGACCTACCCCAGCCCTCCAACGGTGAGATTTTCTCAAGGAACACTCTCAGACCTACCCCAGCCGCCTCCCAACCATTTGATTTTGATTGTACAGTCTAAGAAAACTCCATGTCATGAATTCTCATCACATCTCTCTCTCTCTCTCTCTCTCTCTCTCTCTCTCTCTCAAGTATCACTATCAAGAGGTGCCTATGATGGGGCCCACACTCCCATGAAATAAGGTGCTCATCATGGGGCCCACACTCCTATGAAATGAGCCCAGTCCCTCTCCCCAAAAATGGCAAAGGTTGATCACCATGCTAGGGAGTATCACAATTACAATACCCATGTGTGATAGCACCAAGTGGATGGCTGATCTTCCATCACCAGATCAATGGTCCCCACCAGCCCAAATTCAACCTACTTAATTAGTATTATCCCACCCTTTCACACATGTTTTCATTGTCTTAAATTTCATGAAGATGCCTAGAGAGCTAAGGAAACTACATAACATAGCACATATGGATACCATCAGATCAAGGGTCGCTGTCCTTATTCTTGTAGGTCAATACCTCTCTTTATTGGGGTATCTTGCTTTCTCCCTTTCTTTATGTGGAGACGAAAGTGGTATCATTGCTTGGCTGTAGGGACCCTATCACCTCTTCCAATTTCAAGTAAGCCCATCTCACAGCATGCTCAGGTTCTCAATTTGGACAAGTGGGCCACATTGGCTCAATGATCCATTACTTAACTTTGGTCTGCTCTGTTGGGCCCCACTATGGATGGAACATGCCACTATTATCTCTCGGATTGAAAGATCTTAGCCGTTAATATTTGACCTCTTTTTTTTGTTGAATGTGAATCACTACTGTCTTCTCTCTTCTCAACCCTTTATTTTCAGGCTGCAAAGTTAAATGATAGAACCGTTAAATCAATATGATTCTTGGGGTATGTTTCATCCATGGTGGGGTTGACCTATACCAAAGGTCTGGATCACTGGACCATGGTCCGTGCTCTTACATATAATAGTTGCTATGAGTGTTGTATGATTTATGTCCTCAAAACGATTGGGAATTTATAGGGCCTGGATGCACCAGGCCACTGATTCTGATGGCCCCACCATGGATAAGGTATGCCCAAAATGCATTTCATGTTGGAAGATCCTATCCATCCAAGCTTTCACCTTTTTCTTATTCAGACCATCCATTTGCGGATCAGTACTGATCAAATGGTTAGAATCCTCCCATATTTGAGAATTGAGGGGTATTTCCTGTACAAGGTGGAATCCATCAGATCAACGGTCTGTATCAGTAACCATGATCCCTGATGAATCAGGACACTGTCAGCTCCTCCAAAACCCTTTTTTTTTTTTTTGTTTGTATTTTCTCGCGGAATTGACTAAGCTGTTAAAAGATAAAACCATCTGCATCTCTAAATAAGAAACATTGATAGACATCCATCTGAAAATCTGGTTTCTTTATTTCTCATCGGACAAGGAACTCTACATCCCAATGAAAATTATTCATTTTAATAACAACAATACTAAAAGGAATTGAAAGGAAGAAAACCCACAAAAAATCGAAGTAGAGAATGCAATTTGATTAACAAGATAGAATTAACACTCTTTGAATGCCATAAGGCCATGAAACAAGAGAAAGAAAATACACTGAAACAAGCATTATTTTGCAAATTCAAATCCCACCCATTAACAAGATGTGGTCCAGCTTGCTTGTGCACAGGATTTTTCAAAAAGATCAAAGCTGGGACTTTTGTATCGGACCTATTTACAATGAAGGAGAACCAAAAAAAAAAATCTATGGCACACACCTGTAATTAGAAGTAGCTTTTTATTCAAACCTTTAGAATTGAAAATTCTGTAAGTTGGGGTTTTTTTTTTTTTTTTTTGGGGAGGAATTTTAAGAGCTACATTTGTTCAAACGCGGCTGTGATTCTCTGGAAATCCTTACCGTAGATATCGGACGATTGCAGTTGCAATGGTTGCTGATGAGGCTGGTGCCAATTACTCAGACTAGTATTGATTCCAAACTGGCTTTCTGATTTGATCTCACTGTATAGAGGCTGTGTTTGATTTTGAATGGTGGCTGCTGTCATTGGGAATGGATGGTGGAGAAATTCAGACCATTTGATGTCTCCGGGCTCTGTCTCGAGATGGATTTGAGCTTCTTTTTCTGAGGTTATATCTGGCAATTCTACTCGGCAATCAGACAATCCCCATGAGAAGATGCTGTTCTCAAAGAAAGAGCTGTTGCTTTGCAGCTCAATGCTGCTGCTACTTGCACTGCTGCTGCTGCTGTTACTAGAGCTTCCAGCTTCCCAGTGGTGAACCCCATTGGCATTTATACAGCCCACCGATGAATTATCAGGCGGGAGGGCAATGGTAGGCTTGAAGCCCATTTGAGTTGGAAGGATCGAGCTTGTCAAGGATGGTATAACAGTCGAAACCGTATTGGAATTGAACTCAGAATTCATCTGGAAAGGCCTAGAGTTCTGGTTAAGCCAGAGGACTGGATTTGGGTTCATTGACAGGCCTACGCTGGCTGTCTGATTACCACAGGTGGACCCATAATTCAATTGCTGGAGAGGGAAATAACCCATCATCGAGTCCGAAGGCCTACAGCTGGTGGAGCTCTCATGGCTCATCATGAACCTCTCCAGGAAGAATTCCTTGGTGGTTGCCATTGAATTGTTCTTGATGTTAGTGTTGCTCTTCGAGCTCAAACCTTCCAGTGTGTACCTGTGGTCCGCTGTGATTGACTGTGGTTTTGCATCCAGCCCCACTGGTTCGAGATTCTCCGTGACGGACCCCACCGATAGGAGTTTCAGTTCGTTTGATCCTGATGCTTTCTCACTGCTGGCAGATGCAGCTGCCTTATCTTCTCCATTCTCAACCTCAGATAGTGGTTTGTGGGTGTTTGGATCAATGCCTCTCTGCCTCAGCTTCTTCTTGATGCATGAATTCCACAAGTTTTTGATTTCGTTGTCGGTTCTTCCAGGCAGCTGTGCTGCAATCTGCGACCACCTGATGAAATTTCATGAAAACACCTCAGCATTTTGCAGAATTTCAAGTACCTGAAAGAGCAAAAGCGTAGCTGATCTTGAAATGATAAAAACAAAGATTACCTGTTGCCTAGAACTGCATGAAGTTCAATTATCAGGTTCTCTTCTTGCTGCGAGAATGTGCCTCTCTTAAGATCAGGCCTCAGGTAATTTATCCACCTCAATCTGCAGCTCTTTCCACACCTTTGCAGGCCTGCAATTTTCCCTTAGTTAGATAACTGTAACTCAACAAAACCCAACTAGAAAATAAATCAAGAAAAATTCAAATCCAAATTCAATTCTATTCAATTGCAATGCCAAACAAGCCACCTGCTTGCTTAGGCACAGAGCTCCAACACCCATGACCATATTTAGTAATATGCCTAAGGAGCTTCTCATCCTCCTCTGGAGACCACAGGCCTTTCCTCAGCTTCTGCTTGTAACAGCAAGAATGCCTCCCCATTTGGAGCGAAACCCGCCTGGTGAATCCTTTTTTCCCAAAAGCGGTGGGTACCTGCTCAAACTCCGGGTGGAATTGTCAGCAAAAATCAGAGTTCTTTTTTTTTTTTTCCTCTTTTTTTTTCTTGAGTGGATTTTGGGATGTGGGTTGTGGCCTAAAGGGGTGGAAATGTAGGAAAGAGATGGTGGGGATGGCTGAGAAAATGAAATAGCAGAGAAAAGAAAGGGAATTGAATTAAGAAAAATGAAAGCTCATAAGAGAAGTCATTGTCTAGAAGTTGATAGAAGTTGAAGTTGTTTTTCTCCCTTCTGAAGGGTGAGGAGAGAAGGTTTAATAATTTGAGTTGTGGATGTCTTACCACAGCTCTGAGAATTAATGTCTGTTGCTGCAATGGGGGCAATTCCTCTTATATTCTATTGCACAAATCAGCAGGACTTACGCCGATGCTTCAAACCCAAGTTAGTGAAAATAACAGTAACACAAGGCAATGTAGAATTAAAAAAAATATAAAAAAAAAAAAAAAAAAGAAAAAAGAAAAAAGAAAAAAAAAAACAAAGAAAAAGAAATCATCGATACGGTTTCTTTTTTTTTTATATACTATTGATACGATTGTGTTTTTCGTATGTATCATCTCTTTTTACCATTGATATGACACAATTTTTGTATGTACCATCAATCCGTCACCAGTCGAGATTCACGGCGATACAGAGAATAGATACCAATGTATATGAGTTTCAATGTTGTCAGCTACATTATTATCCAATACTGATATTTTGAACCTTGAAAAACATAAAAGATTTTGACAATGGGCCTAGAAGTTTTTGTAATGGGTCTGAAGCAATAACACCTCTTTCATTTTCTACCGTGTTTATTCCAAGATTCCAATACAGAAAAAACCAAAATATTTTTATAAAGAAAAGGAAATTCTGGTTTATAACAAGGAATTCCATACTTAGTTAAAGGTTGCTGTTATAGTATGTTACATACCACACATGTAAAATAATAGAAGCTTTTCTACATTCACTTGGTTATTGGATTGGGAGAAAATACAAGTGTACTCATTTGAAAAATTTCTTGATGCCTTTTGTCAGACCATCCAAAGAAACAGTAGCCCATTTCTTACTTTTTGGTAATTTTTCAAAATCATGATAACTTTGAAAAGTTTCATCATTTGGTGGAAAGAACAAAATGCTTTGGACATCTTCTAAAATAAAGGGCATCTTTCTTTTCTTTGGAAAAATCACTGAAATCTGGGAAACTCCCTTGGTCATTTACATTTTTCCATTTAGGAAAACACCCATCTGTTTTTGCGTTGTGTGTGTGCAAGAAACCTGCGGTGTACGCTTACAACCCGAAATACTAATGCTATAACAACAAAAGAATGGGGACGGCCACGATGAGCCCATGGTTGTCGTTTCTCCTAAAAATAATTTTTTTTTAAAAATGCTAGGAAATTGGATTTGTGGTGAGATTTAAAAAATGCTAGGAAATTGGATTTGTGATGAGATTTTGGCGACGTGGTATGAATTATTTACATATTTAGGCAAGAATACTAATCACACTCAGGGGTCATAAGAGTATATGAATTAGTTAGTATTGCAGTCTGATAGTTTTGTCACTAGTATTTATTTATTTATTATTTTTTTATATAAAAGTTGATTTCACATCTTATCATTTTTTACCCTTTACCATTCATAATTCAAAAACTGGAAACCTCAACTCAACTTGATGTTCATCTGAGTTGGGTCAAGCTGACTCGAATCAACTCGATGTTTAATAATTAATTTAGGAAATGTTTCGATTTATAATAGATGTTTGAAGTAGATTCAGTATAAAAAAAACAGCTTAATTGGTCACAATTACATAACATTGCAAGATGGTAATGACAGGTGAGCGAGTGACATGGTTTGAGTCACGTCAAGTCGGCTGAGTTGGTGAGCTAACTTGTGAGTCTTGCCAAGTCAAAACCAAGTCTCACTTGTTAGCAACTTTCTTAGTGATTTGGAGAGAGAGAGAGAGAGAGAGAGAGAGAGAGAGAGAGAGAGAGAGAGAGAGAGAGAGAGAGAGAGTTCAAAGCTCAAAAACCAGAAAGCTCAACTCAACTTGATGTTCAGCTGAGTTGGGTCGACCTGACTCAAATAGACTCGATATTTAATAATTAATTTAGGAAGTGTTTAGATTTATAATAGATGTTTGAAATAGTTTTGAGTATAAAAAACACCTTAATTTGTCACAATTACATAGCATTGCAAGATGGTAATGACAGGCGCACTTTGCTTCCACTTTGATTCTTTTTTCTTTTCTTTTTTTTAATTGAAAAGCCAAACTCAACGAGTGACACAGTTCGAGTCACGTCAAGTGAACTGAGTTGGTGAGCTAACTTGTGAGACTTGCTGAGTCAAAACTGAGTCTCCCTTGTTAGCGAGTTTCTTAGTGATTTGGCCACAGAGAGAGAGAGAGAGAGAGAGAGAGAGAGAGAGAGAGAGAGAGAGAGAGAGAGAGAGAGAGAGAGAGTTCGAAAACTGGAAAGCTTAACTCAACTTGATGTTCAGCTGAGTTGTGTCGACCTGACTCAAATAGTCTCCATATTTAATAATTAATTTAGGAAGTGTTTAGATTTATAATAGATGTTTGAAATAGTTTTGAGTATAAAAAACACCTTAATTTGTCACAATTACATAGCATTGCAAGATGGTAATGACAGGCGCACTTCGCTTCCACTTTGATTCTTTTTTCTTTTCTTTTTTTTAATTGAAAAGCCAAACTCAACGAGTGACACAGTTCGAGTCACGTCAAGTGAACTGAGTTGGTGAGCTAACTTGTGAGACTTGCTGAGTCAAAACTGAGTCTCCCTTGTTAGCGAGTTTCTTAGTGATTTGGCCACAGAGAGAGAGAGAGAGAGAGAGAGAGAGAGAGAGAGAGAGAGAGTTCGAAAACTGGAAAGCTTAACTCAACTTGATGTTCAGCTGAGTTGTGTCGACCTGACTCAAATAGTCTCCATATTTAATAATTAATTTAGGAAGTGTTTAGATTTATAATAGATGTTTGAAATAGTTTTGAGTATAAAAAATGCCTTAATTTGTCACAATTACATAGCATTGCAAGATGGTAATGACAGGCGCACTTTGCTTCCACTTTGATTCTTTTTTTATTGAAAAGCCACACTCAGCGAGTGACACAGTTCGAGTCACGTCAAGTCAACTGAGTTGGTGAACTAACTTGTGAGTCTTGCCGAGTCAAAACTGAGTCTCCCTTGTTAGCGAGTTTCTTAGTGATTCAGCGAGAGAGAGAGAGAGAGAGAGAGAGAGAGAGAGAGAGAGAGATCAAAGTTTAAAAACTGGAAAGCTCAACTCAACTTGATGTTCAACCGAGTAGGATCGACCTAACTCAAATATTCTGACTTGGTATTTAATAATTAATTTAGGAAGTGTGTAGATTTTTAATAGATGTTTGAAATAGTTTAAGTATAAAAAACAGCTTAATTTGTCACAATTACATAGTATTGCAAGATGGTAATTACAGGTGCACCTCACTTCCGCTTTGATTCTTTTTTATTGAAAAGCCATTCAATCGGCGAGTGACGCGGTTTGAGTCATGTCGAGTCGACTGAGTTGATGATTTAACAAGCGAGTCTTGCTGAGTCAAAACCGAGTCAGAGAGAGAGAGAGAGAGAGAGAGAGAGAGAGAGAGAGAGAGAGAGAGAGAGAGAGAGAGAGATGTGGGTGTGAATGGAAAACATGCAATCTAGACGGTATCTTTGAGTGTAATTTTATTTCCCTCAATGATTAGAAGCGTACAGTTGAATGAGTTCATATGAATCTGAATAATGCATTATTTATAGAAAAGAAAAAAAGTAAAATGGAAAATGTAATATTATAGTAGCTTCCTGACCATGCTTCATATATGATTTTTATTCAATTTGAACCCTTAACAACTTGCTGTTTTTAGCTTTCAGCCCTTCAATCCCTGCTGTCTCCAGCGTATCTGAGGTCCCTTTATAAAACAATCAACTATCCAAAACCAATACAATAGAAAATATTTTAAAAAATAAACTTTAGTAAAATACTAAAAAATCCATATCGAAAATCCAATATAACAAGATTCAACAACTATAGAGAAAATAAAATATTCCACTAAAATATACAGAAGCATTAGCTGTCCACCCTGCCACCACCTCGAATGGCGAAAACCTCTGGAATCTGCTTTAAAAAAATTAAAATACAAAATGACAATCAAATGAAATGGGATTTATGAAAAAAAATAATAATAATAACTGTTCATTTCACTGTAACTCGTTGAACTGCACTCATGCAAAGCAATCCGGACCGTCCAAATTTTGGGTCACATCACGGATGTAGCAAGATGCATGAAAATTTTCCGAATTGGCTGATTCAACGGGCAAATTTGAGGGATTAAGATTATTGGGTTAGTGTGAATTGAATTTTGGAAAGTGCTCTATGAACAATGGGATTCATGAGCTAGAAGGCTCGTTTAGACATTTATATTACCATATTTCCAAAACCCAAAAACTCAACTCTATGTTCAGGTGGGTCAGATCAAGTAATGTAGAATCGGTGGTGGATGACTCCATGGACAATCAGGATTGGAAGAATCAAGACAAAAGTTTTGAGTTCGGGCAAAAACTGCATATATACACACTATAGCTTCAACAACCGTGACGTTGGATTGGCTATTTATATCACTTGGAAAACTATCAACAAGCTCTATGCCAACTTAAGGGGAGTTCACTTGTACCGAGTTTTGCAAAATTCAATAATTTTAAGAGTCAAATAAAAAATTTTAAATTAAATTTTACTATATTAAGTTTTTATTTGATGCATTTTTAGGCTTTTAAGAGTCTCATTGTGATCTGGAGTCTTTGTTTGGTCATTTAAGAATTTTTACTATCGGAAATGTTTTCTTGAAAATGTAGAGTTTATTTTGCTTATGTAAGCATATTGGTACACTTTTCATTTATGTAATTAATTTTATTTTTTGTATTTAGATTTTTATTTCTCTTTGGGGATTCAAAGGCTACAACAATGATTCATGCACCCCACTCGGTTTGAGACTAGAATGACTACATTTTTAATTATTAATTTAAAAGCTGTTTAGCTTTATAATAGCTGTTTGAAATAGTGTGAGAATGAAATCACAAATACATAGCATTCAGTGAGTGACTCGGTTGGAGTCACAATGGGTTGATTGAGTCGGCCAGCCGAATCAAAATGGTTCTAGCCGAGTCACAAATGAGACTCTCTTGGCAATGAGTTTCTTGGTGATTTGGCTCAAAATCTCATTGATTCGAGCTAACACGGCCAGGTTTTGTGTTGACTCAGTAAAGTTTTGAGTTAAGTCACTGAGTTTTAGAACTAAGATGCAAGTGGATATTTCTCTCACCAACATGCATGGTAATCGCAATTCATAACATTATTGCGATTTTTGTGAGAAAAAGACGTTTCAAGGACAAATACATATTAAAAATGAGATCATAATGAGATCATAAAATCTCTTCAATCCCATGTGTGCATCGGGCTTACAATTAAAAAAGATAAAAATTCACGTAAGGATATTTTTATTTTTATTTTTATTTTTATTTTATAGGTCTCATATCTGATACACATAGAATACTTTAAATTACCAGTAAATAAGACAGCATCTGTCTAAAGCAATCCACGTCGAAGGTCTAGGTTACTGAACTTTTACAAGTTACTCCTGGTTTTTGAAAACGACGAGCGTAGCCATCTATCGTGGTCAGATGATTTGCTACTCTAGTCAGCACACGTGTACAATTATCTGTGAGGTGCAGGATTCACACATGGGACCTTCGTTCAGCGATCAAGATCGTCCTGACTCTTTTTCCACGCATTTGAAGTGTCTGGACGGTCTAGATTCTATATTCACATCACGGTAGGCCTCTCAGAAAATCAAGGGCGAACGTTCCACCTCAACCAGTGTGCACTGTTTTCTGACCTGCCGGGAATTTTCGTTTGGGCTGAGATTTGAGCCCTGAAGGTAACGTCAAGCGACACATCTGATTGATCGTTCGGATGTTGTGAATACATCATGTGGGCCCCACTTGTGCTCGGTACCACCTCGTCGCACCCCGGCGAAAAATCACCCACAAAGATACCAACCCTTTGGATTTCAGACTCTTGATCATGTACCTTTGCTGTATTTTTCTCAACCGTCTAATTGTGGACCACTGATCTTTCAGAATATATCTTCCAATGAGGATTAGTTTTGATCCCTAACCTGCACACTATGCGGACCATCAGATGAACGGTTTGGATCACCAAAATATGGCCCCGCATACTCAAAAGCGGCGATGAAAATAACTATCGAAGTGATGGCCCGCATTCATCGTATGGGCTGATGCTAACCGTCGATGTGATGGGCCTCACCCAAGATGAGGAATGACCCAGAAGTATTGTAGACGGGAAGATCCTAACCCTTAGGTGGATTACCTACAAATATATGCTTAGAGCTGGGCGACTCGGCTAACTTGGCTGGTCTGCAAACTTGATTCAAATTAAATGGGTGAGTCGATCTGATTCGAGTTGACTTCGTCCAATCTGAATTAAAACCCAGTCGAGTTTGAGTCACCTAATAACTTGACTCGCGTCGACCTGAAATTCAACTCAGTACTAATTCAACCCAATCTGAAACTTGACTAGTACATATATACCTTTAAAAAAAATAACTTACATACAACGTTTCAGATATAAGATGCCATATAGCTGATGGAGAGTTGACAATTCCAGCAAGTGAATCTAGGTTTTGAATTGTGATTTTAGCTCGTGGATACCTGGGGCACTCAACCCAACTTGTTGCCAACTTGATACATATGACCGGGTCGAATTCTGTCCAGATTAGTCCATACTAGACCCGGACTTGGATCAGGTCAGGCATGCTAGACTCAATACTGAGATAGGTTGAGTTCGGGTCCAGCATAGTTCAAAAACAAATCTAAGTCGGGTGAGCCCTAACTTGGTCCTACTGGACTCAATGCCCAGCTCTATATATGCTTAAGTACAAATATGGCCACACTTCTCATTTAATATAAAATAATCCAAAGATCAAAGGGCCCCAATTCTGGAGATTTTGGAGCATACCCATCCATAGTGGCCCTCTGAGATCAATGGTATGGATCACACAACCACGGCACCGAATGTACAGAAAATAGTCCAAAAATCATCAAAGGGTTGGGATTTCATATGATCTCTACTGTTCACTTGGTAGGCACCACCATTGGTTGGCAATGGCCCAAACATGTTCCAATAAGATGATCCTAACCATCTGATTACTAGCTACAATGGACAGACGGTAGTTTAATGGTCCACATTCAACTACCAAAAGAACTACGTACGGTCCATATCCATGGTATTGCCCACTCGATGATGAACTGTCCTGATATTGCACACGTGAACCACATGTACGGATGTAGATTTAGATGCAGACACCTTTGGTGTTGCTCTCTCTCCACGACAACATTCCAAAGAATTTGTGATGGGCCCCACTCGTATAAAACCATGTGGATCAGGTGATCCTAGCCACACGATGGATGGTTGAAGACATAACGGTCAGTTCTAATATTTTGGTTATATTCAACTCGGAGCCACAACACGTGGTCTGGATGGTGGACCCATCGAAAGGTGGGCCCAATCATGGGTGGCTCCTGTCTGAGCTTGTCTGATGGATAAGCATGTCGTTTAGTTAAATGTCCAAAGTACCCCTACTACTGGGCAGAAACTACAAAACCGTGATATTTAATTAAGATAACAAGGGCATTTATGTCTTTTTACAACTAGGACAAAAACAGCCGCCTTGGATGTGACAGTTGTACGAGGGAGTGTAAACCAACCATAGAAATTAAAATATAAACATTAACCTATGTGTGTCGCAAATAGAAAATTGCTATTGTGATAGGCTACATCATCGCTACTAGCATTTAATGCAATAGTTAGTGTTGATGAAGCCTAATCACAGTGCAGGCCGGTGATGTGGTCCAATTACAATGTAGAGAAATAAAAAATTTCTGTTTGTGAGGACTTAGGTTCACAATAAAAAATAAAAAATTAACTTTTTAAGACACATCAGCTGAAGCTGTCCACGGAGCTTACTCATGTCCCCCTAGCACCTGCTTCGTCTACTAGCTTTTCTGGTCATTGATAAGACAACTCCTACTTAAAAAATAGTGCAGATAAAAAACTCAAGTAAGCAAAGGAGATCAAATTGACTAAAGTGATCCACGCAAGACAATCAAGACCCCTAAAGTTTTCAGTCACTCCAACCATCATTTTCACTACCAGCTCACATTAGCTCATGAGCCTAAAAACTAAGCAGATTCAGAATTCAAGTGGGCCATGCCACACAAAACGCCGGGAATTGAACAATCCCAAAAGCTTGTGTTTTTCAATCATAACCCGTGAGAATAACCTTATGAACTGTTGGGATGACATAAAAACATTGTAGGTCCCATGAAAGTTCAATGGTGGGTGTTTGATCTCCACTGTTTTACATGACTCACTTGAGTTCTTGATCTGACTCATTTTCAAGCTCATGACCTAACATCATCCAGAGTCGCAGGAAAGTTGCAGACAGAAAAGGACTTAATGCATACAACACCTCCAAAACACTGGAGCTTGGTCCCACCTTATTGTAGCTGAAATACATTTCTTGATGCTAGCACTTGGGTCTAAAATCATCCATATCCACAGCTAACGAGGGTCACACCATAGGAAATGGTGATGGGACACCAATCATAGGTTTGTGTGGTGGCAACAATGCTATGTATCTCATCCAAACTGTTCATCATTTATGATAAACGCGGACAAAGGGAATATACAAAAATCCGCCTGATTCAAAGCTCGAGCAGGCCATGACGCGTGAACTTCGAGGTTGTAGGTGCATTTTTACATTGTTTCCATTCATGTGGCCCTTTTTAGATTTCTATCTGACCTTTTGCACGCACAACGAACATAAAGATTATCACCTAATGAATTGACAAGCAGCTTCACATATTTTAGATGGTGGGCCTAAAGAGTTTGGGTGCTTTTCGTGATAAACAAGCAATGTAGATGATTTTTGTCAAGAAAAAGAATTGTGACTTGACGTGGGGCTCCTCTTGAGGGGATGGAACACATGTAATGCTGACTTTGGGTATTAAGTGAGGCACATGTCTGGTTTGAATTTGTATTATTGGATTATTATTTTATTTTATTTTTTCTATGAGGCCTTTTTATTATACAAGTTTGACGAGCTTAATTAACATACCAACATTATTTTTGGTACATAACTATATATGTCCTACTCGACGAAAGGACTATGTCTCTAGCACGTGTTCCCCTCACTAAATTACAACCCTAGTTAGCAAAACACCACTTGACAATTTAGCTTGAATTTGGGAGAAATATTTATGCCCAAGGAAAAAGATAGACAAGTTAGACTTAAATATGGTAACATTTGCATAGATCCTTTAGAAATTAAAGCTGATTTGGTACACCATTTCACAAGTATCTTTAACCTCTAGTGATCAAGATGGGCTTCAAGTTTACTTACGTGTGTTAGATAATTTAAGTTGGTTATTGTAGGAGTAGGGTGAGGTGCTTTGCTTGCCTATCTTTGTTTCTAAAATAGAAGATGCAATTGAACATGCATCTACCCACAAGGCTCCCAACCCTGATGGCTTTTATCCCCATTTCTTTAAGTCTACGGGCAAATTGTTAGAAGTGATGTTTGCCCTACGGTGAATAGCTTCTTTCAATCTTATAAGATTTTAAAGCCGCTAAACACATCTTTCATCATCCTAATTCCTAAATTAGACGTCATATTCACTCTTAATGATTTGAGGCTCATTTCACTCACTAACGATATTTATAAAATTATTTCTAAAATCATGGTCAATTGGATAAAAGTTGTAATGTCCCATATTAGTAGTCATTATCAATCGACTTTATTCCAAGAAAGAACATATCTAATAATATCCTACTTAGTCATTACGTTCTTCATGGAATCTAGTTAGACAAACGTCCTGCCAGAATGTGCCTCAAAATTGATCTCAGGAAAGCTTTTGACTTTGTCAGTTGTAATTTCCTTTTGACAACTCTCTAAACTTTAATGAGAAAATTTATGGGTTTTTCAATAGCAATAGGGGCTTGCGTCAAAGTGATTTCCTATCTCTCTTTCTTTTTTCAATCATCATGAACATGTTCTTGATACTCGTTGGTAAATTTTCTGAGAATGGTTTCATTTACTCCCTTTTTCAAAGGGTGATCTTACCATTCTTCATTTTCAATTTGCAGATAATTTATGATCTTCGCTAGTGCTAACTTACAAACAATCATGAATCTTAAATGCCTTTTTGCTTATTTCAGCAAACACTCAAACGTAGAAATCAATTTTCATAAGAGTGCTGTCATTTTCTTAAGCCCTTATCATATTTTCAAAAAAAATCATCGAATCAATCCTGAATGTGAAAGAGGGGAATTTACTATTAAGATATTTGGGCCTTTCTTTATATTCTGCTTGTCTCCCTTTTCGGGATTGTGACCCGCTCCTTAATAAGGTGAATGAGAGATTAAGTGGTTGGAAAGTGAATACTCTCTCTCTCTCTCTCTCTCTCTCTCTCTTTGTGTGTGTGTGCGTGGGCGTGTGTGTGTGTTTCTCTCTCTCTCTCTATCACACACACTCTCTCTCCTGGTAGGCTTGATCTAATACGATCAACGCTCTTATGTTTTTATCTTTCTTGCTCACATGCTTTTTTCTTTGTAAGACCTATTTTGCTATCTTTGAAAGGCATATCAAAAGCTTCTTCTGAGGAATTTCTAAGGTTTATTTCATTCGTTGGGAACATATTTGTTCGCTTACAAATGAGGGTGCCCTTGGAACCTTTGAAAGTTTTCATTAGGGCTCTTATAAATCAACTTTGAAAATTTCCTTATAATGATAATAGCATTTGGGGAAGGTAGATCCAAGAAAAATATATCAAGGGAATATCCATTTGAAAAAATTTTTATTATTGTTAATGCACTGATTTGTGCATCTTGTTTGTCAATCACGTGAGTCCTTATGTCATGTAGTTGGTTTAGTCTATAAAAGCTGAAGACCGAAGACATAAGAGGACAAGAGCATCAAAGAGCAAAGAAAATGTAAATGATGTGCATTAGTGACCCTAACCCTTAACCCAAAACAACCATTAAACATCTACATGATCTTAACTTAATAGGTAAACCTTGTTGATCATCCTTAAGCCTTAGAAACCTAATTAGAACATAATAAATAAGGCTAAAA
Organism: Magnolia sinica; assembly: GCF_029962835.1. Classification (NCBI taxonomy): domain Eukaryota; kingdom Viridiplantae; phylum Streptophyta; class Magnoliopsida; order Magnoliales; family Magnoliaceae; genus Magnolia; species Magnolia sinica. The sequence continues at coordinate 1,210,283 of NC_080586.1, forward strand.
GATGTGCGAAGCTGCTGTGAAATTATACACCCAAAATAACAGATTTTAAGTATTATTTGATGTCATCAAGCATACCTCGAGGGGTCTTCGATGGAATTGAGTAGGTAACTAAGATATGTCCAGTAAGTTATCTAAGTTTCTCAATGGAATCGACGAACCTTCGATGTCATCGAATCCCTACTCAATTCCATTGAAACAGTCGTTATTTGCCATTTTTTTTACCGTTAGAACTTGAACTTATTATAAAAGGCATTCGGTTCTCATGCATGATCATGGGTTTTTAGTGTAATGGAAGCATCGGTGATTGCATAATTATATCCCCCATCATAAGCCTCTAAACTAGTAAGTTTTAAATCATCTTCCTTAATATTAACATTAAAATGAGGATTATAACCTCCATCTTGAAAATGAGTTTCAACTCCACCAGTTTCTAAATATTAGACTCAACTGGTATAAGCATATCATTGTCTAAATCATCTATAAGACATATCTAGGTGAATTCCCTAGAAATTATAATTTTCTATTAGTTGTAGGAAATTCAACCAACCTCTCATCACCTTAGTCACCTCAAGGGAGGACTACATGCAAGGTGTTTAATTTTAGAGTTGAAGCTTTGGCATAGTATTGATATCATGATCAGGGGAGCAAAGGAGAGTTAATTGAAATACGGAACAACATCGATCAAACAACCCAACACGACGCTACAAAAGAGGCTTAATCCGACAAGTAAGTTATCAATTGTAAGATTATGGGTATACTCCTTTCTTATGTAGGATTGAGTGTAGAGTTTGAATTACGAAACTCGATTAGGTTCTTGTGTAGGACCTAAATCTTAGGCTCTTATGTAAGATCAAATCCACCAGACACAGGTGATTATGTGTTAGTCTTCGTGGGAGCCTCCGATGGGAGTAAACGTACGTTATTGGATTAGGACCAAGGTTGTTGGATAGCCAATAGAAAATCAACTAAAGTTTCTTATGGGAGCTTTCAGTAGTAGTGTACGTCAATAGGTTCTTGTATAGGACCAATATTCATGGCAAGCCTATAGAAAACCATGGAAAGTCTCTTGCGTGAGTCATTCCTTGTGTAAGATTGTAAAGATTAGAGGTCAACCTGATTAAAACCTCTGATAGGGAAATCTAATACACTCATTAGTTGAGTGCATTCGTCGGGAGTGAAATAGGAAAACCGAACCATTATACATGTTTTTGTTTGAAATTGTATTTGAGCACTTGTTTAATTATGCTTATGTAGTAAATGTTTAATTATATGCATAGTTAGATGAATGCTAGACATCGATAGTTAGCACATCTCACATACGCATGTACACTATCATGTTTATAGACTAATTTTTTAATTGGCACATCATTTGTAGTATATGTGATTAGTTCCTCTATTAACTTGGAAGCCTTAGAGTTAATTGCCTTACTTAGGTTAATTTGCATATTATCTTAAGTAGGCAATTGTGGTTTAAAAAATAATTTTTTTTTTTGGTCCTAATCACCCCTCCTCTAGGACATAACCTTCATTCCGTAGCCTCGTATAGCTTATACATCATAACCATGGTAATCTCACCACACCATGTGTGAATTTTTAATTATTACATTAGCCTCTTGAGCTTGGCTTAATATTCTTAATGTTCGTCACATTACAAATATCACATTAGATTTTAATTGAAAAATGGTAATCTTATTAATTTTTTGCATGACCCTTAGCTTGGTGATAACAGTCTTGTTGATCTGTTTGGTAGTCGAGCCATCCTTAATCTTGGAATGTGATCAAATATTAAAGTGAGTGCCTTTATATGTAATAATGAATGGCACATGACCCCTAACATCTCTTGATCTTCAGGAAATCTTTAACCAATTGAGTAGCATGCCACTTACTGTAATTGATGATGAACCCATTTAGATCATCTACTCTTAAGGTCACTTATTGATGCAGGGATGAACGTGATGAGGATAACTACTCTGAATCCACGGAGCTTCTCTGGACTCCTCACAGAGACTTCTCGAATCCACGAGGAAAGAAAGCAGAAAATAGAAATAAATTCTAATAAATTCGAAATTGATTAATTGATGAATAAAAACGAGTTCACAACCCTTTAAATAGGAGTACCAAGCAATGGAAAAAAATTAGAATCAAACTATAACTCAAACTCTTAGAATCCGCGACTTACTATAAATAGTAAACTAACTATTTATAGACGGTCGTGATGTCTACTAGTGCGCAAGGTTTTCGACCAAAAATAGTAAGTGTCCTATTTGGCTTCACCAAACCATTCTCCTAATTATTCTAAACTCTTTTCACGTTGGGCGCAACTCCTAAAGCCCGACGGATGAAGAGTTATAATCAAACTAAAACTTACTATTTATAGTAAAAACGAAATTAAAACGGGGAAACGACCATCGATCCAGGGGTTTTTCACAATTCCCGACTGCGCAACCCGGCATAGCAGGGTTGGTTGGCTAAAGTAGCTCGTTCTATCCCAAAATCATATATTTTACGTCAGATAACTCATTCCGGATTGCAAGATATGCCCGATTTAAGGTTCGATGGTCTGGATCACTTCTGTCGTCGACCGGGCCTTTTCTGATCCATCTTGGCCATGTAACTGTCCGCGACACGCTCTACATCAGTCTCCTCCACTTCAAAAGAACTCGTCCTCGAGTTCTCGTCATGCTCTGATTCATGATACTCGGTTAGGTCTGTGACATTGAAAGTCCGTGAGATTGTCATGTCATCTGGGAGATCAACAACATAAGCGTTGTCTTTGATCTTTCGGATGATTGGTACCGGTCCAATCTTCTTATTTTTCAACTTGTTGTACGTCCCGGTAGGAAATCTCACTTTGCACAAATGGACCATAACGCGGTCGCCTACCTCGAACACTTTTTGTCGCCGATGCTTGTCCACTTGTTCCTTGTACTTCTCGTTCGAGGCATGTAGTTTGGTCTGCACTTCTGCATGGATGCCCATGATCTTGTCTGCCATATGTTCTGCTGCAATGCTCGTGCCTGGGTGCTTGGGCAGAGGGACCAAGTCAAGTGTGTGGCGAGGCACTCGTCCGTAAATAATCTGAAACGGTGATCTCTCTGTCGAGCGGTTCACCATATTGTTGAATGCAAACTCTGCTTGAGACAAGGCCAAATCCCACTGCTTCGATTTTTCTCCTGAAATACAGCGAAGGAGGTTTCCCAACGTGCGATTCACAACTTCAGTCTGCCCATCAGTCTCTAGGTGGTAAGCACTACTGAATTGAAGTCGTGTATCGAATCAATTCCATAAAGTCTGCCAAAAGTGGCTAATGAACTTCGTGTCACGATCGGAAGTAATGGTCTTGGGGACCCCGTGTAGCCGAACGACCTCCCTGAAAAATAAATTCGCCATGTGTGTTGCATCGAGGGTCTTCTTGCATGGGATAAAGTGCGCCATCTTTGAGAAACAATCTACCACCACGAACACCAAATCCATGCCGCGTTGTGTTCGTGGGAGACTAAGCATGAAGTCCATTGATAAATCCTCTCAAGAACCATTAGGCACAGGTAACGGGGTGTAGAGGCCCATATTCTGAGATTGCCCCTTGGAGGTCTGACAAACATGACAACGTTGTACGGCTTTTCCCACATCGCATACTAACTGCGGCCAGTAATACCGCTCTTCCACAAAAGCTCGCTTCTTGTCTCGCCCCAGGTGTCCACCAAGGCCACCTCCATGTAGCTCCTGAATAATCTGCTCCCTCAGAGAACTTTGGGGAATGCACAATCGGTTCCCTTTGAAGAGAAAATCATCCTGTATATGAAGGTCACTGGGGTGACCTTCTTGACAGTTCATCTAAGAATCTTTGAAGTCCTCATCCTCGGCATACAGCTCCTTGAGACAGTCAAAGCCGACTACCTCGTTGCTCATTGTAACTAGTAGTGATGCACGACGGCTAAGTGCATCAGCCACCTTGTTCTGCTGCCCTGACTTGTGCTTCAGAACGAACGTGAATTCCTGTAAAAACGTAACCCATCTAGTATGCACACGATTCACGTTAGTCTGACTATTAATAAACTTTAATGCTTGATGGTCAGTGTACAAAACAAACTCTCTTTGAATCAGATAATGCCGCCAATGTCGCAGCGCCTAAACAACTGCGTACAACTCAAGCTCATAAGTCGACCACTTCTTTCGGGCTTCGCTGAGCTTCTCGCTGTAGAAGGCTACCGGCCTGCCTTCCTGTGATAATACTCCTCCAATTCTGACGTATGAAGCGTCACACTCAACCTCAAACAATTTGTCGAAATTAGGAAGCACCAAGACCGGTGTTGTAGACAAACAATGCTTGATCTCATGAAAACTCTTATCAGCTTTATCGGTCCACTGGAACGGCCCTTTTTTCATATAATCTGTTATAAGTGCGACTATGGTGCTAAAATCTCACACAAATCGACAATAGAAAGTTGTCAACTCGTGAAAACTCCTCACCTCATGAATGTTTGTCGGGATCGGTCATTCCCTAATAGCTCGCACATTTTCATCTCCACACGAATGCCTGTGGACGTTACAACAAATCCTAAAAACAATAGGCTATCAGTTAAAAAACTACACTTCTTCAAATTGAGGTACAACTTGTTAAGTTGTAGAACCTGTAGCACCTGCCTGAGATGTTTCTTGTGCTCCGCCTCATCCTGGCTATATATCAATATGTCATCAAAATATACTACCACAAATCGGCCAGTGAACGGTTTTAGAACTTGATTCATCAAACGCATAAAAGTACTTGGTGTGTTCGATAGGCCGAAGGGCATGACCAACTACTCATACAACCTTTCCTTGGTCTTGAATGCCGTTTTCCACTCATCACCGGGTCGAATACGAATCTGATGGTACCCGCTCCTTAGATCTAGTTTAGAGAACACCTTGACCCCTTCTAACATATCGAGCATGTCGTCCAACCGTAGTATTGGGAATCGATATTTGAAGGTAATTTTGTTGATTGCTCGGCTGTCGACACACATGCGCCAGTTTCCATCTTTTTTTTGACGTTAATAATGCTGGTACGGCACATGGGCTCATGCTCTCTCTCAAGAGACCCTTACGGATTAATTCCTCCACTTGCCCTTGAAGAATCTCACACTCCTTCGGACTCATCCGATAATGAGGGCGATTGGGCAGGCTAGCCCCAGGGACGAGGTCTATGTGATGTTGGATGTCCCTCATGGGGGGCAATCCATCAAGTAAATCCTCAGGCCAGACTTCTTTGAATTCGTTTAGCAACAGTCTTAAACTTGGAGGGATGTTTGAGGGTTCCTCTTCCTCCCCCTTCACCACTACAGCGTATACCTCGCCGATTTCCTTGGATTCTTCCATAAAATCCCAAATGGTCAAGAGGAAACTCCCCTCCACTTTAGAGGCTTCAGGGTGGTTCTCTGGTGCCATAGGGGCAAGGATTATTTTTCGACTATTCTTGACGAATACGTAAACATTATCTCGTCCCCGATGGGTCGCATCACGGTCCGACTGCAAGGGTCGACCGAGTAACATATGACAAGCTTCCATATCGACCACGTCACAAAGTATTTGATCTTTATAATTTTTGTCAATTGAAAACGAGATAGTGCATTGTTCAGTTACCTTGGTCTCATTCACCTTTTTTATCCAGCCAATTGAGTACGGGGAAGGATGTTTCATCGTTGGTAGCTGCAACTTATCCACCATCACTCTTGAGACGATGTTCTCGCTACTACCACTGTCTATGATCACATCACAGACCTTTCCATTGACGGTGCACTGAGTACGAAATATATTGTGTCGTTATGGATGTAATTCCTTTCGTGGGGCATACAACAATCGCCTCACAACTAGAAATTCGCCACGATCCTCGCCCGTCATTTCATCACCACCTGCTATTTCTTCAGTGATTTGTTCATGTTCATCAAAGCGATGGTCTTCTTCTGCGGCCTCATCTTCAGTGCCCCCTTCATTTATAGTCAAGTGTGCCGCGGGACGTTGAGGACAAGTGTTTGATAAGTGGCCTGGTTGGCCACAGCGGTAACAATTGTTTGACCTTGGCCGAGCATAAGGATTTGGAATCCTACTCAGACTCGCTATTGTAGATGCTGCACGTTGAGGCCTGGATGAGCCGCTCCCCGTATCATGGTTTGTGGTTGTAGGAAGTTGAGGTACTGGGTCTTTTCCTCATGGCAGCACTGGATCCTGCGTGGGACCCGTCATGGGGGGTCGAGTTAAAGGATATGGATGAGCAGGAGCTCTTGCAAGTTGTGTTTCTGCCCTACCCGCCAATTGAACTGCTTCATCTACAGTCCCGACTGGGTACATCTGAACTCGGTCCTGAATTGTCGGTCGCAACCCACCTATAAATCGTGCCACCTTTTGTGACTCAGATTCTGATAGATCGTTTCGTGTAGCCAACCGTTGGAATTCTTCAGTATAATGCGGAATAAATAAACAATTACTCGGCAATTTTGATATTGCTGGAATAATATCTGCTCATAATCACTGGGGAGAAATCGAGATCGAAGAAGACGTCTCATCCGTGGCCATGATGAGATGGGCGCCTTGCTCTGGCAAGCTCGTGAGAGTTGTAATTGTTCCCACCATGCAGAAGCACCAGATTTTAATTTAAACGCTACCAATTTTACCCTTTTATGATCTGGCACGTCCATGTAATCAAAATATCTCTCTACTTCGGCTAGCCAATCGAGAAAATCTTCTATACGTAATAAACCGTTAAAACTAGGAAGTTCAGCCTTACCTCGATAGTCCCTTTCAGTACGATTTAGATGATCACCTCCATGGATTGGTCGTCGGGCAAAACCCTCATTAAGGTTCTCGTCGCTAAAACTTGAATCATCTGGTGTAGCCCAGCGGTTTGCCACTGGTAGTGCTCTACGAAAATCGGGGTTGTGTCGTACAACAACCATGGGTGGTGGAGCCACCACGGGTGGTGGAGCACCGCATAGGGCTCGGGGTGGAAGTAACGCATCCGCAAGACGGTCGAGAGTTGCCTGCAGCCTTTGCATGGTCAACTGACTCTCCCAGTGGAAAGCTTCCATTCTTTCCGAAAGATAACGAATCTCTAGATCACCGTCCACAGGATTTTGATTCATACCTTCGTTGTTTGCCATCGGCCCGAGGGGAATCCTCGCTTTGATACCAATTGACGCAGGGATGAAGGTGATGAGGATAACTACTCCGAATCCACGGAGCTTC